>NC_045609.1:41966762-42591762 GCF_009762305.2 Zalophus californianus
GGCTTGTATTGCTCTATACTTTCCTCTCAGGACTGCCTTAGCTGCATCCCAAATATTTTGAAAAGTTGTGTTTTCATTTTCTTTTGTTTCCATGATTTTTTTAAATTCTTCTTTAATTTCCTGGTTGACCCATTCATTCTTTAGTAGGATGCTCTTTAGCCTCCATGTAATTGAGGTCTTTCTGACTTTCCTCTTGTGATTGAGTTCTAGTTTCAAAGCATTGTGTTCTGAAAATATGCAGGGAATGATCCCAATCTTTTGGTACCAGTAGAGGCCTGATTTGTGACCTAGGATGTGATCTATTCTGGAGATGTTCCATGGGCACTAGAGAAGAATGTATATTCTGTTGCTTTGGGAATGAATGTTCTGAATATATTTGTGAAGTCCATTTGGTCCAGTGTGTCATTTAAAGTCTTATTTCATTGTTGATCTTTTGCTTAGATGATCTGTCCATTTCAGTGAGGGGGGTGTTAAAGTCCCCCACTATTATTGTATTGTTGTCAATGTGTTTATTTGCTTTTGTTATTGATTGCCTTATATAATTGGCTGCTCCCTTGTCAGGGGCATAGATATTTACAATTGTTAGATCTTCTTGTTGGATAGACCCTTTAAGTAGGATATAGTGTCCTTCTTCATCTCTTATTACAGTCTTTGGTTTAAAATCGAATTTGTCTGATATAAGGATTGCCACCCAGCTTTCTTTTGGTGTCCATTAGCATGGTAAATGATTTTCCACCCACTCACTTTCAATCTGGGGGTGTCTTTGGGTCTAAATTGAGTCTCTTGCAGAGAGCATATCGATGGGTCTTGTATTTTTTATCCAGTCTGATAGCCTGTGCCTTTTGATTGGGGCATTTAGTCCATTTACATTCAGGGTAGCTTGAGAGATATGAATTTAGTGCCATTGTATTGCCTGTAAGGTGACTATTACTGTGTATTGTCTGTGTTCCTTTCTGGTCTATGTTACTTTTAGGCTCTCTCTTTGCTTAGAGGACCCCTTTCAATATTTCTTGGAGGGCTGGTTTCGTGTTTGCAAATTCCTTTAATTTTTCTTTGTCCTGGAAGCTTTTTATCTCTCCTTCTATTTTTAGTGACAGACTAGCTGGATATAGTATTCTTGGCTGCATATTTTTGTCATTTAGTGCTCTGAATATATCATGCCAATCTTTTCTGGCCTGCCAGGTCTCTGTGGATAGGTCTGTTGCCAATCTAATGTTTCTACCATTGTACGTTACAGATCTCTTATCCCGAGCTGCTTTCAGGATGTTCTCTTTGTGTCTGAGACTCATTAGTTTTACTATTAGATGTCAGGGTGTTGACCTATTTTTATTGATTTTCAGGTGGGTTCTCTGTGCCTCCTGGATTTTGATGCCTGTTTCCTTCCCCACATTAGGGAAGTTCTCTGCTATAATTTGCTCCAGTATACCTTCTGCCCCTCTCTCTCTTTCTTCTTCTTCTGGGATCCCAATTATTCTAATATTGTTTTGTCTTATGGTATCACTTATCTCTCGAATTCTGCCCTCGTGATCCAGTAGTTGTTTATCTCTCTTTTTCTCAGCTTCTTTATTTTCCATCATTTGTCTTCTATATCACTAATTCTCTCTTCTGCCTTATTTATCCTAGCAGTTAGAGCCTCCATTTTCGATTGCACCTCATTAACAGCCTTTTTGATTTTGCCTTGGTTAGGTTTTAGTTCTTTTATTTCACCAGAAAGGGTTTCTCTAATATCTTCCATGCTTTTTTCAAGCCCAGCTAGTATCTTTAAAATTGTCATTCTGCACTCTAGTTCCGACATTTTACTAATGTCCATATTGATTAGGTTCCTTGAAGTCGGTACTCCTCTTTTTCTTTTTTTTGAGGTGATTTTTTTCGTCTTGTCATTTTGTCCAGAGGAGAATAGATGAATGAAAGAACAAAATGTTAACAGGGCAACAACGACCCCAGAAGAATATACACTAAACAAGTCAGAAGAGACCTGAAACCAGAGGAAAAGAAATTGAAAGAAAGAAATAGAAAAAGAAAAAGATAAAAAACAAAAAAACAAACAAAGAAAAACAGAATATGATCAAATATGGTCAGGCTGGTGCATAGATCAGTACCACACACTAGATTTTGGGCGTATTTTGGTCAGTTAGAAGAAAGTGCCTCCCAAAATTTTAAAGAAAGAAAGCTTATATATGTACAAAAATAAGGGTAAATATGATGAAGGGATGGAATATGACTGTAAAGATGAAAATTATAAAAGATTTAATAAAGGGAATTAATAAGAAGTTGGTTGAAAAAAGAAAGAAGAGGATTTAAAAACAAAAAGGGAGAGAATGTGATCAGGCAGGAAACTAGAACAAAGCCATACACTAGAGATTTAGGGTTATAATTTGGTCTGTTAGGAGAAATTGTCTCCCAAAATTTTAAAGAGAGAACAACTTATATATATATATATATATATATATACACCAAAATAAGGTTAACTACCATGAAGGGATAGAATATGACTCTAAAAATGAAAAATAAAAAATATTTTTTTTAAAAAAGGTATTGATAAGATGGTTGAAAAAGGGAAAAAGAAAAATTGATAAAAAAAAGAAAAAAAAAGATAATTAAAAAAGTTAACTTTGAAATACTAAAGAATCAGGGGGAAAATGTCATGAATTCTATGTGCAGTATTCCCCTAGCACTGGCATTCTGCCATTCTCATTGTTCGGTAAACTTGGTCTTGGCTGGCTCTTCTTGCTGTTCTTATGTGGGAGGGGCCTGTTGCCATGGTTCCCAAATATCTTTGCCAAAGGCAGAATTACCCCACCCTTGCAGTCCCGGGCTAAGTAATCTGCTCGGGTTTGCTTTCGGGAGCTTTTTTCCCTGCAAGCTTTCTGTACAGCTTTGGAGGACAAGAGTGAAAATGGCGGCCTCCCAATCTCCGCCCCAGAGGAGTCGAGAACTTGGGGCCCCGCTCCTCAGTGCACCACCAGAGAAAAGCAGTCAGTCACTCCCGTCTCCCTGGTCTCCGGCCGCACTCCGTGCTCACCCGGCCTGTGACCGAGCATTTCTATCTCTGGCACCTGACCCCATGTGAGTCTCCAAACCCAGCAGATCCCTGTGGTGCAACTCCCCGCGCCGCTCCTTCTCGGGAGGAAGGGGAGTCTCCCCTGTTTCTGCCGTTTGTTAGGTCCCCTTCTGGAGGAGCAGTGGCCCGACTGTTCCGCAGATCACAGTTTATGGCACCCTGAGCTGAGAGCCCACTCCTTGGCTCCATCTCTGTAGCCAACTTCCCCGCTCCGATACCTGGGAGCTCTGCCGCACTCAGGAACCCCTGGTCTTTCTGTGACCCTGAGGGTCCTGAGACCACACTGTCCCAGTGAGGGTTCCACCCCCACTTAGCCACTGGAGCCACATCCCTCAGCAGCGCCGACTTCTTAAAAGTTCCAATTTTGTGCTCCGTGGCTCTATCACTTGCCAGAAGTGGCCAACGGAGGCCCCCTCCCCCATTGTCTATCCTCCTGAGTATCGCCTCGGATTCACTTCTCCGCACGTTCTACCTTCCAGTAAGTGGTCACTTCTCTGTTCAGAGAGTTGTTGCTTACTCTCCTGTTCGATCTCCTGTTGAGTTCATAGGTGTTCAGAATGGTTTGATCCCCTCTCTAGCTGAATTCCTAGGACCAGATGAAATTTAGGTCTCCTACTCCTCCACCATCTTGCTCCTCCACCCCCCCATTTGGTTTTGAACAATACAAATAAGACTAAGAGGTAAGACCTAGATGAGGGAAAACTATGGAGATTTATTGTAGGGATATAAGAAGACAGAAATTGAGAGAGATCTAGCATGCTCTACTATCAAACATAATTTTATAAAATGGCATTACTCCTTGAATATATTTCACTATAGGCCCCAAATAAAATCCTCAGACTATTGCTTACACTTTTGTTAGTTTTTGTATGTATGTATGTTTTTTGTGTTTCGTTATGGAACTTAATCAACAGATTGTTGAATATAAAATGTAGAATCTATAGGGAGAACAGGGGTTGTATTGGGTTGGGTTACTGATATATGCCAAGTGCCTACCATGCTTCTATCACATCAGACATTCGGGTATATTTTGATTAAATGAGTGAAAGAAGGACTTGTCCCAATATGACATGTTTTACTAATTCTCATTTTTAAATGTGTTAATCCATCCATTTCAAAACTCATTTAGTGTCTACCAAATACCTATGAATTTGCTAAGTGTTATGGTAATTACTAAGTCACAATATTTTATTTATAACCTTTTGTTAGTTTAATTTAATTTTAGGATGTGATACATTCACATACTTCAATACTAAGCAATAGAAAAGAGTTTACAATAAAAGCCTCCACCACTATACCCCCATTCATCCAGTTTCTCTCACAGGCAATCACTGCTGTTAGCTTCTTATAAATTCTTATAAAGTTATTTTGTCATATAATGATAAATAAGTAATGATAAGTAATATATTTATTATAAGTAATATATTTATTATATATATTAATATAATATATTTATTATATTAATATGTAAAGAAATAATATATTTATAAAAGCAAAATGAACAAAAAAAATCTCTTTTCCTGTTTATGTAAATAGCAGCTCATAACACATGCTGTTCTGTCTTGCTTTTCCAAATAGAAATAGATCTTCAAGGTTATTTTATTTTAATATATAGAGAACATTCTCATTCTTTTACAATTGCATAACATATTTCTTTTACACTGATTGTATATAATAAAAATTAACTCATCTGTGGATTTGCATTTAGGTTATTTGCTGTTTACAGTATGCTATTTTAAGCAGTATGTAGGACATATATGTAGAAGTGGAATATCTGAGTCAAATATGTGCACCTTTGTAGATTTTTGGTTTTCTTTATTGTCATCCCTAGAGTGGTACCAATTTAAACTCTCAAACCTTCTCCAAACCCTCTGTTTCTCCAAAGTCTCTTTGACATACTGCATTGTTTTCTCAAACTATTTCATCTATTTTGTTCAATCTTAGAAGAGTAGCTTTTAATTGAATTTTTTCATATAGTTTTTAATTGAATTTCTTTTATGATGAGTGACATAGAGCATCTTTTCATATGTTTGAGAGCTATTTCATTTCCTTTCCTGTGAACTCTAGTAATAAATACCTGGCTCAATTTTGTTTTCAGTTATTGGTAATTTTTTAATGATTTGTAGGAACTATTCATATATATAAAGGAAGTTAGGCCTTTTGATAGTGACAAAAGTTCAAATACTTATTCTCTTTTGACCTTTTCATCTTGTCTTTGATTATCAAAATTCATGCCAAGCAGGAAACTTTCCCTTCTCCCTCTCTTCCTTCCTTCCTTCTATCCAACTTCCTTTCTTATATTAGAATGAATCAGTTATTTTCTTTTGTGGCTACTGCATTTTGTGTAATACTTGTAAAAGTTCTTCCTCACTCCAACTTCATTCTATAATTATCCCATTTAAATTTGATAGTTTCTTTATTTTATGCTTATATCTTCAAAATATTCAGTTTCTTTCTTCCTAGATGATTACAGAGATTTCCAAATGATTTCATTAATAATACAATTATTAATAGCATATTCTGTCAATAATTTTAAGTGGTATTTATATGTTAACTATCATATACTTATAAATTAACAAAATAAAAATAATAGCATAGCAAATATATATTTGGTTCTATTTCTGATCTTTCTATTCTCTTCTATTGATCTATTTGTCTGTAATACTATTTGTGTGATCTGTTGATAAGTGTAATACTCTTAATTATTGAGTTTTTATTACATGTATTAAAATTCATAGAGGGAGAGCAAGTCCTCATTTAGTCCCCCACCACCAATTTTACAATTTATTAGTAATATAGACTTAGAGACTAATTGTTACACTGGAAGGTAGCGATGGTGGGCCATGAGTTAATGAAGCAGAAGAAGCCACGCTGTAAAGTTAAAAATTAAAAATAAAGGAGGGAAGGAGAAAGAGAGAAGAGAGGAGAGAAAGACTGCAGCACCTCTAGAAGTGGCATCCCAAGTACCTCTCTTTTCTTTTTCATAGCCAGGGAGGAAAATTTGCTAACATTACCAAAGGACAAACCTTAGCCCCAGCTAACTAACCTTGTGATCCGGAGATCAATCCATGGTCCTGTGTAGCATTATTTGCTTTATAACATCTCTTCATCTTTTCACTTTTTAGTGAAAAAAGGAGAAGGTATATATTACTTTAACATAAAAATGTATATTATTGTGGGTGATTTTCTTTTCTGGAAGAAGGTATATATTACTTTATTTTATTTTCTGGAGAAGGTATATATTACTTTAACATAAAAATGTATATTATTGTGGGTGATTCATTATTGGTCTATATCATCATAGTACCAGAAATTAGTGATACTTATAACTTAATGTATAATGAGCATGAGCAGAAACACAGTGACAGTTGTATAACTGCTGACTACTATGCTATTAATAATCTTGGGATTGAACTGTTCAACATCCAGGTTGGTTCAGCAAGATGAAGAATGATGAAACTGACATCTTCTTTGTGCTGACAAAGAAGAACCAAAAGATATACCGAGTAGAAACTCTTTGTTGCTTGGAAAAGAACTTTTACCTGAGACAGTAGTGAGGGATAGAAAGATATGTCTCACAAATGTCTCAGGTAATTTGATTTTTCCTATTTTTGTTGCCAAAAAGCATGATTCAGGACAGTCAGAGAGGCATTATCAGCCAAGGGAAGATATGGATGCCGCTCTCTTTTTCATGTGCCCCAGTTTCATGGTGCCCAGCAGCAGCAGACCCATAGCCAGATATATTCATCCTCCCTTGTTCTAAGTTTGAAAATATTATTATTCTGCCTTTGTAGTCATTACCATCAGCCCCTGAGGGAGTTATCTGTTCCCTTCCATAATCTCATAGTAGTTTGTATATTCTTCTCAGTCAGACTAGAAAGGGCTGGATACCTAATATCTATTATTTTTCACACTTAATTTAATTTCATCCCAGTCTCTCTGCCCCCAGAAATCCCAAGATTGATATCATTGCTGCCATTTTGCAGGTGAGATGCTGAGCCCTAGTTTTAGGTGAGGTTTAGGCAATAAGCTTCACTCCCTGGCTGTCTGAGGAACAGGGAGAGAAAGAATCTGACATCTTTGGCTTCTAGAGAGAGAGAATTCCTTCAACCAAAGGAAATTTGGGAAAGACTAGGAAAGAGGAATGTCTGAAATGAAGAAGAAACCATTCCACCCTTAATTACTCTACATACAACCAACCACAGGGTTTATTCCACAGAACAAAGTCTGATACATAATTTATTTTCTTCTTGTCCTCAGGGATCTGAAGATGGGTCTAGGCATTCCATCTATTTCACATTTTTCTAATCTTCCAATTTAGCATTGCAGTCAAAGAAGGAAATAAGGTCAATTTGACTTCACTTCTTTTTTCATATACCCAGGTTGCACCTCAGGGTGTCATCTTCCACTTTTTCATATTGACCAATATTTCATAAATGCGTTTTTGCACTTTGTTGTTGTATCTTGTATGCTTATTGATTTATGGTCTAAGGACTCACTCTATAGACTTATCTTCTCTAAAAGTAAAAATGTATTGCTTGTTTTCAGTGTTCCACTGAATCCTCTAAGAAAGCAGATGGTGAATTAGATTTGAGGACAAAGTTCTCTAAGGATCTGGGATATACTCCAATCAGCCTGGGACCCTAGAACTCATTTTGTACTTATATGCTCTCTTATCCATCATTCTGCACCTCAACAGCTGCTCTCCAATATCTGTTCAGCTTTTTCTACAAAAGTTACTTCTGACAGAAAATGTGGCTATATTAAGGATACTGATTAATTCTGTTTTGTCTTAATCATGAATAACTATATATCAGCATCTTCAAATGGCAGGTGAATCTTACCCTAATTTTCCTATTGTCCTGGAATACCAAATTCTCCCTCCAATTCCCAAATTCAATCCTTCTTTTGGCCTTTGCACCTTTTTCCTTTTATGTGTTATAATTTTTCATGTTTCTGAACCTATAGTTACAGGTATCTGCCAGTGGCTTTTATCATTAAAGTAGTATAGTTTTGGTAAATCTGAGAGAAAAATAACCAATTGTGAAGGGAAAGTGGCTTACTAAGAAGCGAGTGATATTGATTGTATCACACTCACTCTGAGACCCTCTTGCCATTCAGTAGAAGCCATTGAGGAAAGCATGCCTTTTTACGACACATGCTAGTGTGATAGTGATTTCCTGACAAGTTCAATGCTGAGCTCCTTCTATCTTTTCATATAATATCATAGAATGGAAAAACGGCTACATTATTTGCAAGGGGAATTCAATTTAAGAAATTAAATAAGCACACATTTTTTTTCCATCAGTAATCATTACTGATGAAGACAAAACCTAGAATGTTTGGGAAAGCAACCACATACATGACTGGAATTCTATAAAATAATGTAAAATTCTTCTCAAGGATAAATATGTACTTGTCTTGAAAAATCGAACTTTCCAATCAGATTATGTGTTTTCCAGGTATTTCTACCTATGCATTATGTATATATGCACTAACTGTGATTAATTGATTTATTTGATTGTCCAAGTAAAATGTATAATCAGTGCATTTTATAAGGGAGTACAAACTCTCCCTTTCAGAGTTGAAAAGAAAGATATAGATCCTATCCTCATGGCATCTATAAGAATTAATAATTATGCTTATGACTTATTAATTAATATTTGTGAAAAGTGCCAGGAGGTAAACATTTAGAGTGCAATAATAATACATCACATGGGAACTAAACCTTGTTGGGGAGAGGGTTGTCAGGAATAGTTTCATTCATTCATTCATTCATTCATTCCCTCAACACCTACTGTGCACCAAGCACTGTTCGAAGCAGACAAAGCATCTGTTTTTGTCCAATGTTGGGTGGGAGGCTCATAGATTCAAAGTAAATAGAGAAATTAATAAATAAACAAACTTAGACAATGATGTGGTAATTGAATAGAGAATGATTCAATTGCTGTTTTATTTTTGAATTTGACCGGAAAAGAAATATTTAAACTAGGATCTGAATAACAAGAAACAAAAAGCCTTTGGGGGAAGGGCTTTCCATGGAGAGAAAACATTCAAGCAAAGTTCCTCAGCCTGGGATAAATCTGATATGTTCAAAACAAAACAAAACACACACATACACACAAAAGTCTAGAATAAATGATGAAACAAATTAGATGAAGACCAAGGTGGTCATGTAATTTTCATTCCAATCAAGTCATCTTTGGGAGTGAAAGTGGATGCTATGAGTAATGAAAACTAGGCAACATGCATGCAGGACTGTCTGGGCAACTGGACTTACGATCATTTTAGACTAGTCCTTTTCAATCATGAGGAATTTTGCCCCCCAAACGATGTTTGGCAATGTCTGGAGATAGTTTTGGTTGTCACTGCTTGGGAGGAAGTTGCTCTTGGCATCTAGTGCCTAGAGGCATCCTATCATGCACAGGACAGCACCCCACCACAAAGAATTATCTGACCCAAACTGTCAGTAGGGTGAGGTTGAGAGTGCCCACTTTAGACTGAAAAGGAGAGCAATACTAGGTAGACAGAGACGAGTCCATGTGGGGATTTGTCAAGCCAGGGTGAGTTATTTATACTTTATTCTGATTGTGATGTGAAGCCATTAGAGATGTTTAAGTAAAAGAGTAGTGTATTTCATTTATAGTTACAAAAAAAATCTCTTTGGCTTCTGTGTGATAAATGTAGGAGGGAGGGCAATGACAAAATTGTAGAGATCTGTTGGAAGACAAGGAATTTTGATGCCTTGAACTAGGGTGTTATTAACAGATGCAGAGGGGTGTGTGTTTTTAGAAATAAAGTCAACAGGACTAGACAATGGAAAGGATGTGGGGAATAAGGGGGAAAAAATAAAAAAATAACTTCCATTTGAGCTTGAGCAACTGGATGGATGCTGTTCGAAATGCTGAGCTCTAACAACATGAACAAGTTTGGCTGGTGAGTGAGGAGAATCAAGCTTGCTGCTCCCGCTTGGTAGGTCTAAGATGTCTATCCACCTGGAGGCTGGAGTTCTGGAGAGAAGTCAAGTCTGGGCTTAGAGATTTGTGAATCATCGGCATATAAATTACTGGTTAAAGTCAAGGGAAAGATGTGATCTCCTAGGAGAAGTCTAAAGGTGAAAGAATTAAAATTTTTTAAAAAATTAAAAGGAGGTCCCAGGAGGTCTATTTGTGAAATAGAATAAAGTAGAAAATCCAAATGTGTAAAGTGGGAACAAGTGTGGTATAAGGAAATGCAGGAAAATTTAGGCTTACAGAGACCAAGAAAAAGAGAAAGTGGTCAGCGGTCTTAGATAACACTGAGGGATGAAGTAATGTATGGAAAGTAATTTACCAGTTAGATTTGGCAACATGCAGGGTGCTTGTGATCTTGGCAGGGGCAGTGTCCCAGGGTTGATGGGGAATGGAAGGCCAGTGAAATTGTTTCAGGGAAGTATGAGGTAAGACGGTGGAAAGTAGTCACTATAGAAATATATTGCAAGACATCTGGCTCTGAATAAGACCAAGAAATAAGGTGGTAGTTCAAGGAAGATGTGAGTTTAAGAAATCATAAATATATATTGAAATTGATGATGCAGAGAGAGAGAAAATAATTGCATAAATGAAGTTCCTGAGGTGAGTGGGATGGAATTTGGTGCAGAAGTGGGAGGGTTGCCCTTTTGCTTTGTGATAAAAGTAGGAGCACATCATCAGTAGTAATGATAAGAATACAGAGAATATGTGCCAGGATGTGGTGGGTTTGACAAAGAGGCAAAGCTTGATCAGGAAGCTAAAAGATGAGTACGGCATTCATTATCCAGATGCAGGGGGCTGGAGGGTGGGAAGGTGGTGAAGAAGATCATTTTGTTTAAGTTCCTTGCTCAGGAAACACTTTGATTCATTTGAATAACTGAGAAAGAGAAGAAAAGAAGGCTTAGTAAATATTTACTGAATAAAGGAATAATTGTCAAACAAATGGAATTCATATGTTTTATTTCTTAACAAACTGATTTTAATTAAATGTAGTTCTTACTGAGTTTGAATTTTAAAGTAATTTTATTTGGGGGCTGTGGCTTAACTGATATTATTCAATGGTCTTCATCTCTAGAGCTGTAAATCTTTCCAAAATAATTTGTCTCAGGCTTTCTGTATGTAATAGTATCAGTAAAGCCAACTTGGGACAAAATGTCCCAGGTGAATTGAAATTATTTCATCTCAAATGGTTCGTCATACCCACATTGAAATGAAGCAGTTTTGATTTACTACGATTGAGGTGGAAGGGAGATTGCTGAAGCCTGATTCTGCTTTTATTGTCTCACTCGAGGTTGACCTTAATGCTCCAGTAATTTCTTCGAATCTGTGTTTTTTTCAAGTGTCTGTAATACTCAGTGTTGGGCATACCCTTGGATGACACGTTCAGAAGAGGAAGTTTGCAGAACATCTGGTCTGAAAGCAAGTTTTTGAGAGAATTTTGAGAATTAAAATGCAAAGTCAAACAATTTTCCAAATTATAAATGACCGGATCAGAATATTAGGGGAGTGTTTTTAGAAGTCATTAAGTATAAGAGGAAAGACTTCTAGAGAGGAAAAAAAAGGCAGGGAAGAGAAATATTTCAGTGAAGACAAATTCTCCCTTTAAATAAGAACATATATAAAAACTATGAATACATGTATGATAACCCACTGCAAAGTATGGTAAGGACTTACCTTTCCCTCTCTGACCTCATTAGAACTCTAGAAAAAAAAAAAATCTCAAAATTTCAGTGTTTCAACAGAAGGAAATCTAATGATTCCTGATTGGTCTCCTTCACCTTCTCACTGATGAAGATTCAGGTTAGCAATTTGTAGTTATTCATTTATTGCCTCCCAAATTCATATTGCAGTGGAAAACAGAGCAATAGAGGCACCTCTATCTCAATATGGAAGACCTGTGAAAAGTTGTCTTTCACACAGAAGAGTTTTATATATTTTACCCAAACCTTTTTAAACTCCATCCAATAGAACAACACTCACATCAAGGAGTTCCTTTTCATGCTGCTTTTGGTTTGCCTTTGGCACAGGTGGCATGCACTAAAAAGGGGGCACCAACGATGGTATGTCTAGCCAGCCTGGTGAGAAGGTCTCTGTTCCAGCAAAATTAGAGTAACACACACAGGCACACAAGTCCTTGGAAAAGGAAACTCCTAATCAATGGGTACCAACTCCAACTGACAAAAATCCTCTCAATACATCCATATCACTCAAAAATGGAAATTATTATAATAAAATAAATCTAAAAATATAATAATAATACAGAGCTGCTCTTGATGGGAAAAGAAAGAAGGTGGGAGGGAGGAAGAGAGGGAGGAAGAGAGGGAGGAAGGAAGGAAGGAAGGAAGGAAGGGGAATAGTAGACATAAAACACACAAAGAGAAAACTCCAAGGGTCCCGTGTGAATGAGCAGCTAGAAATGAACTTTACAGCTAAAGCGAGGAGTCTAGAAATAATATCTATAATGTGAAATAAAGACTAGAAAAACCTATCCAATGCTCTCAGTTGTAGGGCGCAATTAAGGTGAACTCTGTGGGTCTTTGCAGAAAAAAAGAACGTAAAACATAAGCACTTGGCTGTGGTTTGGAGTTTGAATTTACTCCTACCGTGCAGTGTAGGAACCTTTTGCCTGAACTGACAGACTAGCACATAATATATCCTAGAACCCTGGGCCCAGGAGAATAAAATGGAAACTTTCCCATAAGAGATGCTCACAATCAAGGGCACATCTAGTCCCTAATGAATAACTCATGATGCTAGTGATCTCACAGGAAAAATTACAACAAAAATTAGAAAAAAGCATATAAGAAAATCTTCCATGAGATAGTGTTAGCAGATGTAAAAGTCAACTCAGAATGCAGCAGAAAGAGATAAGGTGAGTAACAATGTGTGAGAGTTTGAGAAAAAGAGGTTGCAACATATGAAGAGAAAAAAATGGGGAGGATTCAAATTAAAAAAGAAAAAAACGGGGGTGCCTGGGTGGCTCAGTTAAGCATCTGCCTCTCCCTCTGCTGCTCCCCCATGCTTGTGCTCTCTTGCTCTCTCTCTGTGTCAAATAAATAAATAAAATCTTTTTAAAAAAAAGATTAATATAGAAAAATCAAATGCCAAAGAAGTGAAAAAAATCATTCATGGTAATTCATGTAAAGAAAAAAACAAAATACCACTATCATCTCCATCATTCAACTTAATATTGGAGCTTTTAGCAAACCTAACTACAGGAAAAGAAAAAAGAGAAAGGGATTGCAAAGGATGAAGTAAAATTATATTATCCTAAATTGCAGAGGCTATGATTTATCCATGTAGAAAATTAAAGAAAATATGGAGAATGACTATCAAAACTAAAGAGTACTAAAGACAAAAGACAAAAACTTATCTATATTGAATATAAACAATTAGAAAATAAAATTTTAACAACTTTTCCATAAGAAATTTAGATTACACAATTTTCTGCTTTTATAATGGCAATTTTTACATGGCAATGGTATACACATTTAAATGTATATTGTAAGTGTAAACTAGTGCATATTGTAAACAAAATAAAAATAATCTGTTTCCAAATAGAATGTTGTATAACAATCTATCTTGAAAAATATATACTCTAAGAACTAGGAGGAAAAATTTAATAAATAGCACAGGGGAAAATTGATGCCTGTAAGAAACAAGGTCGACATATTTCCTGTCAAAAACAAAAGTAAATTTCAACTGCATTTAATAACTAACTATAAAAAAACCCAAAACTTTTAAACTTATAAAAGAATATATAAGAGAATATTTTTGTGATCTGAGCCTAAAAATACATAAATTTAAAAATTAAGACAAAGTGAAATTGAGGAAACGCAAGTTAGATCAAACTGACTTCCATTTCTCCTCGTAAAACTCTTGCCTTGAAAGAGAATAGAAATTATTTAGAAGTATCTGTGGAATATTTAAAGTCATTGGGACCTAAGTACAATTAAAGAACAATATTTTCAAGAATGTAAAACGTTTTTAGTTCCTCCTTAAAATTGACCACAGTGCAGTGAAACAAAGTAATCCAGACAAACAAAAAGTGATCCAAATACATTCACTTTAAAATCCCGTTCTAAATAACCCTGAGATGAAAATGAAAACAAAGCCACAGATACTGGTCAATTAGAAAATAATAGCAATTGATAATCATCCTTTAGAAACTGTTGAAAAAGTACTCAGCTATAAATCTGAGAAAGAAATTCTATTTCTTAAGTTAAAAAAAAGTTATAAAAAAACACAAAAAATTAAACAGTAAGTTAAAAAGTGAATAAACTTGAAAAGATATAACTAATGTAGTATCTAAAATAAATAATAAATGTTGGGTTCTATGAAAATTCCAATAATGGAATGAAACAATGATCTAGACAACAATGAAAAAAATAAAATGAATGCTTCTAAGTGTTTCTAAGTAAAAAATTAAGTTAAATTAAAATTACAAAAATGTATACGGATTAATAAAAATTTTCAAATTCCCATCCTGAATGGAAAAAAAAGAAATAGATCAGGAGTCATGAAATTAAATTTTTTAAATGTGTAGTAAAAATTTTGGAAGTTTTACCAGTCCTCAAATTTTTTATAATGATTTTACGTCATTTTCTTCATTTTGAAGCATAGGACATAGAATGTAAACCCAACTCATTTTATAAATTTAACACAAACCTCATATGTAATCTGACAGTAAGAACAGTCAATGAAACACTGAATTCAATTGCACTTATGAATAATGGTGCAAATATGTGGAAACCAGTCTCCCTCCCTCTCTTTCTCTCTCTATATATTATTTAGCTATTATTAGAAATGTATGTGTACATGTATTTCTAATAATAGTTAAATACTAGTTAATAAAATAGTGTAACTCATATTCAGTGATTCAACTATTGTCCTCAGTATGTTCAGTTATAACACTATTTCCTGTGTTAATCAAAGCTTATTGTTAGTCACAAGTGATTTTATCAACTAATTAGCTTTGTAGTGTGTTGATCTTTTCTAGATGTTACCTTGAAAATTCTCTATTAGTTTCATTTTGTTCACTTGTTTCATTTTGTTCACTTCTCTAAGTTTTCTTAAGTTGCTAAGTTTCTTCTGTCTTGCAGATTTTTTAAAAGATTTATTTATTTATTTTGAGAAGCGGCGGTGGGGGGTGCAGAGGGAGAGAATCTCAAGCAGACTCCCCAGTGAGTGCAGAGCTCAAAATGGGCCTCAATCTCACAACCCATGAGATCATGACCTGAGCTGAAACCTGGGACACCTTGGACACCTGGGGCGCCTGGGTGGCTCAGTCAGTTAAGCGTCTTAACTGACTCAGTCAGTTCAGCTCAGGTCACGATCCCAGGGTCCTGGGATGGAGCCCTGCATTGGGCTCCCTGCTCAGTGGGGAGCCTGCTTCTCCCTCCCCCACTCCCCCTGCTTGTGTTCCCTCTCTCTCTCTCTCTCTCTGATGAAGAAATGAATCTCTAAAAAAAAAGAGTTGGACACTTAACCAACTGAGCCACACAGGCCACCCTGTCTTGCAGATTTTGTATCTTCTAAAATGCTTATAGTTCTAATTTACTAAAGAAAAAAGTACATACATTTTCATATAAAATATGTAGTAACATAATTATTAGGAAATTTTCCATACAATTTGTTAAAAATAAGTGACATGCTGAAGTTGTAGGAAGATATTTTAATTTCAAAAAGCTTACTTTCAGAATGCTCATAATATGAATGGATCTTAGATTTGTACACATTATATAAGTTCTTAATAAGTTACTAATTAGTAACTTACAGTGTTACAGATTATAGAAACTTCAAGACTTATTTCAAGAACTGTTAATAAATAAGCAGTGGAAGTACAATTCAAATAAACCATTGTGCGTTCTAGAAAGTCCAAAACATTTTGTATGCAATCTTACAAATTACAGAAGTGCCAGTCTTCAATTTAAAAGTGAGTATATAAATTCCCTGAAATGCATGTGGTTCTCATAAAGAGTTATTGCCAACCTGTCCCTTGTCAGTGATGACATTTAAACACTAACAAGCATGGTTTTTGTGATACCCAATTCTTGCCCATTGTTAATTGCACTGGTCACATGAAAACCACACCTAACTGAAATGTGGTAAACACAGATAACGGCCTCAGGTGGAAAGAACAAATCTTAGAATAAAAGTCTGTTATGTCGTGACCAAGTGGGGCTTATTCCAAAAACATAATGTAATAATCGTGTAGCATTAGGCTATCCACTAATAAGTACACTTAATTACATTGGTAGGCCACAGGAAAAAGCCAGGTAATCATTCGGAATTATAGAAGATATTAATAAAAAAAAACCTATTCCTCCTTAAAAACTCTTAGTGAAACATATTGAAGTGTTTTTGTCAATAATAAAGAATAATTCTCCAAAACAATTTGACAAATATCAAAATCATAATAGAATTCTAGAGGAATCCTTCTAGATTCAAAACAAGACTTGGACTGTTAAAATAAAGCCAGGAGCGCCTCGGTGCCTCAGTTGGTTAAGCACCTCCCTGATCATGACCTGAGCACAGGGTTCTGGGATCAAGCCCCGCATCGGGCTCCCTGCTCAGTGGGGGTCTGCTTCTCCCTCTCCCTCTGTGCTCTCTCTCTCTCGAGTAAATAAATAAAATCTTAAAACAACAACAACAACAACAAACTGTTCTGGACAGCTAACTGAAGCAATAACAAGTAGCCAAAGCAATTAATACAGGAATAGATAAAGAACATTACTAATATATGTATTTAATGTTTTTTTTTCCTACCTGGAACCCCCAGGATAAAGGAGAAACAATTAAATATGCTTTGCATGTTCAAAATGGTGGCTGATTTCAACATCTTGCTAAAAACTAATTTCATTCCTTATATCTGATCTGTCGTATATGGTAACCACCAGCCACATGTGGCTATGAAGAGCTGTGAAATGTAGCTAGTCCAAATTAAGATGTGCTGCTATATGTATAAAACACATACTGGAATTCAGAGACTTAGTACGAAAAAAAAAGGGATGTAGGAGCACCTGGGTGGATACTTCGGGTAAGCGACCAACTCTTGATTTCGGCTCAGATCATGATCTCAGAGTCCTGGGGTTGAGCCCTGTGTTGGGCTCCACGCTCAGTGGAGACTGCTTCTCTCCCTCTCTCAAATAAATAAATAAATCTTTTTTTTTTTAAATGGATGTAAAATATCTCAATCTATTTTCTAAATTTTGATTACAGGTCGAAATAATATTTTTTGGATATATTGAATTAAATATACTAATCAAAATTAATGCATCTGTTTCTTTTTAATGTGGCTACTATAAAATTTAAAATTCCATGTTACTTGAATATGACTCACATTACATTTCTAGTAAATAGCAGTGACCTACATAAATGAAATTTAAAAGAAAATGATTATATGGTAAGAAAATCGTTTCCTTTTATAAAAGCAATGCAGTCAGCAAAATCTAGGAATAAAAATTATAAGGTAGTTTCTTAGTTTGCTCAGTCAGCTATAACAAATTACTGTAGACTCTGTGGTTTAAACAACAAACATTTTTTTCCCTCACAATTCAGAAGGCTAGGAAGTCCAAGGTCGAAGTGCTGGCAGATTCAGTTCTTGGAGAAGGGTCTCTTCTTGGTTTGCAGATGGCAGTCTTCCTGTATTCTGACAGAGAGAGAAGACAGTTCTCTCAGATCTCTTCTTATGAGGGCACTATTCCATTATGATGGCTCCACCCTCATGACCAAATTACCTCCCAAAAGCTCCAGCTCCAAAAACCATTACACTGAGGGTTAGGGTTTCAACGTATGAACCTTAAGGGGACACAAATATGCAGTCTGTAGCATATAGTATAAGATATGTGCAGAAGCTATTTGATTAAAACTACAAAACTGTGTTTTGGGCTGTGTGTGTGAAAAAGAGAGGGGGGGGAAATGGGGGTGGGGAGAGAGAGAGAGAGAGATTTATAACAAAGAAAAGTCCTGCCATGTTTTTAGTTTGTAGATATAATATACGACAAAGTATAATTTAAATTACACTGCCTAGCACTTCTGTGTTCAGTAGGTTCCAATGTCAATATATCAATATTGTAAAGAAAGAAATGCTCGCAAAAGTGATTAGTAAATTTAATACAGAATTACAAAAATTTAATTTGAGAAGAGACTTAATGAACTATTTTTAAGTTCATCAGAATAAAGACATGAGGAAAGTTAATAGGTATTTAATAAAATAGAAAACCAATGATTACTGTCTTTCCTGTTCCCAGAACAAAAATCAGTACATACAAAAATTAGAAGATAAAAGCGATGTTTTAAATTAGAGAAAAGAATTCATTATTTAATATGGGTGAACTGTCTAAGAACACATAAGCAAAACAATAAAATTAGATCATTTTTCTCACAATTTACATAAAATAAATTCCAGGGGATTAAAGATTTACAAATGATAAGACAAAAATGTCACTCTAAGTTTAAAAATGTAAGCTGGGTTGAAAGGAGTTATATTTCAGCATGATGCAAGTGTTGGAATTATAGTGGAAAGATTACAAAGAAATAAAGAGAGAAATAAATAGGCCAAATTGTTCACCCTTATGAGTAGTAAGAGATGTTCACTTACAAACTAAAAGATGCTAATTATTCAGAAATTGAAACTAATCACCATTCACTTAAATGATCATGTTTTACTGGGAGAAATCATAAACGCCAGAGATACGACTTTAGGAAAGAAGCTACAATAAAGTTAAAGAAAGAAGTCATGCCAGACTATCGAATAATTAATTGATTTTATTCTTCTTTTTCCCTCATGCCATTTCCCTCTGAAGGAAAATTGTTATTAAGGGAACTTAGTTATCTTGGGATGAAATGCTAACAATATGGTAATGCATATAAAAGTTTACTTTCTTGTAATAAGGAGCAAAGTTTGTAGACTGAATTTTAAGTTTGTAGATTGAATAAATATCTATCTGAACATGAATTATTTTGAAATGTGAGCTCTTAACTGACATAGCAAGTCATCTCTAAGTAATAAAATTTAATATCAGATTTGATTTCAACTCAGATTTTGTGTGTTCAAGGTTTTCATTTCATAAAGGATAATATTGCTTTGTAGAAGTTAGACACAATTACTTCCTATTTGATTGCTTTGATGTGCCTATTTCTTTGAACAAAAATCTCTTTTTAAATGCTCTTTTGATCTATGAGCCCATGGTTCTAGTGAAATTACTCCTGAAAGCAAAATGTGATGAATGCTACAGAGTTTGCTACAAGTAGTTATTTTGATACATTTGCTGATATTTTCTTTATAGGCAATGAACCAGAATTTACTTAAAATTTTTTTTATTGTGAATATACAAAAGTAAACAGTAGGCAGCGGCCACTTTCCAAAGCAAGAATATGATTTTGTTGCCAGGCTTTTGTTTTGCTTTTGAGTGGGCCTTCTCATTTTTATTGTGTTGTCGACTTTTAATGTGGATGCTGAAGATTGAAAAGGTCGGGCTAAACATTAATGAAGTGACCACAACTAGTTAAAGATTTCCAGAAACTATGCTCCTTATGTACTATGTACTTTCTTCTAGATTTGCCTTTATATAATGGAAATTAACCTTAGAATGGTTTCATTTAAGCATGAGGATGGATTTCATAATTTACTTGAAGTTGTTAGGTAGGGTTGTAGCTGATGTAAATATAGATCTAAATGTTCTAGTGCAATATTCTTTCCTTTATCCCATATCAATAATGTGGTCTTGGTAGTGGAGCTGGGGATGGGGATATAGTTCTCTTGCAGTATAGCTCTTAGTAGGCTGTCCCTTCTTACTCTTCCCATATGTCTACTCTATTAAGTAATCTACAGACAGCCTTCATGTAATTAACAAAAAATATATGCAAACACTTAAGATGACTCTCTTAGCAAATTTCAAGTATAGAATACCGTACTGTTAACCATGCAGCCATATTGCTGGACCTCCATTGTTAGATCTCCTGAACTTATTCATCTTAAGCACTTTTACCACATACATGACTACAGAAAATAGTAACAGTGTGAGTGATGGATATGTCCGTTAGCTTCATTGTGGTGATGATTTCACAAAATATCAAAATAGCAAGTTGTATGCTTTAAATATATACAGTTTTTATTTGTCCATTTTTACCTCAATAAAGCTGGAAAGAAAGGAAAATATATGCATACATAGGAGATAAATATGTATCAATAAGTGTATTCATCCTTTGGGCCATATGTTCCACTTGTCACTTTATTAAATATGGATATTAGCAGCCTTCTTTCCTTCATCTCTCCTCCTCAACTCTCTGTCTTCCCATTTCTTTTATTAATAACACTGTAATGTTCTGTCACTACAAACATGTCTTTCTTACCCTCTTCATGGATATGTCTTAAAAGCTAATACTCTGGAGCACCTGGGTGGCTCAGTTTTAAGTGTCTGCCTTCAGCTCAGGTCATGATCTCAGGGTCCTGGGATTGAGCCCTGCCTCGGGCTCCCTGCTCAGCCGGGAGTCTGCATCTCACTCTGCCCCTCCCCATGCTCATGCTTTCTCTCTCTCTCTCTATCAAATCAATAAATAAAATCTTAAAAAAAAAAAAAGCTAGTACTCTATGAAGAGCACTCATAGGGTGCTAATATATTGTCCACTGCAAAGCTGAGTATTTACCTTCTGTAGAGCTTTTGGGTTTCCTGGAGTATCTAACAGCTCTTAATTCTCGACTTCCCTAGCGACTAGTTATGTTCACTTCTCTCCTACAGCCCTGTGTCTCCGGCCCCCTTCTGCATAGCTTCCCTCTCAGTCTGCTGCCCAGCTGGCCTCCTGGGACTTCCTGTCACTGTTGTCCCGGGTTGCAGATGTCATTTTCTGATTTCCTTGCCTTCCTGTTTAAAACTGGGTTTTCCCTCCTTTGCCTAAGAAGTGGCATACGTGCCTTCGGTATCCCTAGTGTGGTGTCTAAATAGGTTTTAATTCTGTGCTCATGCTAGCTGGGATATTTCAAAGTTTCTTTGGATGGGCTCTTTTAATTTAGAGATTTTGGATTTGTCTGCTCTGTGAAGCATAGTATTTTCTGGATGATTTTCTTGTCCCCAGTTTTTATTTTCTGTTCTTTCATTCTTAAATTTCTCTTGGTTGGCTGTTGGGCTTCTTGGGTTGATTTTCTAAATCCTATTATTTCCTTTTATCTTTTCCCAATTTTCCTTATTTATTGGGAGATCTCTTTATCTTTCTACGCTCTTATTAATTCTTTTTATTTTTTTATTATTTTATTTTTTTAAGGGGAGGGAGGGACATAGGAAGAGGGAGAAAGAATCTTAAGCAGGTTCCATGCCCAGCACAGAGCCCAACACGGGGCTTGGTCTCAGAACCCGGAGATCATGACCTGAGCCAAAATCAAGAGTTGATCACTTAACTGACTGAACCACCCAGGCACCCCTAATTCTTTTTATTTTAAACACAATATTTTAATTTTCAAAAGCTCTTTCAGGTTCACTGATTATTCCTTGTCCCAGGAATTTTACGAGATTGAATGAGTAAGATACTTTTTTGACTCTCTCTAAGGACATTACTGTTGGCAATTTGGTGTTTTCTTATTTTCTATGAATCATCTCTGTGATCTCTCTGAATCATCTCTCTGTCTCCTGGAGCCTCATGTTTATGTTTGAGAGGAAGGCATGAGAAATTCTTTTGGAGCTCTGTATAAGTATATTGTGCTAGTCCACTAAGCGTCTTCATTTTAATGGATGCTTGGTTTGGAGTATCATTCTGGGGGCCCCCAAATGTCAGAATGTCACTGGAGTCACAATTACACTGGAAAATTGCCTTCCAGTATCTGTCTAAGGGCTAGGGGCCTGGCTGCTGACTCATCTGAGATAAGAATAGGGGACAGGTAGGGAACATTTCCAGTTCCATGCATGGTGTTTGCCCCTCCCTCTGTACCATTATGCATTAAGCCACACGGCTTCCTCACACTCTCCTGGGCTAGGCTCTTTCTCAGTCCCACCTCCCTGTGGGGCTTCACTGGGAGTGCTGTCTCACTTGTCACTTGTGTCCCACGTCGCCATTTCCTCTATCCCAGGGCAATAATTAGTGAACTCCCTCGGACTTGCTGCCTTCCAGAATTTCTTGAAATTTCTTGCACCCCGACAGTTCTTTACCAATCTCTTATTTGTTGTAGATTTATGACCTGCTGATTTTTGTTACTTCCTGAGTCCCAGGAAGGAAAGAAAGTATATGCATGTGGTCAATCCCCCCATCTTTAAGCAGAAATTATCTCAGAGATTTAAAATTCCATGTTAACAGCCCACCTGGTACCAACTAATTGTAGAGATTCCCATCTCTTCAAGCATCCAAATATTCCTTTTTCACCCACAATGCCTAGCGTTATTCTCTGAATTTATGCACACAATATATTCATTAAAAATTATTCTTCCAGTGATGATTAATGTCACTGACTATTTTAATAATATAAAACACTTCATTTTAAATGGAATTTCAGTCTATTTCATCTGATTAAAATAGATTTTTCAGTTTCTTAAACCATGTAAAGACAAAAGTGTTTGACAGAAAATCCATGTTGCAAGATTGGAAATAGCTTTTGCTGTTCAGTACTTTCATTGCTGAAGTTCAAGTTCATTTCCAAATTTAAACTTAACTCTCAAGCAATTTCACCATGGAACAAAATGAAACATGCATATAACTGTTATTTTTATATGTATTTAAGATCTATACCTTGAAAAGTTACTACTAACAAAAATGACATTCTCACAATCAAATTTGACATCACCTTTGTCAGTTTTTAAGGAGTAAAGATGAAATCCTCCAAATTGTATCTAGATTATTCAGAACATTTTAACACATAGAGAAAATAGAAATAAATAATCTATGAGATATGATTATCATTAACAAGCATTGTGAGGTTTTTTTTGTTTTTTTGAGCTAATTCTAATTTTGATGTATAATGCACTATGATTTTACATAATTTGCATATGGCTTCTTTTTTTGTGCTCTCACCCTAGAATACCTCAAACACTACTACAGAAATTGAACCTACTTATATGTTCGAAATCCTTGTTTCCATACTTCCTACCAATATTGGCTGATAACTTGAGAAAATATACTTTCAAAAGAGCTTAATCATTTGACCGAAATTTCAGATGGGCCTTCTAATGAATTCTGCACTGAACTGTGACTGTTGTCTTAGTCTCTTTGGGCTGGGGTAACAAAATACCACAGACTGGGTAGCTTATAAACCACAGAAATTTATTTCTCACAGTTCTGGAGGCTGGAAGTCCAAGATCAGGAAGCCAGCACAGTTGGATGAGGACCACCTTCCTGGTTGTAGACTTCTTGTTGTATCCTCACGTGGTGAACAGGCTAGGGAACTCTGTGGAGTTTCTTTTATATAAAAGCTCTAATTCCATTCATAAGGACTCCAGCCTCATGATTTAAGCAACTCCCAAAGGCCTCACCTAATTCCATCACATAGGGCATTATGATTTCAACATGAATTTTGGGAGAACAATGTTCAAACTATAGCAGTGGTCAATTTTAAAATAACTTTATATAATTTTCAGAATTTGGGAAAGCTACAAAAATTATTGCAATATTGAAGGATATTCTGGAATATCTTTTTCCTTAAATATAATTTGAGTAACACAGTTCTTATCACTGTAATACTTATTTAGAATATATCTGAGTTAGATTATTGATTTTGACACGTATTTATTCTTTACAGTGAGGCAGAGGGCAGCAGACTCAGATTATAAGACTAAATTTTTAAGTCCCAGCTCTGGAAAGTTAGAATGTAAAAGATATTAGCATAAGTCAAAAAACTTGAGTCTGTCTTTCCTCCTCTATTATGTGTGGATTGATATAATTCTCTCTAAATTGTATGTGTATAACCAAATGTAATGTTTTTGTTGTTGTTGTTACTCATAAACTCATTATTTTGTTACTCAACATTTCTGTACTCATAAACATGTAAATAATGCGGTACTTGAGAGTGGTAAGATTCCTTTGATGAACAAGTTGCTTTGCTTGATATTATAAACCAGCTAATTTGCAACATGATGCAGACACAGCCTTCATTTTTATAAGGTTTTAATCCTGAGATTATAATTTAGCAATATTAAGATCTTTAAAAATTGGGAAAAAGAGATTAAAAAAAAAGAAATATTCTACATCTAGTACAGGATGTAAATCTATATAAAACAACCATGAACTCTGGTTCTTTAATGAAGAGAATAAAAATGAGTCATTATATTACTCTTATTTGTTGTATTTACATCCTTTTAAAAATATGAATATCAAATAGCAGCATGAATATGCATGGTATTTTAACTACATGAAATTATAAATGTGAAAGTTTTAAATTTTAATGATTATAATAATTTAGAAAAGCCTCTCAAAGCTTCCTTTTTTTTTTCTTTCTGGTCAAGTAGTTGAGAAAAATGGGTAGAGGTATCAAGAATCTGAGCATAGCCTACCAAACACTATTTCCAGTGATGACCCCTCTTTTCAAAACCTTAATGTGGACAAAATCACATTTTTACTCTAGGCTCTATTTCTGGAACACATTTTTCTCCAAATGCCTAAGATGATAATGGTCTAAAATGACCAATACAAATGGACCTGTGGTTTGTGTAAAAATATGTCTCCTTTAGGAGGTAGCTTAGGTCCTCCTTCCAGATGAGCTGAGGGACATTCTTGAAGCAGGAAGTGCCAAAGGAAGACTAAAAAGCCTTCAGACCAGAGGTAGAAAGAATAAAACACTAGAAATGTGTTCTGGCAAGCTTATCTGCAATATGCTGGCCAGAACACATTGCAGGTAAGTATTGTCAGAATGGATACCAAGGTAGGCCCTAACTTCAGAAGGGCAGAGTAGATACAGTAGCAATATAGGCTGACATCAATACCAGTCTTGCAGTAAGGCTGGCAGGAAACTCTCTGTCCTCTAGAGCTAGAAAGAGTACAAATTAAGACTCTCTCGTGTACCATGCAAATTAACAGAATACTTGAGAGCTCTAGGGAAAATGGAGTTTGGGTCTCCCTAGTGGGATATTTATGAAAATGAGGGGCAAAAGAAATAAGTGGTTTCTCCCTAAAGGTGCCAGGTGAGACATTGGCTTGGACTCCTTGAGAGTTAGGTCTAGTAGAAGGACTAATATCCTGCTGATTTGTAGGGCAAAAATTCTAGAATTGATGATCTAGGATTTATCCTTGGCTCCTGGATAGCAATGGAAGATCATGCAAGGGTCTCAGTATATCTAACTGAAGTGAATTGGGGTAGAGCAAAGGGTGCCAGATGGATTAACATTTTAGAATTTGGTACACTTTTCTCAGTTTCATTATTTTTCTTCTTAAGCAAGTTGTTCATTTTGAAGAAAAATAGAAATAATATGAGATAAAATATGGTATGCAATCGCTGAACTTTTCTTTGATGACTTCATTTAGTCACCTATATGAAGGATTCTTTCAAGTGTTAAAAGTGTTCTCCAATGTTAAAAAATAAAAATAAGACAAAAAACATCAGTATTTTATTCTATAGCCTGTGGTGTCTGGATTTAAATGATAGATCTACAATTGCTGAGCTTAGGTTTCATTCTGGGATATGTAAAGGCATCCCATATTTGCCTGGCAGGCTTATTTACCTGTGGACTCTTGATATCCTAACAAGATCTTTCGAGGTGTGGCAATTATGTGAACTTGTCTCTCTAAGATGGTCCATGCTGGGGGGAAATATTCTTAGAACTTACAGGAAGTCAACTTATTTGCTCATTCATTCCATCACTCACAAAATTTGCTAATGCTTCCCTAATGCTAAGTGCTGAGTTAGGTTCTCTTGATTCCATGAAGAGATCAGTTGATTACTATATTATAACATAAGGGGCTGAGATATCAAATTGTCTTGCTCAATAACTCCTCAAATGAAGAATATCCAAAACTGTACTCATGATTTATTTTTCCTTTCCCAAATCTATTCTATTTTTTCTGGCATTTACATCAACATTCACTTTATTGGGATTCACCTTCAGTTTCTCCCTTTTTCTTACACCATGTGTAGGTAAACCACTAAGTTTTATTTATACTCCATCCAAACCACTTCAAAAATCTATTTCTTTCCTCATTGCCACTACTTCCTTTTAGACCACTCTCCTCCAACTAACCCTGCTGGTCTTGCTGGTCTCTCTATTCTATAGACAAAGAGGTCCTTCTACCCTATCTTCAGATTTACTGATTCTTTCTTATATAGTGTTTGTTCTGTTATTAAGTCCTCCAGTACCTTTTTAAATTTTGGTTATTGGCATTTTTTAGTTCTGTAACTTTAATTTTGTCATATTTTCTATTTTTAGTGAGATTATTCTATAATTGGTTTCAAGGATATTTGTAGTTGCACAATGAAGCAATTTTATGATGACTACTTTATAAAATTTGTCAAATAATTCTAACATCTGTGTCATCTGTGTTGTGTCTTTTTTTTTTTTTCATTAAAGCTGTGGTTTCCCTAGTTCTTGGTATGACAAGTGCTTTTTTTAAATTATAACCTGGACATTTTGGTTATTATGTTGGGAAACTCTAGATCCTAGTACAATCTTTTATTTTGGCAAGGGATCTTTAGCATGCAGATACTGACCTACTTTTTTGAGCTACAACTCTAATGACAACTTAATTTTCAGAGCCTTTGAGATGCTATTTTTTATCTGCTTTGTTTGCCTGCTAGCACTGGGTCTTTTGCTGATCCCTGCTGGTGCCATATGTGAAGCAGAAAGTACTTCCCCAGGCTGGACTTTCCTGCTCTCTAGGCCTTGGGAGAGCATTTTTCTCTGGCCTCTGGTTGCCTATGGGCTCTTGTTGAATCCCTGACTGAGCTTCTGGGCCGCCTGGGCTGGCTGCCCAGTGTCTCTGAAGGGGAGGGTGGGGGAAAGGGACTCCAGGCCCCAGGGGCAGGGAGGACTCCCCTTGGCTTCTGTGTGCAGGATTCCAATTCAATCAGGGAAGGAAGGGGCCTTCTTGGGCAGCTTTCTCTTACTGTTTGGGATTCAGGAGATGCCAGGTCTTGATCTGCTGCTTGCTGTGGGGAGTGGAGTGGGAATTTGAAGATGTTGGAGCACAGTGTTCTTCCTCTAGTCCTGTGGTCCCTAACCAGTCTGCCTTCCTCTTTCCACCTGCTGGTTTCCTGTGTTGTTATTTTCAGGGTTTATAGTTGTACTTAGAAGGGAGAAATAAAGAATAATGAGTCTATGCCATCTTGTCCACACAAGTAGTTAAAGCTGTCTTTCTAAAGCATACATTCTTGTTACTCTTCACTTAAAATTTTTTCAGTTAATTCCCATTGCTCTAAGATAAAATCAATGCCCCTAATCAGACCTTAGCAATTAGGACTCTGTGCTGCATGTAACAGAAAACAAAATTCAACAAATAATCAATTAAACCTGTATTTTGGCTTATAGTTCAGAGCCCTTCAGGGAAGGCTGCATTCCAAGCTCAAACCACACAACGACCAGAACCAATTCCTTGGCTTTGCTTCTTCTGATTGGCTCTCTCATAGTATTTATAAGATGGTTGCCAGTTTTCTTGGGCTGTCATATTCAGGTTCATGCCCCCAAAACAAGGACAATATCCTTACATCCTCTCCCACCACCCCACCAAACACACACAAACACCAAGGAAAAAGTCTATAAGTCCCAGATTTCATTCTGATTAGGTAAGTTCTTCCAAGTATGAACTCTGATTGTGTGATGGGGTCACATAAGGCTTCCTCTTACTCCTCTTTCCTGAGGGCTGGGTTAGTCAATCTTTCCTGAAGTACATGTACTATAGCAAAAGAAAAATATTTCTGTTATTTCAAGATAGGAGGAATGGATGCATTGGGGCAAACACATTAAAATAAAGAAATAAACAAAAATCCCTGCAAATACCATTTCAGTAGTTTTCAAATACTGTCCTCCTCTCTATCCCACACTTGCTTTGTTAACTCCAACTCTGCTGGTGTGTCTTCTTGTTCTCCAAACAAGCCTTTCAGAATTGTCCTTGAATTTTTTGATATGCCATACTTTTCCCATCTTCGGAGCCATGGCCGTGCTTCTGCCTTCGCTTGAAACACCCAAACTCCTCTAGCCATCTCTCCTACAGACATACATCCCATTTTGTATATTTACTTCTTAGTCTTCTGCTCTCATTTCAGGTCTCAGTCTGCAGCTCTCCCTCACCCTCAGAACCAGGTGACAGCATAGTGATTTTGCACCTTCCTTGACTTCTTTCAGCACAGCATTCATTACACCCCACTGCAGTGGCCAGTTACCTTAGTTATAACCTTCACTTGCTTGTAAGGGTAAAATTGTGTCTTATTCACAACTTCATCCTCACTGCCTAACAAAATGTTTCTTGAGTAATCCATTTTAAAGGACCATAGGTGAGTATATCATGCTATAAGCGTATAAAGAAGAGAGCAATTATAATGTCTAGGTAAACTAGGAGTAGTCTGTGTAGGAGCTGCACCTTGAAAAAGGAGTAGGAATTTTCTGGGACTTAGTAGTGACAGGAGGACAGTTACTTTATGGGGACAGGTAAATATATTGGATATACACCCGTTTGATTTGTTTTGCTTTTAGTTTCTTCTAAAGTGAGACTGAACAGGTTCCTTTGTCACCATAGACTTTATCCATCTGTAGCTTCAAATACCAGCTGCAACTGTTTCTGCAAGCCTTAGAAATTGGCATTTTGCAGCTCCTCAGAGATAACAAGGCATTGCCTGGCCTTGTTTGTTACCAGTCTTTTTTCAATGTGTAGGAATGAAGAACAAGTATCAGTGTATCTGAATGTCAAAACTCAAGTACAAATGTCAAGACCATTCCACATCACTGGCTGCTTTGAATTCTGTGCCCAACTTGTATAGGCCACAATGCTGGGAGAACCACTTGGGTACTCCAGGCACAACAAACCTAGACTTCAGGAAAATGGCGTTATTCTTATGCCATACAACCACAGATTAAATCATACAGCTAAAGAAATAGCATTGAAAATTCCTTAAGAATTTTAAGGATATTTCCTATAAAAGGAGCTTAGAAAGTTTCTCCAACAATAGCAATCATACTTTATACATTTTATGTTTGTTGTTGTTTTCATTTTGGTGGAAGTTAAAGAATCTATCATTCTTATTGTTGCTTCCTTGTTTGAGAGTAAGAGAAACTGAAATTATTCACTAAGAGGAGTTTTTGGTTGATCTTGCATTTTTACTGTCAACAACTAGAATTGTATAAAGGTAAGAAATTACCAGAGCTTCCTTGATGCTGTTATACTCAGGGAGAACAAAATATCTGTCATTTGAAAAGAGAAAGGAGAAAATAATATATATTAAGGTTTTATTTTGAGCCAGCAACTTTAAGTATATATGTTAATCACTGAAAGCATGCATCTTTACCCACCACCTAAATTTATCAGATGTATCAAATAATATAAAATAATATTTTGCAATATTTATTTCAGAAGAATTACTTAAGACAAAAGAAAATTGCAGTTATATGTAAAGCTTCCTGGATGAGATATTAGAATCTCTTTAAGTTTATCTTACTTGGGGTTCATTGAGCTTCTTTCATATGTAAATTAATGTATTCCACAAATCTCGTGAATTTTTCTGTTGTTATTTCTTCAAATACTCTTTTTGCTTCATTTTCTCCCTCTTCTTCTGGGACTTCGGTTATGCATATGTCAGTAGGATTTATGGTGTTCTGAAGATTTCTGAGGCTTGGTTTATTTTTATTCATTCTTTTTTGTTTCTGTTCTTCAAACTAGACAATCTCAACTGAACTATCTTCAAGTTCCCTGCTTTTTCCCACTGCCTACTGAAATCTCTTGTTGAGGTCCTCCAGTGAGTTTATCATTTCAATTGTTGCACATTTCAGTGACATATCTTCTACTTTATTCTTTTCGTAATTTCTACACCACTATTTGTAATCTCTATTTTGTGAGACATGGTTATCAGACTCCGTTTAATTATTTTGATAGAGATTCCTATAGTTCCTCGAATATATTTATACTTGCTGACTTAAAATATTTTTTTATTAAGTACAACCCATCCAAGCTCACTCAGTTTTCTAGCTACTGTTTTGCTTTTTTTCTTTTATTAGCCATACTTTCTAGTCTTTTTGGGTGTATCTCCCATAACTGTTAGTTGAAATCTGGGCATTTTCTTTTTTAAAGATTTTATTTATTTATTTGAGAGAGAGAGAATGAGAGAGAGAAAGCACGAGAGGGAAGAGGGTCAGAGGGAGAAGCAGACTCCCCACTGAGCAGGAAGCCCATGTGGGACTCGATCCCGGGACTCCAGGATCATGACCGGAGCCGAAGGCAGTCGCTTAACCAACTGAGCCACCCAGGCGCCCTGAAATCTGGGCATTTAAAATAACATAAGGTAGCAACCCTGGAAATCAGGTTCAGGCCCACCTGCAGATTTTTTTGTTACTGCTCCTCATTGCCGTGTTTTGTTTATTTGGTGACTTACCTGGAATAATTTATTTTTATTTTTTTAATTGAGATATGATTGGCATACAACATTAATTAGTTTCAAGTGTTCAATCAAATGACTCATCACTTGTATACACTGTAAAATGGTATTGTAGCACATATTTGAAGGTTGCCAGGAGAGTGGATCTTGAATGTTTTCATCACAAGAAAGAAAATAAAATTTAATATATAGATAGATAGATAGATAGATAAACAGACAAACTTTGGGGGGTAAGTTCTTAATGGTATTGTGTGGTGACTGACTTGTGCAGTATTTCTTTAAAGTTTGTAGTCTTTATCATGTGCAGTCACTGAAGTCTCTTCTCCATTAACTTAAAAATCAACTATTTTTTTCTTTTAAGATTTATCTATTTCAGTGAGAGAGAGAGAGAGAGAGAGAGCACAGGGGGGAGGAGTAAAGGAAGGGGGAGAGAGAAACCTAAACAGACTCCCTGCTGAGCGCAAAGGTCGCCCCCTCACCTCCCAGGGCAGAGCCTGATATGGGTCTGTATCTCATGACCCTGAGATCAGAACTGAGCTAAAACCAAGAGTTGGACACTTAACTGACTATGCCACCCAGGTGCTCCAATAATCAGCTAGTTTTTACAAAGATTTCCTTAAACATCTTAAATCAACAGTCTCTCTTCCTTTGCCAAAGACTCATGTATGTGTTGGAGCGAGACTTCAATGCCCCTTCAATGCACTTTGCAACCCTGAAATTACCTTCACTTCTTGCTTTTGCAAAGACTCAGTATCAGGCAGAGATGAACAGAGCCTTCTCAGATCTTTTACTTGTGTCCAGCTCTACACATGTGCACAGCATTCTAGACCCCCAAGAATATGCTGGAGATTTTCAAGCTCATGATGGATATCTTCTTCTACACATTTTCTTTTTAAGATTTTGCCCAGCTTCTTATTTGCCCCAGCTTGTGTTGTTGCCTCAAGCAACAACAAAGTTAAACAATTGTTGCTAATTGATTTAACAAACTCCCTAGGCATAGGGTTTCCTTACTAAACAAGCTCTGAGTCAGATCAAGTAAAGAATAGTCCTAAGTATGTGACAAACCAAATAGTGATAATTCTCTAGTTCTGGATTTCTGGGGGTCTGAAAACCCTTTCCACTTCTTCCAGTGGCTGGTGGGCTTTTTTTTTTATCACAGCTTCCATGGTTGCTAGATTGTTAGTTCTTAAGGCTCCCACAGAAATAAGGAGAGGGTGATGGGGATAGAACTAGTTAAAATGATACAAAGCTTGCCTTCTCACCAAGACTTGGGTTAATTTTCAGAGTTTTGAAAAAGTTTATTTTTATAATTTTTACCAGCATTTTCGTTGATTTTTATGGAGCAGCAGAGTATTAGATGTATACATTGGTATACTTCTCCTATCCTAGGTTTTAAAGGTTTCTAGAGTTACAGTAAAACACATCTTGATGTGAATTTATCTTTCATTTTTCTTTTTTTTTTTTTTTTAATTTTTTTATTGTTATGTTAATCACCATATATTACATCATTAGTTTTTGGTGCAGTGTTCCATGATTCATTGTTTGTTCATAACACCCAGTGCTCCATGCAGAACGTGCCCTCCTCAATACCCATCACCAGGCTAACCCATCCCCCCACCCCCCTCCCCTCTAAAACCCTCAGTTTGTTTTTCAGAGTCCATCATCTCTCATGGTTCGTTTCCCCCTCTGACATACTCCCCTTTTCTTCCTCTCCTGTTATCTTCTTTTTCTTTTTTCTTAAAATATGTTGCGTTATTTGTTTCAGAAGTACAGATCTGTGATTCAACAGTCTTGCACAATTCACAGCGCTCACCGTGGCACATACCCTCCCCAATGTCTATCACCCAGCCACCCCATCCCTCCCACCCCCAACCACTCCAGTAACACTCAGTTTCTTTCCTGAGATTAAGAATTCCTCATATCAGTGAGGTCATGTGATACATGTCTTTCTCTGATTGACTTATTTCACTCAGCATAACACCCTCCAGTTCCATCCACGTCGTTGCAAATGGCAAGATCTCATTCCTTTTGATGGCTGCATAATATTCCATTGTGTATATATACCACATCTTCTTTATCCATTCATCTGTCGATGGGCATCTTGGCTCTTTCCACAGTTTGGCTATGGTGGACATTGCTGCTATAAACATTGGGGTACACGTACCCCTTCGGGTCCCTACATTTGTATCTTTGTGGTAAATACCCAGTAGTGCAATTGCTGGATCGAACGGTAGCTCTAATTTCAACTGTTTGAGGAACCTCCATACTGTTTTCCAGAGGGGTTGCACCAGCTTGCATTCCCACCAACAGTGTAGGAGGGTTCCCCTTTCTCCACATCCCCGCCAACATCTGTCGTTCCCTGACTTGTTAATTTTAGCCATTCTGACGGGTGTGAGGTGGTATCTCATTGAGGTTTTGATTTGGATTTCCCTGATGCCAAGCGATGTTGAGCACTTTTTCATGTGCCTGTTGGCCATTTGGATGTCTTCTTTGGAGAAATGTCTGTTCATGTCTTCTGCCCATTTCTTGATTGGATTATTTGTTCTTTGGGTGTTGAGTTTGATAAGTTCTTTATAGATTTTGGATATTAGCCCTTTATCTGATATGTCATTTGCAAATATTTTCTCCCATTCTGTCGGTTGTCTTTTGGTTTTGTGGACTGTTTCTTTTGCTGTGCAGAAGCTTTTTATCTTGATGAAATCCCAATAGTTCATTTTTGCCCTGGCTTCCCGTGCCTTTGGCGATGTTTCTAGGAAGAAGTTGCTGCGGCTAAGGTCGAAAAGGTTGCTACCTGTGTTCTCCTTTAGGATTTGGATGGACTCCTGTCTCACGTTTAGGTCTTTCAACCATTTGGAGTCTATTTTTGTGTGTGGTGTAAGGAAATGGTCAAGTTTCATTCTTCTGCATGTGGCTGTCCAATTTTCCCAACACCATTTGGTGAAGAGACTGTCTTTTTGCCATTGGACATTCTTTCCTGCTTTGTCAAAAATAAGTTGACCATAGAGTTGAGGGTCCATTTCTGGGCTCTCGATTCTGTTCCATTGATCTATGTGTCTGTTTTTGTGCCAGTACCATACTGTCTTGATGATGACAGCTTTGTAATAGAGCTGGAAGTCCGGAATTGTGATGCCGCCAGCTTTGCTTTTCTTTTTCAGTATTCCTCTGGCTATTCTGGGTCTCTTCTGGTTCCATACAAATTTTAGGATTATTTGTTCCATTTCTTTGAAAAAAGTGGATGGTATTTTGATGGGGATTGCATTGAATGTGTAGATTGCTCTAGGTAGCATTGACATCTTCACAATGTTGATTCTCCCAATCCATGAGCATGGAACGTTTTTCCATTTCTTTGTGTCTTCTTCAATTTCTTTCATGAGTATTTTATAGTTTTCTGTGTACAGATCCTTTGCCTCTTTGGTTAGATTTATTCCTAGGTATCTAATGGTTTTGGGTGCAATTGTAAATGGGATCGACTCCTTGATTTGTCTCTCTTCTGTCTTGTTGTTGGTGTATAGGAATGCCACTGATTTCTGTGCATTGATTTTATATCCTGCTACTTTACTGAATTCCTGTATGAGTTCTAGCAGTTTTGGGGTGGAGTCTTTTGGGTTTTCCACATACAGTATCATATCATCTGCAAAGAGTGAGAGTTTGACTTCCTCTTTGCCGATTTGGATGCCTTTGATTTCTTTTTGTTGTCTGATTGCTGTGGCTAGGACTTCTAATACTATGTTGAATAGCAGTGGTGAGAGTGGACATCCCTGCCGCGTTCCTGACCTTAGGGGAAAAGCTCTCAGCCTTTCCCCATTGAGAATGATATTCGCTGTAGGTTTTTCATAGATGGCTTTTATGATATTGAGGTATGTACCCTCTATCCCTATACTCTGAAGAGCTTTGATCAAGAAAGGATGTTGTATTTTGTCAAATGCTTTTTCTGCATCTATTGAGAGGATCATATGATTCTTGTTCTTTCTTTTGTTAATGTATTGTATCACGTTGATTGATTTGCGGATGTTGAACCAGCCTTGCAGCCCAGGAATAAATCCCACTTGGTCGTGGTGAATAATCCTTTTAATGTACTGTTGGATCCTATTGGCTAGTATTTTGGTGAGAATTTTTGCATCCATGTTCATCAAGGATATTGGTCTGTAATTCTCTTTTTTGATGGGATCTTTGTCTGGTTTTGGGATCAAGGTAATGCTGGCCTCATAAAATGAGTTTGGAAGTTTCCCTTCCATTTCTATTTTTTGGAACAGTTTCAGGAGAATAGGTATTAATTCTTCTTGAAATGTCTGATAGAATTCCCCTGGGAAGCCATCTGGCCCTGGGCTTTTGTTTCTTGGGAGATTTTTGATGACTGTTTCAATTTCCTTAGTGGTTATAGGTCTGTTCAGGTTTTCTATTTCTTCCTGGTTCAATTTTGGTAGTTGATACATCTCTAGGAATGCACCCATTTCTTCCAGGTTATCTAATTTGCTGGCATAGAGTTGCTCATAATATGTTCTTATAATTGTTTGTATTTCTTTGGTGTTGCTTGTGATCTCTCCTCTTTCATTCATGATTTTGTTGATTTGGGTCATTTCTCTTTTCTTTTTGATCAGTCTGGCCAGGGGTTTATCAATCTTGTTAATTCTTTCAAAGAACCAGCTCCTAGTTTCGTTGATCTGTTCTACTGTTCTTTTGGTTTCTAGTTCATTGATTTCTGCTCTGATCTTTATGATTTCTCTTCTCCTGCTGGGTTTAGGCTTTCTTTGCTGTTCTTTCTCCAGCTCCTTTAGGTGTAGGGTTAGGTTGTGTATTTGAGACCTTTCTTGTTTCTTGAGAAAGGCTTGTATTGCTATATACTTTCCTCTCAGGACTGCCTTTGCTGTATCCCAAAGATTTTGAACAGTTGTGTTTTCATTTTCATTGGTTTCCATGAATTTTTTTAATTCTTCTTTAATTTCTTGGTTGACCCATTCATTCTTTAGTAGGATGCTCTTTAGCCTCCATGTATTTGAGTTCTTTCCGACTTTCCTCTTGTGGTTGAGTTCTAGTTTCAAAGCATTGTGGTCTGAAAATATGCAGGGAATGATCCCAATCTTTTGGTACCGATTGAGACCTGATTTGTGACCTAGGATGTGATCAATTCTGGAGAATGTTCCATGGGCACTAGAGAAGAATGTGTATTCCGTTGCTTTGGGATGGAATGTTCTGAATATGTCTGTGAAGTCCATTTGGTCCAGTGTGTCATTTAAAGTCTTTATTTCCTTGTTGATCTTTTGCTTAGATGATCTGTCCATTTCAGTCAGGGGGGTGTTAAAGTCCCCCACTATTATTGTATTGTTGTCAATGTGTTTCTTTGCTTTTGTTATTAATTGCCTTATATAATTGGCTGCTCCCATGTTCGGGGCATAGATATTTACAATTGTTAGATCTTCTTGTTGGATAGACCCTTTAAGTAGGATATAGTGTCCTTCCTCATCTCTTATTACAGTCTTTGTTTTAAAATCTAGTTTGTCTGATATAAGGATTGCCACCCCAGCTTTCTTTTGGTGTCCGTTAGCATGGTAAATGGTCTTCCACCCCCTCACTTTCAATCTGGGGGTGTCTTTGGGTGTAAAATGAGTCTCTTGCAGACAGCATATTGATGGGTCTTGTTTTTTAATCCAATCTGATAGCCTGTGTCTTTTGATTGGGGCATTTAGCCCATTTACATTCAGGGTAACTATTGAAAGGTATGAATTTAGTGCCATTGTATTACCTGTAAGGTGACTGTTAACTGTCTGTTGTCTGTGTTCGTTTCTGCTCTTTGCTGCTTTTAGGTTCTCTCTTTGCTTAGAGGACCCCTCTCAATATTTCTTGGAGGGCTGGTTTCGTGTTTGCAAATTCCTTTAGTTTTTGTTTGTTCTGGAAGCTTTTTATCTCTCCTTCTATTTTCAATGATAGCCTAGCTGGATATAGTATTCTTGGCTGCATATTTTTCTCGTTTAGTGCTCTGAAGATATCTTGCCAGTCCTTTCTGGCCTGCCAGGTCTCTGTGGATAGGTCTGTTGCCAATCTAATGTTTCTACCATTGTAGGTTACATATCTCTTCTCCCGAGCTGCTTTCAGGATTTTCTCTTTGTCTCTGAGACTCGTAAGTTTTACTATTAGATGTCGGGGTGTTGACCTATTTTTATTGATTTTGAGAGGGGTTCTCTGTGCCTCCTGGATTTTAATGCCTGTTTCCTTCCTCACATTAGGGAAGTTCTCTGCTATAATTTGCTCCAATATACCTTCTGCCCCTCTCTCTCTCTCTTCTTCTTCTGGGATCCCAATTATTCTAATGTTGTTTCGTCTTATCGTATCACTTATCTCTCGAATTCTGCCCTCGTGATCCTGTAGTTGTTTCTCTCTCTTTTTCTCAGCCTCTTTATTTTCCATCATTTGGTCTTCTATATCGCTGATTCTCTCTTCTGCCTCATTTATCCTAGCATTTAGTGCCCCCATTTTTGATTGCACCTCATCAATAGCCTTTTTGATTTCGATTTGGTTAGATTTTAGTTCTTTTATTTCTCCAGAAAGGGTTTCTCTAATAAGTTCCACGCTTTTTTCAAGCCCAGCTAGTATCTTTAAAGTCACAATTCTGAACTCTAGGTCCGACATCGTACTAATGTCCGTATTGAGTAGGTCCCTGGCTGACGGTACTACCTCTTGTTCTTTTTGCTGAGGTGATTTCTTTCGTCTTGTCATTTTGTCCAGAGGAGAATAGATGAATGAGAGAACAAAAGGCTAACAGGTTTACAACGTCCCCAGCAAATATACTGTATACAAATCAGAAAAGACCTGAAACCAGGGGAAAAGAAAGGGAAAGAAAGAAAAAAGAAAGAGAAAAAGAAAAATAAAAGAAAAAAAAGATAAAAACAAAAACAAAACAATTAAAAAAAGGCAGAATATGATCAAATATGATCAGGCTAGTGCATAGATCAGTGCTACACACTAGATTTTGGGCGTATTTTGGTCTGTTAGAAAAAGTGCCTCCTAAAATTTTAAAGGAAGAAAGACATATATGTACAAAATAAGGGTTGATACAATGAAGGGATGGAAGATGACTGTAAAGATGAAAATTATAAAAGATTTTATAAAAGGACTTGGTAAGATAAGTTGTTTGAAAAAAGAAAGAAGATTTAAGGAAAAAAAAAAGGAAAAAGGGAGAGAATGTGATCAGGCAGGAGACTAGAACAAAGCCATACACTAGTGGTTTAGGGTATATTTTGATCTGTTAGAAGAAACTGTACCTCAAAATTTTAAAGAGAGAACAACTTATATATATATGCCAAAAACAAGGATAACTACTATGAAGGGATAAAATATGACTCTAAAAATGAAAAAAAAAATGTTTTTTTTTTTTTTTTAAAAAAGGGATTTATAAGATGTTGGTTGAAAAAGGGAAAAAGAAAAATAAAAAAAGTCAACAAAAATTAACTTTGATGAAATAATGAATCATGGTAAAAAAAAAAAAAAAAAAAAAGAAGCCATGAATCTATGTGCAGTATTCCCCTAGCGCTGGAGTTCTCCTATTCTCCTTGATCGATCAACTTGGTCTTGGCTTGCTGGCTGTTTGTGCTGATCTTCTGGGGGAGGGGCCTGTTGCTGTGGTTTCCAAATGTCTTTGCCGGAGGCGGAATTGCCCCGCCCTTGTCGGTCCGGGCTAAGGAAGCTGCTCCAGTTTGCTCTCAGGAGCTTTTGTTCCCTGCAAGGTCTCGGTACAGCTTTGGAGGAGCAGGGCGAAAATGGCGGCCTCCCAGTCTCCGCCCGGAGGAGCCGAGAACTCGGGGCCCCGCTCCTCAGTGCGCACCCAGAGAAAAGCAGTCACTCCCGTGTCCCCGGTCTCCGGCCGCACTCTGTGCTCACCCGGCCTGTGATCGAGCGTTGCTATCTCTGGCACCCGACCCCGCTCGGAGTCTCCAAACCCAGCAGATCCCTGCAGTGTGTTCCCGCACCGCTCCTCCCCGGGAAGGAAGGGGAGTCTCCCCGGATCTGCTGCTTGTTGGGTCCCTGCTGGGGGAGCCGTGCCCCGACTGGGCCGCAGATCACAGTTTGTGGCAACCCCGAGCTGAGAGCCCGCGACTCTGCTCCGTCTCTGCAGCCGGCTTCCCTGCTCCGATACCCGGGAGCTCTGCCGCACTCAGGCACCCCCAGTCTCTCTGTGACCCCAAGGGTCCTGAGACCACACTGTCCCGGGAGAATTCCACCCCCCGCTTAGCCACTGCAGCGACGTCCCTCCGCCGAGCCAATTTTTAAAAGGTCCGATTTTGTGCTCCGCGGCTCTAGCACTTGCCAGAAGCGGCCGGCGGAGGCCCCTCCCCCGCCGTCTATCCTCCCGAATATCGCCTCGGATTCACTTCTCCGCACGCCCTACCTTCCAGTAAGTGGTCGCTTCTCTGTTCAGAAAGTTGTTGCTACTCTCCTGTTCGATCTCCTATTGAGTTCGTAGGTGTTCAGAATGGTTTGATCCCTATTCAGCTGAATTCCTGAGACCAGACAAAATCTAGGTCTCCTACTCCTCCGCCATCTTGCTCCGCCCCCCTCTTTCATTTTTCTGTTAGATGTTCAAAGGGCATTTTAAGTTTGATTTGCATCTTCTTTAATTCTGAAAATCTTTTTCCTTTTATTTCTTCAAATATTGCTTCTCTGTCATTCCTTTTTTTCCAACCTTCTAGAATTTATTTTGCTGCATCTTGAAGCCTTTAATCTATTCATCTCTCTTATATGTTATTTTGGGGGGGGTATTGGTCTTGCAGTTGCATTCTGAGTGAAATTTTAAATGTTATCTTTTAACATACTACCCTTTCTTATACTGTGACTAGTTTTTTAAAATAATGACTTTTTTCCATTCTCTGTATATTTGATTTGTTCTTTCTAAAATCTACCTGTAAAATCAGTTTTTATTTCTCTTTGTTTTTGTTTTACAATTCCTTGTTTTTTGAAAACTGAACTTAAAAAAAAAAGCTTTTCTCCTTAAAGTCTTCTATAACTCAAAAAATTGTCATTCCTTCTGGAGTCAGTTCCTCTTCTGTGTTTTGGATGTGATGGTCGTAATTTTAGCACAAGATTTCATCATGAATTTTGGAATTTGGATTTGCTGGCTCATTTTTTAGTAGAATATTGTTTTGTTTCATTTTCGCTTTTCCTCTGTTTACGCTCACTTTTTCCTGCTTACAAAACCTTAGCCTGCAGTCCACACACACACACACACACACACACACACACACACACATTGTTACAATGTGATTGGACATGTCTATGCTAAGGCAGTATTAGGGATATGGCAGATTGGTCACTGAGCCAGGATACATCTGTTTCAGTATCTCATTATGAGTCTCTGTCTGTCCTCTCCCTGGGCTTGTAGCTACCTAAAAACTAGAACTATGAGAAGTGTGCAGTGACACACCCTCCCCACCGCATCACTTTCTATCCTCAGCTCCAGGTATTAATCAGAATAAGGTAGGTTATATTTCAGTGACTAATGACCCCACTATCTCTGTGGCATTAAAAAAAAAGTTTCATTTCTCATTTATGCTGATGTCTGCTCTGGGTGCTGTGGGTGTGTTTCATTATTGCTTTCATTCAGAGACCTAAGCAGATGGGATTTTTCTCTTTCTTGGTCAAGGGAACATGGAGAAACTGGTCACTGGCTGCTAAAGCTTCTTCCACAAAGAGTCCTATCACTTTTGCCCACATTGCATTGGCTTGAGTAAGTCAAAGGTGAAATCTAACATTAGTAACACAGAAAAGTGGATTTTTCTCCCAGGAGAGTTAATGAATAATTTACTGTAGTCATAATACAGTATACATTTTCTCTCTTTCTTTCACTGACAATAGCTTAATTCTTAGCTACTGCTTTTTGCCTCGGTTCCCCAAACTGCCTGCAGTATGGCTTCAGCTGTTAATATCATGCTGTGTTTCTACTCTGCATATTTGTGTATTCTTGATTTTAGCCCAGCTGTCTTTATTATTTTCTGTTTTTTACTTTTGTGTCTCATTGTCATATAAGAAGAGTATAGGAAGATGCCTCATATAATAAATTCAATATGCCATCTTGCTCAAAATGTTAGCCATAATTTTTTGTGTGTGGAAAAAAAATCAGATTCCACTATTAAATCCAAGATTAAATTCCTACTGTCTCCCACAAATCATCCCTTGGGATCTGTCTTAATTTCAAAATACAGAGCTAACGTCCCCAGACTCTGGAGGGACATGGAATCTCTGTATTTCCCAAAACTCTGGTGTTAACTGATCAGGTAGAATTTCCATGTAACCAAAATGCATTCCTTGGCCTAAAACGTTATCTCATTAGTAAGTATAAATTGGTGCTTATTCAGCTGAACCATGCAATTTTTGGTTTAATAAAAGCCTAATCTTGCTCATTTATTTACTCTGTTTACTCCCTAAAGGCTAAGGCTTTGTGACTGAATACAATACTTAATAAACAGAAGAAAAAATATTAATTGTAGGCACTGCCATATTCCTAAAAGCTGAATTTGGCTGCAGACCAAATGGGCTCTTGGGTAGAACCGACTAAGTTGCCCTCAAGCTTAAGCTTCCAGCTGTCACAAAATGGATCTTGGGCTCAAACAAACACATTTGCAGAATAATACCCAGTTTTACCAGAGTGGATCAGCTCAGCTAGCATCAAATATGCACTATAACTCTCTCCCTCTGTCAACCTTTACATCCCTGCATACGTTTTTCCTCTAATGCATCCGTCTAACATGCAGAATGGTGGCAACTCATTCGAATGTGTCTTTGGTGCTGGACGAAAGGGAACTAATCTTTACTTCTTTTTCCACCAAAATCTCACATTTCTCCAGGCAAACCTTCATGTAGACAGAAATTAATTTCTCTTCCATGCCTGGCACTGAGGAAGAGGGAGTAAATTTCATGTGCAAAAATGCAGGAAACGAAAAGTCCTCCAATCAATAAAGCAAAGACCTCTCTGTAAGTTAGTCCGTCTGGAGTAATTGGCTTCCCATTACCGGCGATCTTCAAACAAATGTTTGATGATAATTCGGTATCACAGTGGAGGAGGTATTTGTGTGTGTGTGTGTGTGTGTTTCAGAACTAATCCCTTTATAAAAAGCTTTTTAAAAATTAGTTTGGATTTTATTCTTTTGCACTATAGTCTATTCAACACTTGCCTTTTTATTTAACCTCTCTTAGTGCTTCCTCATAGTTAAAAAAATATATTACATTCTCCTTAATTCTGAAAGAAGTTCCTTCTTTCCTTCAATTCCATTTCTCGCTGAAGTCTCATTGCTATCTTTTCCTTTACCAAAGAATTCATGTTTAGCTATGGATATTCTTAAAAGCAGGATACATACCCATTGATATATGGCGGTGTCCCCCACAACTATGATGAAACTTCTAAGCAGACCTAGGAGCTTGTCAAATGAGGTTACATATGTACTTCCATGCTCATGTGAGGTCGTGGGATATGATGCATCATCCTGAAGTATCAGTTATACTCAATAAGACATTGAAAACATTATGCTGTTAATAAAACAAACACAAATTACAGAGATCATTGCAGAATCTTCATGAACTAATATTAAAATAAGATCTTCAGGGCGCCTGGGTAGCTCAGTTGCTTAAGCGACTGCCTTCGGCTCAGGTCATGATCCCAGAGTCCTGGGATCGAGTCCCACATCAGGCTCCCGGCTCAGCGGGGAGCCTGCTTCTCCCTCTGACCCTTCCCCCTCTCATGCTGTTTCTCTCTCTCTCTCTCTCTCTCTTTCAAATAAATAAATAAAATCTTTAAAAAAAAATAAGATCTTCAAAGCCCCATAGTAACCCCAAATTGCCAGACTCCTACTGGAAGCCTTTTGGGTCCACCATAGAGTAGCAACCTAGGCATTTTGTGGGTGAAGCCAAGGGCTCTGCAGTGATATTTGAAAATGCCGGACCCGTCAGGGCCCCACGGACTCTTAGAACTATCAAACGAAGTTTCCCTTCAGGGCAAAGACCCGCTCTGATGAGAAACTACTGGGAGAAGACCAAATTTATCAGAATAGCTACAATAGAAGCAAAGAAAAGAAAACATTGTGTTTTGTTTTGTTTTTAAATAAGGAAAAGGAACAGATGCAGTAAACGTGAGGTCATATTTTTTGTTGTTGTTATTACTTTACAAAAATGACAGGAGAGGGAGCTCTAGAGCCATATGCTGGAAAAACTGTTCTGACCCACCCGCCTTCCTAAAAGTAAAGGGAGGTCCCAGAGAAGGTGTAGGAAGAGGAGGAGGAAGAAGAGAATGAGAAATGGATCAGGGTCAATTTCCATACAAAACTATTATGAAGTGTTACTAAGAAGAGAAAATAAACACAGAATGATTCAGGCAATAAAACTGTGCCAGAAAGACGCGTCCAAAACAATAGAAAACTATAACCTAACATATTTTTAAGTAGCTAAAATAAATAAAGAAGCCATGAAAGAACAACATCTCCCAGAATTAGGAAAACTGCAAATTGAGGTGATTAGAAAAATTAAGCTCTTTTTAAAAAGGAAAAAAAAATATTACAAAAAAAATAAACATTTGTATCGGTCTTTGTTTTTGTTCTGTTGCATGTAACACTGTTGATTTTCTGGAACTCTGTCCTCTGACCACAGAGTAGATAACAGTCCTAAGACTCCTCCAGCTGCTTCTTCCTGCTCTGCTTCAGGGCCTTCTCTCTGTCACTGCTGCAGAAAGGAGAGATTTCAGTGGAAAGAGTGGCTGTCTCTTGGCCACTCTTTCAGTTCACTCTACTCGATGGCTGCAGTGACTTATAAAGTGAGAATAAACTTAATGCGCCTGCATTCCCAGCGTGCCCCCTATTCGTGACCTGATCCACATATGACCAGCCAGCTGTCTTTTCCAGTGTCTCACCGGCATCTCGGGAGGACGAAGTCCAAAGTCACCTGCTTAGTGCTGAAATCTATGCCTTCTCTAAAGTTCTATAACTTGGAAAATGGTGCTTCTTTTCTCTTACTCTCTTAGATTCGACCCTCCAAAAGCATCCATCTCTGCTCTAGCTCCTTCTGCATCTCTGAAGTGGGCTCTCGCAATGGCTACTTGCCTTCTCTGACTTCATTGTGTCTCAACTGCAGATGATGGTGTAGAGCCCAACCACACTATATTTAGGGGGTTCCATTTACTTACAAAATACTATGAGTGGTCTACCATTTAATGCTGTGCTTCTGTCCTGACTCTACCTTCTTTGAGGGCAGTTGGTCCTCAACTTCTTTTTGTTCTCAGCACTATGAAAGGAATTAAAAGTTGTAAATGACCTAAGTCAGTAGAAACTACAATCAATACAGTAACGATTAAAATAAAGTCTTTTTTTTTATGATAGCAGCTAGCATCACTTGTAGCAGCAACAAAAAACTCAGATTTATTAGCAACTCTAAGCACAGCTATGAAGGGTTCTTGGTACATCTCCAGCCCACCACATGCAAACGGAGAGTCACTGGCCTACAGAAATGTGGCCAACTTTGTAATGTGGAACTCAAGCTCTTTTGTAATCTGGTACCAACTTCTTTTCTAGTCTCATTTCTCATCCCTGCATCCTTACTCAGTCCCCTCAAGACAGACGGAAGGACTAGCTGGGCTGAAATCAGCTAGAAGACAGAGGACAGGTGACAAAGGCACTATGCAAGTGACTGGGGGGTTCCCCAAATACTCGGGGATAATTGGAGGTCAGTCATCATTCTGATTGTGGAATTAAGCAAAGAGAAGATGAGCATGCAGAAAACATATCATTGGGCAGTCTGCTGATCATTGTTTGAGTACTTACTGTATGCCACGGAATAGGTTAATGCTAATAACAGTATTAATCAGCATCAGCGTTCTAACAAAAGACGCTGGGACTTGGTTATGGGTGTTGTACTTCTTGAGAAGAGTTCCGTTGTCTAGAAAGTAAGGGAGGTAAGGAGGTGTTGGTCTAATGTAATAACTGGAGTACCATGTAGGAGACATCATTTTGAGAAATTTAAGCCAAGGACAGAAGCCCTTACTGACAGTACTAGTGGAAGATTCAGGCCACAGACAGTGATGACTAATTGTCTCTGGGGTTCCTTCTACTCCCAGAAGCCAAATGAGATATTGTAGCAGGCAGTGTCTTTATGCAGGACTGTGAGCTAAGGGGAAAGAGAAACACAGGCTGTTTCCACTGGCTACATCAAGATTCCTCCTTAGAGTGCAAGTATGTCTTTCTTTAGCAACTGTTCAACTACTAGAAAAGTGGTTTCTATGAGCTCCTTTTACTTTATCTCTTGTCATAGTCCTGGCTCCATGCAGGGACTGACACCTAGGACAGAGGTGCTAATGAGCCTTGCGCACACTTCTTGGCCCCGGAGAGAAGGCTTGAAATGGATTTCTTATATCCATGTTTGGATTTAACCTTTGACTTCAATGCCTTCCTTGAGGTTCTTACCTTTGGTTCTCTGTTTCCCTTTCAAAATTTGAGTCAGTTTTCTAACTTTCTAGTCCTTAGATATGATTCCCCTGTCCCTATCACCCCCTATACTGAATATTTGTGTCTTATAGCCCATTACTGAAAACTAAAAATCTATATTCACCAGTTATTTGAAAACCAAGTTAACACTAGTAAAATGTTTCTAGTAGTACCCTGGGTTTCTGTATCTTTACTTCCCACAGGGTGGGGAGGAGAATCTTCCATTTGGTCAGGATTTTTTTTTTTTAATTTTTGGTTTCAACAAGTGAGTGAGCCCCAGAATAAATTATTATCAACATAATTATTTTTATCTATAGGCAGGAAAAAGAAGTATACTTATCACTACCATTGACTTGGCTTAATTTTTTTATTTTTTTTTAATTTTTTTATTGTTATGTTAATCACCATATATTACATCATTAGTTTTTGATGCAGTGTTCCATGATTCATTGTTTGTTCATAACACCCAGTGCTCCATGCAGAACGTGCCCTCCTCAATACCCATCACCAGGCTAACCCATCCCCCCACCCCCCTCCCCTCTGGAACCCTCAGTTTGTTTCTCAGAGTCCATCATCTCTCATGGTTCGTCTCCCCCTCTGACATACTCCCCTTTTCTTCCTCTCCTGTTATCTTCTTCTTTTTCTTTTTTCTTAAAATATGTTGCGTTATTTGTTTCAGAGATACAGATCTGTGATTCAACAGTCTTGCACAATTCACAGAGCTCACCGTAGCACATACCCTCCCCAATGTCTATCACCCAACCACCCCATCCCTCCCACCCCCAACCACTCCAGTAACACTCAGTTTGTTTCTTGAGATTAAGAATTCCTCATATCAGTGAGGTCATGTGATACATGTCTTTCTCTGATTGACTTATTTCACTCAGCATAACACCCTCCAGTTCCATCCACGTCGTTGCAAATGGCAAGATCTCATTCTTTTTGATGGCTGCATAATATTCCATTGTGTATATATACCACCTCTTCTTTATCCATTCATCTGTCGATGGGCATCTTGGCTCTTTCCACAGTTTGGCTATTGTGGACATTGCTGCTATAAACATTGGGGTACACGTACCCCTTCGGGTCCCTACATTTGTATCTTTGTGGTAAATACCCAGTAGTGCAATTGCTGGATTGAACGGTAGCTCTAATTTCAACTGTTTGAGGAACCTCCATACTGTTTTCCAGAGGGGTTGCACCAGCTTGCATTCCCACCAACAGTGTAGGAGGGTTCCCCTTTCTCCACATCCCCGCCAACATCTGTCGTTCCCTGACTTGTTCATTTTAGCCATTCTGACAGGTGTGAGGTGGTATCTCATTGAGGTTTTGATTTGGATTTCCCTGATGCCGAACGATGTTGAGCACTTTTTCATGTGCCTGTTGGCCATTTGGATGTCTTCTTTGGAGAAATGTCTGTTCATGTCTTCTGCCCATTTCTTGATTGGATTATTTGTTCTTTGGGTGTTGAGTTTGATAAGTTCTTTATAGATTTTGGATACTAGCCCTTTATCTGATATGTCATTTGCAAATATTTTCTCCCATTCTGTCGGTTGTCTTTTGGTTTTGTGGACTGTTTCTTTTGCTGTGCAAAAGCTTTTTCTCTTGATGAAATCCCAATAGTTCATTTTTGCCCTGGCTTCCCGTGCCTTTGGCGATGTTTCTAGGAAGAAGTTGCTGCGGCTAAGGTCGAAAAGGTTGCTACCTGTGTTCTCCTTTAGGATTTGGATGGACTCCTGTCTCACGTTTAGGTCTTTCAACCATTTGGAGTCTATTTTTGTGTGTGGTGTAAGGAAATGGTCCAGTTTCATTCTTCTGCATGTGGCTGTCCAATTTTCCCAACACCATTTGTTGAAGAGACTGTCTTTTTGCCATTGGACATTCTTTCCTGCTTTGTCAAAAATAAGTTGACCATAGAGTTGAGGGTCCATTTCTGGGCTCTCTATTCTGTTCCATTGATCTATGTGTCTGTTTTTGTGCCAGTACCATACTGTCTTTATGATGACAGCTTTGTAATAGAGCTGGAAGTCCGGAATTGTGATGCCGCCAGCTTTGCTTTTCTTTTTCAGTATTCCTCTGGCTATTCTGGGTCTCTTCTGGTTCCATACAAATTTTAGGATTATTTGTTCCATTTCCTTGAAAAAAGTGGATGGTATTTTGATGGGGATTGCATTGAATGTGTAGATTGCTCTAGGTAGCATTGACATCTTCACAATGTTGATTCTCCCAATCCATGAGCATGGAACGTTTTTCCATTTCTTTGTGTCTTCTTCAATTTCTTTCATGAGTATTTTATAGTTTTCTGAGTACAGATCCTTTGCCTCTTTGGTTAGATTTATTCCTAGGTATCTAATGGTTTTGGGTGCAATTGTAAATGGGATAGACTCCTTGATTTGTCTCTCTTCTGTCTTGTTGTTGGTGTATAGGAATGCCACTGATTTCTGTGCATTGATTTTATATCCTGCTACATTACTGAATTCCTGTATGAGTTCTAGCAGTTTTGGGGTGGAGACTTTTGGGTTTTCCACATACAATATCATATCATCTGCAAAGAGTGAGAGTTTGACTTCCTCTTTGCCGATTTGGATGCCTTTGATTTCTTTTTGTTGTCTGATTGCTGTGGCTAGGACTTCTAATACTATGTTGAATAGCAGTGGTGATAGTGGACATCCCTGCCGCGTTCCTGACCTTAGGGGAAAGGGTCTCAGCCTTTCCCCATTGAGAATGATATTCGCTGTAGGTTTTTCATAGATGGCTTTTATGATATTGAGGTATGTACCCTCTATCCCTATACTCTGAAGAGTTTTGATCAAGAAAGGATGTTGTACTTTGTCAAATGCTTTTTCTGCATCTATTGAGAGGATCATATGATTCTTGTTCTTTCTTTTGTTAATGTATTGTATCACGTTGATTGATTTGCGGATGTTGAACCAGCCTTGCAGCCCAGGAATAAATCCCACTTGGTCATGGTGAATAATCGTTTTAATGTACTGTTGGATCCTATTGGCTAGTATTTTGGTGAGAATTTTTGCATCCATGTTCATCAAGGATATTGGTCTGTAATTCTCTTTTTTAATGGGGTCTTTGTCTGGTTTTGGGATCAAGGTAATGCTGGCCTCATAAAATGAGTTTGGAAGTTTCCCTTCCATTTCTATTTTTTGGAACAGTTTCAGGAGAATAGGTATTAATTCTTCTTGAAATGTCTGATAGAATTCCCCTGGGAAGCCATCTGGCCCTGGGCTTTTGTTTGTTGGGAGATTTTTGATGACTGCTTCAATTTCCTTACTGGTTATAGGTCTGTTCAGGTTTTCTATTTCTTCCTGGTTCAATTTTGGTAGTTGATACATCTCTAGGAATGCACCCATTTCTTCCAGGTTATCTAATTTGGTGGCATAGGGTTGCTCATAATATGTTCTTATAATTGTTTGTATTTCTTTGGTGTTGGTTGTGATCTCTCCTCTTTCATTCATGATTTTGTTGATTTGGGTCATTTCTCTTTTCTTTTTGATCAGTCTGGCCAGGGGTTTATCAATCTTGTTAATTCTTTCAAAGGACCAGCTCCTAGTTTCGTTAATCTGTTCTACTGTTCTTTTGGTTTCTAGTTCATTGATTTCTGCTCTGATCTTTATGATTTCTCTTCTCCTGCTGGGTTTAGGCTTTATTTGCTGTTCTTTCTCCAGCTCCTTTAGGTGTAGGGTTAGGTTGTGTACTTGAGACCTTTCTTGTTTCTTGAGAAAGGCTTGTATTGCTATATACTTTCCTCTCAGGACTGCCTTTTCTGTATCCCAAAGATTTTGAACAGTTGTGTTTTCATTTTCATTGGTTTCCATGAATTTTTTTAATTCTTCTTTAATTTCCTGGTTGACCCATTCATTCTTTAGTAGGATGCTCTTTAGCCTCCATGTATTTGAGTTCTTTCCGACTTTCCTCTTGTGGTTGAGTTCTAGTTTCAAAGCATTGTGGTCTGAAAATATGCAGGGAATGATCCCAATCTTTTGGTACCAGTTGAGACCTGATTTGTGACCTAGGATGTGATCAATTCTGGAGAATGTTCCATGGGCACTAGAGAAGAATGTATATTCTGTTGCTTTGGGATGGAATGTTCTGAATATGTCTGTGAAGTCCATTTGGTCCAGTGTGTCATTTAAAGTCTTTATTTCCTTGCTGATCTTTTGCTTAGATGATCTGTCCATTTCAGTCAGGGGGATGTTAAAGTTCCCCACTATTATTGTATTGTTGTCAATGTGTTTCTTTGCTTTTGTTATTAATTGCCTTATATAATTGGCTGCTCACATGTTCAGGGCATAGATATTTACAATTGTTAGATCTTCTTGTTGGATAGACCCTTTAAGTGGGATATAGTGTCTTTCCTCATCTCTTATTACAGTCTTTGTTTTAAAATCTAGTTTGTCTGATATAAGGATTGCCACCCCAACTTTCTTTTGGTGTCCATTAGCATGGTAAATGGTTTTCCACCCCCTCACTTTCAATCTGGGGGTGTCTTTGGGTCTAAAATGAGTCTCTTGCAGACAGCATATTGATGGGTCTTGTTTTTTAATCCAATCTGATAGCCTGTGTCTTTTGATTGGGGCATTTAGCCCATTTACATTCAGAGTAACTATTGAAAGGTATGAATTTAGTGCCATTGTATTACCTGTAAGGTGACTGTTAACTGTCTGTTGTCTGTGTTCGTTTCTGCTCTTTGCTGCTTTTAGGTTCTCTCTTTGCTTAGAGGACCCCTCTCAATATTTCTTGGAGGGCTGGTTTCGTGTTTGCAAATTCCTTTAGTTTTTGTTTGTTCTGGAAGCCTTTTATCTCTCCTTCTATTTTCAATGATAGCCTAGCTGGATATAGTATTCTTGGCTGCATATTTTTCTCGTTTAGTGCTCTGAAGATATCTTGCCAGTCCTTTCTGGCCTGCCAGGTCTCTGTGGATAGGTCTGTTGCCAATCTAATGTTTCTACCATTGTAGGTTACATATCTCTTCTCCCGAGCTGCTTTCAGGATTTTCTCTTTGTCTCTGAGACTCGTAAGTTTTACTATTAGATGTCGGGGTGTTGACCTATTATTATTGATTTTGAGAGGGGTTCTCTGTGCCTCCTGGATTTTAATGCCTGTTTCCTTCCTCACATTAGGGAAGTTCTCTGCTATAATTTGCTCCAATATACCTTCTGCCCCTCTCTCTCTCCCTTCTTCTTCTGGGATCCCAATTATTCTAATGTTGTTTCGTCTTATCGTATCACTTATCTCTCGAATTCTGCCCTCGTGATCCTGTAGTTGTTTCTCTCTCTTTTTCTCAGCCTCTTTATTTTCCATCATTTGGTCTTCTATATCGCTGATTCTCTCTTCTGCCTCATTTATCCTAGCATTTAGTGCCCCCATTTTTGATTGCACCTCATCAATAGCCTTTTTGATTTCGATTTGGTTAGATTTTAGTTCTTTTATTTCTCCAGAAAGGGTTTCTCTAATAACTTCCATGCTTTTTTCAAGCCCAGCTAGTATCTTTAAAGTCATGATTCTGAACTCTAGGTCCGACATTGTACTAATGTCCGTATTGAGTAGGTCCCTGGCTGACGGTACTACCTCTTGTTCTTTTTGCTGAGGTGATTTCTTTCGTCTTGTCATTTTGTCCAGAGGAGAATAGATGAATGAGAGAACAAAAGGCTAACAGGTTTACAACGTCCCCAGCAAATATACTGTATACAAAGCAGAAAAGACCTGAAACCAGGGGAAAAGAAAGGGAAAGAAAGAAAAAAGAAAGAGAAAAAAAAAAAAGAAAAAAAAAGATAAAAACAAAAACAATACAATACAAAAAAAGCAGAATATGATCAAATATGATCAGGCTAGTGCATAGATCAGTGCCACACACTAGATTTTGGGCGTATTTTGGTCTGTTAGAAAAAAGTGCCTCCTAAAATTTTAAAGGAAGAAAGATATATGTACAAAATAAGGGTTGATACAATGAAGGGATGGAAGATGACTGTAAAGATGAAAATTATAAAAGATTTTATAAAAGGACTTGGTAAGGGAAGTTGTTTGAAAAAAGAAAGAAGATTTAAGAAAAAAAAAAAAGGAAAAAGGGAGAGAATGTGATCAGGCAGGAGACTAGAACAGAGCCATACACTAGTGCTTTAGGGTATATTTTGATCTGTTAGAAGAAACTGTACCTCAAAATTTTAAAGAGAGAACAACTTATATATATATGCCAAAAATAAGGGTAACTACTATGAAGGGATAAAATATGACTCTAAAAATGAAAAATAAAAAATGTTTTTTTTTTTAAAAGGGATTGATAAGATGTTGGTTGAAAAAGGGAAAAAGAAAAATAAAAAAAAAACAGTCAACAAAAATTAACTTTGATGAAATAATGAATCATGGTAAAAAAAAAAAAAGGCAAAAAAAAAAAAGCCATGAATTCTATGTGCAGTATTCCCCTAGCGCTGGAGTTCTCCCATTCTCCTTGATCGATCAACTTGGTCTTGGCTTGCTGGCTGTTTGTGCTGATCTTTTGGGGAAGGGGCCTGTTGCTGTGGTTTCCAAATGTCTTTGCCGGAGGCGGAATTGCCCCACCCTTGTCGGTCCGGGCTAAGGAAGCTGCTCCGGTTTGCTCTCAGGAGCTTTTGTTCCCTGCAAGCTCTCCGTACAGCCTTGGAGGACCAGGGCAGAAATGGTGGCCTCCCAATCTCCACCCGGAGGAGCTGAGAACTCGGGGCCCCGCTCCTCAGTGTGCCCCCAGAGAAAAGCAGTCACTTCCGTGTCCCCGGTCTCCGGCCGCACTCTGTGCTCACCCGGCCTGTGACCGAGCGTTTCTATCTCTGGCACCCGACCCCACGCGGAGTCTCCAAACCCAGCAGATCCCTGCAGTGCGTTCCCGCACCGCTCCTCCCCGGGAAGGAAGGGGAGTCTCCCCGGATCTGCCGCCTGCTGGGTCCCTGCTTGGGGAGCCGTGCCCCGACTGGGCCGCAGATCACAGTTTATGGCAACCCCGAGCTGAGAGCCCACGACTCTGCTCCGTCTCTGCAGCCGGCTTCCCCGCTCTGATACCTGGGAGCTCTGCCGCACTCAGGCACCCCCGGTCTCTCTGTGACCCCAAGGGTCCTGAGACCACACTGTCCCACGAGGGTTCCACCCCCCGCTTAGCCACTGGAGCGACGTTCCTCAGCGGAGCCAACTTCTAAAAGGTCCGATTTTGTGCTCCGCGGCTCTATCACTTGCCAGAAGCGGCTGGCGGAGGCCCCTCCCCCGCCGTCTATCCTCCCGAATATCACCTCGGATTCACTTCTCCGCACGTCCTACCTTCCAGTAAGTGGTCGCTTCTCTGTTCAGAGAGTTGTTGCTACTCTCCTGTTCGATCTCCTGTTGAGTTCGTAGGTGTTCAGAATGGTTTGATCCCTATTCAGCTGAATTCCTGAGACCAGACGAAATCTAGGTCTCCTACTCCTCCGCCATCTTGCTCCGCCCCCCCGACTTGGCTTAATTTTTAAGCATCCCAATGAGTACCATTTATTCATTTATTCAACAGTTTTTGAATTCTGAATTTGGATAATTCAGTGTGCCCTATTTTGTGGGGAACGAGAATGTGTGTGTTGCATGTTGAGTCCATTGCCTTTTATTTAGTAAGTATTCAATTAATGTTAACACTCTTGCTGTTGATGATCACAGAAATGATGAACGTGGTATAAATATTACTGACAATCTATTTTCTATATCAAAATATTTTGAAATTCTAGATTAGCAGCCAGACTACAAAAAACCAACTAAGATGTATCAAAACTATGAAAAAACTATCAGCCTGAAATGCCAGCCAAACAGATTTTTAAATGTGACTGGGGGTCATCCAATTGGAGTTTTTAATTGACTTAAAAGTGACCTGAAGCACAGAGTCCAAGTCCTTAGACTTGATGTGATGTGGGCCACTGATGCACAGGGGAACTGGGGCATAGTCAGGCTGCAAAGGCTGTTACCTGGCCACGATGCTTAACTGAGGGGAAGAAGTTGGGGGAAGGTGGATGGAGGGAAAGACATGACTGAGTCTTGCTGGAAAGGGCAAAAGCAATTATACTAGGGTAAATGGCCATTTTGTTCACAGGAAAAACAGTAGTATCCTCCTCCAGCTGCTTCTTCCTGCTCTGCTTCAGGGGCTTCTCTCTGTCACTGCTGCGGAAAGGGGAGATTTTGGTGGAAAGAGTGGCTGTCTCTTGGCCACTCTTTCAGTTCACTCTACTTGATGGCTGCAGTGAATAAAAGTAAATGCAACAAAGGTGTTTCAGGGCACTAATTCCCAGAATACTAGGTGTGTGCTAGAATATTCCTATCATGCAGAGGCTAGTATGCCTCAACAGGGACAAGTTGTTCTTCAAAGATGCAGTTTAATCTATTGTTAAACAATTTAAGGGTGTCAGTGCAAACACCATGTTTCATTTTGGGAATTTGGAGAAATTAATCTGTGATGTTGGGATCAGTATGCCCTGGGAATTAGAGAAGAGTATAGGAGATGTATATGAAGGCTTATGGTTGCAGTCGTGACTCTGTCAGCTTCCTGGCAAGATAATGTTCAGAAACTATTTTTGCTTTATCGTTCTGTCCTCAAAAAGTGAGCTGACATATTCCAGATGGAACGAAGGCCGTTAGTGTGTTGCCAGGCCCTCTAACAATGAATCACAGGCATCAAGCTATGGCATTATGAAACTGAGGGTTAATCATTGTGTCACTGGTATCCACAGAGTTCATACTTTTAGATTTGGGGCAAATGGAAAATTGTAATCTTCAGCTGTCTTTTGCCAGGTTACTGAGTCCAATATGACAGAGAGAGCAGGTGAGAAGCCCGTTTACCCCGGGCAAACATGGTTTATCTTTTAAGACTATTTGAAGAGTGCACAGAATTTCTAGGGAGAGCAATATTCTGGAGCACAAATATGCTCACATGTTCCTGTGACGTTTGTTTTCTCCATATAACATTCATGGGATGTGATGGTAAGTTCAGATTATCTGTTCCAATAGACAAATTCAATTTAACACTCAAAATGATTCATTGTGAAACCATGCTTTGATTTCTCTGCGTTCCTTTAAATTACCAAAGTGTCTTATATGCGAGCTGCACCTACCAATTTTCATTTGGGGAAGATGAGGAGAGCGTCTTTTACCAAAAATTAGGAAAATGTCAACATTAAATATAGACTTAATTTGCTATCAGACTGCATGCTAGAAATAACAATGGCCTGGGTCAAAAGAACGGTAAAATCCATTAGAGGTTACTTGTACTTACTGTGCATTTTTAAAATCAGTTTTACTCTCATACCTCATGGATATCACATATATTTAAAGAATGTTTAATTAGGCATCAGGAGAAAGAATAGAGATCACTCAGGACCGAGAGAGGGGAAGTCTTGGTGTGTTGCCACAAATGAGTAGCATCTCAGATAAATGTAAATGTCTGAAAGTCATGGAGGGTGTGCAGCAACAGAAAATGGATGCACAGAAGGGTTTGAACATATCTCATACTTTGTAAGTCAGCCTGGGGCTACACTGCATGATCTAACTGCAGTGAAAACAGATGTGCAGTTCAAGGTGATCAAATTGATAAACTCAGGTTTAATGGACTAAAATTAAATACTAGAGATTATGACAACTGCCCAGAATCTGGTATATCACTGGTGATTTATGGTATTTACTCAGATAATTTCAACATAGAAACATATATCTTTTAAACCCTGACTATGAGAAAACACTAGGGTTAATATAGAAGAGAAGGATCATCTATGAAGCAGTACTACCCACCAGACTCTTTGTGATTGTGTTGAATCCTTACAACAATCTTCTGAGGTAGCATAAATGCTTATTTCATGGAGGACGAAATCACAACCTAGAGAGTATTAAAGAACTTGTCTGAGCCTGTGTGACTGAGGTGGGGAGCCAAACCCCTATACTTCCTCAGAGTCATTCTACTCTCCAGGAAAGATACCTGTGCTTGGTGAATGTAGACCTATCCATCGATTTTGTTGTAGTATGACTTGATTTGTCAGTGTGGGGGTTGGTTTGGAAGTATATTTTGGAAATGCTTAGTTACTATCTTTGTAAATTCATGTAAATATCTCTGTACTTACTTGCGTGAGACTCTACATGACAGAATAGGTAGGGAAATCCAATTACCCACCCATCTCCTGACAAATCAATGAAGACAACTACATCGACAAAAATATGCTTATTTCATCTTTGCTGAAAGGCACATTTTACCAAACATTAGTTCAGTAATTTCACTTGTGAATCTTAGAAATCTTGTTATTTATAATTATGCACCTTAAAGCATTTTCACTTTTTTCTTTTCTTTTCTTTTTTCTTTCTTTTTCTTTCTTTCTTTCTTTCTTTCTTTCTTTCTTTCTTTCTTTCTTTCTTTCTTTCTTTCTTTCTTTCTTTCTTTCTTTTTCTTTCTTTCTTTCTTTCTTTCTTTCTTTCTTTCTTTCTTTCTTTCTTTCTTTCTTTCTTTTTCTTTCTTTCTTTCTTTCTTTCTTTCTTTTTCTTTCTATCTTTCTTTCTTCTTTCTTTTCTTTCTTTCTTTCTATCTTCTTTCTATCTTCTTTCTTTCTTTCTTTCTTTCTTTCTTTCTTTCTTTCTTTCTTTCTTTCTTTCTTTCTTTCTTTCTCTTTCTTTCCTTCTTTCCTTCTTTCTTTCTTTCTTCTTTCTCTTCCTCCGTCCCTCCCTCTCTTCCTTCCTTCCTCTCTCAATCTCTTTCTTTCTCTCTCTTTTTCTTTGAAAGTTTATGAGAGAAGTAAGAATCTCTTTGATGCCCTCTGACAAGATTGCAGATAATAAAGGATGACCTTTGGAGTTACTTCGGTGTTGATGAAGGCGTATGGGCTTTGTTCAAGCATAAATATTTATTAGTTGTGTGACCTTGAGCAAATCATTTAAACTGTCTACTCTTCCATTTCCTAATTACAAAACAGAGGCAATAATATATTCTCACAGAGTTGTGGTGAAAATTAAATGAGACACTGGGTACAAAAGCATTTACCCCAGGGGTGCCTGGGTGGCGCAGTCAGTTGAGCAACCATCTCTTGATTCGGATCAGGTCATGATCTCAGGGTCATGAGATGGAGTCCCACATAGGACTCCTCATTCAACGGGGAGTCTGCTTAAGATTCTCTCTCTCCCCCCTCCCCCTAACCCTCCCCCCCACATGCTTGTTCTCTCGTTCCCTCTCTCTCTCTAATAAATAAATATTTTTTTAAAAAGCCTTTACTCCAGTATTTTGAACATAGTAAGTGAACAGTAAATGCTAGCAACAAAATTACATCACTATTATTGCTATAATCACACCTGGGAAAATCATTTCTTCTCTCCAAGCCTCAGATTCCTCTCTTTTATAGCGAGGCTTAAATGAGAAAGCAGACGTAAAGTATTCACCACAACCCACAGCCTTGGTAAATGTGAATGACCTTCTCAATCTGCTTTGATCCAGACACCCTTGTATTGCCAAGTAACTGCCCTTTGCTGGGCTGGGGACTGTGGACAGTCAACACTGACCCTGTTTCCAAGAGCCCTCGCATTTCAGTATGGTCTGTCAGTTTTCTGGGAAGATACACATGGTCAAATTTACCTGCCCTGACCAAAAAAAAAAAAAAAAAATCATCATATGTGGGATATGAGATATTAGTTTGCTTCCTACTTTAGGAAACATGCTGCCTTATTGGGCTTAGGGTACCCAGATATATTGAAGTCAGTCATACAACTTTCCATCGGCTTGTCTTAGAACTCATTGTTTTGATCTAGTCAGTGCTCTTCAAAATGTAATGTGCACACAAATCCCCTGATGATCTTGTGAAAATGAGGCTTCTGTTCCAGGAGGTCTGGGTCAAGGCCAGAGGTTTTGCATTTCACAGGTCCCAGGTGGTGACAGTGCCACAAGATCACATGTTGAGCGGAGAATCTCAGAGTCCTTACACATGTTTGGTGGGTAATTAATGAGCCCGCACCCTATTTTAGATGATTGCTTTGACTGGCAGAAATTAGTGGACATTCTTTTCATGTCCTGTGTTCTCCACTCTGAGCTCTATGTTCTCTTTTTTCAACACTTCTTCCTTAAATGTGAAGATCAAGTAAAAATACTTTCTTTGCCTCCTCCTCTGGGAACTTTCTCTGGCTCACCCCCCCTCCCCAAACAGCACATTCTGTTATCCAGTGTGCCACCGTGGCATGAAGCATGTACCTAAGTTTAATGATTATCCTTTTCTTCTGTGATCTTTTCTCTATTTTATATTCTTGTTGATACTAGAGCATCATGAGGGTTTCCATATTCAGTTGTTAGCACCTCATGCTGTCTTGGCATCACTAGATGATAAAAAAAACTGAGGAGGCTGAAGGTACACAGTAGAACAATCAACATCATTCGGGAGCAGACAGAACTGAGTTCTAGTTCTTGCTCCCCTACCACCAATGTAAAGTTAAACAAGTAGCTTAGCTTTTTGTTCACCTATAAAAATTAAAATATTTCACCTGACCCTATAAGGCTGCTGTGAGGATTATTGAAGATAATATCTGTGTGGCATTTAGCCCCAGTACCCAAGGGAGTAGCCAATAAATGTTAATAGTGTGGTTTATTATTATTGCAAACATTATTGGATTGAGAATTACCTCAAATAACATAAACAAATATTAGAATGCAGTTCTTCCCCTTCTATTTGAGAGTGAATGAATTCATGTTATATTGATTTTATTATGGTCTTATAGCATAAAATTTTGTTATTGGGATTCTCAAATTTTCATAGAATAAGGACTATCTAAAGAAATTTAAAATGAAATGTATAAATGCATAGTATCATTCATTTCACATATCAGGCCCTTGAAAGATGTTTTTGAACTAAGTCATGAGAAAACCTCCTTCAAGCCATACTTCTTACATTTAAACAACTTTATGACTGAGAGGGTTCGGCATTCCCAAGGTCAGCCATTTACTAACATACTTAATTTGCAAACTGGGAATACCTAGTTTGCTGTGTCTGGGTATAAAAACAGCAGTGAAAGCTGGTTTTTATATCTAAATCTCCTCTGATCCAGCTGGCCAAGAACTTGCCTGAGATGTCCCCTCCCTCCTGGTGCCTCACTCTTTGCAGCAGAGATAAATGGATTAAGAACATGAAATAATTTAAGCACATCAAGTGGAGAAGACACTCACTTTCCATAGAGTTGCCTGCATTGATTGCAATTTGAATGCATGATGACTTCTTTCCCCAGGAGTGTGAAAAAGAAATCGTTCATAAAACACCCAGGAAGTCTCTCAAGGAAACTAATTAATGGCATTATTATCTTAAGCACAGCAAAGATTATTGAAAAGTTTCCTGTTACTCAAAATACTTTACAAAACAAATTATGATTACCTTGAATACTGTGCTTTAATGAATCTTCCATTGATTTCCTGTATGTTTACAGAGAGGTTTCAGGCTTTATTTTCAACAATTTACACACCATTTGAAGGAGAAGGCTTCATAGGTACTGGAAAGAGAAAGTCATTTTCTGCTATTGCATGTCATAAAGCAAGAGAACCAAGAACTTGAAATGAAGGGGGAAAAAACAGTCCCATATCTATGCCCTGCCACACCTGTAGCATTTCTCTAGAGTATATAAACTAGAAATTAATTAGCTGAATTGAAGGGTGATGTGCATATCCAGATGTGCTAAGCTATGCCACAGTGTTTACCAAAGTGTTTATGCCAATTGACATTTCAATTGCTTTGTATCATTAACACCAGGTGGTATTTTGTACTTTTCAATTTTGTCACCTTAGTTACATAAAAATGTATCTTGTCTTGGACATAATTTATATTTCCTTCACCATCTTTTCTTATGTGTTATGGCCATTTGGACCCCCACCCCCTTTTTAGTGCTTCTCAAATCTTTTGCCCAATTTTCTCTTTGGTTTCCAGCCTTTTCCATATTGATCAATAATACTTCTTTATATTTTCAAAATATTTGTTATGTGTGTACGTGTGGTGTGTGTGTATGTTGGGAATATCATCCCAATCTATGATTTGTACTTTCACTTGGTTTATGATGCTTTTTGATGAACAGAAGTTAATTCTAGATTTTAGTGTAAATTTCACCTTATATTTACTTTAGTTTTTTTCCCTTTAGTTTATTCTTTTTGTGTCTTGTCTAATAAATCCATCCCTACTGTGAATTTTTGAAAATATACTCCTACATTAGCTCCATTTAGATCTTTAATCTACCTTGAGTTGAATTTTGTTGTACCAGTGTATCAAGCAGATTCAGTTAGGAGAGGGACCTCCTCACCGGTTTTTTTTTTTTTTTTTTAAGTAATTTAATATAAAGAACTGTTAACAGTTGTAAACTACAGAGTACGTGTAATTATGTAGCTACAAAGACAAAACACACAAGCAAAAAAAGAACCTTGAATTATCACAGAGGTAGCCACTGCAGGGAGCTGCTATTTTATGTACATTTCATTGTATGGTTGGGGAAACAGGGAGAGACTGACATCATTGACACATAGTAGCTTCCAGAAGGGACCCATGTGTTGAGGAGGGGGTGCAGCTCAGTTGGTTCTGAAGTCTCTGAGCTCCGTTGAGGGGCACTGGCCAGCTGGAGCCATGCTTCTGAGAGTGCAGTGAAGTTCTGCAAGTATTGGAAAAACTACAGACTGTATTTAACGGCTGCTGCAGGTGGGAGCTGCCTATTTGTTGACAACAGGAACAGAAAGCCAACTGGAAGCCAACAAGAAGCCATAATTTTGAGGAGCTGCTGCAGCCTCCCAAACTCCTATCCCTGTTTCCCCAGATTAGTGAGACCGTCATGCTCTGCTTGGGATTCCCCCAGCCACAGTCTGGAAAACATTTCCAGAGCAAAAGTCAGGACAATCAGAAGGCTCACACATTTGATTCCCTTCTTTATTCTGCCATCAGTGATCACAGTTCTACACTGCTAGGTTCCCAAGGTCTGCAAAAAGTGGTTTTCCAGTTGTATACAGCGGGGAGGGTAGATCAGTCCCAGTTAATCTAATACAGCTGAAAGCAAAGATGCTTATGTCTTTGTTTCTATTCAGTTTTCATTCCTCTGGTAGTTTATAAGTTTTACATTATTCTTGTATTCTTTAGTGGGTGCGATTTCCTGACATACTTTTGTTATGTATTTTAAATTTTACCTTATTTTTAAGTGAAATGGAATGTTTATAATTTGCTAGTGAGGTTTTGTTGGTTACAAACTCTTTCGTTTGTCTGGATGTGTCTCTATTTGCCTCATTCTTAAAAGATAACTTCATTGGACACAAAATTCTAGCCAGGCATCTCCTTTCTTTTAGCACAATAAAGTTATCCTACTTTCTTCTGACATTGTTATTAGTTTGCTATTCCTTTGTAGGTAAACAGCCTTGTTACCTGATTTTAATCTTTTTATTTTCCATTTTTGAAGTTCTGGAGTTTCACTATAATAAATCTTACATGCATTTCTTTATTCTCTACTTGGAATTCTCTGACATCTTAAATTTGTGCTTACTTCATCCTTTCTGGAATTTCTCATCCATTATGTCTTCAAATGTTGCCTCTATTTTATTCCCTGTCTTTTCTGTTTTGGAAACTGAATGTATTTTAGATCCCCTTGGTCTTCCACATCTCTTAATTATTTTTTCACTTTTCCCACATTATTTGATCTCTGTTACATTCTGGGAAAGTCCTATTATTATTTCCGATTTACTATGTATCTCTTTAGCTATTTCTAATATGATATTAATTCTACTCAATTTTTATCTTGATTTTTTTTTAATTCAAGCCATTATCTTTTTTTCCAAAGCTAGTAGGTTGCATTTTACCATGCTATGCTACAGACAGGTACTTTCCAGGTTGATATTTTTCTTTTTCTTAAAACATAGTAAGCTGCATTGAAAACCATACCTGATATAGGAAGAATTTTGTTTTCACTGTTCATTCTTGTTCTCTGAGACTTATTTTCTTAGGTACTTCATTGTTTTATATTTTGTGCTGGTGATTTTCCTTGAAAATTACTGGTATGAATTTTTTTAAATTTTTTATTGTTATGTTAATCACCATACATTACATCATTTGTTTTTGATGTAGTGTTCCATGATTCATTGTTTGTGCATAACACCCAGTGCTCCACGCAGAATGTGCCCTCTTTAATACCCATCACCAGGCTAACCCATCTCCCCACCCCCCTCCCCTCTAGAACCCTCAGTTTGTTTTTCAGAGTCCATCGTCTTTCATGGTTCGTCTCCCCCTCTGACTTGCTCCCCTTCATTCTTCCCCTCCTGCTATCTTCTTTTTTTTTCTTAACATATATTGCATTATTTGTTTCAGAAGTACAGATCTGTGATTCAACAGTCTTGCACAATTCACAGCGCTCACCATAGCACATACCCTCCCCAATGTCTATCACCAACCACCCCATCCCTCCCAGCCCTCACCACTCCGGCAACCCTCAGTTTGTTTCCTGAGATTAAGAATTCCTCATATCAGTGAGTTCATACGATACATGTCTTTCTCTGATTGACTTATTTCGCTCAGCATAACACCCTCCAGTTCCATCCACATCGTTGCAAATGGCAAGATCTCATTCCTTTTTATGGCTGCATAATATTCCATTGTGTATATCTGGTATGAATTTTTTTGAAGCCCTGGAAAAAAAATGCTTTTCTTCTGCATTTGCCTATCTTAATGCCTGGGAGTCCTAAATGCCTAGAAATTCATAAATTCATGCCTTGAGAGTCCTTGGACCACTCAGGTGAATTTGAACTATATACATATAAGGAAAGGATTTGAAATTATGACTTTTCCAGAACTTTTATTTTCTCCTTTGCTAATCAGCACCACTGCAGTTTTTCTTGTTATTTCCTGAGGGTAGGGAATGATAATTTTGTTTTGTTTCCTGCTTAACCTTTATCTCAAATTTGTAGCAATTTAGATCTAACTTTCTTGTGGAGAGACTGCACTTAGAGTCCTAAACTTGGGTGGGCCTTGGCCATCCAGGCCAAAGTTCAATTTTGCTATGATTGGTGAAATTCATTATGGCGGAAGTGGCTTTGGTGTTCTGTTTACCATTTTATATAATCTCCTTTTTTTTTTAATATAATCTCCTTTATTAGATTAGATACTGGCCTGATAAATGCCTGTTATCATTTCCATTCTTCAGTGCTTCTAAAAAGATTTTTTTAATATATCTTAATTTAATACTAATAATTTATCCTAATATTATCAATGAGAGAGTTGGTGCAAATTGTATAGCTCACAATAACCCCCAAAACAGAGGTTCCCTAGATCAATTTTCATGTGATATAGCATCTCTTTTAAGAACTATACCTTTGTACTCTTGACAAATAAATTATTTTTTGTTGACATCTCTTTCTGTAGATAGCTTTCAACAAATACTGTTTTAAGGAATGGGGCTAAAGACTTCTGGGCAGATAATTTTGTTAAAATTTCCTTTGAAACGATGTATTTTTCAGGATGCTTGTATCAACATCATAGTATGCAAATAAATTTCTTTCCAAAGAGATTATGAATATTGTTTTCTTTTTCTCCTTAAACTTTCTCCTTTGGCTTTAGAAGATTGCTCCTCTGTTATGTGAAAACTCAAATTAGTGTTTAAATTAACTCCGTAAATCAGATGAGCATATAAGCACAAGTAATAAGAGTATGATAACAAATTAGATCATTCAGATCTGTTTGCCTACAGAAGAAGGCTCAGGCCTCATCTCTCCTCAAAAGGTTAGCCATTCAGTGTCAGGTATGAGGTTATTGGCAATTTTCAGTTTATGTGAGAACCTGTGTTCACCAAGATATTCCAAAGTCAGTGTACTTATAGGAATGTTTAGAGTCATTGGAAGGTCAGAGTTTTAGCCCCTAAGTGCCCACTATTATATCCTGTAGTTGTTAACAGCAAGCATCCTGTTTAAACATTTTGTCTTCTTCCGTAGATTGAGACAGATGATATTAGTGATGATGTCGATGGTGAATATAATAGCACTTAAATAAGCCCAGATAATGGAGTACCTACATGTAGGGTTTTGTGAAGAGCTAGTGTATGCTACCTGCTGAAGTCTAAGCTAAACTCCGACTGGTGAGTCCTTGAAGAACAAAAAAGGCCGGATCCTTGCCTTAATGGTATTACTTTCATTCCACTGGGAAAAAGACAATAAACCTAATAGGTGATATATAAAATATAACTAGATTCATTAGCACTATGGATAAAATAATAAGAAACTGCAAGAGGATAACAAAGGGGGGGTGTCCAACGAAGACACATATATGATGAAATGTAGGCTGAGATGCAAGCATGAGAAAGACCAGCAAGACGGGAACCTGGGGCATGGGGAGAACTTCTATCTATACCTGCTGTGGAAAGGAGATGAGCCTGTCCTAGAAGTGGCCTGAAGGGAAATGTATTTGGAGGATAAGGAGTGAGAAACAAAGTGGCTTGAAGGAGAGATTTTCCATTGCTGGGTTACACAGGTCCTTTCAGACCCTGGTATGAAATCCTTTGGAAGGTACAGAGGTATTCGGAAAACAGAAGTAAACACACTGATAAAAAGCTAATATATTAGAGCATGAAAAAGTTGGTGTGATCTTGAACAGGGTTAGTCTCCGTGGAGATGCATCCGGTGAGCTCATGACTTGAGCACATTGCTTCAGCTCCTTGGGCCTTATGGCCTTCCTCTAAAATTACAGAATTTGCTCTGTAATCTCTAAATTCCCTTTCAGACTAAAGACTCTGAATTCAGTGAACTGTATGCCAATGGGCACAGGCTTGTTACAAGGACTTCTGAGTTTAGATCAAACATTTTAATATGTCGCTGCTATTGCTAAAGATTCTCAAATTTGTCATGGAATATCCAGCGAGAGTAAGAGAAAAAGCTAATTCCAGAGATTTTTTGTAATCTAATTATTAATAACTTCTTCAGTGATTCTTAAAAACATTTTAAAAAAGATAAAACTTTTGTCTATTCTTTTGCTAGAGAACTATTTATTTTGTTTTAGAAGAGACTGGTTAGGTCCTGTTATGTCCTTCAAAAGGTTGGTAGCATCACAGGAAAACAACATATGTAGCCTTCAAGCAGTCATAAGACCCAAGAAGTTTGAGACCTTTGTGAGGGCTCATTGCCACTTCCTTTATAGACATGACTTATAAGTATTTCCAACTATGGTGATGACAGTCAAGGCCTGGAATTATGCTAGGTTGTCTGAATACTTGAACAAAACACCATTATTTTTTTATTTTATTTGTATTGGGTTATATAATTGAATCTTTATTTAGATTTTTCTATTTTTATAAAAAATTTATACTGGAGACAAAACATCCTGAGCTTATTCCCACATTACACATTAGCAGAGGTTGGATAAGGTAGTGGACAGTAAACCAGGCTTCTTCTGAGGGACCCACAATTACTGTAAGAAATGCAGCTAAAAGAGGCCCCACTTAAATTCAAATCTGATGATTAATTAAGACTCTTCGTAGTGCTTCTTCCTAAAGAAGGCATTAATTTTAAGGTGTTGTTGCTTCACATTTCTGGGCTGGCTTTTGGAGTTGTCATGTGCCACTGATAGATAAATCCAGAGTAGCTAAACAGGAGGAGAAAGGAGGATAATGAAGGAATGGCATCTGGAAATCTAGGGAAAAATGATATAACAGGCAGTCTGATGGGGATGCTGGAGCCAAAGCACAAAACTGGACAAGTTTCATGCTCTTCCCTAGTTAATCCTAAGTGTTTCTGATACAGTCTGTTGTAGAAAGATTTAATGCATCAGGTAGAGAACCTCAAAGGCACTATTTGCTTTAATCTATTCAGTTCCTTCTTGGCATACATTGTAATTATATTCTTTATGAAAGATTTCTACTCCTTTTCTACATACACTTGAAAGACTCAAACTCCCATTTTACTTCAACTCTTCCCTGCTTTAATTTGATGTAATTACAGCCCTCCAGAACACTGTTTGCTGCCAGGGTCCTAATTAGTTGTCGGACAAAAATGTCACAGGAGGAAGTCACCATCTCAAAATGTGTTTTAGCCTCTTGTTTTTACAAATGTTTGCAATTCCTTACCAAGAGTTTTTTTCCCCCTGTAATCATGTTCAGCTTATAAATGAGATGTCTGTTAAAGCACATGGAAAGAGAAATGTTATAAAAACAAGACGACATCTAATTTTTTTACTTATTTAGGTGGCATCTTGACCCATTTATTTTCATTATGCTTGATATGTAATAATTGCATTTTCAATAACATCATTTGGAACAAATAAAGTTTCAAGCCCTCAGTAAAGGGAACTGACAGTTATTTGTGCTTGGAGGCTTACTAACATCATCTTAAGACCTCAAATGGGATGAGCAAAGTATTGTTAGCCATATCTACCTAACTAAGGCTCAGAGGCCTCTGTACATTCAAGTGACGTAATTATATGCAGCTAGGATTTGAACACATGTCTGTGGGGCTACACTGTAGTTTTCTCTACCCTTGGAACTTAAAAGTCTGGTGTAAAGCAACAACATCAGTATTGCCTGGGAGCTTAATAGAGGTGCAGAATCTTGAGTGCCACCCCAGACCAAACTACATCGGAATCCTTATTTTAACAAGATCCTCTGATGAATCCTATGCATATTAAAGACTGAGAAGTACTGATTTATACACTATGCCTCCAATACAAGGTGGATTTCTTTTCTTATTCCCTCTTTCTTCTATGATAGCAAAGACAATCATGGAGCATACTTTAAACAAATTTATTTTTATTTCCCCACAAAACACATCTCATTTTTTATAGCAATAGTCTGGGATCTCATAGCACTATTCAAATTCTTTTTCTTTCTTTACTTAAATCATCTCCTCTCATAGACCATTCCTTTTCTTCTTCATCTCCTAACATCCATTACAAGTTTCTTGAGCAAACTGACTCCTTTTATTATAAGGTAGCAATGCAGCTGGTGTTTCCTTGTTTGTATTGTGAAGGAAGAACATCTGTGGGTTACTTTATAGATCCTGCACATATTTCCAATTCATTTTTCATGTACCTTGAGTAATTGCTTTTATACATACCTTTTGAGCATGAATATGTGTACATATGTAGTGGGGGGGAAGCACAATATCAGCTGGTTATTTTGAATAAATATATTAGAGTTTCTCTTTTCGTTTTGTTGGTTTCCAGTTTGTAAAACACACTTTCTATTTACACCACTTACACTTTATCACAAAGTTAGCTCTGAATGCTACAAGACTACTTTTGGATCATTTTACTGAATATCCCAGGAAATAAATATCCAGATAAATTTAAATCCAGTAAAAAAACTAGTTCATTCCACTTTGCCATTATGAATTATTTATTATTTCTGATGGTCCACATGGCACTATATAATTAAATATATGTGTGTATGTGTCTGCATATAGATACATATATTTCTGTTTGTTTCAGTTTTATGATGTTCTTATGATGATGTAGATGTGTGTCTTCTTTCACAGATGACTGTCATTTTTTTTAGATAGGCTTAGAATAAGAAAATATTTAACATTGAACTACTTTTCTTTTTGTAGAACCACTTCATTAGTTTTTCTGCAGCAAAACCTTGTGAATAATAAAATTACACAAGCTTCAATTTTTAAAAAATTTAATTGGGGTGCCTTGGGGCACCTGGGTGGCTCAATCAGTTAAGTGTCCGCCTTTAGCTCAGGTCACAATCCCAGGGTCCTGGGATCGAGTCCCACATCTGGCTTCTTGTAGGGGACCTGCTTGTGTGCACATGCGCGTTCGTGGTCTCTCTCTCTCTCTCTTTCTCTCTCTCTGACAAATAAGTAAAATCTTTAAAAAAATAAAAAATAAAAAAGTTAACCCGGAATTTAAAGTACTAAGGTTATCTCAAAATTATGACTTTATCCATTCAATAGATATTTGTTGATTGTTTCCATTTTTTATATGTTTCCGGTCTTGTGATACATTGAGGAAAAAATTATGGTTCCTGCCATCATGCAGTTGACAACACTATAGTGAGACAGACATATAAACACTAAATTATGACATGGGGAGTCAGAGGACAAGCTGGTTGAGGTCAGTTACAGATAATATACACCATGCAAAGAAGGGAACAAACCATGACAAGACATCAAAGAACGCTCCATCCTTAATATGCAGTATTTTTCAGTACTCACCATGTGCTGAGCATTGTGCTAGTGATTGTACATAGAGTCTCTAACTTTCTTTTTCAGTTTTATATGTGAGGGGACATAATGGTGAATCTCATAGTGCGTTACACAAAGTAGAATATCTGAGATGTGAATCCAAGATTTGCTGTTCCTAACACTTCTTCCCCTTATTTTATTTTTTAAATATTTTTCATTTATTTATTTGAGAGAAAGAGAGAGAGCACACCAGCAGGGGAAGGAGCAGAGGGAGAGGGACAAGCAGTCTCCCCACTGAGCAGAGAGCCCAACACTGGGCTCAATCCCAGGGTCCCGGGATCATTACCTAAGCCGAAGGCAGATGCCCAACTGACTGAGTAACCCAGGCGCCTCACCCCTTTTAAAATATGCAATATATCATTTATTCAAAGGATGCAAATTTTGTTTATGTAAAATATGACAAAAAGCAATAGCGTGCTCTCACCTATTCAGTGTAACAAATTAGAACATCAGTAATACTACTGAGGTCACCTTTAAGTCCCTCTGAAATCTGAACACCCTCCAGGGGTAACTAATATTCTTAAATTTGTGCCTGTCTCCACAACATATGATTTATTTATTTAATTTTGTTTTATTTTATTGAACTAAGAACACTTACATGAGATGTCCCCTCTTAACAAATTTTTAAGTGCACAGTACAGTATTGTGGGTTATAGGCACTACGTTGCATAGTCTAGATCTCTAGAACTTACTTATCTTGTATAATGGAAACTTTATGCCTGTTGATTAGCACCTCTCCATTTCAGAAACTTACTTAAATAGTATGATACTGAACATGTATTTTGGTGACTTTTTAAAATTCAATCCTACATTTATGGGATTTTTCTCTGTTGATGAATGTAGCTGTAGAGAATTTGCTTTCCCAATCCCTGTATGGTTTAACCTTCTAATGGCTGTTGGGTGTTTCTAAATTAATTGCTTTTACTGTCAGTACTGTTATAAAATTTTTATCTATGTCTCTGCATGCACTTGTGTAAAAAGTCTTCTAGAGTATTGACTACATCTAGGATGTTATTTCTGGGTTATGGGAAATGTTCATATTTAATTTTAAAAGATAATACTGAGTTATTTTTCAAATTGGTTTCACTGATTTACAACCCCATCCCTACCATCTGCTTTCCATGACCTTGTCAATAAGTGCTTCTTTAAAAAAAAATTGGGCTCGGGCGCCTGGGTGGCTCAGATGGTTAAGCATCTGCCTTCGGCTCAGGTCATGATCCCAGGGTCCTGGGATCGAGTCCCGCATCGGGCTCCCTGCTCCTTGAGAGCCTGCTTCTCCCTCTGCCTCTCTCTCTCTCTCTCTCTCTCTCTCTTTCTGTCTCTCATGAATAAATAAATAAAATCTTAAAATAAATAAATAAATAAATAAATAAATAAATAAATAAATAAATAAATAGGGCTGATCTCATGGGCTGTAAATGGCATTTCAAGAATCCAATTACTAGGCAGTTTTTTTTTTCTTAAACACATTGACTTATATTTCTTCCATGAAAAGCCCAGTCAAGCTTTTACAAATTTTTCTTATTGACTTATAGGTGGTTTTTTCGTATTCTGGATGCTAATTCCTTTGTCATTTATGTGTATTGCAAATTATTTTCCCAGTTTATGGCTTATTTTATAGATTATGTTTGATAAACAGAAGTTTGTGATTGTGCTGTAGTTAGAGTTGTCAGACTCTCTCTCTATTCTTTGTACATTTTGTGTCTTTTTTAAGGAAAGTAACTTTTTTAAGGAAAGTAACTCAAGTAGCTTGAGTTAATGGACATGTTCTGCTCTATTTTCTTTGAAAAGTTTTAAAGATCTGCTTTTTAGATTTAAGTTTCAAATCCATTTGGAATTGACTTTTGTGAATGAGTGTGTGCTGGAATTCCAATGTTGTTTTTCTCTGTGGATATTTTTGAAAGACTTCAGGCAGAGATGTTGCATGAGAACATTTTTGCTTGGGGATGGACTTGGTTAATATATGATTAAAGAAAAACAGACCAGTAAAGAAGCTACTGCTATAGCTCTGGCAAAAGATATTGAGGGCCTGAATTAGGAGGGTGGACAGTGAGATATAAAGATATTTTGGAGCCACAAACAACAGGACTGGATATCTGATTTTAATGGGCATAAATAACATTTGGATCTTCAGGGTTTTTTAATGAGTTTCTAAAATTAAATACTCTATTGCCCTATCATGAAGTGGTGTCCTTGCACATCCGCTGCTTGCACTGCTTTTCCTTTAGACATTTTCACTTCCTTCAAGCCTGCTGAAATTCCCTTTTATAAATGTGGGCTCCTTCAAGTATCCTTTACAAAATAGCAATATCATTCTCCTGAGCTTAGATACATACAAATACCTGGCAATCTCTAGTCCCTTGTGATTTATTACCATCTTTGCATGGTTATTTTTGTAGTGTCTGTATATTTTCACGAGATTATAGGCTTTGTGAGGGAAGAAGTTTCATCTCTCTGTTTACTGCCACATGACCAGAACCTATGGCAGTGTCTCCCAAATCGTCATTGTCATTGAGTAAACAAATGGGCAGAAAGTAATTACAGTTGACCCTTGAACGATGAGGGAGTTAGGGGTGCCAACATCCATGCAATCAAAAATCCACCTCAAACTTTTGATTCCTGAAAAACTTAGTAACTCATTTGCCCTTCTTTGACAGAAGCCTTATAGGTAACATAAACAGTTGAATAACACATATTTTTTTTTTATGTCATATGTATTATATACTGTATTCTGACAATAAAGTAAGCTGGAGAAAAGAAAATGTTATTAAGAAAATAGGAAGAGAAAACATATTTACAGTACTGTATATATATTTATTGAAAAAAGTCTGCTTATAGATTGGCCGCTGGCTGGGACAGGGGTGGTGGTGGGCCTGGCCCCAGGACAGCCATGTTCTGTAGCCTGGTGGCCTTGGCTCAGCAGCAGCAGTCTCTGGACAGGCCTACGGTCGCAACAGACGCAGTACAGTGGCCCCATCTGTCCAGAGGTGCACCACCTGCCCTAGGCCAAGGGCAGCTGCAGCCCCATGTGAGTGTGCGGGCCTCTGGGAAGCCATGGAGCTTGGGCCATGCTGTGGGAAATAGTCTGCACCCGGCCCAGGAGGAGCCCAAGGTCTCCAGCCACCATGGCACAGCCCTGGAGCCTGGTGGGGAGGATTTGGAGGACAGGGGCGCAGGGCTCCCTGCAGCATGGTCCCTTCCGTCTTGATAGGGACCTTCATTTGCTTCAGCCCAGCCCCCTACCCACCAGCCCTGGGAGTGACACTTGACTACCCTGTTGTCACACAGGGCATCTCTTGCCCTGCCTGGTCCCAGCGTCCCTGGGGGATGTTGACTGCCTTGGCAGTCTTCCCAGGATACTCAGAAGGCAGAAGGCATGACTGTGTACCAGTGGCTTTTGATTTGGTCCCATGGAGACTGGGGTGGGCAGTTGTAAATAAATGCCTTGTGGCTTTTGCTATCAACTCTTTAAAGAAAAAAAAATCTGCATATAAGTGGACCTGGGCAGTTCAAACCCATGCCGCTCAAGGATCAACTGTATATATACCCATGAAATGTATTCTCTTTTAAAAAGAGAAGCTTGTATACACCTAATGTTTTGGAATTCTGACAAGTTTTTGCTTTTCCTACAATGGCAGAATTCTGAGGAGGTGGCAGAAGGAACCATTGGGCTTAGAGCCATCTTCTTATCAGATGTCACCTTAGTATTTACAAAACAATTTAAGAATGAAAATGACAAGCAGAAGGAACTATTGTACATACCCCAGTCTGGCCTGCACATAGCTGAGTAAGCCCATCCATCATCTTTATTTCACATTGACAGTAAAAGCAATGAATTAACTGAACTTTTAGAGATAAAACAAAATAAAACTGTGAAAATTAATTGGCCTGCATCTCAGCATCTGTCTAGACTGAGGCAAGCCCTTCCTGTGCAGCCCCCTCTTCCCTGTGCCGTAGGGCTGCATTAACTGGCAGTCCCCCATGGGGCTGCCTTTGGCATGTTCACAGACAGATTGCCTTGTTTGTCTTCATCTGTGCTTTGAAGAAGAAAACCATGGTAGATGATTCAAGAAGCATGTAAAACAACTTCTGGGCTGGAGTTTGCCTAGTCTTTGGTCCCATTGACAAGCATGTTTCCCCCAGTTCACACCTTAGACACAGAAAATTTAAAAGCTGTCACCTGGCTTAGGGGTTGGCATCTATTCTGATATCACAGTTGGCTTAGATGACTCCCAACAACCAAGTACATGGCTACTCTAGACCAGGCTTTTCTCAAATATGTAAGGTGAATATGCATTACCTGGCGATTTTCTGGATTCTGATTCAGTAGGGCAGGGTGGGGGCCTAAGAGTTTGCATTTCTTACAAGCTCCCAGTTGATGTTGATATCCCTGGGACCTGTACACTTTGAAAAGCAAAGCACATAGACTTCTGAACAAAATACTAAATATTATCAACCCACATTTAAAGACAAGGTTTTTTTTTTTAGACAAATTATTGGAACAAACTAGATGATGAAGATGCTGGAGTTCAGAATAAATTCTACTTTGGAATATATATTTTATATGAAATAAAATAAAATGTTAGGATAAGATATTTTTCTTTTAATCCTAAATTAGATGAAACATCACTGATAGTGCTCAAAGCTATAGTAAAATGTGGGCAAAATAAAAATAAGATCCTTATTGTATAGGGGGAAAAGCAGAACCAACATTGCTAAAATCAAATCAGAGAACCAAAAGATGAATTAAAAAACAAAATTCAGGGGGGCAGGGGCGGAGCAAGATGGCGGAGGAGTAGGAGACCTAGATTTCGTCTGGTCTCAGGAATTCAGCTGAATAGGGATCAAACCATTCTGAACACCTACGAACTCAACAGGAGATCGAAGAGGAGAGTAGCAACAACTCTCTGAACAGAGAAGCGACCACTTACTGGAAGGTAGGACGTGTGGAGAAGTGAATCTGAGGCGATATTCGGGAGGATAGACGGCGGGGGAGGGGGCCTCCGTCAGCCGCTTCTGGCAAGTGATAGAGCCACGGAGCACAAAATCGGAACTTTTAGAAGTCAGTTCCACTGAGGGACGTCGCTGCAGTGGCCAAGCAGGGGGTGGAACCCTCGTGGGACAGTGTGGTCTCAGGACCCTCGGGGTCACAGAAAGACCGGGGGTGCCTGAGTGCGACAGAGCTCCCAGGGATCGGAGCGGGGAAGCCGGCTGCAGAGACGGAGCCGAGGCACGGGCTCTCACCTCGGGGTTGCCATAAACTGTGATCCGCGGCCCAGTCGGGCCACTGTTCCTCCAGCAGGGACCCAACAAGCGGCAGAGCCGGGGAGACTCCCCTTTCTCCCCTGGGAGGAGCAGCTCGGGAGCGCACCGCAGGGATCTGCTGGGTTTGGAGACTCCACACGGGGTCGGGTGCCAGAGATAGAAATGCTCAGTCACAGGCCAGGTGAGCACGGAGTGCGGCCGGAGACCGGGGACACGGGAGTGACTGCTTTTCTCTGGGGGCGCACTGAGGAACAGGGCCCCGAGTTCTCAGCTCCTCCGGGTGGAGATTGGGAGGCCACCATTTTCGCCCTGGTCCTCCAAAGCTGTACCGAGAGCTTGCAGGGAACAAAAGCTCCTGAGAGCAAACCCGAGCAGCTTACTTAGACCAGACCGACAAGGGCGGGGCAATTCAGCCTCCGGCAAAGACATTTGGAAACCACGGCAACAGGCCCCTCCCCCAGAAGATCAGCACGAACAGCCAGCAAACCAAGACCAAGTTTACTGATCAAGGAGAATGGGAGAACTCCAGCGCTAGGGGAATAGTGCACATAGAATTCATGGCTTTTTTTTACCATGATTCATTAGTTCATCAAAGTTAATTTTTTAACTGTTTTTTTTTTAATTTTTCTTTTTCCCTTTCTCAACCAACATCTTATCAATCCCTTTTTTAAAAAAAAATTTTTTTATTTTTCATTTTTAGAGTCATATTTTATCCCTTCATAGTAGTTACCCTTATTTTTGGCATATATTTATAAGTTGTTCTCTCTTTAAAATTTTGAGTTACAGTTTCTTCTAACAGATCAAAATATACCCTAAATCACTAGTGTATGGCTTTGTTCTAGTCTCCTTCCTGACTGCCTTCTCTCCATTTTTCTTTTTTTTTAAATCTTCTTTCTTTTTTCAAAAAACTTATCTTATCAATTCCTTTTATAAAATCTTTTATAATTTTCATCTTTACAGTCATCTTCCATCCCGTCATTGTATCGACCTTTATTTTCTACATATATGTCTTTCTTCCTTTAAAATCTTAGGAGGCACTATTTTCTAACAGACCAAAACACGCCCCAAATCTAGTGTGTGGCACTGATCTATTCACTAGCCTGACCATATTTGATCATATTCTGCTTTTTTTGTATTGTTCTGTTTTTGTTTTTATCTTTTTTTTTCTTTTTATTTTCTCTTTCTTTTTTCTCTCTTTCCCTTTCTTTTCCCCTGGTTTCAGGTCTTTTCTGATTTGTATACAGTATATTTGTTGGGGACGTTGTTAACCTGTTAGCATTTTGTTCTCATTCATCTATTCTCCTCTGGACAAAATGACAATCACCTCAGCAGAAGGAACAAGAGATAGTACCGTCCGCCAGGGACATACTCAATACGGACATTAGTACGATGTCGGACCTAGAGTTCAGAATCATGACTTTAAAGATACTAGCTGGGCTTGAAAAAAGCGTGGAAGTTATTAGAGAAACCCTTTCTGGAGAAATAAAAGAACTAAAATCTAACCAAGTCAAAATCAAAAAGGCTATTGATGAGGTGCAATCAAAACTGGGGGCACTAACTGCTAGGATAAATGAGGCAGAAGAGAGAATCAGCGATATGGAAGACCAAATGATGGAAAATAAAGAGGCTGAGAAAAAGAGAGAAAAACAACTACAGGATCACAAGAGCAGAATTCCGGAGATAAGTGATACAATAAGACGAAACAACATTAGAATAATTGGGATCCCAGAAGAAGAAGAAAGAGAGAGAGGGGCAGAAGGTATATTGGAGCAAATAATAGCAGAGAACTTCCCTAATGTGAGGAAGGAAACAGGAATCAAAATCCAGGAGGCACAGAGAAACCCTCTCAAAATCAATAATAATAGGTGAACACCCCAACATCTTATAGTAAAACTTACGAGTCTCAGAGACAAAGAGAAAATACTGAAAGCAGCTCGGGAGAAGAGATATATAACCTACAATGGTAGAAATATGAGATTGGCAACAGACCTATCCACAGAGACCTGGCAAGCCAGAAAGGACTGGCAAGATATCTTCAGAGCACTAAAGGAGAAAAATATGCAGCCAAGAACACTATATCCAGCTAGGCTGTCATTGAAAATAGAAGGAGAGACAAAAAGCTTCCAGAACAAACAAAAACTAAAGGAATTTGCAAACATGAAACCAGCCCTCCAAGAAATATTGAAAGGGGTCCTCTAAGCAAAGAGAGAGCCTAAAAGCAGCAAAGATCGGAAAGGAACAGAGACAATATACAGTAACAGTCACCTTACAGGCAATACAATGGCACTAAATTCATATCTTTCAATAGTTACCCTGAATGTAAATGGGCTCAATGCCCCGATCAAAAGACACAGGCTATCAGATTGGATTCAAAAACAAGACCCATCAATATGCTGTCTGCAAGAGACTCCTTTTAGACCCAAAGACACCTCCAGATTGAAAGTGAGGGGGTGGAAAACCATTTACCATGCTAATGGACACCAAAAGAAAGCTGGGGTGGCAATCTTTAGATCAGACAAATTAGATTTTAAAACAAAGACTGTAATAAGAGATTAAGAAGGACACTATATCCTACCTAAGCTTCTATCCAACAAGAAGATCTAACAATTGTAAATATCTATGCCCCTAACGTGGGAGCAGCCAATTATATGAGGCAATTAATAACAAAGTGAAGAAACACATTGACAACAATACAATCATACTGGGGGACTATAACAACCCCCTGACTGAAATGGACAGATCATCTAAGCAAAAGATCAACAAGGAAATAAAGACTTTAAATGACACACTGGACCAAATGGACTTCACAGATATATCAGAACATTCCATCCCAAAGCAACGGAATACACATTCTTCTCTAGTACCTATGGAACATTCTCCAGAATTGATCACATCCTAAGTCACAAATCAGGTCTCAAATGGTACGAAAAGATTGGGATCATTCGCTGCCTATTTTCAGACCACAATGCTTTGAAACTAGAACTCAATCACAAGAGGAAAGTCGGAAAGAACTCAAATACGTGGAGGCTAAAGAGCATCCTACTAAAGAATGAATGGGTCAACCAGGAAATTAAAGAAGAATTTAAAAAATTCATGGAAACCAATGAAAATGAAAACACAACTGTTCAAAATCTTTGGGATACAGCAAAGGCAGTCCTGAGAGGAAAGTATAGAGCAATACAAGCCTTTCTCAAGAAACAAGAAAGGTCTCAAATACACAACCTAACCCTACACCTAAAGGAGCTGGAGAAAGAACAGCAAATAAAGCCTAAACCCAGCAGGACAAGAGAAATAATCAAGATCAGGGCAGAAATCAATGAAATCGAAACCAAAAGAACAGTAGAACAGATCAACGAAACTAGGAGCTGGTTCTTTGAAAGAATTAACAAGATGGATAAACCCCTGGCCAGACTGATCAAAAAGAAGAGAAATGACCCAAATCAACAAAATCATGAAGGAAAGAGGAGAGATCACAAACAACACCAAAGACATACAAACAAGTATAAGAACATATTATGAGCAACTCTATGCCAGCAAATTAGATAACCTGGAAGAAATGGGTGCATTCCTAGACATGTATTAAATACCAAAATTGAACCAGGAAGAAATAGAAAACCTGAACAGACCTATAGCCACTAAGGAAATTGAAGCAGTCATCAAAAATCTCCCAAGAAACAAAAGCCTGGGGCCTGATGGCTTCCCAGGGGAATTCTATCAAACATTTCAAGAAGAATTAATACCTATTCTCCTGAAACTGTTCCAAAAAATAGAAATGGAAGGAAAACTTCCAAACTCGTTTTATGAGGCCACCATTACACTGATCCCAAAACCAAAGACCCCATCAAAAAGGAGAATTACAGACCAATAGCCTTGATGAACATGGATGCCAAAATTCTCACCAAAACACTAGCCAATAGGATCCTACAGTACATTAAAAGGATTATTCACCACGACCAAGTGGGATTTATCCCTGGGCTGCAAGGCTGGTTCAACATCTGCAAATCAATCAACGTGATACAATACATTAACAAAAGAAAGAACAAGAATCATATGATCCTCTCAAAGGATGCAGAAAAAGCATTTGACAAAGTACAGCATCCTTTCTTGATCAAAACTCTTCAGAGGATAGGGTTAGAGGGTACATACCTCAATATCATAAAAGCCATCTATGAAAAACCTACAGCGAATATCATTCTCAAAGGGGAAAGCTGAGAGCTTTTCCCCTAAGGTCAGGAACGCGGCAGGGATGTCCACGATCACCACTGCTCTTCAACATAGTATTGGAAGTCCTCGCCACAGCAATCAGACAAAAAAAGAAATCAAAGGCATCCAAATAGGCAAAGAGGAAGTCAAATCTCACGCTTTACAGATGATATGATACAGTATGTGGAAAACCCAAAAGACTCCACCCCAAAACTGCTAGAACTCATACAGGAATTCAGTAATGTAGCAGGATATAAAATCAATGCACAGAAATCAGTGGCATTCCTATACACCAACAACAAGACAGAGGAGAGACAAATCAAGGAGTCGATCCCATTCACAATTGCACCCAAAACCATAAGATACCTAGAAATAAATTTAACCAAAGAGGCAAAAGATCTGTACTCAGACAACTATAAAATACTCATGAAGGAAATTGAAGAAGACACAAAGAAATGGAAAAACGTTCCATGCTCATGGATTGGGAGAACCAACATTGTGAAGATGTCAATGCTACCTAGAGCAATCTACACATTCAATGCAATCCCCATCAAAATACCATCCACTTTTTCAAAGAAAGGGAACAAATAATCCTAAAATTTGTATGGAACCAGAAGAGACCCCGAATAGGCAGAGGAATATTGAAAAAGAAAAGCAAAGCTGGCGGCATCACAATTCCGGACTTCCAGCTCTATTACAAAGGTGTCATCATCAAGACAGTATGGTACTGGCACAAAAACAGACATATAGATCAATGGAACAGAATCGAGAGCCCAGAAATGGACACTCAACTCTATGGTCAACTCATCTTTGACAAAGCAGGAAAGAATGTCCAATGGAAAAAGACAGTCTCTTCAACAAATGGTGTTGGGAAAATTGGACAGCCATATGCAGAAGAATGAAACTGGACCATTTCCTTACACCACACACAAAAATAGACTCCAAATGGTTGGAAGACCTATACGTGAGACAGGAGTCCATCAAAATCCTAAAGGAGAACACAGGTAGCAACCTCTTCGACCTCAGCCGCAGCAACTTCTTCCTAGAAACATCGCCAAAGGCAAGGGAAGCCAGGGCAAAAATGAACTATTGGGATTTCATCAAGATAAAAAGCTTTTGCACAGCAAAAGAAACAGTCTACAAAACCAAAAGACAACTGACAGAATGGTAGAAAATATTTGCAAATGACATATCAGATAAAGGGCTAGTATCCAAAAGCTATAAAAAACTTATCAAACTCAACACCCAAAGAACAAATAATCCGATCAAGAAATGGGCAGAAGACACAAACAGACATTTTTCCAAAGAAGACATCCAAATGGCCAACAGACACATGAAAAAGTGCTCGACATCACTCAGCATCAGGGAAATCCAAATCAAAACCTCCATGAGATACCACCTCACACCAGTCAGAATGGCTAAAATGAACAAGTCAGGAAACGACAGATGTTGGCGGGGATGTGGAGAAAGGGGAACCCTCCTACACTGTTGTTGGGAATGCCAGCTGGTGCAACCCCTCTGGAAAACAATATGGAGGTTCCTCAAACAGTTGAGAATAGAGCTACCATACGATCCAGCAATTGCACTACTGGGTATTTACCACTAAGATACAAATGTAGGGATCCAAAGGGGTACGTGCACCCCAATGTTTATAGCAGCAATGTCCACAATAGCCAAACTGTGGAAAGAGCCAAGTTGTCCATCGACAGATGAATGGATAAATAAGAGGTGGTATATATACACAATGGAATATTATGCAGCCATCAAAAGGAATGAGATATTGCCATTTGCAATGACGTGGATGGAACTGGAGGCTGTTATGCTGAGTGAAATAAGTCAATCAGAAAAAGACATGTATCATATGACCTCACTGATATGAGGAATTCTTAATCTCAGGAAACAAACTGAGTGTTGCTGGAGTGGTGGGGGTGGGAGGGATGGGGTGGCTGGGTGATAGACATTGGGGAGGGTATGTGCTATGGTGAGCACTGTGAATTGTGCAAGACTGTTCAGTTGCAGATCTGTACTTCTGCAACAAATAATGCAACATATGTTAAGAAAAAAGAAAATAGCAGGAGGGGAAGAATGAGGGGGAGTATGTCAGAGGGGGAGTCGAACCATGAGAGAGGATGGACTCTGAAAAACAAACTGAGGGTTCTAGAGGGGAGGAGGGTGGGGGGATGGGTTAGCCTGGTGATGGGTATTCAAGGGGGCATGTTCTGCATGGAGCACTGGTTGTTATGCACAAACAATGAATCATGGTACACTACATCAAAAACTAGTGATGTAATATATGGTGATTAACATAACAATAAAAAATAAAAATAAAAAACATATTCAAGATGCAGAAGAGATGTCTCTCAAGATAAAGTGAACATAAGAGTACATGAACGACACCAGTCTCACGTCATGTAAATTCTGGGCAAGCCTACCCAGGAAGAGGCAAATGATCAGAATCAGTAATTATTTCACAAAAGAAGATCTTCCAACTATAAAGATTTTAAGGGCAAGAAGGTTTACTATATGCAGGTAAAATTACTAAGTAGAAACTAATATAGAGGCATTCCCTGATAAGTTTTTAAACCTCAAAGCAAAAATAAGTAGCTTAATGCTGCTAACTATAAGAATTGTTCATTTTCAATGAAGAGAAACAAGACTAGATTTGAATTTCTCCTTTGCAACAGTCAAAACCAGAAAGCAATAAATAAACATTTATAAAACCATCAGAAAATTCAAATGTAAACCAAGATTTTACATCTTGACATGTTGTCCTCAAATATAATGCAATAGAAAGACACTTTTAGTCCTAAAAAGACTCTAGAATTTTATCAGCACGCACCAGTCACTCAAACCTGTGTTCATACACTGAAGGCAGATTACAGAATGAGCTCCTCAATTTGAAATGTGTAAGTTGTTTCATGGGTTAGTCAATTTACAGAGGTTAATAAATAAGAACACAAGGTCCATTATTCATATCCCTTTTACAATCTTCAGCACATTGCATTATAGTTTTAGAGTTGCTTCTTTATGAGTCTTTTCCTCCATAGCATGATAATCTTGAGAGCAAAGACATTTATTTGTATGATCTACTCTATGCTCTAAAAGTATTTGTCAATTACATCTGTTGTCTCTTGTGGCATAATCTCATTTAAATCCATTCTCTTGCCTCCTATATCTGATCACATTGAGCACTTTTGTGACGGGAATCATAGAAATCACTAACAAATCCCATTTAGACATTCTATATTATAGCAATCTTTTCCAAACCAAAGTTTAATTTTTACAGCAACTTTGGACACTGGAGCTCAGAGCTGTGTCTGAAACATGACATGAAATGTACATACACACAGGTTGTGATGGAAGAACAGAGCTTCGAGGGAGGTGAGAAAAGGCAGCTGGCCCAGTGAGGGACTCCCCAGTCCCAGGTCTGCCACTTAGAAGAAGAAACTGGTACCCTGTGCAGGTGGCATGGTTTACTCCTATGAATGCTCTTCTTTTCATGGCAAATCATTGTTCACTATCCTCTATACAGTCTTATTAGGATCTCCTTTGATGTAATTGTAGTGTAATTCAGTTGTAGCAGATGAAAGCCTTTCATTTCAAGCACTCATAGCCAAGTGGTTTTCAATTATATCAATATGTAGCTTTAAAATTGGTCTTTTCATTGGATAAACTTTGACAAACATACTAAGTCACAGAGTATTATGAATTATAATTATACTGAAATACAGGGTAATAAATAAAATGATCATTAATGTATTCTTTATTTTTTATTATGTTATGTTAATCACCATACATTACATCATTAGTTTTTGATGTAGTGTTCCATGATTCATTGTTTGTGCATAATACCCAGTGCTCCACGCAGAACGTGCCCTCTTTAATACCCATCACCAGGCTAACCCATCCCCCCACCGCCCTCCCCTGATCATTAATATATTAAAGAGTAGGACTGGGAAAGTATTTGTCTAGGATTAACTTTATAAATAATAGTAGTTACTATCATTATTAGTAAATAGTAATGTACATTCTAAAAACCTAGAGCCCACATGGGGCTTCTCCTTCAAGAATATTCCTAATGAGGAGGACTGAGAAGCCAAGTTGGAAATTTCTTGACCTTTGTGCTACATACTTCAGTGCTTTCTTGTTCTCCCATGATGCCACCAAAGTCAATGGGCTGGGGCTGCTTCTGACCCCTAAGGAAACATTTTACCCTGGAAAAAGCTGAGACAGAATTATCTTCTGAGTTTTAGGACCAAAAATTTAGGATTTTTTTTTCATTTTTTAAATTTTTATTTCATAATGACCCACAGTAACATAAGTATATTCCCCTTAAACTTTACAAAGCAGTATCTTATATATCATTTCACTTCATTCTTAGCAATAAGCCTGTTTAGATCACAGTGATTACATAGGAGCAGTATCATGGTTGGCTGTCTGTTAATCAGTGTACATGGGCGGCCTCCTAGAATCCTTGCAACTCTGTGATGTGGAGTTTATCCCTCTACCCATTTTAGAGAGAAGTAGTGAGCCAGGGAAAGATCACATAAGCATCTGCAAATCACAGGGCTAATGAATGCTGGAGTAAAAGACCAAACCCACTGTATTGATCTGCTTATGGATAAGAATTTTTATTGTCATGGCTCTAAGATTGTACATTTGGTTATATTTTTTTCCTCCTAATTTAATTAAGAACCTTGTAAAACCTATGTGAATGATTTGTTGGCTTTAGTCATACTGTCCTTTGGATTTTTTTTCTTAACTGCTATATTTTGAAGAAGTTAATTGTGCCTTCCCCCTGTGTTTCAATAAAATGCCCAGGTGCTTCTTGCTTTATTTCCAATCTAGTTGAACTCAGGATCCTGCCCCCGCCCCCCGCCACCTTGCATCCTACCTTAAATGACTGCCTTTTGGCCCAGATTTGGGTCGTGGCCCCTTTTCATTGATTTCCCCACCATTTGCCAAAGGGATAGCAAAGTTTTGGGGAGATAGAAGTGGTTGTTTACATAACAGATAACTGTAACAAAAGTTACAATTAAAGACGTTATACTTTTCTTAATTTCGTGTATGTGTATGTATCTACCATCTAACCTCCAACCCAAATTTTCCCTCTTTCTGATTTTTCTCTTGGGCTTTCTGCCTGCCCCCTTGTGGCTAGAACACCTTTCCCTCTCTTTCTGATGCCCTGAGCATCTGAGCTTCATTCCCTTTGCCCTAGAAATCTCAGGATTCTTCTTACTTTAACATGTAGATAATGTAGTAATCTCTTACTTAACATGCAGTAATCTTTTCAGTGTGGTTCTATTCTCCCAGACCAGCCCTGAGAGGGGAGAGTGTCCCACTTTGAAAGGCAGACTGTCTAGTTTCACAAATGAAGACCCTCTCTACTAGAAAGTAACAAAGTATTTTCCTGAATGAAATTGTTGTTTTTATGGAGTGGAAGGAACTGTATCAGATTTGGTTTTAAATACCAAATGTTCTCCCTTTTTCTGTACCGGTGAAAAGATCCCCCCAGCTTTGGGTCTTGTATTGTGCTTTTGTCTCTTCCTTTTAATTTAACAATTCTATCAATGGCTTTCCAAGTAATAGCCCCTCCTGGATCCTGGAAGTCTTTGGAACGTTTTGCTTCCTTCTTTTCCATAGACTTTTTCTTCCCCCCTTTTATTACCTCTGCTTTGGCATATTGTGCTCAAATTGGCCCTGGTTTGATTCATTTAAACCTGAGCCCTTAACTTCATCCTGGGAGGAATGAAGATTTATGCCGCACAACACTGGGTGAAAATGAATTAAGCTGAGATGAATAGACCTGCTCTTGCTAGGAAGGAGTGCCAGGAGATGCACCGGAAGTTCAGTGTACCTCCCGTCCAGAGGGCCGTTTCCCCAGAACTTCCACTGTGAACAGACTTCCCCTTTGAACAGCTATAAGTACCTCTCCTTTGCTCCACTCCATGCATCAGGACCCCGCACCCATGTTCTCCTAGAAACAGAATGTGGCTGATCCCTGGAAGATCGACTACAGACCTAGTTTGCTCAGGTTAGGAGGACAGAGCTGTGTTAACATTCAGAGACTAAGGAGTATGTATGATGAGTACAAAGGGCCCTGGGAAAGGGCAGCGCATTCCCAGGAGAGAGCAGACAGTGTAGGGCAAGAGCCCTGTGAAAGGGAAACCAGATGGGATGGCCCAGTTTATCTTCTTTTAGACACGTGGGTCACAGCTTTTCACGAGTTCCTTCTCGAGAAAGGTCTCAATGCTGAGAGCAGCCTGAGACACAACTCTTTTTTTAAAATTTTTTATTGTTATGTTAATCACCATACATTACATCATTAGTTCTTGATGTAGTGTTCCATGATTCATTGTTTGTGCATAACACCCAGTGCTCCACCCAGAACGTGCCCTCTTTAATACCCATCACCAGGCTAACCCATCCCCCCACCCCCCTCCCCTCTAGAACCCTCAGTTTGTATTTCAGAGTCCATTGTCTCTCATGGTTCGTCTCCCCCTCCGACTTACTCCCCTTCATTCTTCCCCTCCTGCTATCTTCTTCTTCTTTTTTTTTTCTTAACATATATTGCATTATTTGTTTCAGAAGTACAGATCTGCGCTTCAACAGTCCTGCACAATTCACAGCGCTCACCATAGCACATACCCTCCCCAATGTCTGAGACACAACTCTTGAGGCAAATTGTTTTTTTTCTATCATGCCTTCCATTTCTTTATTTGTAATTTCTTTCTTTGTTTTTTTAATTATTTATTGTTATTTTAATCACCATATATTACATCATTAGTTTTTGATGTAGTGTTCCATCATTCATTGTTTGTGCATAACACCCATTGCTCCACGCAGAATGTGCCCTCTTTAATACCCATCACCAGGCTAACCCATCCCCCCACCCACTCCCCTCTAGAACCCTAAGTTTGTTTTTCAGAGTCCATCGTCTCTCATGGTTCGTCTCCCCCTCCGATTTACTCCCCTTCATTCTTCCCCTCCTGCTATCTTCTTCTTTCTCATTTTTCTTAACATATGTTGCATTATTTGTTTCAGAAGTACAGATCTGTGATTCAACAGTCTTGCACATTCACAGCGCTCACCATAGCACATACCTCCCCAATGCCTATCACCCAGCCACCCCATCCCTCCCACCCCCCACCACTCCAGCAACCCTCAGTTTGTTTCCTGAGATTAAGAATTCCTCATATCAGTGAGGTCATATGATACATGTCTTTCTCTGATTGACTTATTTCACTCAGCATAACACCCTCTAGTTCCATCCACATTGTTCCAAATGGCAAGATCTCATTCATTCTGATGGCTGCATAATATTCCATTCTGTATATATACCACCTCTTCTTTATCCATTCATCAGTCGGTGGACATCTTAGCTCTTTCCACAGTTTGGCTATTGTGGACTTTGCTGCTATAAACATTGGGGTGCACGTACCTCTTCGGATCCCTACATTTGTATCTTTGTGGTAAATACCCAGTAGTGCAATTGCTGGATCGAATGGTAGCTCTATTTTCAACTGTTTGAGGGACCTCCATACTGTTTCCAGAGGGGTTCACCAAATTGCATTCCCACCAACAGTTTAGGAGGGTTCCCCTTTCTCCACATCCCCGCCAACATCTGTCGTTTCCTGACTTGTTCATTTTAGCCATTCTGACTGGTGTGAGGTGGTATCTCATGGAGGTTTTGATTTGGATTTCCCTGATGCTGAGCGATGTCGAGCACTTTTTCATGTGTCTGTTGGCCATTTGGATGTCTTCTTTGGAAAAATGTCTGTTTGTGTCTTCTGCCCATTTCTTGATCGGATTATTTGTTCTTTGGGTGTTGAGTTTGATAAGTTCTTTATAGATTTTGGATACTAGCCATTTATCTGATATGTCATTTGCAAATATTTTCTCCCATTCTGTTGGTTGTCTTTTGGTTTTGTAGACTGTTTCTTTTGCTGTGCAAAAGCTTTTTATCTTGATGAAATCCCAATAGTTCATTTTTGCCCTGGCGTCCCTTGCCTTTGGCGATGTTTCTAGGAAGAAGTTACTGCGGCTGAGGTCGAAGAGGTTGCTACCTGTGTTCTCCTTTAGGATTTTGATGGACTCCTGCCTGTCTCACGTATAGGTCTTCCAACCATTTGGAGTTTCTTTTTGTGTGTGGTGTAAGGAAAAGGTCCAGTTTCATTCTTCTGCATATGGCTGTCCAGTTTTCCCAACACCATTTGTTGAAGAGACTGTCTTTTTTCCATTGGACATTCATTTCTGCTTTGTCAAAGATGAGTTGACCATAAGGTTGAGGGTCCATTTCTGGGCGCTCTTTTCTGTTCCATTGATCTATATGTCTGTTTTTGTGCCAGTACCATACTGTCTTGATGATGACAGCTTTGTAATAGAGCTGGACGTCCGGAATTGTGATGCCGCCAGCTTTGCTTTCCTTTTTCAACATTCCTTTGGCTATTCGGGGTCTCTTCTGGTTCCATACAAATTTTAGGATTATTTGTTCCACTTCTTTGAAAAAAGTGGATGCTATTTTGATGGGGATTGCATTGAATGTGTAGGTTGCTCTAGGTAGCATTGACATCTTCACAATGTTTTTTCTTCCAATCCATGAGCATGGAACATTTTTCCACTTCTTTGTGTCTTCTTCAATTTCTTTCATGAGTATTTTATAATTTTCTGAGTACAGATCCTTTGCCTTTTTGGTTAAATTTATTCCTAGGTATCTTATGGTTTTGGGTGCAATTGTAAATGGGATCAACTCCTTGATTTGTCTCTCTTCTGTCTTGTTGTTGGTGTATAGGAATGCCACTGATTTCTGTGCATTGATTTTATATCCTGCTACATTACTGAATTCCTGTATGAGTTCTAGCAGTTTTGGGGTGGAGTCTTTTGGGTTTTCCACATACTGTATCATATCATCTGCAAAGCGTGAGAGTTTGACTTCCTCTTTGCCTATTTGGATGCCTTTGATTTCTTTTTGTTGTCTGATTGCTATGGCTAGGACTTCTAATACTATGTTGAGTAGCAGTGGTGATAGTGGACATCCCTGCCGCGTTCCTGACCTTAGGGGAAAAGCTCTCAGCTTTTCCCCTTTGAGAATGATATTCGCTGTAGGTTTTTCATAGATGGCTTTTATGATATTGAGGTATGTACCCTCTATCCCTATCCTCTGAAGAGTTTTGATAAAGAAAGGATGCTGTACTTTGTCAAATGCTTTTTCTGCATCTATTGAGAGGATCATATGATTCTTGTTCTTTCTTTTGTTAATGTATTGTGTCACGTTGATTGATTTCCGGATGTTGAACCAACCTTGCAGCCCACGGATAGATCCCACTTGGGCATGGTGAATGTACTGTTTTAATGTACTGTTGGATCCTGTTGGCTAGTATTTTGGTGAGAATTTCTGCATCCACGTTCATCAAGGATATTGGTCTGTAATTCTCCTTTTTGATGGGATCTTTGTCTGGTTTTGGGATCAAGGTAATGCTGGCCTCATAAAAGGAGTTTGGAAGTTTTCCTTCCATTTCTATTTTTTGGAACAGTTTCAAAAGAATAGATATTAATTCTTCTTTAAATGTCTGATAGACTTCCCCTGGGAAGCCATCAGGCCCCGGGCTTTTGTTTGTTGGGAGATTTTTGATGACTGCTTCAATTTCCTTAATGGTTATAGGTCTGTTCATGTTTTCTATTTCTTCCTGGTTCAATTTTGGTAGTTGATACATGTCTAGGAATGCACCCATTTCTTCCAGGTTATCTAATTGCTGGCATAGAGTTGCTCATCATGTGTCCTTATAATTGTTTGTATTTCTTTGGTGTTGCTTGTGTTCTCTCCTCTTCATGATTTTGTTGATTTGGGTCATTTCTCTTCTTTTTGATAAGTCTGGCCAGGGGTTTATCCATCTTGTTAATTCTTTCAAAGAACCAGCTCCTACTTTCGTTGATCTGTTTTACTGTTCTTTTGGTTTCGATTTCATTGATTTCTGCTCTGATCTTGATTATTTCTCTTGTCCTGCTGGGTTTAGGCTTTATTTGCTTTCTTTCTCCAGCTCCTTTAGGTGTAGGGTTAGGTTGTGTATTTGAGACCTTTCTTGTTTCTTGAGAAAGGCTTGTATTGCTCTATACTTTCCTCTCAGGACTGCCTTTGCTATATCCCAAAGATTTTGAACAGTTGTGTTTTCATTTTCATTGGTTTCCATGAATTTTTTTAATTCTTCTTTAATTTCCTGGTTGACCCATTCATTCTTTATTAGGATGCTCTTTAGCCTCCATGTATTTGAGTTCTTTCCGACTTTCCTCTTGTGATTGAGTTCTAGTTTCATAGCATTGTGGTCTGAAAATAGGCAGGGAATAATCCCAATCTTTTGGTCCTGGTTGAGACCTGATTTGTGACCTAGGATGTGATCTATTCTGGAGAATGTTCCATGGGCACTAGAGAAGAATGTGTATTCCGTTGCTTTGGGATGGAATGTTTTGAATATGTCTGTGAAGTCCATTTGGTCCAGGGTATCATTTAAAGTCTTGTTTTCCTTGTTGATCTTTTGCTTGGATGATCTGTCCATTTCAGTCAGGGGGGTGTTGAAGTCCCCCACTATTACTGTATTATTGTCAATGTGTTTCTTTGCTTTTGTTATTAATTGCCTTATATAATTGGCTGCTCCCATGTTAGGGGCATATATATTTACAATTGTTAGATCTTCTTGTTGGATAGATGCTTTAAGTAGGATATAGTGTCCTTCTTAATCTCTTATTACAGTCTTTGGTTTAAAATCTAATTTGTCTGATCTAAAGATTGCCACCCCAGCTTTCTTCTGGTGTCCATTAGCATGGTAAATGGTTTTCCACCCCCTCACTTTCAATCTGGGGGTGTCTTTGGGTCTAAAAGGAGTCTCTTGCAGACAGCATATTGATGGGTGTTGTTTTTGAATCCAATCTGATACCTGTGTCTTTTGATTGGGGCATTGAACCCATTTACATTCAGGGTAACTATTGAAAGGTATGAATTTAGTGCCATTGTATTGCCTGTAAGGTGACTGTTACTGTTTATTGTCTCTGTTCCTTTCTGATCTATGCTGCTTAGGCTCTCTCTTTGCTTAGAGGACCCCTTTCAATATTTCTTAGAGGGCTGGTTTCGTGTTTGCAAATTCCTTTAGTTTTTGTTTGTCCTGGAAGCTTTTGGTCTCTCCTTCTATTTTCAATGACAGCCTAGCTGGATATAGTATTCTTGGCTGCATATTTTTCTCGTTTAGTGCTCTGAAGATACCTTGCCAGTCCTTTCTAGCCTGCCAGGTCTCTGTGGATAGGTCTGTTGCCAATCTAATATTTCTACCATTGTAGGTTATTAGATCTCGTCTCCCGAGCTGCTTTCAGTATTTTCTCTTTGTCTCTGGGACTCGTAAGTTTTACTATTAGATGTTGGGGTGTTGACCTATTTTTATTGATTTTGTGAGGCGTTCTCTGTGCCTCCTGGATTTTGATGCCTGTTTCCTTCCTCACATTAGGGAAGTTCTCTGCTATAATTTGCTCCAATATACCTTCTGCCCCTCTCTCTCTTTCTTCTTCTTCTGGGATCCCAATTATTCTAGTGTTGTTTCGTCTTATCGTATCGCTTATCTCTCGAATTCTGCCCTCATGATCCTGTAGTTGTTTCTCTCTCTTTTTCTCAGCCTCTTTATTTTCCATCATTTGGTCTATATCGCTGATTCTCTCTTCTGCCTCATTTATCCTAGCAGTTAGTGCCCACATTTTTGATTGCACCTCATTATTAGCCTTTTTGATTTCGACGTGGTTAGATTTTAGTTCGATTATTTCTCCAGAAAGCGTTTCTCTAATAACTTCCACGCTTTTTTCAAGCCCAGCTAGTATCTTTAAAGTCATGATTCTGAACTCTAAGTCTGATATCGTACTAATGTCCGTATTGTGTAGGTCCCTGGCTGACGGTACTACCTCTTGTTCTTTTTGCTGAGGTGATTTTTTCCGTCTTGTCATTTTGTCCAGAGGAGAATAGATGAATGAAAGAACAAAATGCTAACTGGTTAACAACGTCCCCAGGAAATATACTCTATACAAATCAGAAAAGACCTGAAACCAGGAGAACAGAAAGGGAAAGAAAGAAAAAAGAAAGAGAAAAATAAAAAGATAAAAACAAAAACAGAACAATACAAAAAAACAGAATATATCAAATATGATCAGGCTAGTGCATAGATCAGTGCCACACACTAGATCTTGGGCGTGTTTTGGTCTGTTAGAAAAAAGTGCCTCCTAAAATTTTAAAGGAAGAAAGCCTTATGTATGTACATAATAAGGGTTGATACAATTAAGAGATGGAAGATGACTATAAAGATGAAAATTATAAAAGATTTTATAAAAGGAATTGATAAGATAAGAAGTTGTTTGAAAAAAGAAAGAAGAAGATTTAAAAAAATGGAGGAAAAAAGGGAGAGAATGTGATCAGGCAGGAGACTAGAACAAAGCCGTACACTAGTGATTTAGGGTATATTTTGATCTGTTAGAAGAAACTGTATCTCAAAATTTTAAAAAGAGAACAACTTATATATATATATGCCAAAATTAATGGTAACTACTATGAAGGAATAAAATATGACTAAAAATGAAAAATAAAAAATATTTTTTTAAAAGGGATTGATAAGATGTTGGTCGAAAAAGGGAGAAAGAAAAATTAAAAAAAAAAAGAGTTAAAAAATTTAACTTTGAGGGCGCCTGGGTGGCTCAGTTTGTTAAGCGACTGCCTTCAGCTCAAGTCATGATCCTGGAGTCCCGGGATCGAGTCCCACATCGGGCTCCCTGCTCAGCAGGGAGTCTGCTTCTCCCTCTGACCCTCTTCCCTCTCGTGCTCTCTATCTCTCATTCTCTCTCTCTCAAATAAATAAATAAAATCTTAAAAAAAAATTTAACTTTGAAAAACTAATGAATCATGGTAAAAAAAGCCATGAATTCTATGTGCAGTATTCCCCTAGCGCTGGAGTCCTCCCATTCTCCTTGATCGGTAAACTTGGTCTTGGCTTGCTGGCTGTTCGTGCTGATCTTCTGGGGGAGGGGCCTGTTGCCGTGGTTCCCAAATGTCTTTGCCGGAGGCGGAATTGCCCCGCCCTTGTGAGTCCGGGCCAAGCAAGCTGCTCGGGTTTGCTCTCAGGAGCTTTTTATTCCCCGCAAGCTCTCGGTACAGCTTTGGAGGATGACAGTGAAAATGGCGGCTTCCCAATCTCCACCCAGAGGAGCTGAGAACTCAGGGCCCCGCTCCTCAGTGCGCCCCCAGAGAAAAGCAGTCAATCTCTCTTATCTCCCCCGTCTCTGGCTGCACTCCATGCTCACCCGGCCTGTGACCGAGCATTTCTCTCTCTGGCACCCAACCCTGTGTGGAGTCTCCAAACCCAGCAGATCCCTGCAGTGCGCTCCTGCGCCGCTCCTCCCGGGGGAGGAAGGGGAGTCTCCCTGAATCTGCTGCTTGTTGGGTCCCTGCTGGAGGAGCAGTGGCCCGACTGGGCCACGGATCACAGTTTATGGCCACCCTGAGCTGAGAGCCCGCGCCTCGGCTCCGTCTCTGCAGCCGGGTTCCCCGCTCCAATCCCTGGGAGCTCTGCCGCACTCAGGCACCCCCGGTTTTTCTGTGACCCCGAGGGTCCTGAGACCACACGGTCCCGTGAGGGTTCCACCCCCTGCTTAGCCACTGGAGCGACATCCCTCAGCGGAGCTGGCTTCTAAAAGTTCCGATTTTGTGCTCCGCGGCTCTATCACTTGCCAGAAGCTGCCGCCGGAGGCCCCCTCCCCCGCCGTCTATGCTCCCGAATATCGCCTCGGATTCACTTCTCCGCACGTCCTGCCTTCCAGTAAGTGGCCACTTCTCTGTTCAGAGAGTTGTTGCTACTCTCTTCTTCGATCTCCTGTTGAGTTTGTAGGTGTTCAGAATGGTTTGATCCCTATTCAGCTGAATTCCTGAGTCCAGAGGCAATCCAGGTCTCCTACTCCTCCACCATCTTGCTCCGCCTCTTTCTTGAGGCAAATTGTTTTATTTTAAAATATATTTATATGTATGTGCTGTATTTTATAGGGACTCTCATTTTCTTGACTGTTTAAAGTTTCAAATTAATATTCTCTAGCCATTGTTATATTTATATATATATTAAACATATATAAAACTACATATATATGTATATATTTGTATATTTATATATTTATATATTCCTGGCCTGGATAGACTATCTGAATGTTTCTGATTCTGATGAAGGGAAGATTATACAACTTTCTGCCTCATCTCATCCTGCCTTGTCCTGACCCTCCTACCTTTTAGAAAGGCAGGCTCCCTCTAGACCAGCTTTGTTTTCTTTTTGTTTTAATTTTTATTGTTATGTTAATCACCATATATTACATCATTTGTTTTGGTGTAGTGTTCCATGATTCATTGTTTGTTCATAACACCCAGTGCTCCATGCAGAATGTGCCCTCTTTAATACCCATCACCAGGCTAACCCATCCCCCTACCCTCCTCCCCTCTAGAAACCTCAGTTTGTTTTTCAGAGTCCATCATCTCTCCTGGTTCCTCTCCCCCTCTAACTTACTCCCCTTCATTCTTCCTCTCCTGCTATCTTCTTCTTTTTCTTTTTTCTTAAAATATGTTGCGTTATTTGTTTCAGAAGTACAGATCTGTTATTCAACAGTCTTACACAATTCACAGCGCTCACCGTAGCACATACCCTCCCCAATGTCTATCACCCAGCCACCCCATCCCTCCCACCCCCGACCACTCCAGCTTAATCTCAGGAACAAACTGAGGGTTGCTGGGCCAGCTTTGTTTTCTTAATGTTAAATACACTTGATTGTTCAGACAAATTTATTTGAAATTCATTTTCTTCTTTGGACAGAAACCATTGTTGACCTGGTTTAACCACATGTCATTAGTTTACTTTGAATAAAGTCTATATATTTCCATGATCTTTTATTTAATCTTCAAGTAATCATGGCAATGCCTTTATGAAAATTTTTAAAAGCATAATTCAGAATTTTTTTTTGTATTTGGGATCACTCAGGCTACCAATTTTTTAAACTCAGACTTGTTTGAAGTCACCAGTAATTTTTTTTTTATCATTAGTGGAGAATTTAGTCCTGTTAAAATTAAGCTAGCTATTGTTTTCTCTCTCGGACTCAGCTGATTAGTTTGGTATTCACTGGAATTTATTGCAAGATGTTGCAAAGCCAAAGCTATGTAAACTACACTGGAATAAGACTTTATGAGGAAAACATAAACAAGCATACACTGTCAAATAAATCATCCTTAATGGTGTGGTAAAGTTTGGAGTCAGAAGGCCTGATTTGAATTCTTATTCATTTACTGGTTGATCCACATGTGTTGAGTGACAACCTTAAGTGAAGCACCAGAGACAGGTGCAATTTCCTAGCAGTATGACCTTGTGCCAACTATTATATTCTCCCTGATCCTTTGTTCCCTTAAGAGTAACATGAAGGAAATAATATCTATTATAATATAATAGTTACATTAAACTATAATAATTTATGCAGCGTTCTTATGAGTATTTAATGCGGTGCTATATTAAAATAGTGAGACAACAGAGATGGAAGCATTTTTTAAATCCTAAAGTAATTATTGTAATTATGGTTGCTTATGCAAATAACAAAAAACATTTTACTCTGTGTTCTCTACTGAGTTATGTGGGAAGGAAAAAAGTTATTTAAGACCTTGTTACTAGAATTATATGCTGGCATCCCCAGCAATGGCAAGATTTAGAAAATAGAAGGTGGCATAGAAAGTGTATTCCTAAGGCTGAGGTCAAGTACAGTAACTGGCAAATGAGGTCATTAGTGAAAAGGTCCATCCGTGGATGTAGAGGAAGGGACACTGGAAGGCAGCAGGACCCTGGGAGGACGTTTAAGGGAGAGATGTACAGAACTGAATCTTGAAAGATGGAGAAACTCCGTGGACAAAGGTGGGACAGTCCCAGGAATGCATACAGGATGTCAGTCTAGCTAGAGCATGGTTTTGAGAGTAATAAGGTAAGTGGTAAAGCTAACAGCTAAAACTGAGGAGAGTTTTGAAGGGCAGAGAGACAAGTGGAATGGTTCTATTTGAAGAGTGGGTATCATTTAACATCAAATAAATAAATGGCTTAGAACCTTGATATATCAGTTACTGTTTTCCAGTAAGGACAAAGTACAAACTCTGAGGCTTAGATGCCCCATCTGTGAATACTTGTCTCTCATCATTGCTTGGAGGACTAGATGAGATAAAATTCATCACAGTATCTGGCATACATTAGATTCTTAATAAACTTTCCTTTCCCTTCTCTTTATGGTTGCAGTTGGGGCTTTGACCTTAAATTAAAGTGTAAATGCCTCATGATAGTTTCCCTACACATTTTATCACTGAGATGTGTCTTAGATTTATATCATCTGTTTCCTACAGCCTAAGACCTGAAAGGATTGTCTTCAGAACTTATCTAGCAGGATATACATGTAAGTTCATGTGTGACTGTGGACCTTGAATTTTTCCCTAATCAATTGCAGTTGGGGCTTTGACCTTAAATTAAAGTGTAAATGCCTCATGATAGTTTCCCTACACATTTTATCACTGAGATGTGTCTTAGATTTATATCATCTGTTTCCTACAGCCTAAGACCTGAAAGGATTGTCTTCAGAACTTATCTAGCAGGATATACATGTAAGTTCATGTGTGACTGTGGACCTTGAATTTTTTCCCTAATCAATTGCAATTGCTTCTTCAACTAAATCCAAGTTCTTTAAAACATCTGGATTATATTAATAACATCCAGGCGGGAAGGTAGACTATTAGTTACGTATCCTTCACTATCTGTTGCCTGCTCTCTACTTACTGTAAGAAACAAGGTATTTCTGAGTGCCAGTGACTCCAGATTTGAGTTCATTTTGTTAAGTAGTTCAGAACATCACCTATCAGCATCTATTTCTTTCTCCTAAATAAAAGGTGACCTTCCTTTTCATCTTTTTCTTTGGTTTCTCATTAGAGAATAGATCAAGATGATAAAATAAGAGGAGTCTTCCCTCGCTTCGCTTTAGCTTTGTGCTATTGTTTTGCTCTAGTTCTTGGCAGCCATGATATCAAAAACAGTTTTTCAATGCATGGTAAGAATAGAAGCAATTTTTTAATACCTCCAAAAAATGAGAAATTCTTAAAATGGCCACAGCTCGACTGTTTTATTCAAGCAAGACATTTTTTTTTCTTATTCCTTTTCCATTCTTTGTGTCATGACCTCATTTTATTTCAAGCGCCATCGAAGTCTCAATGGGCTCAGAACTTACCTGAGCAAAGGAGACATGGACTAACTGGCCTCTCCATCCTATCTTGTCCTCCATCTGCTCTACTGTGTCCCTCCCACCCCCTTTTCAGCCCTCCCACCCTTCCTTAAGTGTAAGACCTTGTTTCCTCTTAACTCCATGCTAGAGAGATTCTCCTAAGGGGACTGATTTCTTATGTCTCCCATTCATCCTGCACATTATTTCCAACATCATCTTGCCTCTGTTCTCAAGATCTAGAAACAATTTCTGAATTATGAAGCCTTGTCACCAGGAGGGTAAGGGACAGTGGCATGGTCTATATAAGTGAAGTGTTGCCCATACTTAACTTGAAAAAAAAGGTCACAGATTCTCGGGCTCCCTCCAAGGCTTGCTGAATCCATTTTGAGGAATAATCCTGAAAATCTATATACGTAGTAAGCACAACAGGTGATGCTCTCATATGTAGGCTTGTTTAGAAATCTAGCCCGAGAGTGCACAGAACGCAAATCGGAGAGTCTGAGAGTCTGAGAATGCAATACTACATTTAATATCTGCAGAGAATATTTAACTTCCCTCTGTTTTCCCATTCAAAAACGAAGACATTAACAACTTACAGTCATCAGTATTGCGAGGCTAAAATATGAAAAAACACATACAAAGGCTGATACCATATACTAGTTCCTTCTGCTTCCCTTTTTGCTCCGTTGCTTTTCTGAAGCTCAGTGAAAAGAATGGTACTTTCTTTCCCTCTTGCCAAATAGGCTTGTGAGAGGCAGATCTGAGATTCCAGAACCATAGCTCTGGCTTCGGTTTCCCTGCACACACGAGTCAGATCTGCAGGACGAAACGTAAAGGGTTTCAGGATCCCATGCAAAGGAACAGAACTGGTAGAAACTGGTAGAAACATCTCTCCCTCACTGAAACTAGAACAGTCTGGACTTATAATGGAAAGACCCCAGGGCATGCCCAGGAATGACAACGGACCATGATTCAGCACCCCAAGCCCCTATATCCAGCCTTAGTCCAGAAGTCTAAATCCAAACGGACCCAGGGCACAGCTCTGGGAAGCTAGCGTGTCCAAAGTGGGGTGGGCTCAGGAACAGGGAAAGCTGTACCTGATGAGGGGACTGATCAGGCTCGATACCAGAGACTGGAGGCATGAAGCCAGTGGGTCAACACCCCAGATCCGCCACAAATTTGCAACTGTTTTCTGATACCACAGTACTGTGCCCTGTGCCCACATGGAATTCTCAGAGGATCCATGAGGTCAGACCATGCCCTACAGAATTGGTGTGTAGGCTGATTGCAGGTGAGATTGGGAAGTGCCCCGTGGCAGGCTGAGGTGGACTATGGGCTATTCAGCTCTAGAAATGAGAAGCATGTGCTTTTATATCAGCAGAGGTTTAATGTGGAGTCCAGCCTGGGGTGTGGTGAGTAAGCCAGTGTTTTATAGGCCTCCCCACCATGCCTAGCCTGGGTTTGTGCAAGTCAGTTGCAACTGTCCCCTCACTAACCTTACCTGGGGTCTGGATAGCTTGGTTAGGATTCTGGGGGAAAGAAAAAAAAAAGATTCTGGGCCACAGGGAACCAAGATAACTAGAATTTGACCACAGTTCTTTTTTGGAATCTGTTTCCCTGCAAACCCCAGCCTAGTCTCAGTGGCTCCCAAGGCCTCTTTCTTTTGCCCTATGCCCCTAGGCTTCATAATAGCCATGGAAAGTTGAATGAGCCATTTAATCTCCCTGATGCTCAATATTTTCAGCTGTATAGTGGGGCTGTAAGGCTGGCTGGGCAACGTAAGGGGTCAGTACACTTGTCACATAGTGTGAGCCTTGTGAATGTTAGTGCCCCCTTTACTTTTCCTCCCTTGCCAGAGAGATCCTCTGAATATTTGTTTGTGCTCACCCTTCTGACCCTTGGATTTACATAATAAACTGTCACCCTGATATATTTCCATCCTCTGAGAGCCACGAATAGTAAAACCTTCCTTAGGGTAATCCCAGCTGTGGACTGGGGGATAAGAACAAATAGAGGTCCTCTGGTACTTGAAGCCTGGTACCTGAAAGTAGATTTATAGAGGTAAAGGCACTGACATGAAGAAATGAGCATCCATGTGGTCTGGCCTTTCTGAAACAAAGGCAGAGGTTCATGAGGCTTACAGAAATCTCTTGGAATATAGCAGGGATGGGTAGGTTTTCAGGACAAAGATATGGGATCGTGACATGGGAGCAAACCAAAGAAGTATCATTCACTCACTTAACATATTTCACCAAGCACTAAACACCAGGATGTTGTGGTGAACACACTAGATTGGTTCTTGGACTTGCATCCCTGACAGAGCAGTGAGGGAGACTGGTGATAGGTGGATAGTACGGGCACCATCATGTCCCCCACGTTAAGACTAAAGCATCTCATACACAACTAATGAGTCATCGAACAATGAATCTGTGATCCATTTCATGCCTCGGTGCAGTTCTGCTTGCCCCATTTCTTTCAGTATTGTTCCCAAGTGCACTCCCCAGGGGATCCTCTACAAACCTCAAGTTTGTTTCCCAGGAATCAAGTAGTTGACTCATAAACATGAAAATGAAATATGATGACTGGGGAAATCATGGAACCTAGGAACATAGCTGTCCCAGGCAGGTTTCTAAGGATAGACATCCCTCCCAAGGGGGACACAGGGCTGTAGAAGCTCCTAATAGGACTGACAAGGGAAGTCTTCTTCATTCCCCCTTGTCTCGGTCTATTCAGGGTGCTCTAACAAAAATACCATGGACAGGTGGCTTATAAACAAAGATTTATTTCTTACAGTTCTAGAAGCTGGGAAGTCCAAGATCAAGGCATCGGTAGATTTGGTGTCTGATGAGAACCAGCTTCCTAGCTCAAAGGCAGTCTTCTTTTCTTTGTGTTCTCACATGGCACTAAGAGCAAGGGGATTCTCTGATGTGTCTTTTATATGGGCAGGAATCCCACTTACGAGGGTTCTGCCCTCATGGACTAAGCACCTTTTAAGGCCACATCTTTTTTTTTTTTTTAAAGATTTTATTTATTTATTTATTTGACAGAGAGAGACATAGTGAGAGCAGGAACACAAGCAGGGGGAGTGCGAGAGGGAGAAGCAGGCTTCCCGCCGAGCAGGGAACCCAATGTGGGGCTCGATCCCAGGACCCTGAGATCATGACCCAAGCCAAAGGCAGACGCTTAACGAACTGAGCCACCCAGGTGCCCTAAGGCCACATCTTTTAATACCATTGCATTAGGTGTCAGGATTTAACATATGAATTTTAGGGGGATACAAATATTCAGTCTATAGTACTTACTTTGCTCCAAAGACTACATTACTCCAAAGAAGAAATTTTCAATCACAGAAATCAAAGTGCAGGCAAGTTAATATTCAAAACATGTCATTGGATCAAGTTATATATCCATGTAACATATAATTAAATGTTATAAAGTTGGGCCTATTATATGTGAAATAAATACAATTATGTTTGATCCAGACTGTAAAAATGCTTACTTCCTATGTATTATATGCTAATGTGCAATATGGAGTGGATTTCTGCTTATTTATTTAAAAAGAAAATCCAATTAGTATTTTTAGCATATATTATGTGGTCTAGATGTTTGCAGCTTGATTGCCACTTTGGAGACATTTTAGCTTATTGTATTGAATCATAGAATAAGCTTTATGCTCAGAAAGTCTAAAGGGAAAAGGATGAAAGAGGGCAGAATTTGTTCAGCAGTTTACTGGAATTAAATATTTTTGCATTTATATATTTAAATTTTTAAATTCTAAGTTTTGTCAGGTCTTAGGAACTCATAATCATAGTTTGATATGAAGGATACTGCCACCAGCTAGTCTCTGCTCTCTCTTAATGTAAAAGGAAACCGAGTCTCAAAGGAGGGGTGACTGGCCCTAGTTTGTAGATGAATTAGCAACAAGACTTCACCTAGGACCTGAATCTAACCACTCCCATCCTGGGACAAGCTTCTTGCAACAACCTGCTTGAGTGTTTTTCAATGTGGCTTCATGCTGTTAATTTAAAATGTGTGTGAGTTTCTGTTAAGACATTTGTGAGTGGGGACAGGCATGAAAAAGGGCATGCAGGCCTTTCCACCAAGTTGTGTCAACATCTAGGTATTAGAAAGCACCACAAAGATGAATATGCCTTACTTTTCACTCGGTTGCAGACAGTAAAGCCTCAGGAGTCAGAGGCAAGTCTTTCTCATACTAAGTGAGGACCTGGCCCTGAGCAATTCTGGAGAAGGCAGAGTATCCCAGGACTGCTTGGGCAACATGGGCCAAGCTCATCTTTCAGCTCCAGTTGGAGGAATAACCCAAGGGTAGGACCCTGTAAGGTATTTCAGGGATTGCAGAAATGAAGGGAAGTCCTTGTTTTGAAGTAGAGTGTAAATTTTATTTTATTTTAAATATAATTCTCCAAAATATTTATTATTTTGACATATGAAGAGCATAAGGAACATCCATATACCCACTGTTAAAATGAGTATCCATATACCCACCGCCCAACTTAAGAGAAACAGAATGTGGATTTAAAATTTTAATAGTAACGAATTATCTATATCTGTGATAATTCTGCTATTTTTAATGCTTTGAAAAATTTAAAAGCAAAATTTCAAAATAGCTTTCATAAATCAGTTTGACCTTGCCCTGAAACCAAAACAATAGTTAATTCACTTGAAGCAGAGATATAATAGGTTCAAATAGCAAAATATTTCCAAGAGTCAATTTTAACAAGTTAAATCAAAAATAAAGTAGTTCATATTTTCATATTAAAAGTCATTTTATGGGAACCCCTTTGTTTCACTGAATTTAAATATGTCATTATAAACTCAATATATTCCCAATAGTGTCACCATGCAGTGACAACCACTATTAATATTTTCACATGTTTTCTTTGAGCTCTTTAAAATTCTTTGCATGAGTTTTTTAAAGGGTGTTTTAGATTCTGTTGCACAGATGAAGAGCACCTTCTTGCCCACCCCCCCGCCCCGTAAAGGAGTGTTCCCTGGGACTCTGTATTCCCTTGATAAAGAGAAAGCTGTCTGTCTTCTACATATGCCAACCACAGTTGGCCAGGATGATTGGTACAGCCATGAGAACAACCAGTCTAGCCAGAACCTTGGCCAGTGCAAATATAACATTTAAGAAGGAAATTTTTATGAAATGTATTTGATTATGAAAAACATCCTACCAGGAATGTACAAAGTTCATCATCCATCCAGAAATCCAGAAGCAAGTGAGAGATACATACGCATTGATGTTTTCTGACATTGTTTACTACTGCCCTTGCCTAATCATAGGATGAGAGAAGAATGCAGCAGGAAGCTTCTTAGATGTCAGATCCATCTTAAATCCATTTTAAGGATTGGGAAACAAGCCAGAGATTAAGTCACATGTCCTAGGTCCCACAGATGGTAGAGTGGCTGTAGCTCAGCTGCCTTCCTAGGTACTCTCTTTTCCTGTCTTTAGAGGAACTGCATGGGTTTTTCTCATCTGGCTTTCAGGACCTTGCTATCTCATGCAATTATACCAACGTGAATATTCTAATATGAGTCATAGACATTTGTTTGAATTTTGCCATCACTCCATTTTTTTTTTTAATCACAGGTAAGAATTTTCACTTGACTGAATTTGAATTTGACAAATCATGAAAACTTGTAGGAGGCTGTAAAATAAGATTGTGAGCAGTTATCTAAGGGAAAAACAGATGCAAAATTTAACTGGCAAAAGAATAAAATTAAATCAGATGCCAGAATAACCCAGGTCATTTTCTGTCTCTTCAGATGACAGCCCTACAGCTGCTGTGCTGAGTATTTGATGGGAAGTGAAAGGCATTAACACTTTGTAAAACATGACAAGGAATACATTTGATAAATAGTTCCCCCTATAGATGAAAATTTGCACTCAGGTATAGTTCTACAGAGAAAATGACATTTTTAAAGTAAATTTTATAAGGCTTTTTTTTTTTTTTTAAGTTTGAGGATGTGTGCTGCAGAGTTTTGCGTTTTAAGCATGTGTTCATGATTTCCTTGATAATAGGATTTCAGACTTCCAGTTTTTCCTTGCCTTTGATATCCAGTTCTTTGATTGCCTGGGTGGCTAGAAAGTCTTATGTAGTTTTCACTCACTACAGCTCTAGTGACTTTTTAAAAGGTGGACCTAACAGAAGCACAGTCCAGAGGGATAAAGCAGAATTTTGGAGCTCTTCACCCTTCCTTCCCCATATGTCAGATCTCTGACCTTGAACAAATCATTGAACTCACTTGAATCACCATTTTCTTATCTGCCAAACTAGGGCTGAATTAGTCAGAGATGGTTTTCTCTAAGAAGTGAGTTTCATTTGGGATTTGTATGATCAGAGAGAAGAAGACATTGGATCCCAGGTTCGGGAAGAATATAATCAAAACCTTAAAGATGCCTAGCAACGAGACCAGCCTGACTGGTTAGATATTTTGAGGCATAGTAGATTTTAAAGCTGAACAGCTAAAGTGGAGTCCAATTAAGGTGAGCCTTAAAACCAAGTTAAAGGGCCCAGTGTTGATGTGGTAAGGACTAGGGAACCATTAGAGTCATGGTTTGAAAAGTAGAGAAACAGATGCTGGAAGACAGGTCTGGTAAATGGATAAGAGGAATTAGTTTGGATAATATTTTGCAGTCTAGGGAATAACCTAGAGATTAATACATTTAGATTCCTTAAGACGTGTGTGTGTGTGTATGTCAATTAATAACTTTGGCAGACTAGACTTCTTACAAGTTAATAAATTATCTAATTTCAAAGCTAGTCAAAAGCTGCATTTTGGTTGATTTGTCTACAAGTTTGTGCCAAAGTTATTGGTAACAGGTTATCACTATGCCCAACCAATGAGAGATTCACCTGTGGGTGCACAAGTGAAGGTACTTGGCCAGAAATAAAACCAAGTCCCTCATCTACAAACCCATAAATGTGCTTGTATTTCATATCAGAGAGCCAAGTTCCACATTACCCCATGGTGAGCTTTGATCAAATTAAAGGTGGCATTAATAGTTAACATGGTATTTTCCCAATTTTATTACATGACTTGTTTTTGAGTTGAAGATGAGGCAGAAACTAGAACCTCTATTCTTTGGAGAGCCATAAATCACATTAAAATATTAGAAACTCAGAATAATCCTATAGTAAGAAACTGTTCAACTTTCTATCAACACTCAGATTTCTTAAACTTCGTCTACAGACCCAATTCTCTTGTAATTTACGTTAACATCTAATGACACTATGGCTATCCAAAACAATGTAGAAAACCACTAGGTCTAGGATATTAAGCTTTAACCAAAATAATTAACAAAGTATTTTTCTCCTTTAGACAGTGGCTCAATATTTAGTTTTCATGGAAATCACAGAGTAAATCTAAACATATTTGTGACCTAGACTTCAAGATGCATAGATCACTGACAACATGACAGTATAGAAGGCGTACAAAATTTGGAGCTAGATGTTATGAGTTAAAATCATTGCTTGGCTCCATGTTAGATAGTTAGTCTTTTTATTTATTCCCTGTAGTTTTCTCACCTACAAATATAATATTATCTATCTATAGGTGGTTATGAGCCTTAAAAGAGATAATGTACATGAGGATCTGTTGTAATTGCGTGACCTCATTTGAAGCTATATTCTGGTTCAAAATGTGTTTGTGCCTACTTGTTCCTGCTGTCATAGAAATTAAAGCAATTCCTACCATGTAAACAGAGTTGAAGGGACCTATTTGGGCAAACTGTCATGTGAAGGTTGGGTACCTAAAGCTATGTTACAATTCAAATTAGAGGACAGGAAAAGTCAGAACAAGACTATAAAAGAAGAAATGCACATTTGTATTCAAATCTCAGTCAGGAGTTGGAAATGCTGACATACTGTGTTTGACTGGAAGAGTTTTGTAAATAACTAGAATTTGAATGCCTTTATGTTAGCCAGAGGACCTACGGCTTACTTTATTGTCTTACGTCTACCCTGAGACTTACATTTATATCCCTGCCCCTTCCCTGAGAGATTTAGAGGTTGCTAACCTTGCTCTAAGCTGTGTGCTTAGTTAACCTGGTTACTGAGATAAATTGGTCCTTACCAAGATCATGAGGTCATGAAGACATTAGATCCAAGCATTATGTCTTAACTGACCTCGCCAGGGCCCCCTAAGCAGCCCTGAGCCAGGGGATTCAACAATATTTTAGGTAAGCAAGAAGGTTATTTAACTCACAGAATGCAGATCTGAACTCAAGCCTGCTGACCTATAGCCTATAAGGAAAAACATAACCAAAAAGAATCCACTGCCATTTGAAGTGAACCAGCTCTCCAGATCACTGTCCAGGTAATGATTTAATTAGAAATAATAATGGAAGACATCTTTATGTATATAACATCTTAAAGAATGCAGGGTTCTTTTTTGTAGCATACCTTATGTAACTCTATTAAGAAATAATCACTATTAGGGGCACCTGGGTGGCTCATTTGGTTAAGCATTTGACTCTTGATTTTGGTTCAGGTCATGATTTCAGGGTTGTGAGATCCAGTCCTGTGTCTGGCTCCATGCGGAGCGTGGAGCCTGCTTAAGATTCTCTCTCCCTCTTCCTCTGCCCCTCCCTGCCTCTAAAAAATAAAAAGAAAGAAAGAAATTGTCACTATTAGAATGAGAGAAGTCTGTGTCTCAGAGAGAAGTGATTTGCCCAAGGTCATGCAGCTGAAAGGGTGTGTAACCAGGACTGGAGCCAACATTGTTGTTCAAAAGCCTCAGATGCCCTGTACACTCCATACCTCCCAGCATGAGATTACTAATGCCATGATCTTCTTTATAAGGGGAACTATATGAACATGTGGGTATCCAAATTATTTTGTTTCCCATCTGATGTCTGGAAAGGCTTGCCTCCTGGATGCTGTCTGATAGTCCCTATTTTCTCCCTTTGCAGAGCGTTAATAGGAACAAGTGCTAGAGAGGTTCATAAGGAACATTCTGTTACCAATATGTAAATTTGGATTACTACCATTGGGAATGCAAAACAAAACGAAACAAAACAAAATAAAACCCTAAAGTAAATTCTTTTAAAAATTGGCCCTGCTCGGAGAGGAAGAATGAAGGGGAGTAAGTCAGAGGGGGAGACGAACCAGGAGCGATGATGGACTCTGAAAAACAAACTGAGGTTTCTAGAGGGGAGGAGGGTAGGGGGATGGGTTAGCCTGGTGATGGGTATTAAAGAGGGCACATTCTGCATGGAGCACTGGGTGTTATGAACAAACAATGAATCATGGAACACTACACCAAAACAAATGATGTAATATATGGTGATTAACATAACAATAAAAAATTAAAAAAAATAAAAATTGGCCCTGCTCAAGATGCAGATGCTCTGACCCCCTTTCAGCCTAATCTAGGGAGAGCTATTCTGGTTATGGATATGGAGACTTCCTTAGCAATGCCTCAACTGTAATTTTGAGCCAGGATCTCAAACTCATAACTGAAATTATTTCAGCCTAAATATCCTTCCACCTCACTGCTGAGCAGCCCAAGGACCCTGTTTCCCTGAAACCGTATTGAAAATTTATTGTCCTCTAGGTCAGTGGTAGGAATACCAACTGGCATAACCTATTTGGAAAACAAATGGGCAGTATATAGCAACATTCATATATATAGCAATATTAAAGAAGTTTATTTCCATGCTGGGAAATGGAAATGTGGTCATTGATTTATATGCAAGGGGTAATAACATCACCTACTTATTTATTATATCAACTCTTGGAAAAAATGCCATGAGAGGTTTTTTTTGTAATAAAAAATAACTGTGCAACCATATGATGGACTATTCTACCCTGATAAAATTATGCATTTGAAAAGTATATTTAATGATGTGAGAAAGTGTTAAAAACATACTGTCAAGACAAGACAGAAAAAAATGTATGTGAGTAATTTTGTGTGTGTGTGTTGAACACCACAGGTCTCATTAGCCTGTGGGTACAAAGAGGCCACATCAAAGTCCACATTACAATGGCCTTACAACCTTATAACCTTATCATAGAGCCAATACCAGCCCGTGCTCAGCACCAAATCCAAGCAGACCTTTTTCCCCCTTTCCCTGGCTTCCTTGTCAAGGCTCTCTCCACGGATCTGCTGTGGACGTATTTCATTATGACTCTGGGAGCTGGACTACTTGGACCTCAAGGATACCATTTTATATGAAAGGAGATGCTTTTCTTTTCTGAAATTGTGCTTGGCCTTTAACCTTGAATGCTAACATTGAGGTAAGAAAGTCAGGAAACAAAACAAAACAAAGAAAACAAACAGGTACCTAACACCTAATAATTTCTAGATATTTACTATACCCTTCGTTCAAGTTATCTATTAATTCTCAGCTATTCTCACTCTCTTTAATATGGAACTTGAACAGATCTAGATAGCACTCTGCACATTTTATTTTTTTAAAGATTTTATTTATTTATTTGACCGAGAGAGACACAGCGAGAGAGGGAACACAAGCAGGGGGAGTGGGAGAGGGAGAAGCAGGCTTCCCGCCAAGCAGGGAGCCTGACGCGGGGCTCGATCTCAGGACCCTGAGATCATGACCTGAGCCGAAGGCAGACGCTTAACGACTGAGCCACCCAGGCTCCCCTGCACAGTCATTTTAGACCAGAGGTGCTGTTTTGCTCCCATTGACCCTAGAAAGATAAGGAGTCTTAGTCCTGACACAGACCCCGTACCTGAGCAGGGTACTGTTGTCCACTGACAGATGCCACTAACATTGCCTTCCTGCCCAGATCTCTATCCCTGGTCCTAGCTGTATTCCATCTTTCTACCTGTTTGGACTTCTCCGAGGCCAACTGTTCACCTAGCCTCCCACCAGTTTCCTAATCACACTCCACTTGCTGGAACCCATGTTCCACCTGCCCTCCTGGATAGCCTCCCATCAAGAACAGCTGCAGCTGAACCTCCCACACCACTACCCACCCAGCAGGCAAGTCTAGTTCCAAGTCAAAGCCCTCCCAGCCTACTGGTACACCACTGCAGTTAACCTTGCCATACCCGGCCATGATACCTCGATGGTTCTTAACATTATGTGCCTTGGCACACATATTGTAAAATTTTTCAGGATATCCATTTGTTTTTAAATCACTTAGCTGTTCCCTGTTTCTTCAAATTAAGTTATTTGGAAGGAGTGAACAGCTGAAATTTGAGTATATTTTTTGGAAGATTGAGGACTGACAAGAGAAAAAATATAGCTGATTTAATATTCCTGTCTCTCAATCCGCTTCACACTGGAGAATGGAGGTGAAGCCAGGTTGTGAAAAATAATAAAGCCAATTACTTTGTCTGTTCCTTTGTGTGATATACTGCACCTTTTTTTAAAGAAAGCATAGATCAGCGGGTACAAATTGGTAGTTCTGTCGCCCTGGGTATATAATGCCCAGATCATCAATTATTATTACAGCATTGTATATTTGCTCTTAGAGAGAGTGAAAGCTATACTGTCCTGAAGGAGAGTCCTTGGCTCTCAGACTATGCTTCCCTTGCTGGTCTCAGCCCTGCCTGTTCCTGAAAACTGAGTCCAGTGATGTCTTCATCTATCCTTACTACTGGAACAATTTAGGCTTACAGCAGAAAGAACTTTATGCACGAACAATGAATCATGGAACACTACATCAAAAACTAATGATGTAACGTGTGGTGATTAACATAACAATAAAAAATTTAAGGAAAAAAAGAAAGAACTTTAAATTACTAAGCTGTTTACTGGTGAAACTTATATTGAGTCCACTTTCTCACCTTTGGCCTTTTTCTTTTTCCCACTTTGGTCCCAAGGGGTACTCCCAGGGAGTTAGTTGCTGCCCCCTCAGGTCACCACTCTCTGTGAGTGCCACAGAAAGACTAACAGTGAATTGCAAATAAAGACAGCCAAGAATCTTTTGGCATTTGAGGAAAACCACAAGCATAAAACAGGGTCGCTGAGCTTAATAAAAAAGTAAAAGTTAAGAGAGCAAAAGAAACATCACCCAGCCTTCTCAGTATCCTCCTGAATGTCATCAACTGCCCAAGATGACACCATCCTCCTCTGATCAGATGTCCATGCTCATTCTACCTGAAAAGAAACTCACTTGTTGCTTAATACCAATCTAAGGATGTGGGCAGGGTGGTTAGGAGATGGTGGGCACAGTTCCTTCTAGCTGCCCCTACTCAGTATCCCTGTTATTGACTTGGTCATTTTTTAGGGGTTGGGGGGGACCCACCTGTGTCAGCCTGCTTACATTGAAAACACACTTGGAGCCACGGCCATGCTTTGAAGTTCTCCTCTGGTAGTTTGGAACTGTGGCTTTTATCTTCCATATCATCCTCCTTTGTTTCAAGGTGTTAATGATTTTTTTAAAATATATATGTCTTATGTTATTAAGAAACATTTGCAGGGGCACCTGGGTGGCTCAGTGGGTTGAGCACCTAGCTCTTGGTTTCAGCTCAGGTCGTGATCTCAGGGTCATGAGATCGAGCCCTGTGTTAGGCTCCATGCTCAGCCGGCAGTCTGCTTGAGATTCTCTCCCTCTGCCCCTCACCCAGCTCACACTCTCTTTCTCTTTCTCAAATAAAAAAAAAAAGAAGTCTTAAAAAAAAGAAGTATCTGCAGCAGGAGAAAGAAGCTGTCACCTTTTCTTAGGAAGCCATGTTGTTCTGAAACTTGGATTCCTTCACCCAGTAGGTGTGGTTTTCATCTGGGTTTCCTGGGAGTCACAGAAATAACATTTCACACACTCTCTCATATCAGAGTAAAATATGGTCTTGATGTACAATTGTGCAAAGATGTTCAGAAGACACTTTCCAGTCCTCTGTATTTTGATGTGCCCCTGCTTATATAATGGCCACACTCCCAGGCAGCTGGACACAGGAAATTTTATAGACCTGGACTGTGTCTGAACAGAACCAGCACATTCCAAGTTGACATGCTCCATATTCATCTTTGGTGTGTTCCATTTCCATTTTTTAAACCTCCATATTAAATATGTAGGTTTTAAATTGAGTACAGAGGAATATTAAGTATTTGAATATTATCAAAGGAAACAGAATGAAGAGATTTTTTTAAAAAAAGAAGGATTCTGACCTGAAATCAGAATACTTGGGTTAATATCTTGGCTCTGAATGATGAAACATTTTGCCCAGCGTTGCTGAGCCATGGAGATCTGGGAGTTTCCCTCCCTCATTTTATGACTTTGGCATTTGAGGAAAACAAAACCAGAGGATGACAGAGCCTGACTAGATTTCATATATATGGGAATGTCCAAATATATTAAGTTATATACTTGGTAACTGTGTGTTTCCTCAGGGAAGTTTTGCAGAGACAGAAGAGATTTTGCAGCATTTGTGATGACATCCAAAGAAGGCATTTTAAAACATTTCCTAGTGTGTGACGAGATATGCCCATCTCTTTATAATGAAATGAGAGTAAAGAAGCTTTAGTTTATTTCATGGTGACAGATTCTTGCTCAATGCAAACTCAGAAATTGGTGCCAAATGGGAAATTGCATTGAGATGTAAAACGTATCACCTCTTACTACATATCTGATCATTAATTTGTTTTCTGTACAAAACTTTAAAAAAAAAGTACCAAAGTGATTAAAGCATGTATGGATATTTATTTCATTAACACCTTAACACCAGATGCATTTAGTCTCTATTTTAACAAAAATAATAACATTCCCCTTTATATTCCTAATGTTCTAATAGTTGAGCTTATCCAAAATGAAAGTTATATTAGAATTTCTATTAACAAATTTTGTATTTGAAATTTGAGTTGTAATTAGTCAAATCTATAATATGATATCTGAGAAGATTACCTTTTGTTGTAGAACAAGAATAAGTAAATATTTTAATATTCAGCTAGTAACAAATACTTACAGGGTCAGGAAAATAAACTTTTTAATAAACTGGCATCTTGTTATAGCTTAGAAGCTTGATGCCATATGTTTAACTTCTACTGCAATTAGACCACAAAGTAAAAGCAGATTGAAGATTTTTTAATAGCATTTTCTGCTTGTAATCTCAATATGTGTTCATTGTATAAAATTTGAAAAATAAAGAGAAATGTAGAAAGATTATCTATGATCCCACCACCAAGAGATGTCATAAATGAGCATTTCTCCTTTCAGTCTTTTTTTCCTACTGTGTTTATAAAAATACAGATATTGCTGAATAATATGGTTCCTTGTTTTGCTTTTTCAAAAGTGTCTTATAAGTCATCTTCCCATTTAATTTTAAAGATTTTATTTATTTATTTGACACAGAGAGAGAGAGAGAGAGAGCACAAGCTGGGGGAATGGCAGGCCGAGGGAGAGGGAGAAGCAGGCTCCCCGCTGAGCAGGGAGGCAGACGTGGGGCTTGATCCCAGGACCCTGGGATTATGACCTGAGCCGAAGGCAGACGCTTAACCGACTGAGCCACCCAGGCACCCCCATCTTCCCATTTTAATTTATAGTTGTAAATTTTTAACTGCCTTTATTGTTTTTATAAAATGAAACTTAATCATATATATGTAAAAAGCCATATATTTGTGTGTGGGAATGCATACATATATATGTAAAAGGACAAAAGTATTAACACTCCAAACGCTGCAACTCAGTAGTAAATATTTTTAAAATGTAGGGAGCATCCTTAAGCACCACCTTAAACACCACGCTATGCTTATTTATACCTACCTATATTTATATATTAAAAATCTTGAGTTCCTACTGATTTCTCCAATTCCAGTCCTAGGTCATAGAATTTATTCTAGCCTTCCCCATTTCCTTATTCATAACTTCTTTTCCATCAATGAAAAACTCAGCTTTTGTTATCCACAACATATTGACTTATTTATTTAATTCTAATATACACATAATTTCAGAATCATTAACTCATACCCATTTTAAAAACAAGTTTACTAACTAGAATACAGGACTTGTGCACAGTGGGGTTAGCAAATCTTTCTATAAAGGATCAGAAAATAACTGCAGGAAACTGGTCAACACACGACAAAGACAGTTTTCCCTCGGATGCCCATGGAGCTATATCCTAGACTTCCCTCAGGTTGTGCCCATACTGAGGCACCTTGATGGGCTGTTAAGATTAGAACCCCCTCCCCACTGCACCTAGACCACCCTGCTCCCTCTTTCCCTACTTCTCTCTCTCTCTCTTTTTTTAAAGATTTTATTTATTTATTTGACAGAGAGAGACATAGCGAGAGAGGCAACACAAGCAGGGGGAGCAGGAGAGGGAGAAGCAGGCTCCCCGCTGAGCAGGGAGCCAGACTCGGGGCTCGATTCCCGGACCCTGGGATCATGACCTGAGCCGAAGGCAGATGCTTAACAGATGGAGCCACCCAGGGGCCCCTCCCTACTTCTCTCTTGTAGCACTTACCACACTGCAGCACACGCTCAGTTCATCTGCTCTAGTACCTTTTACACATACACTTGAACATCTCTAAAATGTGAATATTTCTGGGGCGCCTGGGTGGCTCAGTCAAGCATCTGCCTTTGGCTCAGGTCATGATCTCAGGGTCCTGGGATGAGCTCAGGTCATGATCCTGGGGTCTCGAGATCGAGCGCCATGTCGGGCTCCCTACTCAGCGGGGAGTCTGCTTGTTCCTCTGCTTCTACCGTTCCCCCTACTTGTGCTCTCTCTGTCTCTCTCTCACATAAGTAAATAAATACCTAAAATCTTTTAAAAACTAAATAAGATTTAAATATTGCTTAATCAGTAACAGATCATTTAATTGGGAGCTTCAATTCTGTCAGCATTTGTAATCAGTCGTGTTTTAGATTTCATAAAGCATGGTATATAATTTACTTATTTCTTTTACCTTTTATCTTGCCCTCTCCGAATATGAAAGGCATGAATCCAGAGTTACTAGAGAGGGTCTTCTAGCTGCTGTAAATCTCAGTGGATTAACAGAATAAGGATTTATTTTTCTGTGTCATTAAGGCTTCTCTGTTCCACACAGGGCAGGAGTGTCCTCTACTGGGTCCTTTACCTCCAGCCAGCTTAAAATAGTGAGGGTTGAAGATCACTTAAGTATATGAGAGCAAGCCTGAAATGAGTGTTTATCACTTCTGCCTAGTAGCTATTTCTGTATTAATCAGAGTATGCTAATGGCTGTGTTATTATGGACTGAATTGTCTTTCCTAAAAAGATATGTGGAAGCCCTGGTATCAGTGAATGTAACCTTATTTAAAAATAAGATCTTTGCAGATACAATCAAGTTAAGATGAGGTCATGCAGGATTAGGGTGGACCCTAAATCCAGTGACCAGTGTTCTTCTAAGAAAAGAGAGATTTGAAGACACAAAGGAGACACAGGGAAGAAGTCCATAGGATAATAGAGGCAAAGGTTGGATTTACACTGCCACAAGCCAAGGAACACCAAGGATTCATAGCAACAACCAGAAACTAGAAGATGCAAGGAAGGATTCTTTCCTAGAAACTTTGCAGGGGGCACGGCCCTGTTGACACCTTGATTTTGGACTTCTAGTCCCTAGAACTGTGAAAGAATAAATTTCTGTTGTTTTAAGCCACTTGGTTTATAAGAATTTGTTACAGCTGTCCTAAGAAACCCCAACCCTACTCCTATACCAAAATCTGTATCAGTCAGGGTTCTGCAGAGAAACAGAACCACTAAGGTGTGTGTGTGTGTGTGTGTGTGTGTGTGTTCCACACAAGGCCTTAGCATCCTGTTAGATCCTTTATCTCTAGTCAGCTTAAAAAGTGAGGGTTGAGGGGTGCCTGGGTAGCTCAGTCCGTTAAGCACATCCGACTCTTGATTTCAGCTCAGGTCATGATCTCACAGGGTCCTGAGATCAAGCCCCACATGGGCTCCATGCTGGGCATGGAGCCTGCTTAAGATTCTCCCTCTCCCTCTCCCATCCCTCTCATATGAAGGTTGAAAGGGCATCTGGCTGGCTCTGTCTATAAAACATGCAACTCTTAATCTCAGGGTTATAGGTTTGACTCCCATGTTGGGTGTAAAGATTACTTAAACATTAAAAACTTAAAAATAAAAAGTGAGGGTTGAAGATCACTTAAGGATTTTGAAATAGTAAGAGATTCTCTTATTCTATATTCCTATATAGAATAATATAATTCTGTAATATATTATTATGTATAATCTGTGGATTCTGCTTGTCTATTTCTTCTGTTTCTATATAATTAATATCATTACAAACATACTTATATATATGATTTATTTTAGGAAATTGGCTCCAATGATTGTTGGAGCTGGCAGGTCTGAAATCTGTAGGGCAGGTGGCAAATCAGAAATTCCTACAGGAGTTGATGCTGCAATCTTGAGGAAGAATTTTTTCTTCTCTGCAGAATCTCAGTTTTTGGTCTTAAGGCCTTTAACCAATTGTAGGATAAGGCTCATCTGTTTATTGAGAATAATCTCCTTCACTTAAAGTCAACTGAGTGTAGATGTTTACCTCATCTACAAGATACCTTCACAGCAACACCTAGAGTAGTGTTTGATTAAATAAATGGCTACTATAGCTTAGCTACATTGACACATAGAAGTATCACATAGGATAAAGTAAATCAAAATTTCTGCTGCTTGACATGGAAAAATGTTTATTTCTCTCATTATGGTTAAATATTGAGTTTGTTGGCAGAGGTGGGGAAGAGTGCTGGCCTCCATATTATCACAGAGGAGATCAGGAACCCATTTAGGAACTCAGAACCCATCTAGCAGTTCCTCCCCTTAGGGCTTTCAGAAAATTGTTTCAAACAGGCCAGGAACTAGAATATATCCCTTCTTTTTATATTGGCCAGAACTCAGCAGCATGGCTCTGCTTAGCTAGCTGCAAGGGGAGCTGGGAAATGTAGTCTTCCTATATGAGCAAGAGGAAAATGAGATGATTTTAAGGAACACAAATCCCTGTCTTTGCCTCATAGGGATTATTTTTCTGCTTTGTTCACTGCTATATCCCAAGAATCTAGAAAATTAGGCTCTGAAACATATTGTTGAAGAACTAATGAAAAAAGAATACAGTAATATAAAATAAATAATATAAGAAATTCCAAAAGATTAAGCTTTAGCACATTAGTTACTGAAATAAACATGAACAGGGGCACCCAGGTGGCTCAGTTGGTTAAGTGTCTGCCTTTGACTCAGGGCATGATCCCAGGGTCCTGGGATAGAGCCAGGCGTCTGGCTCTCTGCTCAGCAGGGAGTCTGCTTCTCCCTCTGCCTGCCACTCCCCCTGCTTGTGCTCTCTCTCTCTCTCTCTCTCTGTCAAATAAATAAATAAAATCATCAAAATAAATAAATAAATAAATAAGAACAACTGAATTATCTCATTGAAAGAGAGAGATTATGTAAGAAAGCCAAGTGCAACTATATGCTGTTTCCAAGAAACACATTTTAATGATAACTGAAGGTAGAAAATAAAGGGATAGGAAAGAACTACTAGTCAAATACATTTTTTAGAAAAAAGAAAGCATAAAGCTAAAGAAGAGTCACAGTACTACTGAAAGGTGAGGTGCTAAGTAAGGCTAATGAGACGAATCAGGATAAAGAGGGACATTAAGTAATGATAAAAGCACAATTTATCAAGATGATAACTAGCCATTAACCAATACAAACCAATCTACATAGCAACTAAACATGAAAAGTAAAATACATTGCGTCAAAAAAATGTTTGATACCAATACAATTATATGTTATAATGAAAACCTCCTATATATTTTTTGTCATAGTTGAAGAGATCTGTAGAGAGAGATATATATATAAGGACACAGACGATCAATACCATAAACCACTGAGCAGTTAGGTGCATTTTTTTTGCATATTATTGAAGTAACATAAATCACAGAATGGCAGAAATTATAAAAGCAAGCTAGCTGGCTAATATGTTCTGGTAAGTGACTCTTTTTATGTGCCTCATTTGTTTGCTTCAAAACATTTCCTTAAGTGTCTTTTCTAATTAAAGCCCTTTATACACACTGATGGACTCTGCATTTAGCCCCTATTGACACAGCACTGCTACACAGTGCATTCATCCAAATATAAAGAGTTCCTTGGTGTCAGAGACCTGTGTTGGGAAAAGTGCTACATCTGGAGACCAAAGACTGGGTTTGAGTTCTGACCTTGCCATCATTAAAGTGATTTAATGCTTCTGATACATGCATTATTTATGTCTGGAATCACAAACTTGAGTTTAAATTCACACTATTATTTATCAATGATATGATCTTAGGCTGTTAACGCTCACTGAGATTCAATATTCTCATCTAGAAAATGGGGAGACAATCTCAAGATGTAATTCTGTCTATAAATACATTCAACAACCTTTAACATAATAGTGCAAATAACTTTGTCTCTTGTGATCCATCCAAAAGGCCAATGCAATCCCCATTTACCATACAGAACTATATTTATGATACAGCAACTGAAAGGCCAGTTGAGACGTATTGTGCAAAATAAAGCAATTGTTTTCCCAAAAGAATACCAAGGGGTTAATTAAGACAGTGTTAAATAACAGATTCTGTTGCTTTTTTTAAAATTTTTTTATTGTTATGTTAATCACCATACATTACATCATTAGTTTTTGATGTAGTGTTCCATGATTCATTGTTTGTGCATAACACCCAGTGCTCCACACAGAACGTGCCCTCTTTAATACCCATCACCAGGCTAACCCATCCCCCCACTCCCCTCCCCTCTAGAACCCTCAGTTTGTTTTTCAGAGTCCATCGACTCTCATGGTTCGTCTCCCCCTCCGACTTACTCCCCTTCATTCTTCCCCTCCTGCTATCTTCTTCTTCTTTTTTTTTCTTAACATATACTGCATTATTTGTATCAGAAGTACAGATCTGTGATTCAACAGTCTTGCACAATCACAGCGCTCACCATAGCACATACCCTCCCCAGTGTCGATCACCCAGGCACCCCATCCCTCCCACCCCCCACCACTCCAGCAACCCTCAGTTTGTTTCCTGAGATTAAGAATTCCTCATATCAGTGAGGTCATATGATACATGTCTTTCTCTGATTGACTGATTTCACTCAGCATAACACCCTCCAGTTCCATCCACGTCATTGCAAATGGCAAGATCTCATTCCTTTTGATGGCTGCATAATATTCCATTGTGTATATAGACCACATCTTCTTTATCCATTCATCTGTCGGTGGACATCTTGGCTCTTTCCACAGTTTGGCTATTGTGGACATTGCTGCTATAAACATCGGGGTGCACGTACCCCTTCGGATCCCTACATTTGTATCTTTGGGGTAAACACCCAGTAGTACAATTGCTGGATCATATGGAAGCTCTATTTTCAACTGTTTCAGGAACCTCCATACTGTTTTCCAGAGTGGTTGCACCAGCTTGCATTCCCACCAAGAGTGTAGGAGGGTTCCCCTTTCTCCGCATCCCCGCCAACATCTGTCCTTTCCTGACTTCTTAATTTTCGCCATTCTGACTGGTGTGAGGTGGTATCTCATTGAGGTTTTGATTTGGATTTCCCTGATGCCGAGCGATGTTGAGCACTTTTTCATGTGTCTGTTGGCCATTTGGATGTCTTCTTTGGAAAAATGTCTGTTCATGTCTTCTGCCCATTTCTTGATTGGATTATTTGTTCTTTGGGTGTTGAGTTTGATAAGTTCTTTATAGATTTTGGATACCAGCCCTTTATCTGCTATGTCATTTCCAAATATTTCCTCCCATTCTGTCGGTTGTATTTTGGTTTTGTGGACTGTTTCTTTTGCTGTGCGAAAGCTTTTTATCTTGATGAAATCCCAATAGTTCATTTTTACCCTTGATTCCCTTGCCTTTGGCGATGTTTCTAGGAAGAGTTGCTGCGGCTGAGGTCGAAGAGCTTGCTGCCTGTGTTCTCCTTTAGGATTTTGATGGACTCCTGTCTCACGTTTAGGTCTTTCAACCATTTGGAGTCTATTTTTGTCTGTGGTGTAAGGAAATGGTCCAGTTTCATTCTTCTGCATGTGGCTGTCCCATTTTCCCAACACCATTTGTTGAAGAGACTGTCTTTTTGCCACTGGACATTCTTTCCTGCTTTGTCGAAGATGAGTTGACCATAGAGTTGAGGGTCCATTTCTGGGCTCTCGATTCTGTTCCATTGATCTATGTGTCTGTTTTTGTGCCAGTACCATACTGTCTTGATGATGACAGCTTTGTAATAGAGCTGGAAGTCTGGAATTGGGATGCCGCCAGCTTTGCTTTTCTTTTTCAACATTCCTCTGGCTATTCGGGGTCTCTTCTGGTTCCATACAAATTTTAGGATTATTTGTTCCATTTCTTTGAAAAAAGTGGATGGTATTTTGATGGGGATTGCATTGAATGTTTAGATTGCTCTAGGTAGCATTGACATCTTCACAATGTTTTTTCTTCCAATCCATGAGCATGGAACGTTTTTCCATTTCTTTGTGTCTTCTTCAATTTCTTTCCTGAGTATTTTATAGTTTTCTGAGTACAGATCTTTTGCCTCTTTGGTTAAATTTATTCCTAGGTATCTTATGGTTTTGGGTGCAATTGTAATGGGATCGATTCCTTGATTTGTCTCTCTTCTGTCTTGTTGTTGGTGTATAGGAATGCCACTGATTTCTCTGCATTGATTTTATAGCCTGCCACTTTACTGAATTGCTGTATGAGTTCTAGCAGTTTTGGGGTGGAGTCTTTTGGGTTTTCCACATACAGTATCTTATCATCTGTAAAGAGTGAGAGTTTGACTTCCTCCTTGCCGATTTGGATGCCTTTGATTTCTTTTTATTCTCTGATTGCAGTGGCTAGGACTTCTAATACCATGTTGAATACCAGTGGTGATAATGGACATCCCTGCAGCATTCCTGACCTTAGGGGGAAAGTTCTCAGCTTTTCCCCATTGAAAATGATATTCCCTGTAGGTTTTTCATAGATGGCTTTTATGATATTGAGGTATGTACCCTCTATCCTTATACTCTGAAGAGTTTTGATCAAGAAAGGATGCTGTACTTTGCCAAATGGTTTTTCTGCATCTATTGAGAGGATCATATGATTCTTGTTTCCTTTTGTTGATGTATTGTATCACGTTGATTGATTTGCAGATGTTGAACCAGCCTTGCAGCCCAGGGATAAATCCCACTTGGTCGTGGTGAATAATCCTTTTAATGTACTGTTGGATCCTATTGGCTAGTATTTTGGTGAGAATTTTTGCATCCATGTTCATCAAGGATATTGGTCTGTAATTCTCCTTTTTGATGGGGTCTTTGTCTGGTTTTGGGACCAAGGTAATGCTGGCCTCATAAAATGAGTTTGGAAGTTTTCCTTCCATTTCTATTTTTTGGAACAGTTTCAGGAGAATAGGTATTAATTCTTCTTTAAATGTCTGATAGAACTCCCCTGGGAAGCCATCTGGCCCTGGGCTTTTGTTTCGTGGGAGTTTTTTGATGACTGCTTCAATTTCCTTAGTGGTTATAGGTCTGTTCAGGTTTTCTATTTCTTCCTGGTTCAATTTTGGTAGTTGATACATGTCTAGGAATGCACCCATTTCTTCCAGGTTATCTAATTTGCTGGCTTAGAGTTGCTCATAATATGTTCTTAAACTTGTTTGTATTTCTTTGGTGTTGGTTGTGATCTCTCCTCTTTCATTCATGATTTTGTTGATTTGGGTCATTTCTCTTTTCTTTTTGATCAGTCTGGCCAGGGGTTTATCAATCTTGTTAATTCTTTCAAAGAACCAGCTCCTAGTTTCGTTGATCTGTTCTACTGTTCTTTTGGTTTCTAGTTCATTGATTTCTGCTCTGATCTTTATTATTTCTCTTCTCCTGCTGGATTTAGGCTTCATTTGCTGTTCTTTCTCCAGCTCTTTTAGGTGTAGGGTTAGGTTGTTATTTGAGACCTTTCTTGTTTCTTGAGAAAGGCTTGTATTTGTCTATACTTTCCTCTCAGGACTGCCTTTGCTGTATTGCAAAGATTTTGGACAGTTGTGTTTTCATTTTCATTGGTTTCCATGAATTTTTTTAATTCTTCTTTAATTTCCTGGTTGACCCATTCATTCGTTAGTAGGATGCTCTTTAGCCTCCACGTATTTGAGTTCTTTCCAATTTTCCTCTTGTGATGGAGTTCTAGTTTCAAAGCATTGTGGTCTGAAAATATGCAGGGAATGATCCCAATCTTTTGGTACCAGTTGAGACCTGATTTGTGACCTAGGATGTGATCAATTCTGGAGAATGTTCCATGGGCACTAGAGAAGAATGTGTATTCCGTTGCTTTGGGATGGAATGTTCTGAATATGTCTGTGAAGTCCATTTGGTCCAGTGTGTCATTTAAAGTCTTTATTTCCTTGTTGATCTTTTGCTTAGATGATCTGTCCATTTCAGTCAGGGGGGTGTTAAAGTCCCCCAGTATTATTGTATTGTTGTCAATGTGTTTCTTTCCTTTTGTTATTAATTGCCTTATATAATTGGCTGCTCCCATGTTCAGGGCATAGATATTTACAATTCTTAGATCTTCTTGTTGGACAGACCCTTTAAGTAGGATATAGTGTCCTTCCTCATCTCTTATTACAGTCTTTGTTTTAAAATCTAGTTTGTCTGATATAAGGATTGCCACCGCAGCTTTCTTTTGGTGTCCATTAGCATGGTAAATGGTTTTCCACCCCCTCACTTTCAATCTGGGGGTGTCTTTGGATCTAAAATGAGTCTCTTGCAGACAGCATATTGATGGGTCTTGTTTCTGAATCCAATCTGATAGTCTGTGTCTTTTGATTGGGGCATTGAGCCCATTTACATTCAGGGTAACTATTGAAAGATATGAATTTAGTGCCATTGTATTGCCTGTAAGGTGACTGTTATTGTATGTTGTCTGTGTTCCTTTCTGATCTTTGCTGCTTTTAGGCTCTCTCTTTGCTTAGAGGACCCCTTTCAATATTTCTTGGAGGGCTGGTTTCGGGTTTGCAAATTCCTTTAGTTTTTGTTTGTTCTGGAAGCTTTTGATCTCTCCTTCTATTTTCAATGACAGCCTAGCTGGATATAGTATTCTTGGCTGCATATTTTTCTCGTTTAGTGCTCTGAAGATATCTTGCCAGTCCTTTCTGGCCTGCCAGGTCTCTGTGGATAGGTCTGTTGCCAATCTAATACTTTTACCATTGTAAGTTACATATCTCTTCTCCCAAACTGCTTTCAGGATTTTCTCTTTGTCTCTGAGACTCATAAGTTTTACTATTAGATGTTGGGGTGTTGACCTGTTTTTATTGATTTTGAGAGGGGTTCTCTGTGCCTCCTGGATTTTGATGCCTGTTTTCTTCCTCACATTAGGGAAGTTCTCTGCTATTATTTGCTCCAATATACCTTCTGCCCCTCTCTCTCTTTCTTCTTCTTCTGGGATCCCTATTATTCTAATGTTGTTTCGTCTTATCGTATCACTTATCTCTCGAATTCTGCCCTCATGATCCTGTAGTTGTTTCTCTCTCTTTTTCTCAGCCTCTTTATTTTCCATCATTTGGTCTTCTATATCACTGATTCTCTCTTCTGCCTCATTTATCCTAGCAGTTAGTGCCCCCATTTTAATTGCACTTCATCAATAGCCTTTTTGATTTCGACTTGGTTAGATTTTAGTTCTTTTATCTCTCCAGAAAGCGTTTCTCTAATAACTTCCACGCTTTTTTCAAGCCCAGCTAGTATCTTTAAAGTCATGATTCTGAACTCTAGGTCCGACATCGTACTAATGTCCGTATTGAGTAGGTCCTTGGCTGACGGTACTACCTCTTGTCTTTTTGCTGAGGTGATTTTTTTCGTCTTGTCATTTTGTCCAGAGGAGAATAGATGAATGAGAGAACAAAATGCTAACAGGTTTACAACATACCCAGCAAATATACTGTATACAAATCAGAAAAGACCTTCCAGTAAGTGTTCGCTTCTCTGTTCAGAGAGTTGTTGCTACTGTCCTCTTCGATCTCCTGTTGAGTTCGTAGGTGTTCAGAATGGTTTGATCCGTATTCAGCTGAATTCCTGAGACAAGACGAAATCCAGGTCTCCTACTCCTCCGCCATCTTGCTCCGCCCCCGCCTCCTAAAATTTTAAAGGAAGAAAGACTTATATATGTACAAAATAAGGGTTGATACAATGAAGGGATGGAAGATGACTGTAAAGATGAAAATTATAAAAGATTTTATAAAAGGAATTTATAAGATAAGAGGTTTGAAAAAAGAAAGAAGAAGATTTAAAAAAAAAGAAAAGAAAAAAAGGGAGAGAATATGATGAGGCAGGAGACTAGAACAAAGCAGTACACTAGTGATTTAGGGTATATTTTGATCCGTTAGAAGAAACTGTTTCTCAAAATTTTAAAGAGATAACAACTTATATATATATATGCCAAAAATGAGGGTAACTACTCTGAAGGGATAAAGTATGACTCTAAAAATGAAAAATAAAAAATATTTTTTTTTAAAAAAGGGATTGATAAGATGTTGGTTTAAAAAAGGGAAAAAGAAAAATTCAAAAAAAAAAACAGCTAAGAAAATATTAACTTTGAAAAACTAATGAATCATGGTAAAAAAGCCATGAATTCTATGTGCAGTATTCCCCTAGCGCTGGAGGTCTACCATTCTCCTTGATCCGTAAACGTGGTCTTGGCTTGCTGGCTGTTTGTGCTGATCTTCTGGGGGTGGGGCCTGTTGCCGTGGTTCCCAAATGTCTTTGCTGGAGGCGGAATTGCCCCGCCCTTGTCGTTCTGGGCTAAGCAAGCTGCTCGGGTTTGCTCTCGGGAGCTTTTGTTCCCTGCAAGCTCTAGATACAGCTTTGGAGGACTTGAGTGAAAATGGTGGCCTCCCAATCTCCGCCCAGAGGAGCTGAGAACCCGAGGCCCCGCTCCTCAGTGCACCCCCAGAGAAAAGCAGTCAGTCACTCCCGTCTCCCCAGTCTCCGGCCGCACTCTGTGCTCACCTGGCCTGTGACCGAGCATTTCTATCTCTGGCACCCGACCCCATGTGGAGTCTCCAAACCCAGCAGATCCCTGCGGTGCGCTCCCGCGCTGCTCCTCCCAGGGGAGGGAGGGGAGTCTCCCCGGATCTGCCACCTGTTGGGTCCCTGCTGGAGGAGCAGTGGCCCGACTGGGCCGCAGATCACAGTTTATGGCAACCCCGAGCTGAGTGCCCACGCCTCGGCTCCGTCTCTGCAGCCGGCTGCCCTGCTTCAATACCCAGGAGTTCTGCTGCACTCAGGCAACCCCGGTCTTTCTGTAACCCCGAGGGTCCTGAGACCACACGGTCCCACGAGGGTTCCACCCTCAGCTTAGCCACTGGAGCGACGTCCCTCCGCGGAGCCGGCTTCTAAAAGTTCCGATTTTGTGCTCCGTGGCTCTATCACTTGCCAGAAGCGGCCTACGGAGGCCCCTTCCTCCGCCGTCTGTCCTCCCGAATATCGCTTCGGATTCACTTATCCGCACGTCCTACCTTCCAGTAAGTGGTCGCTTTTCTGTTCAGAGAGTTGTTGCTATTCTTCTCTTCGATCTCCTGTTGAGTTTGTAGGTGTTCAGAATGGTTTGATCCCTATTCAGCTGAATTCCTGCAACCAGATGAAATCCAGGTCTCCTACTCCTCTGCCATTTTGCTCTGCCTCCTCCGTTGCTTTTTTTTATCAGAGTTCTAAATCACAGGTTGGAAATTTAAAAAGCTGTAAATGTTACATGCTTGTTTTGAGTTTTCTACACACCAGTAATAGTGCTTAGTACAAAACCAGGCTTCATGCTTGATTAATACTTATTAACTATCTTCTTCTTTGATATCTGAAAATAAAATTAAGATGATGGAGCTACATCATTGCTCTTGGTGCCGCAAATGGACCATAGTCCATTGGGATTTTCCTACTCAACAAATGTCTTCCTGATGAGGTCAAATGATTTCCCTTCTCACATATATAGTATGATTGAAAATGGGGAATGGTTGATTTACAAAATAAGTTGTGATGCTGGAATAAAATATCAATATGTGCTTACACATGTAAGGCACAAAGGAGAATTAAAACCTTCCTGAGCATGCAAAAAAAGAGCATCGATGTTAAAAGTTGTAAAAAATATGTGATAGAAGGACAGAAATTGGGGAAAATGGATAAACTGGGAAAAGGTAAAAGCAATTAGAATAAGGTAATGTATCATTTGCCGCAGGTCTTTGCAATACGCAAGACAGAAAAATTGACATGGGGGAGTGTAAGTATATTAGCAAGAGGACGAAAAAAGTGCTTGAAATAAGAAAGATGCAACACAGCATGTGTTCTGCTTTAGCCATCTTGAATGTTTCTATGAAAGCCAACCACAAAATGTACTGTGAAGGAATATTAATGCACCCAAACTCTGAAGCTACCACAAATACATGCACACATGCATATATACACACTGAGACTTTAGTAAACTTACGGTGGAATTTTGTTAAAAATACAGCTCATAGAATTTGCATTTTAGCACGTACTTTGGCTGATTCTAATATAATGTTCGGTAGTTCACAGTTGGGAAACATTCCCTAGTTGTTCTGTCCTTCATCATTACCCCCAGAGAAATGAATCTTCTACCATTTTTATCTTGTTTCCTGGGTGGGATTCTGGGTTCAGAACAACTTAGAGAATTGAAAATCACTTTTCTAGTTATGTGGTGAAACTCACCAAGACCTGAACAAGCACTCTGGATTGAGCAGAATTTTAATGAGCTTAATCTAACCAATGGATTGTGGTTACAACAGAAGAAAAAGAACAGCAGGTAAGCTTGTCACAAGATTCAGAAGGAAAGAGACGGGGAGCATCCCTGAAAGGGAAGACAATACAGCCCACAGTGCAATGAAGATATTAAATTTCAGCATTCTGAAATTTGGGGAATTACAGTAGATGATGCTGTTGCCTTCCAAAGAGCTATTAAAATGCATTTGTAAGGAACAAATAAAGTTCACTTTGAAGGATTCTTAAACAATGATTATTCTTCAATATCAAGTCGAATGAGAAGAGGAAGGCTATTTAATATTAATTCATGAAGAACTGCTAAAAATTCAAAGGTAGATTTCCTACTTGAAAAAAGTGAGATCAACTAGCAGGAATTGAAGGTTATAAAAATAATGTCATGATGATGATGATGATAATGAGTGTGTGTACATATATATGCACATACCATATTAAAATAAGACAATAAATAATTGTAAGAATTATATATATAGGGTTGTTATGGGTTGAGTTGTGGCCCCAAGATTCATATATTGAAGTCCCCCAGTACCTCAAGATGTGACCTTATTTGAAGATTGAGTCTTTACAGAGGTAATCAAGTTAAAATAAGGTCCTTCAGGTGGGCGCTAATCCAATATGACAAAAATGTCCTTATAAAAAGGGAAATTTGGACACAAACATACACACAGAGAGAAGACCATGTAAAGACGAAGGCAGAAATTAGGATGATGCATCCATAAGCCAAGGAAGCTCAGAGATTGCCGGCCAGCCGCAAGAAGCTAGCAGGAAGGCATGGAACAGATTCTCCTTCATCGGAAACTATGAGACAAAAACTTCCTATTGTTTAAGTCACCCAGTTTCTGGTACTTTGTTATGGCAGCCCTAGAAAACTAATACACAAGTGAAGCCCCTTCTCGTGGAACTTTATATTCTAGTTTGGAATGGGGAGGGAAATAGAAAATTACCAAAGAAATACAGTAATACTTCCTATGTTAATAAATTCTAAGGAGTAAAGAAAAGTAGGGTGAGGGAGATAAGAAGTGCTGTTTTATATAATATGATGTCTGCTAAAAATGCCATTAGAATTGAAAGGAGGTGAGAGATTGAATCATCTTGATATCCGGAGGAAGAGTATTAAGACAGAAGAAGCAGTCAGTCCATGGCTCTAAGGAACAAGAATGCTTCTGGGTTAGAAGAACTGCAAGGAGGTGAGAGAGAGAGAATGGTAGTCAAAGAGGAACATGAGAGAAATCAAGGAGGAGGATCATCTATCCCCATCTCTGGAGGGTGCTTCAAGCAGTTGCCACTGAAGAGTTTAAGAAGGAGGCCATTGAATGTTAGTGCTGGAAGGAAAAGATGAAGTTGGTGTAAAGGAGAATTTGGCTTGCTGCAGTTATGTAACCTTTCAGAGTGATGGGGTCAACAGCCATCACACAATTCACTCCTCTTACCCATATCTTTGAGTGACATTTGTGGACCCTAGTGAGCTGTTGTCACTAGTTAGTCCCTGCAATGAGCAAATGATTTCATTTCCTCTAGAGAGGGCTTAGTTTGAACAAGGGAAAAAATGTCATTATTTAAATCACATATGGCTCTCAACCTTTTATCTAGGATTTACCATCCATCTATTAATATGAAGAAAAGGAAAATGACTTAAAACAAAATTCAAGCTGATTTGACACTAGGTAAAATTGTTTGGTTTAATATCAAATGTGCATAGAAGAACATTTCAATAATAAGAATAATAAGTGCTTAACAGCCGGAAATCCCACTACATGTGTTGAAAATTCCTTTGTAGCTAGCTGCTTAAATATTTTGTTTAGTTACCATACAAATTGCTTTATTTTATATTCGATTTTTTTCAAGGTCAAGAAATGCCAATTTAAAAAAGAAGATTTTTTAAGTGGAGTAAAATTTATGGACAACATGGTGATATTGAGTTCAGTGTAATTGCATCTAATTTTGTAATATAATAAGTTAATCAATCAGCTTCTTAATTTTGTAGCAGTAACAAATTTCAGTCTACAAAATATGGAGCGGGTGTGCATAAGAGGCCATTTGTGTAGTGAGTTCAAACAGTGAATACTTGAAAACTGGGTTTGAATCCCAGCATTGTTCAGTCACGAGTTGAGGAATCTTGTTAACCTCTATCTGCTTCAGTTTCACCTCTGATGTGGGGTTAAAAACAGCTGTAGGTTTTCATAAAATTGCTGTAGGTTTTAAATGAATTTAAGACATGTGAAGTGTGCCGAGCTACCACTGCTTAAATTAAGCCTTCACAAAATTTAAGCTATATTAATTTCACTTTCCTCATTTTCTATTTTAAGTTCCATTGGGTGAGAGAAAAGTAGAATCACAGTCTATCACTGACTCCTATCCCTTGAGGTTGGTGTCCGAGCTCTGGAAAGAGGCATGGCTCAGGCAGGGCCCAGACATCGGTGCGGTTGGAGGAGGGCAGAGGTTGTGCCTTGTGGGAATCCTGTGCCCTTCCGATCCCTGCTGGCACCTGCTGAGATGTCCTAATTACTGTCATGTTTTCAGTCTGCAGAGGTCATTGCTACATCTTGTTGTCTTCCCAACTTCATAGCTCATCTATGTCACGCTGTCCATGACTGTGCCCATCAGGTGTGGAGGGAATAAATTGGTCTGCATAGCTCTTCCTCCCTGGCATATCTGAGGCCCATTTGTCAGGAACCTGTAGGCATTCCATCCTTCAGGGTGAAGCTGACGTTGGGAGAGCAGTGGGCATGGGCTGCTCTGTGGTCTCGGTGCCTCCCAGGGCTGTCCTTAGGAAGCTCAAGGCAGTCCTATTTGGGGAACCTGTTTCACTTCCTCTAATTGGAACAGTGGATATAGTAAGAAGTGCATGGTTTGCTGAAGCAGGTGTACATGTTTCTTGGGCTTTCCTCCTCTCTGCCCTTCCTAGAAAATCTCTAACATACTGACCTGTGGGCGGAGTCTGACTCTGTCTGTACTATCAAATCTATCATTTTATATTTCAGTTCCTTCCAGGCCAAGAAATTGCAACTCAGAAACTTCCTTTTCTCTTTTTTATTGTGAAGACCTTTTCTTTGTAAAGCAATGGAGGAAGGGATAGAACAAACTACCAGCCACAGAGATCACCTGGAGTGAAGCTTCAAAAATCCTTGCAGTTGTATAGTTTTTCTTGATTTAATCAAATGTTCTCTCTGTGCCAGGAAGATCTCAGAATCTATAATATAAAAAGAAATTAAGTATCATCTTTTTATTAAGTCATGTACTATCATTTGGGGGGACCTGGGCGAGTAAACAAGTAACTCCAATAATTAAGGTAGGAGTGTGATGACACTTAAGAGCTCATACACTTAAAAGATTCTGTGAAACGCTTTCTCTATTGGAGACATTATGTGGGAAAAGACATGCTTTCCAGAGTTTGCCAAAGGGCACATGCAAGGTGAGGCATTGGAATTGGATAGTGTGAAGGTAGGGCTGGAGAAGCGGGCTGGGGTTGGATCATTAATGTTTGATGTACATGGCCTGCAAGGCAAGGTGGAAAGTTTTCTGTGGGTGAGAGCAGCATGAGTTAATGAAATCAGATGCTCCCATCTTGAGCAGATTCATGCATGTCTCTAAATCTTAGTTTCCTCCACTATAAAATACTCTCTCTAGGAAGGATGCTATCAGGATGCGCCAGGAGGCTGTCATATAGACTCTCAGGTATATATCATTTGTAGATGGTAGTTTAGAGGAATGATGCTGTAGATTCTGTTGATTTGCCTTGTTAATGTCTAAGTGATGTAAAATTAGAATTTTCTAGATTCATTCATATTCAGCTTCTGACATCTGCACACCATGTTGAGAAAGTAATCTCACTAACTGGACGCCCAGCAGAATGATTATTTCCATTAAGTATCTAGGAAATACATATAGTTATCAAGTCTATGGAAGAAGGTAGTGGGAGAACAAGGGGAAGAACTTCAAAGTACGCGGATTCGATTGAGGTCCCAGCTAATTATGGGCAAAATTAGATAATGGTTTCTTCCATTTTTTTTAAATAAAGGAGCTTCCCTTGATTTTTCTTCTCTACTAAGAATAATCCAGCTACTCTGGGGGAAGCCGTTGTTGTGAGAAGGCTCTGCCAGTTTAATTTCTATTTCTTTATTTCTATTAAATAAAGGCAGCTTACATTAGTCCTTATGTTATTAACTACTTAATGGATTTGGGAAGCAGGTAGCAAAAGAAGAATTGTTCTTTGCATTTAAATGAGACAAATAACACTTTCAGCTGATTATGCATTTAAGGAAAAAAATTTCATCCTATTGCTACATTTTAAGTCTGCAAAAGTAATAAATTAATCCATTAGCGAGCCCAAGTGTGTCTTCTGTTGTGCTCATTATCAAGTATTCCCAGGTGTTCAGGGCTTTATAAGTATAAATTGATGTGGCTTTTAAATTCGGTAACAGAAATATCCAGCGTAAGGATCGTAAGCTATGAAACTATTCCCACACCATAGCTTTTGATTAAAAAAAAAAACTTACAGAATTAAATATTAAATTAAGATGTTCCCAATATTGTAATGTGTTATTTTGTCAGAATGAAGCAATGAAACACAATTAACAACAGAAACCATTAGGTTGCCACATTTTCTTCCCAGTTGCCTGATTTTATGTATCATTTTAGAAGAACCATACCAAACATTAGGCACCATGAATAAATGCATTCAAACAAATAAACTGATTGATTTATTTGGATGCTCATTATCCATTCATTTGTGTATTTAGTCAACAAAAATGCTTTGAGCAGTTAGTACTTGCTAGATAGGGAACATAGTCCAGAAGAAGGTGAGATTGCTGGGTAAATGACCACAAGATAGAATTGAAAGAGCAAAGTGTTACTGGGAAGGACACCACTCGAGGTATTGTCTGAGCTGAGTCTAAAAAAATGAGCAAGAGTAAGCAGCGCTTCCAAATATCTGGAGCCTGAGCTGAGTCTGAAAAGATGAGCCAGAGAAAGCAGCTTTCCAAATATCTGCAGCATGTTGTGTTGAAACACTTCCGTTCATTCCCTAGGTGGAGCTGAGTTTGTGTATGGAAAAGAGGCAGGGGGTGAGCGTAGAAGTGTGGAGCACGATTGTCATGCACGGCTATGGAGAAAAGCCTCCGCCAAGGCTTTTCTTGCAAATTTTCCTGTGGAGGCTTTTTTCCATAGCCTTGCATGACAATCGTGTTCCACACTTCTACGCTCTGTAATTCTAGTGGCTATCAAATTGCTTCTTCTTTTTTTTTTAAGAGACATTAAAATAAGAACTTCTTATATGAGTAGCCACCTGTGTGAAGACCTCCCTCGACTGAGATGGTAAAATGGGGGGAAAAAAACTACCTGTTTTTTTTTTTCCTTCCCTGCAGTTGATTCATGATTCACTGAAGAATAAACTATATAACTCCAAATATAGAATGTGTGTGTGTGTTTGTTGGAAATGCCCAGGAAATCTGGAAGACTCAGGTGGCAAATATAGCCTGATAGACAGCATGATAGTTTAACTTTGTAGTTTATTATCGAATAAGCTTCCAACATACGTGCTTTTTTTGGCCTTAGGCCAAAACAGTTACTCCAGCCTATCATAAATTGCACTTTCTTGGCCACCGCTCATTTTTTCCTGATAATTCAAATGAATCCTAAGTTACATACAAAAATCATGTGACGATGATGTACGTATGTTGGAGTTTTTCAGGTAATAACCTGGTCATTTTTGGACTTCGGATTTATAGACCCATGTGAGTGGTAACTAAATGTACTTTGATTTGGGAAAATTTTCTAAAAACATTTGTAGATATTGTTTCTTCGATATTGAAAGAGTTGCCACCAGAGATGTCATGTTCCTTGGAATCCTCAAAAACTGAAGTAACAGAAAACAGGCTGGGTGTGCTCTGAAGGAATAGGAATATCATCTGCAGTGGGCAAAGGGGCTGACCCACATAGCATTTCATTCAATAAATATTTATTGAGCATCTACAAAATGTCAGACTCTGTGAGAGGCTGCAGTGATAACTCAGCGAGGAAAAGAAGCAACTACACTTCACCCTGGGATTTAAGATACTTTTCCACCCTAAGAATCTAGGAACCTCCAAATATGACCTTTAGGTTTTCACAGAAGCTTATTTTCTTCAGCTGTTAAATGGTGCACAGTAGCACTACCCTTAACAGGCTAATTTTTAAATTATATGAAATAATGTGTGTCGAAGTACCCATTGAGAAAATATGAGAAGCTGAGAAAGCCAATAAAATACGAGAAGATGCTGGGGGAATTACTGCACTTACTTAGTGTATTCAGCTGTACAAATTTACTATCGTTAATCATATAATCAAAAAGCAGTATCTTTTTTGAATGAAGAATTCTATGCAATGCTGATTCTCATTCAATTCTTCAATCAGTTATTGTGAACATGGAATCAGATTTAAGTCTCAAGCTCCAAGATGTTTTCACTGGAAAATTCCACAAGCTACTTAGGCAAGATTCATCTTTGAGGAGCCAGCTGGGCAGGTGGCCACTCATAAACCCCTGTTGTAACCCTGTTTCGATATTTCACTGTATGAAATAGAATGCTCATCTTGAGTTCTCACGGCATCAACATGTGGCATGGTCTCCACGGCTTGCCTTTGCTACAAATGGACATTCTTATTTAGAGGATGTGAAATAAAGGTGTCTCTGTTTAACAGGAATCAGTGATTGAGCTTTTGAGAAGAAAAATAAAGAGGCCATGTTTTATAACAGGCCCATGGAAAGGAGAACGGGTCTGTGTACTTTTCTGGAAAAGTGATTTTGCTTCTCCGTGATTGATGACCTGTCTGGTGTGTGACTGGCCACAGTAATAATGTCAAGGCTTACTCTCAACAGTAGAAAAAGCTGTCAATTCTGCTATGATGAAAGAGAGAGGGGCATTGGGATGATGGAGCTAAAATGGCCACAGGATGTCCTCTGACTCAGGCACATAATGCGTGGTGATTTTGTGTAAAATTGGCCTTAACTTTTTAGATGCACAGAGGAAAGACTAGAAAAAGCTAGAACGAAAAATGAACAGGAATTACTTTTAGGAGGTAGGAAGAGAGGTGTCAATTTCTTATTAATATCATGTTTTACTTTCTAAACTTTATTTATGAACATGTGTAAATTTTAAAATTGAATGTAGAGTGCTGATAAAAATATATATTTCACAAGGGAAGGGAGCACAGAGTTTGGAATCTGACCTGCAATTCATTTCCTAAGTCCCATTAAGTAGATGGAAAAAGGATAATGTAATAATATCCCTCTCCCTTCAGGATACCAGTACCTAGAGAGGGACTGTCTTGCCGCACCCTCCAGCCTTGTGCTGGTCACCTGCCTCACCCTCAAATCTCAATATTTCAGGTCTAGGAGCGCCTGGGTGGCTCAGTCAGTTGAGCGTCCAACTCCTGATTTTGGCTCAGGTCATGATCTCAGGGTCATGAGATTGAGTCCTGCATTGGGCTCTGTGCTCAGCAAGGAGACTGCTTGGGATTCTCTCTCCCTCTCCTTCTGCCCTTCCCCTCGTCCCCCTGCACGTGCTCTCTCCCTCCCTCTCTCTCTCAAATAAGTAAATCTTAAAAAAAAAAAAAAAAAAAAAAGGATCTATCAGTTCTGCAGCAGGGCTGCAGTCATTTGTTAAGTATATTCCCAATTATGAGATTATTTGGTTCAATGTTTGGCACATATTCAGACACAACTCTTTATATACCCCTTGCTGTATGTTCAAGCACATCACTTCAATTAGACCAGCCTCATCAGAAGAGAACTCCCTAGTAACCAATGAAGAAATATTAATGATTTGCCAGTTTGGTTCCTTGGAGAGAGGGAACCTCCCCTCCACCTAGCTTATATTTGGCACTTTATCAAGCAACTACGGGTGAACAAGTAAAAAAGCCCTGTTTCTACAGTGCCTGAGGATACATGAAAATAATTTGTTCTCTTAAGTGGATTCAATAATTCCTCCCTGAACATTTCATTACCTGATAGTTTTGTAAAAATTTGCTTTTCCTTCACAGGGAGGGCAAGTGTAAACCCTGAGTATATGTAACTGGTGGTTAAGAGTCCAGCTGCCTAGTTTGAATTCCATTTCCACCATTTACAACAATGCAGTGGAAGGGAGGTTTGGGCCCGTCTCCATGTCTCTGTTCCTCATCTGCAAAATGAGGATACTGACAATCCTCTAAGTCTGCAAAAATAACATTTTAAGCAGTTCCTGGCAATAGTAAATGCTCAGTAAATATTAGCCACTATTATATAATCAAAAGGGGTGATTATTCCAGAAGAACTGCAATTTTTATATATAAAAGTTAATCAAACTCAGCCATAAGATGTTAATATTACTCAGCCATAAAAAAAAGAATGAGGTGTTGTCATTTGCAACAACATGGATGGACCTAGAGGGTATTATGCTATGTGAAATAAGTCAGACAGAGAAAGACAAATACCACATGATCTCACTGATATGTGGAATTTAAACAAAACAAAACAAATGAACAAACAAACAGAAACAGACTCATAAATACAGAGAACAAACTGGTGGTTGCCAGAGGGGAGGGAGGTAGAGGGATGGATGACACAAGTGAAGGGAATTAAGAACAGAAAAAGTTAATCAAACTGTTCAAAAGATAGAAATTGCACTTTCTAATACATTCCATGAAAGGGGAAATCAAACTGCTTTTGCTTAAGGTATATGCCTCCTCTTCTACCCCAATATCTGTGTAATTCTTGGCATGTACTTTGTTGACTGAATGAATAAATGAAAAATTAATTGATTAATTCTCATCATATCCCTCTTGTTGTTTTCATGCAGGCCTGAATATCTCCGGGAAGGCTGTTTGCTTTAAGAAATAGCCAGTGAGGGGGGTGCCTGGGTGGCTCAGTCTGTTAAGTGTCTGACTCTTGATTGTGGCTCAGGTCATGATCTCAGGGTGCTGAGATCGAGCCCCATGTCAGGTTCCATGCCCAGGCTCTCTCCCTCTCCCTCCACTCTCCCACCCTCCTTTCTAAAAAAAAAAAAAAGAAAAAAGAAAAAGAAAAGAAAGGGCAAACCAGTGAAGGGTTATGAGAAATATTATGGTTTATGTTCTGTATATGACTCAATAGTCAAAATTAATTGCTTTTCCATCATGTTCTTCATGGATTTTCATTGATCCTTTTGTGTGGAAACAAAGCTTGTTGGTTGCTTTAGACCTGTAATAATGATCACGGTTTTTAGCACTTTAATAAAATGATAGAAGTGTGTGTGTTTGTGTGTCTGTCGTGTGTGTATGCACACATGAGAGAGAGAGAGATTTTAAACAATCTTTTTATTTGTATGTTTCAGTGGTGTCAGTTTTCATGAACTTCATTACAAAAATTAAAAAATAATTTCTCTATAAAATTCAAGAATATAAATGCCACCTTCCTTGGTAGTATTTCTGAGAATTGCAACTGTAATAATTAGATGTAACTTTTCTGCATGTTAAGAGAAGACAGTTGTCCTTTCCTTAAGAATTCTACTTAACTTTCTGGCGTCTGGGTGGCTCAGTCGGTTAAGCATCTGCCTTTGGCTCAGGTCATGATCCCAGGGTCCTGGGACTGAGCCCCATATTGGGCTCCTGCTCACTGGGGTGTCTGCTTCTCCCTCTCCCTCTGCCTGCCGCTCCCCGTGCTTGTGCTTGCTCTCTCGGTCAAATAAATAAATAAAATCTTGAAAAAAATTCTCCTTACCTCTCAGTGTTTAGATAAATTTCAAATTCTGGTTTGCCTTTTCTAGTGGTCCTGAATTTATTGTGGCATAAAAACTTCAGATTGCCCTCAAATTTACCAAGCATGCCACTCACTTCTTGGTGCAATCTCCAGACTCACAAAGCCTGATTCTCCATCTCCCCCATCACACATAGAAGTGGAGCTGCCGAGGCTGTGGGAAAGAATGAAGAATGACCATTGGTTCTATTTTCTGGCAAAACAAACAGCAGACAAACAGTCATTTCTGAGCCACCTCAGCTCCCCTAGAGAGTTCTTGTTCAACCAGGCTGAGGGCCTACTGGCTTTCTAACTGCCTAGTCATATCATGGACATCTTGGTCTGTTCCCATATTTCAGTATACTTTCTTCTTCTGACTTCTTTCCTGCACATCTGTTCCGATTGTTTACAAAATTTCTTATTCCTAATCTTTTTTTTCTTCTTTTTAGGTTCATGAGGGGTAATCTCACTAAAATCCCTGTTTTTAAATACCATAGCTGTCTCTCGAGGGCCCCAAGAGCACACCATCAGGAAGCTTCTTATTCGCACAAGAACCCAAACATGGTCTTGCAACTTTTCTACAATTCTATTCTTTCACATGGCATATTGTTTCTCCCGGGAGCAAGCTTATGCGTCGTTGGCTGCCCCTTCCAATGCACACGTTCTGGTTTTCCATTATAGCACTAGTACAAAATATTAACAGCACTTTTTCTCTGTGGGCTCCCTCTGATTTCTGAATCACTTGAGAACAAAAATCCTGTCTTTTCATGAAAGTATGTTAGGTATCTATCATAGTATATAGTAAGCAGTAAAAAAAAAATGCCATGTAAAGAAAGTAATGCATCTACTTTCAAAAAAAGCATTGTTACCATCTTTTTTTTCTATAAAAGACATGTTTCAATTAATTACTTTATAAATGAACTACTTATGGGCAAATTCATAAAACAGAAAGTAGATTAGCGGTTACCAGGGGCTGGGGGGAGAAGGAAATGAGAAATTATTGCTTTGAGGGTACAGTTTCTCTTTGGGGTGATGGAAAAGTTTTGGAATTACTGTGGTGATGGTTGCACAACATTGTGAATGTAATTAATGCCACTAAATTGTATATTCAAAATGGTTAAAATGACAGGTTTTATGTTATATATATTTTACCACAATAAAATTAAAAAATGAATTATTCACAAAAAAGAAAGGCTCTAAAATAGTCAAGATAACTAAATGCGTATTTTCTAAAAAGAAAAGCTTCTTTTCTAAATAGAAAATTCAGAAAAGGAAGCCCAGTAATTAGTCTTAGAAACAAATACAATTGTAGCAATACTTTTTTTTCATGTATTCTCATTTAAGAAATACATTACTACAGCAAAAACCATCATTAAATAATTCAATGAATTTTAAAAGTGAATGAGTGAATAACTGAATGATTAAAAGAAAGCACCATTTATTTTTTTAATATTTTATTTATTTACTTCAGAGAGAGCAAGAGTGAGAACTAGAGAGAGAGAGAGAAAGCAGGAGACAGAGAGAAAGAGGGAGAGGGAGAAACAGATTCCCTGCTGGGCAAGAAGCCCAACGCAGGGCTCAATCCCAGGACCCTGGGATCAAGACTTGAGCTGAAGGTAGCTGCTTAACCGACTGAGTCCCCCAGGCGCCCCAAGAAATCACCATTTAAATAAACAAACCTCTATGGTTGAATGTCTGGGTATAGCCAGGCCGGGTTTATCACTGTGACCACAGACAGACATTATTAGTGGGTCAAAATGGTCAGCTGTCCACATGCACGGGAAACAGACATAGACACATCTGTCATGCATTTTTGATAGGAAACACTGCCAAGCTTAATAGTCCTAAGACCGACGGGTCGGACAGACTGGATTTGTGCCCTGGATCTGCCTCATATGGGACAGTGTAAGACTTTAGTCTCACTGAACCACAGGTTTCTCATCTAACAAATAAAGGGGAAAAAATCCAGTATCATGTCATTTTTGTGAAGGTGAAGAGGGCCTGGTTACGGTTTCATGCAGTTCTTTACTGGCATATTATTAACATAGAGGTCCAGATAAATTTATATTGAACAAGTAGTTATTCTACATAAAATATCATGAGTTCTGAAAATATGTATTTTTTACTTTTTATTGTTATGTTAATCACCATACATTACATCATTAGTTTTTAATGTACTGTTCCATGATTCATTGTGCATAATACCCAGTGCTCCACGCAGAACGTGCCCTCTTTAATACCCATCACCAGGCTAACCCATCCCCCCATATTCTTTGTGTGAACTTTTTTTGTTTCTTTTACTTTTCTTTTCCCATTTCTTTTTCTTTTCCATTTTGCCAAATTTATACTTAGCATACTTGGTAATTAATGCAATATTATTTCATTTAAAGTTCCAGGCCATTGGAAGATACGAGTCAGAGTTCAGAGCACCCCTAATTGTGGGCACTCTGTAAATTATCTGTCTCAAAAAATGGTTGTTAAAATAAAGACATATTCTTTGCCTTGAAAGGTCTGTCTTAGAAGCATTGAATTCTGTGTGGGATTTTTTCTAACCTTTTCTCTTTTTCTGTTTCTCTTCCTCACATGCTGACTTTGGTGTAGCAGACCACTTGGGGATTGAATTCATGGGTAAGACTAAACAATTTGTTCCTTAAATATCCAGAAAAAGCTAGGTTTCATAATGTATATAGTATTCTCCTTCTCCATCTGATTATAATTGAAATGTCTCATTATCAGATGCTGTTAGTAGTAAAAAGTGTTTTTGTCGATTTTTCACTAAGTAATGGCTGAAAATGAAAGACTTAATTACTTATTGGGAAGGCAATTGAATGTTAAGTGCGGTTCTGGAATCATAGAGGTTGGATTTGGCTCCTGGCTTTGTTTGCTCTATTTCTCAATTTTCTTATCTGTAAAATAGGGATGATAATAGTTCCTATTTTACTGCACACGTAAATTGCTTAGCACAATGTCTACAAGATGGCAAACACTCAATAAATGATTGAAAATAATAGTGATGGCTTAAAAATGTTAGTTTTGTTATTTTCTGCTCTAATTCAGTTTCCTTTTGCATGATGATTACCTTGTATACATTTTATTATCAGTCAATTTGGAGTATGAGCTATATAAACATTTCCATTTACAAAATTAAAATATTTCTTGTGAAAGTAGTTGCAGTGAATGGTATATTTTTAAAAGCATTAGGATGTCTTCCACAGGATTATTATTATGTTCAGGAACTATTATTATTGTTGTTGTTATTATTATTGTTATGTTCATAGATAATTACATTAAGAATTGAACATACTTTTCTGAGTCTATTTCATAAGTAAAATAAAAAATAAAAAAATGAAAACATTCTATGGGTTTGATATACATCGTGGTGCTAAAACGGAGCGATACTCAGGAGTTAAAGTTAGTGAAATTGAGAAGACCTAAACTTGAAATCCAAATTAATAATTCTTTGTTTCTTTGGCTTTTGTTGAAATTCAAATTTTTCTCTTATATAATATAGATATTAATACTTCATATGTGAATATGGTTATTGTGATAATATTTATGTTTAATTGTATTCATTTATCTATTCACCCATTCATTCGGCAAATAATTATCAAGTGCTCACTATAAGCAAAGAAAAAATGCAAAATATTAGAGATCAAAAAATTGTAAAAATGGACAAAAAAACTGGTCCAATGACACTTACAGTCTAGTAAGCTTACAGATAATAGGTAATAAACCATAGATATACAGTTGAGATTTTCCTAAGACCTATTTCAGGCAAGATGATATTACCTTGGACTAGTGTGATTGTGGAAGATATGGGGAAAATGATAGATATTTAGGACATGGTATCAACAAGTATTTGAGAAGAATTAATGTTGAAGGTTAGAAAAGGGAGATTATCAAAGATGATGCAGGGTTTATAGTTTGCCTATTTAGATAAAAGGTGGGCCCATTTACTGAAAAAGAGCACTGGAAGAAGAACAGATTTATGGGAAATGTTTTACTAGATTAGGTTTGGAAATGTTGAGTTCCGGGTACCTCTGGTATATTGAGAGAAGATGTCAAGTTTGTAGTGTACTGCTGGAAGTTTTTAGGGTTGATTAGAGCTTAGTGATTTAATATTTATACTGGAATTGATCTTCCCTGTTATGTGGTATTTTTCATTAGTGTTCTATTATCTGGGTATTATATCATAGAAAAAGCAGACAGCTCAATTCCTGCAGGCTTGGGGTTTTGCTAGAATAGATGAGATGAAAAATCATAAGGGCAATGAAATTCAGGATAATATTCAAATGAAGCATCATGGAATGTAAGGTAGATGTGGAAGGAAGTGACAAAAGGCTAGCTACCTGAATGTAATCAATGAGTAGTTATCGTGGGAGTACTTAAGCATGTTGTTGGCATGGGGAGGAAATTATAGTCATATGGGTCAGAAATTACAGAAAATTATGGGCAGCGTCATGTAGAAGAGTATAAATTGTGAGAAGGATACGTGGCTTTTACTTTCCTCATTTACCAGTGATGGTGGGGATTAAGAACATGGAAGTCTGAGCATCAACAGTCACTTTGTGGATAGTGCGTACTGGATCTAGTGGATACAGAAATTTGCCCCCACTGGATTGTGGTGATTGCAGGCTTTGAGAATAGAGGTTCCAGAAGTTATGTAACAGAATGACTGCATATATAGGAAACACCATATAGCTGGTAGGTGGGACTGGGCTAGCTTCAGACTCCACAAGTGGTATGGCTATGGTTAGGTAAACATAACTTGCTGCACTGATGTTAATTATAACTGTTAAAAAAAAATGGACCCGTCACCATTCTATTGGGCTTTTCCTGAGGACGTCCAATGATATAGTTATGTTATGGTAACAGTTTTGCTAGGGTACCAACATATGTATTAAAAAGTCTGTGTTAAAACATTTACAAGACTTCAGTTACTGGTAGGTGAAAAATAATAGGTAATTGTGTAGTTCATCTATATGAATCTCAAGACTAAGGTTATAGTGAGTCTTGCAAAACTTGGTGTCAAATCGTAGCTATAAAGCCTTATAGGAAATGGGTTCTCAGTGTGTGAATGTTTCACTCCGGCAGTAGAGATTGCCTTGTACAGAAGGGGTTGAGCAAGATGTCAGAAGGGAATATGTAGCATGTATACAGATAATGACAATTAATGAAGGCTTGTTTGAAATGGTGAATAGGTTAGTGAATGAACTGTTTCCACTGAACTTACTAGTTCCAGAGAGTGTTCACCCCCACCAATATTCTAACTGAATATATAAAATTCTGTTTGTTGCTTTGGGAACATATGTTTTCAGATTTAACTTGTGATTTTAGAGTCTGTATGGGTAAAATTCCTTCCACTGAAGGTTACTACCTTACATGCCAGTAATATGACCTCTCTAGCATAAATACAGCTGGGAAGCAGAAATGTAGGCATAGTCTCTATAAACTAATCATGTCAGTATATTGGAGTACCTAAAATGATCAGCGTCAGCTCTGTTTTAATGAGTTCTAGAATAGCTTTCTTTTCAACTTTCATCATTCTTACTTTGGGCAATATTACTTTCATCTTTCCTTGAGTTGGGACTCGGATCACAGACTGATGATATGAAGCACACAGCTCTTTTCCCCAAGTCTTTGTATTCCCAGTGGCCAAGTCTATGTTATTGATCAGACTCAAAAGCTGAATACTTTGTGCAGTTTAATAAATTCCTATTTAAAGCAGGAACTCCAAATCATATGACTCAACAAGAATCCTATTATTATTTAATCAACATACACTTCTCACACTTACTGTATGCCAGATGGATAAGGTACCGAAGATGCAGATATATAAGCCACATCCTTTAATGCCCAAAGGCTCTGAGACTGAAAAGAAAGAAAGCTACACATAACTGAGGTAATATTAACAGGTGCTATCAAAATGACATAGGTAAGGTACAATGAAGGAAAAAGTGAATTTTAAAAAAAGCATCTAAAGGTGTTTGGGAAATTCAGAGACAGCTTCCTGTGGGAGGAGACATGTAAGCTGAGTACTAGCCGAAGTGGATAAACTGTATTGAGTGATACCATAGTCCAAATCTGTCCCAGCTCTGTATTTCTTCCACATTAGGGTGAGCCTTGCTATTTCAGTCTCTCTATCTGGGTCCATAAGCTACCTAGAGTCACTGCTTTAGGACCGATGAAAGCATATCAACTTCAGTAAAAACACTTAACCAAAAAGCTTTTCTGAGTCGATTTATTAATTTCAAGGAATAATTATCTTATCATATAAGCCATGCTAAACCTAATGACCATAAAACTGTCAACATTCAGAAGGATTTGTCCTTAATTATATTCATGAATTTTTCTTAATGATGCTTCTGGGACCAGTACAATGGACATATCAACAACAAATACTGTCCTGGAATACGGTATCAGTTTAAAAAAATAAAGTTAATTGATTTAAATAGGGCAGGAATTTGAAGGTACACGAAAACACAAAATTGTGTTTGTGAAAAAAATGTAAAATCAGAGATTATATTGTCAGTAATCAAAAATATTTCTTGAATTAGTGACGACCTACTCAGCATGCATGCATGAGGGAAAATTGAGATTTTTAAGGTCAGATGTTCCAGTTTTCCACACAGGGTGAAAAGATCAGGAGATGGAGTAGACACACTTCACCCTAAGCACAAACACTCATTGAGAAATCCACCCAAATGTCCAGAGGAGACAGATGGCCTAAGGGCATGTCAGATTGGCCAAAGTTTGGAAGGCACATTGATCATGAAGAGGGATTTCTCATCTGAGAAATATCTCACTGTAGGGTCAGGTGCTCAATCATGGAGCGTATCATTATATCCATATGAGCTCTTTGTTATGCAACGATTTCTTTGACAATACCCTGATGCATTGGATGTTGTAGGCATCAAAGATGTTTGTATAAAAGCAGGTGCAATGCCACTTGCAAACATATTAGCAAACCACAGGGAGAGCTGAAGATTGGGAGATCTTTCATGCAAATTTCTTTCATTTTCATATGGAAAAATAAAAGGAACTCTGTCAGTTAAATGTCTTGTTTGTGATTTGACATTGTTTTAAAGATAACATAATATATTTATGCAGATTTTGATTGAGTAAACCCTAGTATAATTTTTTAAATCAAAAGGTTTATAGAACTTGGGAAAAGGAGATTTTTAACTAAAATCTGAAAAAGTCATTCTAGAATAATCTCTGTATTTTGAAGTTAAAAAAGCAAAAAGAATGAAATTCTGGGTTTGCTATAAGGAGAGGCTTAGAAATGTGTTATATTCAAACTCTGTGGTCTAAAATATGTGTATAGTTTTAGAATTGATAAGGTCATTATTTCAAACTTCACCATATATTGAGCATCTCTTCATTCTGTCATGTAAAATAGTTGTTTTAGTATATTTTAGTAAAAACTGAAGATAATCTCCTGAGAAGTGTCTAGTTTCTAATTCTGTCTGGATGATATAAAGTGGAGATATTTTCCTTAAAGCTATAATGCTTATTATGAGTGATTTGGTGTGTGTTCCTTTAAATCTAACAGGCTGGTATGTCAGTCAAATGAGTTCATGTATATGCCCCAAATTTGTGAATTGACATTAGAGACACAGAAGTGATGATTCTTTTTCTCTACGCTGAAATTTCTGACTTATGTAGAACAAAACTGTTTTCATTCATTGAATATATCATGTTTTCTTATCAAACAAAATGGTAACTTATGGATTAATGTGTCTGTATATGTGTTTGCTGAGGGGGTGCAATCAAGAATATTTGTTTACTTTTTTATATGCCCTTTACCATATTAAATTACATGAGAAATTAGATGTGGCAGAATAGTAAGTTAACATTATTTAATATTTGACATGTGCCTCAAAATTTAGATCATCTCATTGAACTTTAAAAAATAAAAACAGTGAATGAGATAGGAAGTCTGTATATCCTTATCTTGTAAATGACAAAACTGAGGTCTGTTTAGCTAAAATGTCTCTCTAAAGAGCAAGGAGATGGCAAATACAGAATTTGAACCTAAGTCTACCTTCCTTCAGAGCTCTTGAATTCTGCCGGGGCCTAACTGCTGGGCATGTCCCACAGTGAGGGCTTCGTGATCACTCTGGAAATCCTTCAAGTGGCAATGAAGTTAATCCTAAGGGTTAAAGGTAATGTTTTCCAAGTTCCATGAGGCTATAAGAATTTGGGTGATAACCCACATTATCCAAGCTATGAGAAAATGAAAACTGAACCAGATGCCAGTCTTTAGCTTTACATTCAGAATTATAACTGACAGGTGCACAAAAAGGCTCACATTGGCTGGTCGTCATAGTGTCTTGTAGGATGAGCTACAGAAATGTGTTGTATTTGAAGTTTCTTGGTAATTACAGACTGGTTGAGTGACATTAGTCAGGTGGTCTTAACTGTTGAATGCCACTGGAGTATAAGGGCATTACACATCCATCTCCTCTGATAGGAGACATTTCCCAAATGGAATAGTGAGTAGAACCATCTCCCCAATGACTTCCCAAGCTTTTGCTAAGAAACATTTACACAATCTTATTTTTTTAAAGATTTTATTTATTTATTTGACAGAGAGAGAGAGCACAAGCAGGGGGAGCGGCAGGCAGAGGGAGAGGGAGAAGCAGGCTCTCCACTGAGTAGGGAGCCAGATGCAGGACTCGATTCCAGGACCCTGGGATCATGACCTGAGCTGAAGGCAGTCGCTTACCCAACTGAACCACGCAGGTGCCCTACACAATCTTATTTTTTGAGTTATTTTTCTCTTTAGCAATATGGCCACTTCCTCTCTTTACATGATGATTTTTTTTTTAACATAGGTCCCAGTACAAGTGCTAAAATTCAGCTCCTGATCACAAACCCCTCCAAGTATTTTTCTTTTTCTCTTTTTTTTGAATGAAGAGATATCTTGGTTTGGTTTGATTGTTCTGAAGTTAGCCTCGCCATACATGTTAGGATAATATTTTGGTATTATAACATTTTGATTATATATATATATATATATGATTAATCTGATACTAGTCATTAGCACATATTTGTACCTCCAGTGGTTAGAAGTAAAAGTCTCTAAACAGTCACAACCATAAGTGAAATAAATTAAAATCTGACAGAATTTTCAGGTGAAAATAAAAACTTCCAGTGGTCTTCTTTGAGGAATGGTTACAACCAAGAGATGCACTGGAAAATATGCAGATACAGTAATTACGATCTGTAGAAAGGAGAAAATGGACATTTCTGTAAATACTTTTGTAGATCAGATTCCAGAATTGGTTAATAAAATTTAATTTGCAGACACTGAAAAAAGTATTTGTTGTGAACAATTTGGAAATACAGTGCTATTCACTAAAGGCTGCCATAGGATGACTACATTTTTGCCAAGTTAATATTATAGTTTTTCACAAAGCTGCTAAATGACTAAATTAGGAGTTTCATGTAGACTGCAGCAAAAGCTGGTTAGACTTCCATGAACTTCTTTTGTAATATGATGAAGCATAGATTATATCAATTTAGTGATAGGTAAATTGGGGACAGTGAAATGCTATATGTAGGATCAAGATCAGCCATGATTGGACATTCCAATTGCTTCTAGGGCAATGTTTTTATTACGGAATAAATAAAGCCATAGCTTAAACACTTAAAAATTTTCTGAACTTTTATAAGCGGTGACTGCTATTTTACTGGATAGGGAAAATTAAGATCTAACAGAAAGGACTGGATTTTTGGATTGTCAAATTAGACTCAAAAGAATGTGAGATTTTAGCCAGTATCAAGTTGATTACATATATATGTCAATTAATCTAAAATGTACATAAGTTCATAGTAGATTCCAAAGATCTTCTTAAGTGTGCCAGAAAAAAGAGCAACAAAGATGTTCAGATTGTCATTGGAAAGTAATTCCCACTGAGGTTAAAAAAACCAAATGGGGGGGTGCCTGGTGGCTCAGCCAGTTAAGCCCTGCCTTTGGGCTCCGGTCATCATCCCAGGGTGTTGGGATTGAGCCCCGCGTTGCACTCCCTGATCAGCAAGGGGTCCGCTTCTCCCTCTTCCTCTGCCCTTCCCCCTCTTCATGTTCTCTATCTCGCTCTCTCTAATAAATAAATAAAATGTTAAAAAAAAATGAATGTACTGTTATATTCTATTCTCCCTGACAAATGCTTTAGAAGCCAGATGAAGTTTTGCACTGGAGAGATTAAAAAAAAAAAATGAATGATGGTAAGAATATCTAAAGATGCCGGGAAGTGAAGATAATACTGGTTCTCTTCAGTAAACAGTTCAGTCAGAATGTGTGGAGCCCCTTTGGGAGCTCACGCTTACCACGCCAGAGCCACAGCGAGACAGGTAAGACAGATTCTCAAGAAGTTCACAGTTCAGTGTGGGCAACAGACTTGTAAACCAATTATTACAGTTCAGTGCAAAAAAAAGGACTTTAATTAAAGAGTCTTTGGTCTGTTTTGTTTTACAAAAGGCAAGCCTGGGGTTCCTAAACAGTTGCAGGATGTTAACATGTGTTCCATACTCATGCACATAAATAGGGTGTGAGTTCACATCCACGTGGGAAGTACTAGGTTCTCTGCTTCTGCTGCATGATTTTACAGAGCCTCCAGTACACTTATCCATCCATAAGTCTTGGAGAGAAGGCTAGAGTAGGCAATATTTTCTGAGTATTTTTCCAGAGAAGCATATTTTATAGAGCTAGGATTTCAGAAACCATACTCATAAATCCTGCAAAAAAGGAACACAAAGGAAGGAGCACCCACATCTCCTTAGAACATAGAGACATCCTTATGTGGAAGAATAAAGCGTATTCCTACAGCTGGGGGATGGCAGCAGGAAGCATGAGGAAAGGGGACAAGGAAGAACACAGGTCAATAAGCGGTGGATGAGAACAGGGTTTTTCGAAATGGTGAGGAGTCCCAAGCCCCTGGAGAAACATAATACACCTGAAAGGGAGTGTGGTCGGCAAGGTGGTTGGTCAATGAGGTCAGAGCAAATTATGATGACTCTATATGCCCTCGGAAAGATGAACGGTTTTATTGCATAGTGAAAGAAAGCCTTCGGAGGTCTTCAGCAGGGAATGATCACATTCGGTTATGCTGACCGTGGCTGTCTACCAAAGTTGCCTGGAGGCACTGTGCGCGAAACCCCAGCTCATGGGCCAAGCTCAGGGTTTACTCCAAATATTCACCAAATGTTTGCTCTTTGAATAACTCTGTGGGCACCATGAAGACGAATTTCCCTTTGGTCTGTGTCAGGCACAGGGAAAGAGGTGAGGGCACAACACATGGGGTGGCTGTGGGGGTGAGGAACAATGAGCAGAGCCAGGGGCACAGTGATTCTATATTTGAGCAAAGGGTAGAATTTCCATGGCAGAGGAAGAAACATCCTAATAAGGATGTTAGAATAAACAGGACCAGGTTGAGATGATTTGGGGGAAGAAATATTGGTTTTTAGCATAGGCAATTTGCATTATAATTTAATTTAAATTACATATAACTTTTTATTTAAAAATGAAATTCAAATCATGTCATTCCCCAGTGTGAAACTTTCTAATGGATTTAGAATTAAATGGGGGGGGGGGGGCGCCTGGGTGGCTCAGTCGGGTAAGCATCTGCCTTCGGCTCGGGTCATGATCCCAGGGTCCTGGGATCGAGCCCCCATCAGGCTCCCTGCTCCATGGGGAGCCTGCTTCCCCCTCTCCCTCTGCCCCTCCCTCCTGCTCATGCTTTCTCTCTCAAATAAATAAATAAAATCTTAAAAAGAAAGAAAGAATTAAATACAGGTACCATATGTTGCCATGCCAGGTCCTCCATGATCTGGTACTGCCTACTTCTCTGACTTCACTTCCTCCCGCTCCTGTTCCAACTCACTGTTTCTGCCATATCAGTCTTTCTCCTTATCTCTCTGTCTACCTCAGGGCCTTAGCACTGGCTGTTCTCCCAGTATCAGCTACACTACTTATCTGCACATGCTTCCTTCTCATTATAAAGCCCTCGGTTCAAATACACTTCCTAAGAGACTTTCCTTTGCCATCCTATTATATGTATTTCCCATCTCATTCATATTAGCTTCTTCTGTTTCTTCCATAACCTTTTTACTAACTGGTTTATTTGTCTACTTTTTATTATGAGTCTCCCTACTAGAAAATAACCTCTGTGAGAACAGGACTTACTCATTGTTGCATCTCTAGTCCAGCGCTTAGCATAATTATAAGAACTCAATAAACATTTGTTGAATTGATTTTAAAATGAATTTAAATGGTGTCTGGTTTCCTTAACCCTTATTTAATTAAATGATTAAAAAAATCTATAAGCAAAATATCAATGAAACCCAAGGCCCTATGGTTTAGTTCTAGATAACTCTTAGTCACCAATATTCTTCCTGAAGATTTCCCCTGTTGATGTAGGGAGTGGCATGTGAGGACTTCTCAAAAGCGTAGCTTCCAGCTCACTCAAGTGTTGTGTGCAGCCCTCGAAGTGGACCAGTGATCATAGAGGATCCTGACTGACCGGTTAGGTACTTATAGGATAGTTCATGAATTGTTGTTCTCACTTCTAAGTCCATGTTTTCTGTTAGTGTCATAGTTGCAGTTTGAGATACTGAGAATAATGGAAGATTCTGGGCAGAATAACATAATTTAAGAGCTCTCAGCTTTAACTTTCATCCCAGGCACTAGGCAGCTCGTTGGAAATGTCAATTCCTGTTCTTAGCCTCAGATACCTGATTAGTTATGGGATGGACCAGAATTCTAGTATGTTAACATGATTCTGATATAGGAGGTCTCTGCATATGTGGTGAGAAACTTTGACATAAAGGGACAGAGAGACTTGGTTTAATTCTGGCTCCACCATTTATATATGTATGACCTGGGACAAGAGATTTATCATCTCTAATCCTGGAGTTACCAGTCTGTGTAAGAGGGATGATGGCATTACCAATTTCATCGGGTTGTTGTGCAGATCTAAACACATGAAGCATATAAAGTGCTTAGCACAAAGCCTGGTGCTTATTAAGTGCTAATCAAAATGAGCTCTTCTAACTCCTGTTCCTCCTGGGAGCAGCTTCACTGATGAGGATTTCTGATCCGTATGCTCTCCGAGGTTTGCCTTTAGGTTGTCTACTTCACTCTGATTACTCTGGAAAAAGGAAATTGAACATTAATGTTCTCTTCTTTACTGTGTGCTAATTTTTATACCTTAGAAAGTAGGGACTCTGGAGTTATCTTAGGGAATGGGAGCCATTTTCCAGGGCATTCCATGGAATGTCAGCTAAGTTTTCAGAATCAGCTTTCTCTAGAGTGACGTCTATGAAAGCTTCTCTTTTTAGAATTTGGTTCTAAGGAGGTGTCTTTAGATCTTCAACCTGGTTATGCAGGCTGGCTGCATTCCCTCCATTAATATTTCCAACAAGAATCAGACATAAGAGAAGGAAGTCAAGTCAACTTTGCTTGTCCAGTGAAGCTACCCACTTGGATGTTGCACTCACTCTTCTGAGGGGGATTTCATTCACTTTATTTCCTTGGATGAGTCTTGAAGCAGAATATAGACTCTTCTTACTGATAAAGCTTACTAACACTTATGAGAAATGGAAGGAAGGAAATTAACACTCATTAACTATTAACGTGACTTATCGGCATGGTAGGTAATTTCACATGAGTTAATCACATTTTATCTTTCAAAGTTATTAGAAATCTCGAATATGTGATGTAGAAAATCCCCATCATCTGAGCGACCGGATTTTTGGTCCAGGAAAAATTGATCCTGTATTTTAGTACCCAAATTTGAAGAGCTACTTGGTATATATTCAAGGAAGTTATCTATATTCAGACTAGGGCTTCAGTGAGGCTGCCATTATGACAAAGACATAGGATGCAGGCAGGACAAAGAAAGTTATTCTGAAAAAGACTAATGAGGTAATTTTTTTCTCATTGCACACATGAAGAAACAAGGTGGATGGAAGTAAAAGCAATTTGCTCAACTGATACATGCAAAAATGAATTTATAACTCAGATCAAATATCTCCAGAGCTTGAACTCCTCCCATAGTTCTGCCCAACCATCATCATAGAAAATGGCATGTTCTCTGCAAATGTGATGATAATCTCTTTTCACTGCCCCTGTGCTGGGCTCCGAGTGTACTGAGTCAGGAACACACACACTCTCAACAAGGGCCTCAGCTGTAGAACAGCATTGTGAGCAGGGTTGCCAGACTGAGCAAACAAAAATGCAGGACCCCACACTTATATTCGAATCTCAGATACTCAACAAATAATGATTTGGTGTAGATATGTTGGATGAAATGCATGTGGCACATCTATATAAAATTGTTGCTGACAGGGGCGCCTGGGTGGCTCAGTCGCTAAGCGTCTGCCTTCGGCTCAGGTCATGATCCCAGGGTCCTGGGATCAAGCCCCGCATCGGGCTCCCTGCTCAGCAGGAAGCCTGCTTCTCCCTCTCCCACTCCCCCTGCTTGTGTTCCCTCTCTCTGTGTCTCTCTCTGTTCTCTCTCTGTCAAATAAATAAATACAAATCTTAAAAAAAAATTGTTGCTCACATAAAGTTCAGATTAATTCCATCTTCAGCATTTTATCTGCTAATCCTGGCTTTGGGGCCATTAGCACAGTGAGGGGTGGCCCCCTTCTGACCCATTTCTATCTCACACTTCACTCCCCACGAAAAACAAATGAATGATGATATGAGGAATACAGCAAGATAAGCAGAATTAATGGGGGGATGAGCAGGAGGGACTGGAGCGAGAGTGTTGTGTGTGTCCCGAGTTAACTCTGCTTGTTACACGATGAGCATTAGGCGAAAATAATACTAAGCTGTTCCTGAATTATCTCTCAGCAGCTTTGGATGTTTAACATGGCAAATGCCACCTGTAAACTCACTGGTTCTGGGCCTTGTAAATCCTTCTGTTAGAGCAACTGATGAAGTATTTTAAAGCCAAGTTCTTGCTGTGAGTGAAATCACTTAACATCTCAAATATGGATGCTTCAGAAAACAAGTGGTAGCACACTAACTTAGCTTTTGAGAAAGAGAGTAGCATTTAACTTACCAAAAAGTGAAGTTGAAGGTAATATTAATGAAGTAATAACAGCTGTGTCTTTATCTATTCACCACCCATCCATTTCCCTATTACGTTCAGGCTGCTCACTTCAGTCACAAACATGTTTTTATGAGAATACAGAGCTTTTGTTCCTACCAGAAAAAATCAAGGTATCTATTCTCTGGAGTTCGCACTGTGGAATCAGAGTAGTGGTTCAGTGATTCCACTTTTCTATTGCTGTGAGGAAAAGAGATGCTAAGAGAGTCAAGCAGGGTGATGGAAAGCAGGTATAAATTCTGCAGTCAGGCAAGTACGCATCAAGTCAAGAAGCTGACTTCATGTTCTATCCATGAGCTATCTACCTACCTACATACCTATATATCTATTCGTGTGTGTAGACTAATTTCTCTCTCTTAACATTCAGTAATACAGAAATGATGCTGTAACACACAATGTATGTGTTTTTTGGCATATATTAGGCACTCAGATTCTGTCCTTCCTTTCTGCATTCCCTTATGTGTTGCACTGTTTGCCCTGGTGTAAACTGATCTGTAGGTCTGTGTCTGTGTGTGTGATCATAAACCCAAGTGATAGAGGGTGCACCAGCTCTGTGCCTAGGTAGCTCTCTCCAACACTCTCCTGAAGACTTCCCCTCTGTAGTTACTCTCTTGCCTTCTGTGGACATTTGCCAGGGAGCACAGTTGAGAAGGGCAGCAGCTGCCCCAGATGTGGATCCTCATCTCTCCTAAGCCCCACATGTAAGCAAACCTTCTGCCTTTCATAGCCCAGGAAAATTACTGATCTTCTGCACAGATAGGATAGGTTGTGTCTGCGGAATCATGGAAGCTCTGTTGTCTAAGGAAACCTCACCTTACTCCCTGATCCTTTTGTCAGATTCCTCCAGGGGAGTTTTTGAATCCTGGAATGGTACCAAATACCAGAGCACTTGAGGCCCATCTTGGCTCTCACTAATTCTCTAACCTCATCTCTTCTGCACATGCCATCCACAACCATTCAAACTCACATTTCCTCCTTTGAACACATCATAATCTTTCTGTCTTCTCTGCATGTGATTTCTTTGTGCCACAGAATTAAGGCTCACCCACTGTGTCTAACACGTCCCCACATGTATATCTGCATTCCTAATGTATCAAGTACTTAGGTCTTCTCCTATAATTTGAAGAGTCATGATGTCCCTCTGATTTAAGTCTCTCTCTCCCCCAAATATTGTGAGATCCACAAAGGCTAGTATCACCCCATTACAACGTCAGCTCAGAGTCTGAAACCTCAGAATCTTTGGCTGGTCAATACAGAAATTCCATGTGTTGCAAAGGCTTATGTCATACATCATTGTATGTTGTCTTTTCAGTACTGCCCTTTGAGGTGGGTAACACTATCAACAAAGTAGGACTCTGGGTAAAACTCAAGCTCCAATATCCAACAAACCAAGAATCAGATTAGCTTTCAAGGACTAGCTCTATGTGGGTGGACTAGTGTGGGTCAATAAGACTGAATTATTCACCTGTAAAATGGAGCATGGGTATATATCTCATAGGAATGTAGTTAAAATAAAACAAGATGATGTATTTGGAAGAAACAGGCATGTCCTTTTCCTAAAGTCATATTTACTTGTGTAATTTTATGATGCTCCAGAATATAGAAGACATAGTTTAAAAACTATTTGAGCAGGGGGGTGGGGGCGCCTGGGTGGCTCACTCTGTTGAGCATCCGACTCTTGATTTTGACTCAGGTCATGATCTCAGGGTCATGGGATCGAGCCCCATGTCCGACTCTGTGCTCAAGGTGGAGTCTGCTTTTCCCTCTCCCTCTGCTCCTCCCCCCCACCACCTCTATCTCTAAAATAAATACAGAAAATCTTTAAAAACAAACAAACAAACAAACAAACTAGTTGGATGACATCACTAATCATCAGGGAAATGCAAATCAAAATCACAGTGAGATATCACATTACACCTGTCAGAATGGTTACAATCAAAAAGATAAGAAAAGTAGGTGGAGAAACAGTACCCCTCGTGCACTGTTGGTGGGAATGTAAATTGGTGCAGCCACTGTGGAAAACAGTATGGAGGTTCCTCAAAAAATTAGAAATGTCATACGATCCAGCAATTCCACTACTGGGTATTTACCTAAAGAAAATGAAAGCACTAACTTGAAAAGATATATGCACTCTTATGTTTATAGCAGCATTATTTACAATAGCGAAGACATGGAAGCAGCCTAAGTGTCCATCAACAAATGGATAAAGAAGTTGTGATATATACATCTAATGGAATATTACTTGGCCATAAAAAATCATGAGATCTAGCCATTTGTGACAACATGAGTAGATCTAGAAAATACAGTGCTAAGTGACATAAGTCAGAGAAAAACAAATACCATATCATCTCACTTCTATGTGGAATCTAAAAAATAAAACAAACAACAAACAAAAAGCAGAAATAGACCCATAAATACGGGGAACAAACTAATGTTGCCAGAGGGGTGGGCGTAGGGGGATGGGTAAAATGTATGACGGGGAGTGGTAGATACAGGCTTTCAGTTATGGAATGGATAATTCACCGGGATAAAAGGTACAACATAGTGAATATAATCAATAGTATTGTAATAGTGTTGTATGGTGACAGGTGGTAGCTATACTTTTGGTGAGCATAGCAAAATGTATAGACTTGTTTCACTCTGTTGTACACCTGAAACTAAGGTAACATTGTGTGTCAATTACACTTCAGTAAAAAAAATATAAAAGGTGGGGGGAAAAACCCAGTTGGATGACAGGTTGATTTATTTGAAATGTGTTATATAAGAAGACATGCTTTTTTTTTTCTTATTCAAAAACAAAACCCTTGGAAATTATATGATTATAAGAAGAGGGGAACCTGGGTGACTCAGTTGGTTGACTGTCCAACTCTTGATTTCAGCTAGGTCATGATCTCAGGGTCGTGGAATCAAGCACTGTGTGCGGCTCCTCGCTCATTGGGGAGTCTGAGAATCTCTCTCTCAACATGCACATGCTCCCTCTCTCTCTCTCTCTCTCTAAAATAAATAAGTAAATCTTTTTAAAAAAATGAAATTTTTTTCTGATATCAAACTTTATATATTTATAGGTAAATTTTTCCAGCAATTGCCCAAACTCTTATTCTATGAAAAAGTGAGGTATTAATATTTATCATAAATTTGAAGGAAGCCTCAGAGACCCACTGGTTGAACCTTCCCCTTTTTAAATGGTCAGTTCTCTATGTTGAATAGAAGCCTGGCTCCCTGTGTGGGACAGTGCCATAAAGTTATAGATTCCTGGGATTGAATCTTTCTTCTTTTAATTACTGATATTGCACCTTTGGGGGACATTACTTTCCTGAGGCCCCAATTTTCTTGTATGCAAGACAGGGATAATAATAGTACATATTTCCAACAACTCTTGGAATCACTGGAAACGGTTTCTCCAGTCAACCTGGATCTGCTCTCTGATGTATTCCTTCACCTGATATTCCATCTCATACCTCAAGACAGTTATCATGGCCTCTCTTATCAACGTCTTACTTGTTACGGTATTATTTTCAACTCTTTATTTCCTGTGTACTTTTTCTGGAAAAATTCTGGTTTGTCGGTGTCTCTTCAGAAGTCTAAACCTATTTCTCAAGGTGTTTTGAAATCTGTATGAGGTAATGCATGTCTTACACTTGGAGTAGCCCATGTGCACAGTAAATGCTCTAAAAGATCTCAACTTTATCAACTTTATCTACTTTTCTTTGCACACAGTAATTTTGATAATTCAGTTTGTAATATAATTTGCTTATTTTATCTCCATCCAGGGGGCACTTTTTGTAGTTTTATTTTTCCCCAACGTCTTTCCCAAATATGCACATCTTATATGGTGGAGATTATAGTGTGCAATCCTGTCTTTTTTATATTGTTGAATTTTATTGGTACTGAAATTTTGTTTGGCTTTACCTTGTACTTTGGTTTGACTTTATATTTGAATAAGAGATAGAAACACAATGTGTTTATGTCTAGTTTATATATTTACCTTTTAAAAATTCCCTTAAAATAAAAAAAGGACATTTGTGTCCTAAAACTGTAGCTGTCTAATGTAGTTTCTAGTCAAACAAAAATTTCTTGGGCCACTTTTAGGGAACTAGTCTAAGGCTGCCTTTTACTGGTCTCTGCTTATATAACAGACTTACAAGGATATCCTTTCAAAATGTAAGACTTTACATTTACTTCTAGCATTTGTCACCTTTGTTTTAACCCATTTTTTCTGCCTCACAGGTAGAAAATACATAGCTGTTTTTGTGTGTTGTGTCTGATAAAAATGTAAACTCTTTCAGTCCTTCTGCTCTTTAGGGGTATGCACACTGACCGGTGAGGGTGTCCTGAGACAGATGTGGACATTTTTTCCTATTTACTCTTAGTTATAAAAATGAGATTGCAATCTCAGAACTACAGGGGCAGATTTCAAAATCTTCTTTCTTTGGCTTGATGTTATGATAGGAAAATGTCTTCAATTTGGTAAAATGAAGCTTCTGTCCAAGAATAATCTTTTACTCATAATTTTTTCTAAAGTTTTTTTTTTCCTTCATGGGTGGCCATGTATATATTTTACTACCGAGGAATCACTGACTTTTCAAATAGAATTATGACAAAGATGCAAAGGATGATATCCTAGTAGCTGAAGCATGAGCATTAAAAGAACTATCCTTGGAAAAGCTGGCGTTTTCTCTGAGGGGTGCAATGTTTTTCCCTTGGGCTACAGTGATAGCACAGTGCAGGGAGAGATTGCCTTATTACTACACTCAACGTCCTAGAAGGCTGATATTGCTGTCAAGCTGCCATTATCGAAACAGCAGTTGGACATGAAGACTGTTATTCATTAAATAGATTATGACCACATTGCAATTTTTGCCAGTGTATTAAGCTACTTCAGTGTGTAAAACTTTTGCTTATGTACAAGTGTGACTGAAGTGATTAACACTAAATATGAATTGGGTAATTTGTCAAAAAAATTTTAAAATGAAATACGGATTGGAAGCCAATTGCAAGATGATCACTGTAACATTCAGACTTTGAAGCATAAGGAATTACAGAACATCTTTTCAGGAAAATTTACGAGATGTCACTTGGAAATGGATCCCCATCTTAAACTTTGAAAAAAAGTGGTTAAGATCAGGTTCAGTTTGAGATTCTGTCACACACAGATGCTAACTCATATGTATGAACATCTATTATTGAAAATGCCATAAAAGCTTTTCTATCCCTCTGTATTTTTCTATCAAAGATATTTTTTCATGAAATAAAGATGATTTCATTTCCTTGGTTTCAACATTGTTTCATAGAAGAGTGGATTTTTTTTTCTTCTTTCATCTGTCTTCTTTTCATATGCCCTCAATTTCCCTTCCCCATTTATCTTAAAAAAAAAAAAAAAAAGACTTTTCTTTTCTTGGATCCCAATTCACCAGCAATACTTTTCATAGATATGAATTTGAAAGCCCTTTTACAGGAAGGGCGATGTATTTTTGCAAGTCTGAACATTTTTTAAAAATTCAAATTGGGTCAATATGTTTTGAGGTTTTTTCCATGAAATGAAAACCATTTTAAATACTTTGTATTCTTTTTTCCAACTGACCTACCAAATTGAAATAATAATCAGACCAACACACTACGGGGACCTTGAGGTTTAGTATTGTCAGTGCCATCGATTTATTCAGAATAGTTCCATGATATTTATAACATCATAGTGTATCATAGGTCAAAGGGATCTTTGAGACTTTTGAGTCTGGAGTTCAGATTCCTATATTTATCATGAACTGAAGCTCAGCGATGTTAAGACTTAACTATGTTTACTCAAGCAGATGAAGGTGAAGCTGGGAATCAACATCAAGCATTTATTAGCTACATGCTGTGAGGAGCACTCTTATAACTTCGTCCTTAGTGCTTTTACCTTTCCATGGCAGCCAATTCAGATTTTCCATTCTTTTAATTCAATGTTATTTACAACTAGATAGCTATATAGTTGCATTCCTTCTTCAGTGAAGATTCTGTGTGATTAACCTTGAGATTGGAGAACACCTCTGTAAAACCATTCTAATTAACAGAAAAGCTTTAGCAGAAACTGTTGCTACTTTTCAGAAACATCTTGGTAAACGTCTCACGTGCTCACTGTTTTTATTCTGTCTGAAGCTATGAGATAGCAAGAGTCAGTTGTTCCTACTCATAGATGCTGATACTGTATTCTTTTTTTGTGAGATTTTATTTATTTATTTGACAGAGAGACAGAGAGAGAGCACAAGAAGACAGGCAGGCAGAGGGAGAGGGAGAAGCAGGCTCTCGCTGAGCAGGGAGCCCAACAAGGGGCTCGATCCCCCCAGGACCTTGGGATCATGGCCTGAGCCAAAGGCAGCCAACTGAGCCACCCAGGCGCCCCTGATACTCTACTCTTGCTTTCATGGAGAGTCTGTAAGCTCATACCACTCTTCTGCATTCATCTGTGGGTCCCCTGTGCTCAGCCCAGAGGCAAGGATGTAGCAGGTTCTGATTAAATGTTGTTGGAAGGCTGGATTTTCGTAAGTAACCTTCAATGCCTTTACAATATCCTAGCATCATCTTCTGTTACACTCGAAGTATTATTCTACAATTACAAAGATGATATTTAAAATTCCTTCATATTGAAAAACCAAACTAAACAAAAAGTATGGTTGAAAGAGTTTACACAAATTAGAGAGAACTTGGCTCTGAATTAAGTTTTCCCATCCCTGCTGTATAGAGCAGATTGTTAGACTCAGCATTTGTAAATGCGCTTCAACCAAAAGCTTTGTTTTACAATTTGCTCTAAAGTAATTAGAAAAATGTGCATGAAAGCATGACACATATAAATCACAGGTATATTCATCTGGATGTATTTTGTGTAGTTTGCATTTATAGCTCATTTTGTGAAGCCAAATTTACTGTATTGAAACAAAGAAAGGTAAAGAGACTAGTATTTTCCCAGCAACTGCAAGGTTGCTAGGCACTGTGCCAGATACAGCACAAACTCTATCTCAGTTAATCTTCTGTGATGTAAATATTGCCACCCTTTCACAGAGGAGGACCCTGGACTATGTGAAAAACTGAGCATGTGGGGAATCAATAAATATTTTATTTCTTGTTGAACAAATGCAGGTTTAATCAAAGTAATTACAACTTATATCTAAACTATTTGGGGGTAGAGACACAAATTGAACCCTATTCACTGCACCAAAACTCCAGTTATTTTTATAAGAGTGATTTGCTTTGGTGAGGTATTTTGAATAAGACATGTTTATTTAAGTTACAATTTAATTTGCAATGATAAATTTATGGATAAGTTTTTAAAGAATACAAACACATCATGGCATCATTATACAGCAACCAACGACTACTTGTAAGAGTTCTTTTTTGTGTGTGTTATTCTCCTTGACAAAATGAAGCCAGATGACTAGAAATTATGAAAAGGCATAGACTGGTTCAATGAAATTGAACTTGGAGACAAATTCAATTTTATATTCTAATATAACATTTCCTAAGATATGTTCTCTAGAGATATTAAGAGGTCTTTTACACACACACACACACACACACACACACACACACTCACCCTTATTATGATATAAAAAAATAAATAAATAGTTGCATGTGTACATCACAGAATTCCATGATCAAAGATTTTGAGGAAATGTGTTAAAGAAAATTAAACATTTGCTTTTAAATTTTATAAATTCTTATATCCATTAATATGGCAATGTGCTTTGTGAAACTTCAAGGTGAAATGGAATTTGCAAGGTCCCCAAATCTTCTCGATCACAAAAATCCTTTTACAAGGAACAATTAACTGTTAACTCTTGGAGTGTAAATACATTTGGGGAAATATTTATTCATTAATCATTGTTTAGGCATTGGGGATGCAGAATTATTAACAGACCAAGATTCTTGCTTTTGTGGAGCTAATATTCTAGTAATGGAGATAGAACGTAAACAAGACAGATACATAAAACATGTGGGACTCTGATGAGTTCCAAGGAGAAAAAAAGTGGGGAAGAGGGTGAGAGTCTCAGAACAAGACGTTGATCATCTAAATAGGGTCCCAGAGAAAGCCTCACTGAGAAAGTAGCATTAAAGATTAAGCAAAGGAGCAAGCTAGGTGGATTTCTGGGGAGGAGTTTTCCAGGCAGAGGAAAGCTCAAATTCAGGAACAAAATGTCTGTGCGGCTGGAACAGAGTGAACAAGTGGACAGTCATAGGATAGGTGGTCAGAGAAATTATAGGGACCCAGATTAAGTAGGTCCTTGTAAGTTACAAGGAATTTGGTTATGAATGAAATAAGAACCTCTTGGAAAGTTTTGAGCACTCAAATGACCAAATCTCTCTTATGGATGATTTTTTGAGAAAAGCCACCTGTCAAGGAGCAAAGCAGAACAACCAGGTAGGAGGCTTTTGCAAGGATCCAGAGTGACATGATGGTGACCTGCACAAAGATTTCAGCAGTGGAGTAGGTGAACTTGAGTCAGATTCTGGATCTATAGTGAAGGGTGAGAGTATGCTGGATTTCTTGATAAATCAGACATTGGATTTGAAAGATAGCCATCGGTGATGATTCCAGAGCTTTAGATTCAGTAACCGGAAGAATAGTTGCTACTTCTTGTAATGGAGAAGACCTTGAGAGAAGGAAGTTTGAGGAGAGAAGGTTACATATTAGGAGTTCATTTGTAGACAGAATTTTGAGATGCTTTTCAGTTATTCATGTGCAGAGTTTGGTTTGGCAGGTGGAATACTAAAGTACATAGTCAGTGTCACCCAGTGGCAAATTGTTTGCCTAGAGCACATGGGAATTCCAGAATTAGAATGGTCTAGATTTAAGGGACCAATCCTAATTTACAGAATCTTCAACATGAACTAAAATCCTGTAAGCTACCTTAGTGTTGTTATGCTCCTGGCAGAAGCAAACAAATAGAAAAGAAGAGGATGAAGAGGTTGAGGAGGTTGCAGAATCACCAAAGCAGTTCTCATTCTTTGCTTCTTGGGAGCTAGAAGGTGGAATTAACAGTAAAACAGCAGTGATGCTGCTGGGTGCTTTGAGATGACTCAACAATCCTTCTGAAGGAATCTCAATAGGAGCTTTTCTCAAGAGTTCTGTTGATGAGCAGCACTCTACCCTCAACATCTTCAATTAATTCAGCTTTAGAGGAGTTGTTGCTGGTCTATAGATCTTCTGTTTTGACAAAGATAGCTTGTGACATCACTGTCAGTCTGAAGGACTTCTATTTTGAGACTGGTGACAGCTAACCAGGAAAGCCAATACTCTAAGTGAATTTAATAGACTCTATTCGAATTCGACTTGGGTTGCTATGGAAATCTTATTAGAAAGTATAGGCAATACACATGATCTCCCTTCTAGGTTGTTGTTGTTTTTTTTTCCCTAAACTTCACTTCCTTTATGTGTAGGAAAAAATGTTCTTTTTTAAATTGTGAACATATAGAGAAAGTGCATAAAACATAAATGTGAAGCTTCAACATTTTATTATAAAATATACAAATTCATGTAACCAGACAGCTCAAGGAAGACAACTCTACTGGCTATTTAGAAGGCAATCACTTGCCCCTTCTAAATCACAGCACTTCTATCCCCTCAAAAACAAAAACAATCAATATCCTATTTTGGTTTCCATTTTCTAGCTTGCATTTAGCATTTTACCACCGAACACTATAGCTTAATTTAGTCTGATTCATTGTATATTATATATACATATATGAATATATATTCATTGCATGAATATATAATTTATCCATTCTACTGTTTATTGGCCCTTGGTTTTTTTTTAGTTTTAGAACATTATAAATAATTCCGCCTTGAACATTTTGGTAGCCATCTTTGTATAAATGTGTATTCATTTCTATTTAATATTGTTGGGACATAAGATGTGCTTATCTTCATATTTGATAGATAACAAACTTCTTTTGTTGTAGTGGTCTTGTCATTTATTTTCCTGAAGAGGCTGAACTGATTTATGTTCCAACCAGAATTGTGTAAGAATTTCTGTTATTCTATATTCTGTCCCACATCTAAAAGGGTCCCTAGTTTTAACATTTTGCCATTCTATTTTTATGGTAATGTATCTCATTTGTCTTTCCTGAATGAGAGTTTGAGCACATTTTTTAAAAAACATTTATTTATTTATTTATTTATTTATTTATTTAGAGAGTAAGTGGTGGGGGAGGCGCAGAAGGAGGGGGAGAGAGAAAATCTCAGGCAGACTCAACGCTGAGGGTAGAACCTCAGGCGGGGCTCAATCCCATGACCCTGAGATCATGACCTGAGCTGAAATCAAAGAGTTGGATGCTCAACTGACTGAGCCACCCAGGTGCTCTGAGATTGAGCGTATTTTGAGCACATCATGTTTCTTTGATATTTGGATAACCTCTTTGTGAAGTATTTGTTAGATCTCTTACTCATTTTTAATGGATTTTCTTATTTTCTTATTAGTTTCTTAGACTTTTTATATAACATGTATTTTATGGCTTTATAATAAGTCTGTATTTCTCCTAGATTAAGTAAACCAAACTTATGCTTTTGCTAGAGTGTCCTGGTTATCCCTGGCTATTTGCATTTCCATATATATTTTGAAATCAGCTAGTCAGCTTTTATACAGGAAGAAAAAGCTTGTTCTGACTTTTATTGAAATTATATTAAATCTACAGATGAGTTTAGAAAGTATTGGTAAATGTTTAGATATTAAATTTTCTAATACATGACCATCGTATAGCTCTCCACTTGTTTAGCTCTTCTTTAATTTCTCTCAGTAATGTTATAGATTTCTGTCTAGAGGTTTTACATATTTTGGTTAGATTTATCCCTTGACATTTAAATTTTTGATGCTATTGAAAATGATACTGGTTTTTAAATTTCATTTCCTCTTTTTGTTGCTGCAAATTCAATTGATTTTTATATATTGACTTTATATCTAGTAACCTTGCTATACTTTTTACTTCTAATAACATATCTAATAATAAATTAGTTTTTTACTAATTTTGGATTGTCTATTAATTTATATCATCTGAATAAGTTTTTTTTTTATTCCTTAAATATTTTAGTTCTTATTTTCTTTCTGTACTGGCTAGACCTTCCTGTACAGTGTTGATTAAAAATAGTTATAGTAAGTTTCATTTTCTTATTCACAATCTCAGAGTGGAAGCTTTTGACATTTTACCATTAATTATGATGTTTGCCTATGGCCTTGTTGCTACCTGCTACCACAGTAAGAAAATTCTCTACTTCTACTGTGCAAAGATTTCCCAATTTTCAATTTGTAGCAAATTTTACCGAAGATTTTTTTCTGAATCTATTGAAGTCGTCATATGCTTTGTCCTTAGTTTATTAATGTAATGACTTAAATGGATTATTTTTCAAGAGTTAAACCTGTTTTGCTTTCCTGGAATAAACTCAACCTAGTTGCGATATATTATCCTTTTTCAATACTGCTTGATTTAAGTATTCTATGTTTTAGGGATTTTCTTCATTCATAACTGTAAATTGTGCCTTATTTTACTCTGAAGAAATCAAGAGAATTGATGAATTATAGACTTTCTTAGGTCTGAAAACAAAAATCCCTAAGTTCAGCCAAAAGAAGGGAGTAAGGAATAAAAAAGGAAAGAGAAAACAATAGAAAAAGCAAAAGAGATTCAAATAGAAAACACATTGAAAAGATGTAAAAATAAATTTTGAAAAATATAAGTAATCATAATTAATGGAAACACCATATTAAACATAATAACCACAATAATGCTTTGAAAGTATTATTAATATTAAAGTAAAATTTGAAGAAATTTTACTAGGTAGAAGATTCTTACTAGTTAATAATAACATGCTCACTTAACTAGGAAAATAAAAATTGTAAAGATAAAAATTGTGAAGTATTGTAGCTCACAATACAATCTCAAAATAAATGAACAGAAAATGTGTATATCTACATATCTATAATATTGATAGATTATAAGACAAATTTAAATATTTGTACCATAAAAGGAAGTCTTAACACACCTCCCTTGTTTCTTAGGTCAAAGAAACAAGAAAAATTTCAAACACTTATATGCAATATAAAGAGTACAATTAACAAACTTGATTTAATGGATACATAATGAATATTATACACAACACTTGGAAAATACATCTTCTATCCAAAAACATATCTAACATTTATTTTTTTAAAAATCTAGTATTTGGAGTTCTTACACCCATCTCACCTGGTAGACATCGTCATTAGGCATTCAGCTCTAGAACTTCACCTGAACTTCGGCCCTCTGCCTCCCCATTCAACAAACACTTACCATCCTGGCAGAGTGAACCTACAAGATCTAATTATTCCAGGGAAAATGACCTTCTATTCTAGAAGTACATTGTTGGACGTTGGAGGACAGCCCAAGACAACTGATTATACTATGGAGACATGTATATTGACTGCCAAAGAGAGTTAATTTGCGGCGGAGCAAGATGGCGGAGGAGTAGGAGACCTAGATTTCGTCTGGTCTCAGGAATTCAGCTGAATAGGGATCAAACCATTCTGAACACCTACGAACTCAACAGGAGATCGAACAGGAGAGTAGCAACAACTCTCTGAACAGAGAAGCGACCACTTACTGGAAGGTAGGACGTGCGGAGAAGTGAATCCGAGGCGATATTCGGGAGGATAGACGGCGGGGGAGGGGCCTCCGCCGGCCGCTTCTGGCAAGTGCTAGAGCCGCGGAGCACAAAATCGGACCTTTTAAAAGTTGGCTCGGCGGAGGGACGTTGCTGCAGTGGCTAAGCGGGGGGTGGAATCCTCCCGGGACAGTGTGGTCTCAGGACCCTTGGGGTCACAGAGAGACCGGGGGTGCCTGAGTGCGGCAGAGCTCCCAGGTGTCGGGGCGGGGAAGCCGGGTGCAGAGACGGAGCCGAGGCACGGGCTCTCAGCTCGGGGTTGCCATAAACTGTGATCTGCGGACCAGTCGGGGCACGGCTCCCCCAGCAAGGACCCAACAAGCAGCAGATCCGGGGAGACTCCCCTTCCTTCCCGGGGAGGAGCGGTGCGGGAACGCACTGCAGGGATCTGCTGGGTTTGGAGACTCCGAGCGGGGTCGGGTGCCAGAGATAGCAACACTCGATCACAGGCCGGGTGAGCATGGAGTGCGGCCAGAGACCGGGGACACGGGAGTGACTGCTTTTCTCTGGGGGCGCACTGAGGAGCGGGGCCCCGAGTTCTCGGCTACTCCGGGCGGAGACTGGGAGGCCGCCATTTTCGCCCTGGGCCTCCAAGGCTGTACCGAGAGCTTGCAGGGAACAAAAGCTCCTGAGAGCAAACTGGAGCAGCTTCCTTAGCCCGGACCGACAAGGGTGGGGCAATTCCGCCTCCGGCAAAGACATTTGGAAACCACAGCAACAGGCTCCTCCCCCAGAAGATCAACACAAACAGCCAGCAAGCCAAGACCAAGTTGATCGATCAAAGAGAATAGGAGAACTCCAGCGCTAGGGGAATACTGCACATAGATTCATGGCTTCTTTTTTTTTTTTTTTTTTTTTAACCATGATTCATTATTTCATCAAAGTTAATTTTTGTTGACTTTTTTTATTTTTCTTTTTCCCTTTTTCAACCAACATCTTATAAATCCCTTTTTTTAAAAAAAAACATTTTTTGTTTTTTTTTCATTTTTAGAGTCATATTTTATCCCTTCATATAGTTATCCTTGTTTTTGGCATATATATATAAGTTGTTCTCTCTTTAAAATTTTGAGGTACAGTTTCTTCTAACAGATCAAAATATACCCTAAACCACTAGTGTATGGCTTGGTTCTAGTCTCCTGCCTGATCACATTCTCTCCCTTTTTCCTTTTTTTTTTTTCCTTAAATCTTCTTTCTTTTTTCAAACAACTTATCTTACCAAGTCCTTTTATAAAATCTTTTATAATTTTCATCTTTACAGTCATCTTCCATCCCTTCATTGTATCAACCCTTATTTTGTACATATATGTCTTTCTTCCTTTAAAATTTTAAGAGGCACTTTTTTCTAACAGACCAAAATACGCCCAAAATCTAGTGTGTGGCACTGATCTATGCACTAGCCTGATCATATTTGATCATATTCTGCCTTTTTTGAATTGTTTTGTTTTTGTTTTTATCTTTTTTTCTTTTTTTTTTCTTTTTCTCTTTCTTTTTTCTTTCTTTCCCTTTCTTTTCCCCTGGTTTCAGGTCTTTTCTGATTTGAATACAGTATATTTGCTGGGGACGTTGTAAACCTGTTAGCCTTTTGTTCTCTCATTCATCTATTCTCCTCTGGACAAAATGACAAGATGAAAGAAATCACCTCAGCAAAAAGAACAAGAGGTAGTACCGTCAGCCAGGGACCTACTCAATACGGACATTAGTACGATGTCGGACCTAGAGTTCAGAATCATGACTTTAAAGATACTAGCTGGGCTTGAAAAAAGCGTGGAACTTATTAGAGAAACCCTTTCTGGAGAAATAAAAGAACTAAAATCTAACCAAATCGAAATCAAAAAGGCTATTGATGAGGTGCAATCAAAAATGGGGGCACTAAATGCTAGCATAAATGAGGCAGAAGAGAGAATCAGCGATATAGAAGACCAAATGATGGAAAATAAAGAGGCTGAGAAAAAGAGAGAGAAACAACTACAGGATCACGAGGGCAGAATTCGAGAGATAGGTGATACGATAAGACGAAACAACATTAGAATAATTGGGATCCCAGAAGAAGAAGAGAGAGAGAGAGGGGCAGAAGGTATATTGGAGCAAATTATAGCAGAGAACTTCCCTAATGTGAGGAAGGAAACAGGCATTAAAATCCAGGAGGCACAGAGAACCCCTCTCAAAATCAATAAAAATAGGTCAACACCCCGACATCTAATAGTAAAACTTACGAGTCTCAGAGACAAAGAGAAAATCCTGAAAGCAGCTCGGGAGAAGAGATATGTAACCTACAATGGTAGAAATATGAGATTGGCAACAGACCTATCCACAGAGACCTGGCAGGCCAGAAAGGACTGGCAAGATATCTTCAGAACACTAAACGAGAAAAATATGCAGCCAAGAATACTATATCCAGCTAGGCTATCATTGAAAATAGAAGGAGAGATAAAAAGCTTCCAGAACAAACAAAAACTAAAGGAATTTGCAAACACGAAACCAGCCCTCCAAGAAATATTGAGAGGGGTCCTCTAAGCAAAGAGAGAACCTAAAAGCAGCAAAGAGCAGAAACGAACACAGACAACAGACAGTTAACAGTCACCTTACAGGTAATACAATGGCACTAAATTCATACCTTTCAATAGTTACCCTGAATGTAAATGGGCTAAATGCCCCAATCAAAAGACACAGGCTATCAGATTGGATTAAAAAACAAGACCCATCAATATGCTGTCTGCAAGAGACTCATTTTACACCCAAAGACACCCCCAGATTGAAAGTGAGGGGGTGGAAAACCATTTACCATGCTAATGGACACCAAAAGAAAGCTGGGGTGGCAATCCTTATATCAGACAAACTAGATTTTAAAACAAAGACTGTAATAAGAGATGAGGAAGGACACTATATCCTACTTAAAGGGTCTATCCAACAAGAAGATCTAACAATTGTAAATATCTATGCCCCGAACATGGGAGCAGCCAATTATATAAGGCAATTAATAACAAAAGCAAAGAAACACATTGACAACAATACAATAATAGTGGGGGACTTTAACACCTCCCTCACTGAAATGGACAGATCATCTAAGCAAAAGATCAGCAAGGAAATAAAGACTTTAAATGACACACTGGACCAAATGGACTTCACAGACATATTCAGAACATTCCATCCCAAAGCAACGGAATACACATTCTTCTCTAGTGCCCATGGAACATTCTCTAGAACAGATCACATCCTAGGTCACAAATCAGGTCTCAATCGGTACCAAAAGATTGGGATCATTCCCTGCATATTTTCAGACCACAATGCTTTGAAACTAGAACTCAACCGCAAGAGGAAAGTCGGAAAGAACTCAAATACATGGAGGCTAAAGAGCATCCTACTAAAGAATGAATGGGTCAACCAAGAAATTAAAGAAGAATTAAAAAAATTCATGGAAACCAATGAAAATGAAAACACAACTGTTCAAAATCTTTGGGATACAGCAAAGGCAGTCCTGAGAGGAAAGTATATAGCAATACAAGCCTTTCTCAAGAAACAAGAAAGGTCTCAAATACACAACCTAACCCTACACCTAAAGGAGCTGGAGAAAGAACAGCAAAGAAAGCCTAAACCCAGCAGGAGAAGAGAAATCATAAAGATCAGAGCAGAAGTCAATGAACTAGAAACCAAAAGAACAGTAGAACAGATTAACGAAACTAGGAGCTGGTTCTTTGAAAGAATTAACAAGATTGATAAACCCCTGGCCAGACTGATCAAAAAGAAAAGAGAAATGACCCAAATCAACAAAATCATGAATGAAAGAGGAGAGATCACAAGCAACACCAAAGAAATACAAACAATTATAAGAACATATTATGAGCAACTCTATGCCAGCAAATTAGATAACCTGGAAGAAATGGGTGCATTCCTAGAGATGTATCAACTACCAAAATTGAACCAGGAAGAAATAGAAAACCTGAACAGACCTATAACTACTAAGGAAATTGAAACAGTCATCAAAAATCTCCCAACAAACAAAAGCCCAGGGCCAGATGGCTTCCCAGGGGAATTCTATCAGACATTTCAAGAAGAATTAATACCTATTCTCCTGAAACTGTTCCAAAAAATAGAAATGGAAGGGAAACTTCCAAACTCATTTTATGAGGCCAGCATTACCTTGATCCCAAAACCAGACAAAGACCCCATCAAAAAAGAGAATTACAGACCAATATCCTTGATGAACATGGATGCAAAAATTCTCACCAAAATACTAGCCAATAGGATCCAACAGTACATTAAAAGGATTATTCACCACGACCAAGTGGGATTTATCCCTGGGCTGCAAGGCTGGTTCAACATCCGCAAATCAATCAACGTGATACAATACATTAACAAAAGAAAGAACAAGAATCATATGATCCTCTCAATAGATGCAGAAAAAGCATTTGACAAAGTACAACATCCTTTCTTGATCAAAACTCTTCAGAGTATAGGGATAGAGGGTACATACCTCAATATTATAAAAGCCATCTATGAAAAACCTACAGCGAATATCATTCTCAATGGGGAAAGGCTGAGAGCTTTACCCCTAAGGTCAGGAACGCGGCAGGGATATCCACTCTCACCACTGCTATTCAACATAGTATTAGAAGTCCTAGCCACAGCAATCAGACAACAAAAAGAAATCAAAGGCATCCAAATCGGCAAAGAGGAAGTCAAACTCTCACTCTTTGCAGATGATATGATACTGTATGTGGAAAACCCAAAAGACTCCACCCCAAAACTGCTAGAACTCATACAGGAATTCAGTAAAGTAGCAGGCTATAAAATCAATGCACAGAAATCAGTGGCATTCCTATACACCAACAACAAGACAGAAGAGAGACAAATCAAGGAGTCGATCCCATTTACAATTGCACCCAAAACCATTAGATACCTAGGAATAAATCTAACCAAAGAGGCAAAGGATCTGTACTCAGAAAACTATAAAATACTCAGGAAAGAAATTGAAGAAGACACAAAGAAATGGAAAAACGTTCCATGCTCATGGATTGGGAGAATCAACATTGTGAAGATGTCAATGCTACCTAGAGCAATCTACACATTCAATGCAATCCCCATCAAAATACCATCCACTTTTTTCAAAGAAATGGAACAAATAATCCTAAAATTTGTATGGAACCAGAAGAGACCCAGAATAGCCAGAGGAATACTGAAAAAGAAAAGCAAAGCTGGTGGCATCACAATTCCGGACTTCCAGCTCTATTACAAAGCTGTCATCATCAAGACAGTATGGTACTGGCACAAAAACAGACACATAGATCAATGGAACAGAATTGAGAGCCCAGAAATGGACCCTCAACTCTATGGTCAACTTATTTTTGACAAAGCAGGAAAGAATGTCCAATGGCAAAATGACAGTCTCTTCAACAAATGGTGTTGGGAAAATTGGACAGCCACATGCAGAAGAATGAAACTGGACCATTTCCTTACACCACACACAAAAATAGACTCCAAATTGTTGAAAGACCTAAACGTGAGACAGGAGTCCATCAAAATCCTAAAGGAGAACACAGGTAGCAACCTTTTCGACCTTAGCCGCAGCAACTTCTTCCTAGAAACATCGCCAAAGGCACGGGAAGCCAGGGCAAAAATGAACTATTGGGATTTCATCAAGATAAAAAGCTTCTGCACAGCAAAAGAAACAGTCCACAAAACCAAAAGACAACCGACAGAATGGGAGAAAATATTTGCAAATGACATATCAGATAAAGGCTAGTATCCAAAATCTATAAAGAACTTATCAAACTCAACACCCAAAGAACAAATAATCCAATCAAGAAATGGGCAGAAGACATGAACAGACATTTCTCCAAAGAAGACATCCAAATGGCCAACAGGCACATGAAAAAGTGCTCAACATCGCTCGGCATCAGGGAAATCCAAATCAAAACCTCAATGAGATACCACCTCACACCCGTCAGAATGGCTAAAATTAACAAGTCAGGGAACGACAGATGTTGGCGGGGTTGTGGAGAAAGGGGAACCCTCCTACACTGTTGGTGGGAATGCAAGCTGGTGCAACCCCTCTGGAAAACAGTATGGAGGTTCCTCAAACAGTTGAAATTAGAGCTACCGTTCGATCCAGCAATTGCACTACTGGGTATTTACCACAAAGATACAAATGTAGGGACCCGAAGGGGTACGTGTACCCCAATGTTTATAGCAGCAATGTCCACCATAGCCAAACTGTGGAAAGAGCCAAGATGCCCATCGACAGATGAATGGATAAAGAAGATGTGGTATATATACACAATGGAATATTATGCAGCCATCAAAAGGAATGAGATCTTGCCATTTGCAACAACGTGGGTGGAACTGGAGGGTGTTATGCTGAGTGAAATAAGTCAATCAGAGAAAGACATGTGTCACATGACCTCACTGATATGAGGAATTCTTAATCTCAGGAAAGAAACTGAGTGTTACTGGAGTGGTTGGGGGTGGGAGGGATGGGGTGGCTGGGTGATAGATATTGGGGAGGGTATGTGCTACGGTGAGCGCTGTGAATTGTGCAAGACTGTTGAATCACAGATCTGTACTTCTGAAACAAATAATGCAACAGATTTTAAGAAAAAAGAAAAAGAAGATAACAGGAGAGGAAGAAAAGGGGAGTATGTCAGAGGGGGAGACGAACCATGAGAGATGATGGACTCTGAGAAACAAACTGAGGGTTCTAGAGGGGAGGGGGGTAGGGGGATGGGTTGGCCTGGTGATGGGTATTGAGGAGGGCACGTTCTGCATGGAGCACTGGGTGTTATGAACAAACAATGAATCATGGAACACTGCACCAAAAACTGATGATGTAATATAGTGATTAACATAACAATAAAAATTAAAAAGAAAAATCTAGTATTTGCAAATGTCTTATCAGGTAAAGAGCTTATCAAACTCAACACCCAGAAACCAAAAAGTCCAGTCAAGAAATGGGCAGAAGACATGAACAGATATTTCTCCAAAGAAGACATACAAATGGCCAACAGAAACATGAAAAAATCTTCAACATCACTCGGCATCAGGGAAATACAAATCAAAACCACAAGGAGATACCACCTCACACCAGTCAGAATGGCTAAAATGAACAACTCATGAAACAACAGATGTTGGCAAGGATGCAGAGAAAGGGCAACCCTCTTACACTGTTGGTGGGAAGAAATTGGTGCAGCCACTCTGGAAAACAGTATGGAGGTTCCTCAAAAAGTTGAAAATAGAGCTACCCTATGACCCAGCAATTGCACTACTAGGTGTTTATCCAAAGGATACAAAAACAGCGATTTGAAGGGGCACCTGCACCCCAATGTTTATAGCAGCAATGTCCATAATAGCCAAAATATGGAAAGGAGCCCAGATGTCCATCAACAGATGAATGGATAAAGAAGATGTGGTGTGTGTGTGTGTGTATGTGTGTGTAATGGAATATTACTTAGCCATCAAAAAGAATGAAATGTTGACATTTGCAGTGATGTGGACGGAACTAGAAGGTATTATGCTAAGCGAAATAAGTCAGTCAGAGAAAGACAAATACCATATGATTGCATTCATATGTAGACTTTAAGAAACAAAACAGATGAACATGGGGAAGGGAAGGAAAAAATAAAATAAGATGAAAATTGAGAGGGAGGCAAACCATAAGAGACTCTGAACTATAGGGAAAAAACTGAGGGTTCCTGGAGGAGGGATGGGGTAACTGGGTGATGGACATTAAGGAGGGCACTTGATAAAATGAGCACTGGGTGTTATATGCAATTAATGAATCACTAAATTCTACCTCTGAAACTAATAGGAAAAAATCTAGTCTCAACAAATTTTCAAGATTTAATATTATGAATACTATATTTTCTAATCACAGTGTAAACAAGTTAAAAATCAGCAACAAAAAGAGGACCAGCTATATTTCTCATAATTAGGGACTTTAACACACATAATTAATTTTAGATCAGGGAAGAAAATAAAAATATTCCACATCAAAATGTGTAGGATGAAGCTAATGCCAAGCTTAATGCCAAGTTAAGAGGTAAGTATATTGAACTTTCTTATGTTAGAAATCCAAAGGTTCAGTGTAATGAGCCAAACATTCTACTATAAGAGGTTAGAAAAAATAAGCCATAATAAATCTAAAAAGTATACATAATATAAAGGACAGAAGAAATAAATGATATTTAAATATTATCACACAAAAGAGAGGATTGAAAGAGCCAGAAGTTGGTTATTAAAAATTTATCCTTAGGGCGCCTGGGTGTCTCAGTCAGTTAAGCATCTGCCTTCAGCTCAGGTCATGATCCCAGCGTCCTGGGATCGAGCCCAGCATCGGGCTCCGTGCTCAGCAAGGAGCCTGCTTCTCCCTCTCCCTCTGCCTGCCTGTCTGCCTGCTTGTGATCGCTCTCTCTCTGTGTCAAATAAATAAATAAAATTTAAAAAAAAAAATTTATCTTAAGGAAAAAATCACCATGCTCAGCCAACTTTGGAATAGAGTTCTTTGTAACGTACCGATAACAGATAATTTCAACTTAACCTCTTCTAGAATTGAAAAGAGAAAATACTCCAAAATTTATTCTAAGTGGCTAGCATAATCTTAAAGCTAAAACCTAACAAAAGCGGTGCAAGTAAGGAAAGCACAAACTAAACCCAGCAAAGTATACAAAAGGTCCTAGCACTTGACTAATTTTTGTTTATTTCTGGAATGTAAGTTTGCTTTATTAGTAGTAAATGTACTAGTATAATCCACCATATTAAAGGAACAAAGTAGGAAAAGGAAAAAAAAAAACAAAAAAACAATGATTTTCAAAGTAGCAAAACCAATCAATAAGCCTAACATGATAAAAAACACTTTTCAAACTAAGAGTGGATGGGAACTTTTTTTTTTGATAGAGGGCATTTAAAAATCCTTAACATATATTGTATCTGATAGAACCTCTTGCAAAATGTCCCTTTGGCATCAGAAACAAGACAAGGTGCCCATGACCTTCATTCTTATTTAATAATGTATTAGAAATTTATTGTCAGTGTAGTAAGACAAGAAAAAGAATGATAAGGAAGGTTGGAAACTTGTCATTACTTGACAAGTATACTATTCCCCAAAAGAATCTGCATAGGATTATTAAAATTAATAAGGAATTTAGCAAAGTTTTTGGATAGAAAACATTAACATAAAAAATCAGTTACAATTTCGTGCTCTGCTGCTCAAAAAAAAATAAATAGAAAAAAATCAGCTACATTTTTATTTAATTTAAAAAGAGATATTTACTCTACAAGCAAATAACATAAATTACAAATAAATCTAACAAAAGATATAAAAAGATGCAGTTTTGGTGTTTTTGTTGTTACGTTTTAAGGAAAAGAGGACAAAAAGCAGACATAGCATATGTGAAGAACAAGTTAGGGCATTGATCCCTGCAGGTATCAAGAGTTGGCTGTCGAAGTTAAGACAGCAGCATATCAGTGCATGGATAGACAGATCAGTGAAAGAAAGGAAGACCATAAGCACTGACGCTAGCATATATGGAAACTTGAATCCCGACAAAGAGGCAACTACAGATCAGTTATCAAAGGAAGGACTGTAAAATAAATAATAATGGGACATTTGGATATTTGTATAGAAAAATATTTAAATTGGATATCTCTCTTTTTCTATACCTCCAAATAAGTTCATACTTTAATTAAATACCGAAATAGGAGAAACAAATTTATAATTTAAAAAAAAGCAACAGAGAAACAAAATAATTAATGATTCTGTGGTAAGAAATTATGTATTAAACAGGGCATAAAAATCCTATCCATCGAGAGCCTAATAAAAATTATTGTATAAAAATGAAGACCTTGTTTATGTCAAAACACAACATAAAAAGAGCAAAAACAAAATCCACAAACTAGGATGAGACATTTTCACTACATATAACAAATTTCAAATTAGTACTCTACAGATTAATATAAAAATGGCAGAAAATCCAATAGAAAAATGAGCATTGATATAAAGAGAAAGTACAAATAACCTATAATATATGAAAAGATGCTCAACATCATCTCTTGCTTGAAAAATGACATACAAATCAGAATGAGATATTTCACCATCAGCCAATAGGCAAGATAGACTAGACTTAACTAGACTCAAATAGACTCAACTTGAGTAGACTAACTAGACTAGACTAGACTAACTAGATTAGAATAGAGTAGAAATTTGGATAGAGTTTGGTGTTGACTAGATTTGGAACAATAGGAAATCTCACTCACCATTGGCAGTATAATGCCATTCCTACTGATATACCATAAAAAAGTCTTGCACATGTGCTTTAGGAGATGTATATGAAAGTTCATGATACTGTTCACAGCAGTCAAAACATAAAAAGAATCCAAATGGCCATAATTAATAAAAATGGATAAATAAGTTTTGGTGTAATCAACTATTCAATAGAGTATCATGTAGTAAACAAAATAAAGAACTGCAAAAATATGAGTCATCATGGATAAACCTCACATAAAAATAATATTAAATAAAGTAAATAACTCACTGACAAATCTAAACGCTAGCATTTTATTTGTTTAACTGTAGCAGTATTTTTCTAGGTGTATCTCCTGACACAAGGGAAACAAAAGCAAAAATAAACTATTGGGACCACATCAAAATATAAAGCTTCTGCACAGTAAAGGAAACAATCAACAAAATTAGAAGGCCATCTACAGAATGGGCGAAGGTATTTGCAAATCACATATCTGATAAATGGTTAGTATCCAAAATTTATAAAGAACTTGCACAGCTCAACACCCAAAAGACAAATAACCCAATTAAAAAATTGGGCAGAAGACATGAACAGACATTTCTCCAAAGAAGACATCCAGATGGCCAACAGACACATGAAAATTTGCCTAACATCAGTCATCATCAGGGAAATGTAAATCAAAACTACATTAAGATATCACCTCATCCCTATCAAAATAGCTAAAATTAAACACAAGATACAAGTGTTGGCAAGGATGTGGATTAAAAGGAACCCTCTTGCACTGCTGGTGGGAGTGCAAACTGGTGCAGCCACTGCAGATAACAGTATGGAGTTTCCTCAGAAAGTTAAAAATAGATCTATCCTACAATCCAGCAATCACAGTACTGGGTATTTATCCAAAGACAAAACACTAATTCAAAGGGATACATGCACCCCTATGTTTATAGCAACATTATTTACAATAGCCAAGTTATGAAAGCAGCCCAAGTGCCTACTGATTGATGAATGAAGAAAGAAGATGTGGCATATATATAGACACACACAATGGAATATTATTCAGCCATAGGAAAGATTGAAATCTTGCCATTTGCAACAATACAGATGGAGCTAGAGAGTGTAATGCTAAGTGAAGTCAGTCAGAGAAAGACAAATACCTTATGATTACACTCATGTGTGAAATTTAAGAAACAAAACAAATGAGCAAAGGGGAGAAAGAAGGAGAGAGAGAGAAACTAAGAAACAGACTCTTAACTATAGAGAACAAACTGATGGTTACCAGAGGGGAGTTCGGTGGGGGGATGGGTTAAATCTGTGATGGAGATTAAGGATTGTACTTGTGATGAACACTGAATGAGGTATGGAATTGTTGAATCACTAGATTGTACACCTGAAACTAATGTAATACTGTGTGTTAACTAACTGGAGTTAAAGTAAAAACTTAAAAGAAAAAAATATTTATTTATTTACTATTTATTCATTTATTTATTTGTACATATAATGTATATATGTGTGTATAGTTTATAGATTACAGGAAAAAATGAACAAAATATTTTCCAGGTGTAAGGTTATTTTCTGTTGATAATTGGTGAAACATATGTGGCTTTGATTTACACAAATTTCAGGAAAGTGATTATCTCTTTGAGGAAGGAAAAGGGAGTATGATCTGGGAGAAGCAGACAATATCCAATAAGAGACTAGTGGTGTTAAACTTCTTAAACTAGGTTATATGCAGTTGTTAATTTTATGTATTTTATTAACTGTATACTTATCCTTTATATATCTTCACATATATAATGTATTTCACAATAAAAAATTTAAATAACCTGAAAAAAAGAGAAAAATGTCTAAATTACACAATTCCTTTTAAATTCAATGGGAGAAGAAAGGATAAAATCCAAGCTGCTAAATGTACACATAAGCCCCTTTGTGTCAACATCTCCAGTTTTCTTTGTGCTCAGCAATAAGCTGATTTGGGCTCTCAGATTAATACACCATTTTCTCCTTTGGGATTTTTCTCCTTTACATTCCACTTGAAACCCTCTAGATTCTCTGCCACATCTCATCTCTTCTGTATTTTCCTTTAAAACTCCATTCATCTATTGTGCCCCTTGGGAAAGATTCCTGAGGAGCTCTTCCCCTGGATGGCCACAACCTTTTCTCAGGCTCCATCAGTATCCCAACCTATTTCTATCACTGCATTTCTATATGGGATTGTTCCTAACATGTGGCTATTGTTCCCACCTGACTGTGAACACTTTGAGGACAGGGAGCTATGTTATTTGTTTCTGGACTCCCAGCTCTGAACACTATTCTCTCGCATCCCGTGGGCATCAAATATGTCTTTGTCCAGTGAAGGAAGGAAGGCAGGCTGCTACTGACTTTCTTTGTTCCTGAGAAGCTTCATCACAAAGACAGCATCAGCCTGGGAAGTTAAATAAGAGATTTTAATAATAGTTTAAGACAGTTTCTGACAAATATGGAAGGCAATTGAGCACTGTAAAGTTTCATATCTCAAATGAAGGTCATAAAACTACAACTATGGATTTTTAGAGGACAAGGTGAGTGACAGACAAAGTTTGCACGTCAGCTCTGTTATTTACTGGCTGGATGAACTTCATTTCCTTATCCGAAAAGTACAGATAATTATTCTACTGTACCATAGGGATGTCGGGAGGGTTAAATGTGATAATGCTGGTTAAGTGCTCAGCACAGTGCCTGACACATGGAAAGGAATAAGGATGACATCGGTTGGAACTTTTCTTTCTTTCTTTTTTTTTTTTTTAAGATTTTCTTTATTTATTTGAGAGAGAGCATAAGCTGGGGAGGGGCAGAGGGAGAGGGATAAGCAGACTCGTGGCTGAGCAGGGAGCCTGACACAGGCTTCATCCCAGGACCCAGAGATTATGAACTGAGCCAAAATGAGATTATGACCTGAGCTGAAATCAGATGCTTAACCGGCTGAGCCCCTCAGGTGCCCCTTGCTGGACCTTTTCAACATAACAGTTGCTTGACCAGGTCACTTGCTGAGCTCCTACAGCTTAATGCTCATAACCAGCCCTTAGTGAGGTCCTACGATTCCCCACTTTACAGGCAAGAAAATAACCTTAGAGAAGTATGACACACATGTTTAAGATCATACTGTTGGTGGAACCAGGCTCCATGCTGGAGTGGTCAGGGATCTGTAGACACTTTCCTGTGCCTGACAAAAGATGAGACTGGGTTGTGGATGGATTTGTGAGTGCGCATCTTATTTGCCACAAAATGTCTGTTTACAGTTGTGGGATATCTAAAAGTAGATTTTAATGAGAGGAACGATGTTTTGATTTCTTACATAGAAATACACGTGAACTTTCATATACTTAAAATACATAGCAGAAAACAGCTGCTTTTCAAAAAATCAAAAAAGTTAGTACCTCTAAATGTGGCTGGTAAGCCTGCTAAAAACCTCAAACTAGATTTTAATGTCATGTTTTTACAACAAACTGTATGGGTAGTAATCAGTGTGGAAGGTTGTCTCTTTCTTCCCCCAAAGGATTGTAGCAGGAATGAAATCATTAAATTTGAGAAACCATCCCTGCTGGGAGCTGAGTTGGAGTCCCTGCCTCTGAGTGGCAAATGGAATTGCATTTTAAAGAAACCTGGAGTCTTTATTCTCCTTGGCACCACGTTCCACACTCATGATTAGCAGGTGTCAGTTATCAGTTGAAATCATTTTGGTCCTTCACTGACTCTCGTTTGGTCCATTTCCATCCATCTGCTCAGGCGAGATGAAATTTCCTTTAGTGAAGGGCAAATGCAAAGATCACCAGCTTGGGCAGCTTTTACCATCACAATGTGCTGTTTACATCTTTGAAAAAGGACTTGATTAAAGTGCAGCAAAATAGTCTTTAAAATGTGAGTAAATGTATACTTATATGAATGTGTCAGTTCTTATAGAAGAAGCAGCATGTGGAAGTTCTGAATATTTGCTTCAGAATTTTTAATTAGACTTGAGTTAAAAAGCTTTCGAGAAACAAATAGATGTTCTTAAACCATAATCTGATGCTTGAGAGAACTGAGTAATTTTTGATACAAGTCGGCTTAAATGCTAAATGACATAAGATGGTTAAATGTCCAGATGAAAGATAAGATATATTGCTCCGTAACTGAATTCATAGCACTACACAAAAGATCCATCTGGACTAAAACTGGCAAGTCGCAGAAACAAACCTGAGGCTTCCTTGTTTCTGATCTCTTTATTTCTTGAATGAGTGGTGCTTTTAAGTAACTAAGTTGTCTTAATGTGTAAGGTAATGGTAGAAATATTTCATTCTCTAATTTTAAATGATATGGCAATTTAAAGTATATTACTGATATTGTAATGATAGGTTGTAGAGAATATTCCCTCAGCACTTACTATATAAAGGAAGATCCAGTAGAGGCTTTACAACCCAGCAACCAGAACCCCCTCCCTGGGCACCACACTTTAAAGGCTTCTAATCTTGTATAACATACTCGCTTAGCCTTCTAAAGGGGAACCCAGAAGTGCCAGACACTTAAAGCCCCAAGAGGGATCCTCAACCAATAAGAAATGATAATGGGTGATAAGTACCCCAGCTTCTTGCCCACCATGGGACAATCCTGCGATGTATTTCACACAGTCTCTGCGCTGGGTGTCCGCAGTGGTAAACTACTTGTCGACCCCTCTTTACTTATTTCCTCTTTTCCCTTTCTCACTTCTGCATGTCTTACAGTACTTCTGGGATCAACTCTCAAATCTTCTCTCAGAGTCCTGCTAAATCATGGAGCCAAGAGGATGTGCCTAATAGAGTTCATGTTTTTCTTGCAAGACCACCCTCCAGGTGTCAAGAAGCCCAGGATTCTCTATTCTGATGGTTTCCAGATGCTTCTGGAGCCTGTGCAGTACACCCTCTCTATTGAGACTAACTTCCTGAGGGCAGACTGTGTACTATTATGCTCACCTGTAGGCCCGAAATTTGGAATGAACTTGGAATGCAGACTGATTGTGCAAACACATTTACACGTGCTTTTGTCATAAAGAAGCAGGATGAGAAAAGGGGCAGGCTCTTGGCCTGGGGCCCCCATTGACACTCTTGTCTTAGAATTCCCAGATATTAGAGGTGGTCCTGAATGGAAGGGGCACTGAGGGAGTCATAGATCATGAGTTTTACTCTGGATCTCACCAGTTGGATGCAGTAAATTATTGGTAGGTGATCTAACTCTTCTGGTCTTTACCGCATGAGTGAAATGAGGGACATACATAAATTTACTTATAATATCTCTTCAAGATTGTAGGTTCTAACCGTCAAAACCATTAGGAAAGCAATTCTTTCACTCATAAGGGACACTTAAAAGTTCCTTTTTAATTTCTGGCTAGAAATTCTGAATGCTCATGCTGGATGAATTAGGGTTCTTAAAACACCTGCAAGGCCTCTTTCTGCTCTTGTTTTAAAGAGTACAGAGTCCAAAGGAGCATGGATAATGGCTCTTATAATTTAGGTAAAATACTGGCAATAACAACTGCACTTACAATAGGAGCACAACCATAGAAACAAACAAACAAACAAAAAATATGACCAGGGAGAGAGACTTGGGAGGAACTATATCAACATATAAATAGTGGTTTTCCTTTGATTGTAGAAATGTGGATGAATTTTTTTCTCTGTTTTACCTTTTTCCCACTTCTGCTTTTCTTAGGATCAATAGCTTTGTTGGCGTATATTCAGAGAGGGCATGCAAGAGTATTCAGAAATAAAATTGTCACTCTTATAGCCATATGTACTAGTTCAGAAGCTAGCATGGTACGTCTATTCTAAACAATACCCTCCATCATTGACAATGACTACTATTTAAAGGTGTAGATGAAAATATCTGGGGAATTGTCTTTTTAAGGAGGGGAACTTCTGTACATTTCAAAATATCTTCAAAAAAATTATCAGAGGAGCTGAACAAATCAGACATGACCTCAGATCCTAACAGATAGGTCATTGCTATAATAATATAGGGTGGAAGAGATTACTGAGGTCAGAGGAGGGTAAATTAAAGCTAATAGCATTGCATATGAAGAACAACTTGATTACATCTATAGTATAACTTCTAATGACCAAAATAGCAATACTATTTTTATTAAATGCATACACACTTTGTAGTTGACAAATAATTTTTCTCAAATGTTATCCCATTTAATATGCCTTTACTATACACATTATAAACATCTTAAAGATTATTAATTTTAGAATGCATGCTATAATCTTTTTGAAAATAAATGTGGACTTCCTTTAACTGATATTATATAGATATGGGGAGAAATAAAATCTAATCCCCAGCCAAATACAAATAACAATTATTAGTGAGAATATAATAAATAGTACCAACACAATATCAGATAATCTGCGAAGTCTTTTACATGCATTATCTCATTTTCTAATCACAATGATCTTTTTTTTTTCTCATTAAACTTTTGTTTTAATGGGTCTCAAAATTCTGTGACAGATTTTTGGTCAAGTTGTTTCCATTAAAAAGTACTGATTTTAAAAACTAATAACTTAAAACTGCCACACACACAAAAAAAAACATGGTCCACAAAACATTCTCCTTTCCTTCTGAAGGTTTTACGATGCATTGTTATCATTAACCAGTCTTTTACTATTAAACTTAAATGGCCAATTGACACAAACAGTTCTGAGACCGTTCTTCCACCACTGATTAAGACTGGGGTGGCAGGTATTGGGGATAATATTCATTTAGCCTTCTGAGCTTTCTGGGCAGACTTGGTGACCTTGCCAGCTCCAGCTGCCTTCTTGTCCACTGCTTTGATGACACCCACAGCAACCGTCTGTCTCATGTCACGAACAGCAAAACGGCCCAGAGGAGGATAGTCAGAGAAGCTCTCAACACACATAGGCTTGCCAGGAACCATATCAACAATGGCAGCATCACCAGATTTCAAGAACTTGGGACCATCTTCCAGCTTTTTTCCAGATCGACGATCTATTTTCTCCTTCAGCTTAGCAAGCAATGTGAGCCGTGTGACAATCCAGCACAGGTGCATATCCAGCACTGATTTGGCCTGGATGGTTCAGGATAATCACCTGAGCTGTGAAGCCAGCTGCTTCCATTGGTGGGTCATTTTTGCTGTCACCAGCCACATTGCCATGACGAACATCTTTGACAGATACGTTCTTGACATTGAAGCCCACATTGTCCCCAGGAAGAGCCTCACTCAGAGCTTCATGGTGCATTTCAACAGACTTTACTTCAGTTGTAACATTCACTGGAGCAAAGGTGACCACCATCCCAGGTTTAAGAACACCAGTCTCGACTCGGCCCACAGGGACAGTACCAATACCACCAATTTTGTAGACGTCCTGGAGAGGCAGACGCAAGGGCTTGTCAGTTCGACGAGTTGGTGGCAGGATGCAATCCACAGCCTCAAGCAGTGTGGTTCCACTGGCATTCCCATCTTTACGGGTGACTTTCCATCCCTTGAACCAAGGCATGTTAGCACTTGGCTCCAGCATGTTGTCACCTTTCCAACCAGAAATTGGCACAAATGCTACTGTGTCGGGGTTGTAGCCAATTTTCTTAATGTAGGTGCTGACTTCCTTAACGATTTCCTCGTATCTCTTCTGGCTGTAGGGTGGCTCAGTGGAATCCATCTTGTTAACACCAACAATTAGTTGTTTTACACCCAGTGTGTAAGCCAGAAGGGCATGCTCATGGGTCTGCCCATTCTTGGAGATACCAGCTTCAAATTCACCAACACCAGCAGCAACAATCAGGACAGCACAGTCAGCCTGAGATGTGCCTGTAATCATGTTTTTGATAAAGTCTCTGTGTCCTGGGGCATCAGTGATGGTCACGTAATACTTGCTGGTCTTGAATTTCCACAGGGAGATATCAATGGTGATACCACATTCACGTTCAGCTTTCAGTTTATCCAAGACCCAGGCATACTTGAAGGAGCCCTTTCCCATCTCAGCAGCCTCTTCTCAAATTTTTCGATAGTTCTTTTGTCGATCCCACCACATTTGTAGATCAGATGACCAGTAGTGGTAGACTTGCCCGAATCTACGTGTCCAATGACGACGATGTTGATGTGAGTCTTTTCCTTTCCCATTTTGGTTTAGGTTGAGCGGTGGTTTTCATGACACCTGTGTTCTGGCGGCAAACCCGTTGCGAAAAAGCTAATCACAATGATCTTATAGGGTTGGTATCTTCCATTTTACAAATGAAGAAATGGAACCTGAGACATTATACAACTTGCCCAATGTCACTCAGATGATAACAGCAGAAAATCTAGTCCTATCCTAAAGGCTAACGCCTTTATTATGGTAAGACTATGTGAAGTTACAAGCATTTTGATGACTGGATTCCTTTAAAGGAGTTGTTTTTCTGTTTGTTTGGGTTTTTTTTTTTCATGGAATTTTGCCTTTGTTTTTCTTTTATTGCTAATGAATTGGTATTGTTAACTAGGATAACACAAAATGAGACCTTAGGTCTGAAACTAAGATTCTTTAATCACCTAAAACCAACCTAATGAGGAAAATAGAGATTTCACCAAAACTTCATGGGAGTTGGTTAATGTAAATGTTTCAGATAATAAATACTACCAGAACTGTCTATAAGCATTAATTGTAAAGTTTGCTTCAATTTATTTAAAATGAATATCAGTTTTTTATTCTCTCTTATATAGAAAGCACTTAACTTTTGGGCACTTTGATATGTCAGAGATCTTTCATAATCTCCATAAAATATCATACATTTATTTGGCTTTATCCTTTATCTTTCAAACAAGTTTTAAATATTTATAATTACATAAAATTTGTATTTTTTGTCCTTAGCATGCCTCTCTAAAGGCTTTGAAATCTGTGTGTGTGTGTGTGTGTGTGTGTGTGTGTGTGTGTGTGTGATGAGTTCACTATCATGCTGTCACTGCCAGCAACTATACCCTTTGGGATCAGTTCAGGCTCTCAGAACTGGGCCTCGTTTCATCCTATTGTTTGGAAATACAGCTGATGCTAGAGCTGGGGAAGGTCAAGTAAATGTGGAACTAGTTTTTGTGGTGTGCATATGTGTGTGCTTTTACTGGCTGCTGATCCAATGTTCTCAAACCTCTGAGCAGTAGAAAATATGGCTAGAATGTGGGATGATGGGAGGCCAAAAAGGTGGAAACCAAAAAGACAATTCACTAAGATCCTGGAATCCTTGGGGCGCCTGGGTGGCTCAGTCGTTAAGTGTCTGCCTTCAGCTCAGGTCATGATCTCAGGGTCCTGGGATTGAGCCCCGCATCAGGCTCCCTGCTCAGCGGGAAGCCTGCTTCTCCCTCTCCCACTCCCCCTGTTTGTGTTCCTGCTCTCACTGTCTCTCTCTCTGTCAAAAAACAAAGAAAATCTTAAAAAAAAAAAAAAGATCCTGAATCCTTTTTACACAAATGCCCAGAGGCCTCCTCATTTTCAGAAATGCAGACTCTGCTCTCTATATGATGAACCTTTCACCTCTACTCCTTCCTGCCAGGCACTTGGAGTGTTCCTCAAGAAGAATAATGGGGCCTTTAATGATTCCCTGTGGCTGATAGTTAAATAACAGCAGAATAGTACCTACAGAACAGGTGAAAATTTCTTAAGCTCCAGCAGTGAATTGAATACAATGAGATAAGGTCAAATAGGAGAGCAGATGGCTAAAATTCTATGTGAAAGTCATGTATAATCTGAAGGCACTCGGCTTTGGTACACATACCTATGTTTAAGTTATTCAGATACCTAATGTCATTCCTCCGTTTAGAAGACTTTGGAGTTCATGGTCAATTTAGTAACCGCTATTTTTAGCAAATAGTATTTATTTCTATTTAGAGACACTGTCATAAAGATAACTCCTAATCTGATTTAAAGTGGACCATTTTATATTAGCTTTTTCATTTCACTTTAGGTCCTAACATTTGTTAGTATGGCTGAATACATAGATGGATTGGTGATGATCTAGACAGATATAACCAACTGAAAGACATAGATGAGGCCGATTCTAGTAACGTTATTCTGTTAGCATGTATATTTTATATTTCATATGCATTATCAATTATTTACAAAAGATGAGTTATACTTTATTATACTTTTTTTTTGAGAGAGAGAGACGAGGAGAGAGCGTGTGTCCAAGCAGGGGGTGGGCAGGGGCAGAAGGAGAGAGAGAATCTCAAGCAGGCTCCACACCGAGTACAGAACTGATGCAGGGCTTGATCTCACAGCCCTGAGATCATGACCTGAGCCAAAATCAAGAGTTGGAGGCTTAAACAACTGAGCCACCCAAGTGCCCCTATACATTATTATATGATAATAATAGATACATAGATAGATGATAGATAGATAGATGGACAGATAGATAGATAAACAAGATTTCAGACAAGTGAAGTGGAATCTATAATCACATTATTTGGTAGCTTTGGTTTCTGTACATATCTTGCCACCCCTATTCCACTCAAGTTTGTCATTTTACATTGTCAGCTTGTGTTTCTTTTCCACATGCAAAGCAGAATTTCTGGAATTCCAGCCATGTTCGAACAAATGGTGGTGTGGTGATCATAGCTCCTCTTTACTGTGTCATGGATGCTCATCAATCATTCAACACAGAAGGTGGCTGCCCTCCCTGAACTGGGGCACAGGGGATGAGTAGCTTTTCAATGTGAAAAGAAAGGGAGCAGGATGGGTGAGAGGTTTCATGCGAAAAGCATCCAAGTGATACTCTAGAGGTAGGAAAGTATGTTGAGACAGTGTTCTTCCTCTCTTAGGAAACATAGAAAACAGTATTCGTAAGGTGTGAAGGGACACACTGAAGAACAGTGGAGGAATATGAATGGGGCTTTGTTTATTCTTTATACCATCTTTATAGTATATAATTATGATAGTAAAACATAAAGGATTAGGATGATATTAATTCTTTAGTTTACATAAAACTTTTACCTCCATGATTTTTAAAACGTGGAATGAAAAACTTGACCTTGCCACCATGAAAACTATTTTTATATTAGACTTTATGATGGGCATGACTAGCCATAATTCCTCATAAATACTCCCTAATGGTAATCTCTTCAAACTTTTGAATGCCACCAGAGAAAGAAAAGTAGTACAAATTTAAACTCTTTTTACAACCATTCAAAAATTTACAGTAGTGGCACCTAGAGTTGGGGAACTAAAAGCCTTCCTTTTTGTTATTGACAAATATAGTATTGAAATTTCCTTGAACATACAAATGGGTCTGTAACTCAGTAAAACTTTTCTATATCAACTTTTCTGAATTAATGACGAGGCTCTATTTTGTAGAATCATTGGATTGTTAGACAAATACACAGTTAGTTTGGATGCCACTAAACGTGAAGATCAGCCACAGGCAGACATGTCCCATATATGTGAAGCCAATATAGGCCATCCCACCCTGCTTCCCTGACTTCCCACTCCCTCTGCACCCCCAACCACCAGCCTCACCATGGTAACACTCAATGCTTCTTTTTACCTGCATTATTAGCTCCTGAAGCCCTTTGCTATGAGGGGCTGGTGGAACATCTGCTTGCCCAAGCTCAGAAGACACATGTTGTTTATCTTGCAGGCTCTCACAGAGCCCGTAGGCATGATGAGCCCTGTCTGATTAGGCCTCTTTCCAAGGAATCTGGTAATTTTGCTCAACTCAAGGCTGGAGGTGATAGGCCTGGGAGATTTAAACAACCCTTGACTCTCACGCAAGACTTTCCTGTGCCGTAGACGATCAATATCTTTTGATTGGACTATAACAATGGTTGAGAAGTTCTATGTGAGAGAATAAAATAAATGAATGAAAATACTAGGAAATCAGAAAAGTAGATGGTAAAAAATTCTCAGAGAGTGTCAATTGTGACGATATTAACAAAAATATCTTACCTACTTTTCTCCTGAGGGACCCAAAGTATTTCTGATACATAATTCGAGGCATGGAAGGAACTGATTGGGCATAGCCTAATTCTAACAGAAACTAAAACAAAAATATGAGAACTTGAACAATTCAAAAGTTTTTCAAGAAAATGTTTCCTATTTGGAAAGATGATCTAAATTTATAGTATGCATAACAAGCATGCGTTTTTCATAATTATCCAGAATACAGAAATTGCATTGTGTTCCAAGCCTGAATCCTTACTTTAACTGGCTTGAATTCATTAGTGAGTAATGTTTCTAAAGGGAAGTTAAGATATAGGTGTTTATTAAATTTGGAAATATCCACCTGCTTTTATAATAAAATGTTTTTTGATCTGCAAACTCTAGAAATGGTCTATTCCGTGTTTATGTTCATTGCATTCATAACATTGATAATCTTGGCCTTGTATCTTGTCATCTGTTCATATATTACCTTAATCCATTCACTTTCCTTTAATCCATTGCTTATCCATTCTCTCTAATGCCTTAATGTCTGTCTTCTTTACCCTGACAGTGATTATTGAAAGCTTTTTCTTCGTTGCAACGTAATGAATAAATTAGTTCAAAAGTTTGGCTTCTAAAATAAGTCTTAGGCACCTGGGTGGCTCAGTCGGTTAAGTGTCTGCCTTCAGCTCAGGTCATGACCCTGGAGTCCTGAGATCAAGCCCTGCATCCGCCTCCCTGCTCAGTGGGGAGTCCACTTCTCCCTCTGACCCTTATCCCTCTCATGCTCTCTCTCTCTCTCTCTCAAATAAATAAAGAAAAAAAAGAATAAAATAAGTCTTTCAGTACCAAAATCTCCTTTTCAATTAATTTACACCTATTGTTTTATGTTTTTATTGTTTTATCTTTTCATTGTTTCTACTGTTTTGTGTTTTTGTTAAAATATTATTCCTATTAAGTTCTATAGCACAAATATCTTGGGGAAAGTTTGTTGCTCCTCTTCTTCTTCTTCTTCTTTTGAGAGAGAGTGGGGGAGGGGTGGGGGGAGAGAGAGAGAATCTTAAGCAGGCTCCACAGCCAGTGTGGAGGCCAATGTGTGGCTTGACCCTGAGAGCATGACCTGAGCTAAAATCACATTGGAAATTCAACCAACTGAGCCTCCAGGCGCCCTTTCTCTTCTTTTGATTACATTTTCTTTCATAATTGGCCTTCACTTTACTTTCTGAATTTTGATTTCCCTCATTCCTCTGACACTATTCTCCTTTACTTTACTTTCTTTGTTTTCTCCATAGAATTTGAATAGTTGTTGTCTTTGGCTATTTGAGCTGCTGTAAAAAATATAACATACTCTGGGTGATTTAAATGACAAACATTTATTTCTTATAGTTCTGTAGGCTAGGAAGTCCAGGATCAGGGCACCAACAGATTTGGGGTCTGGTGACAGCCCACTTCCTTGTTCATAAATGGCCATCTTCTCTTTAGATTCTTACATGGGGAAAGGCACAAGGGAGTTTTCTGGGGTCTTTTTTATAAGGACACTAATCCCATCCATAAGGCTTCTGCCCCTTATGATCTATCTAATCACCTTGCAAAGGCCCCACTTACTACTACAATCACATTTGGGGTTCAGATTTCAGCACATGAATTTGAGGGGAACACAAATATTCAGTGCATAACAGTTGTCAAGTTATTTATTTTCATTTGCATATTTAGAGAGCTGCTCTGTCTGAAATTTCTATTGTCTAGAGCCATTAAGGAAATTCTCTCCTGACCTCATCCAAGACATCAGTAATGTTTCTGCCTTTTCCATGAGCTTCATTTAAGAAGCTAATTTTGTTTTATCTACATTCCTGTATTCCATTACTGGGGGCAATGGAATTGAGTAGGGGATAGCTTAACTGTGTGGCCTCTTGTAACCCATGTCGGGAGTCAAGTCTAGACTATCTTCACCAGAATCTTACCAAAATTAACAGTGGCTTATAACACCAACCGTGTGTGCCTGTCCTGCTCCTGTGGGCTTCACCTCCTTTCTCCTACTCAGTATATTGCTCTGGTGAGTTCCAGTTGTTTTGAGCTCCTTTATAGCAAGGTTTCTATTCTTAAAAGCATTTCCTCAGATGTTCTCTTGAACACTTGAGTGGAGCAACTAGTACAAATCCTCAGGTTTTTATTCTTTTCTGTCATTAGTAGTGACTTTGAGGGGAGAGCATGGAGTTTGAAATGTCACACATCATGCTGTGTTCTGTGTTTCTTTTCTTGGCAGCAATATTTAAAAATCTTTTGACTTAAGACTTACTCTTTGCACAGTCCCTATTTCTTGTTCAGTTGCTGCTAGTGAACTTTTGATTTTTATTAAAATATTAATTTCAATGGGTTTTGAGGAATGAGATTTATATGTGGCTTTTACTCAACGTTCTTTATCTAAAAATTCAATGCATTTTAAAATAGCCGCACATCTTGATATAAATGTAGCATCAGGATTTTAAACATTAGAATAAATATATCACAAATTTTGCTTCTTTCTGTCTTAACAACCAGAATTTTGAAACCACAAGAAATTATAAAATTTAAAGTGAAACCTACTCAGTAGGAAACACAGTTTTGTCACTTAGCATGATTAACATTCCTCTAATATGCTTTCTCACATATTTATACACAAGGCAAAGCATTAATCAAATAAAGCCCAAGCCTTTCCTTATCCTTAAATGGCTCTCTTCTAGAAATGGTAAAGCCCATAAAACCATCTTGTCATCAGAGGAAATAAGAAAGAATCCTGCCAAAATCAATTTGGAAAACTGGGTTCTTGGGCTTTGTTCTTTCATAGAATTTTTGGAAGACATCATGGTGATTATACACATTTAAAAAAAAGGCAGGAAAATAAAGAATGACTTTATTACATCTCAATCACAATGCCAGTGAAAATAATATAAATGAATGCCCTGCATAGAAAGTTGTAAACTGCAATCAATACAAAGTAATCTGTGTTAACAATTCCATTATTCTCAAGAAAATGTTCTTGATCCCATTACTGAAGAACAACAAGGAGTCTTCTCTGTAGGTGTCGTCCACCTGTCATGCCTCCAACACCACAGGGATTCTTTGTCTGCTTTGCGTTCCAGTCTGCTAGGGGATAAAATTCTCAACATGATTTCTTTGAGGGTTTGAAGTAATACCTGCCTATATTTATATTACATTAAACAGATTTTGGAAAAATCTCCTTATGTAAAATTCATATTTATGGAGTTGGAGCTACATTCTAATTTCTCAATTTTCTAGAACATTTAATTAAATCCTACTTTTAACACTTTGAGATCATGGATTCTATTATAGTTTTCTTCCCTCCAAAGTCAGTTCACATCTTGATAAATCTTGTATTAATCGGGATATATAATGTTGATGTAGTCTGTCAGAAGGCTATTAAGAAGCATTAATGGAATAAAAGAGATATTAATTTATCATGAATTATTTAAATTATGTCTCCACTGCTTAGACAAAAGTCTGTATTTTAATATAATGGGCCTCTGAAATCTTTGTAGTTGCTTTTGAATGGAAATATATGTGATGTATATTATACAATATGCAATATATAGTATGATGTGTATCATTTATCGACTATTCATTTTTTTCAGTGCAGAAGGTTTCCTATTTAATTGCACAAATATTGTTTAAGCACCAACTGTATGCACTGTGTATGTATATAAATACAAAGTAAGCAGGAACAGTAGCCCTTGCTTTGGAGGGCTTGGAGTCTAATGTGTGGAGAAAATATGTAAAACTATAAAACCATTAAACATGTGTTGATCAAACTATGTGGACAATGTTATACGTGCAGCTTTAAATCTTAGCCTGACTTCTGACATTTATTAGACATATACCTTTGGCAAGCCATAACCCTTCCTTGAGCTAGATTTCTCATCCTTAATGGACTCATAAAAGGAGCTCCCTTCAGGAAGAATATAGATATTAAGTGTCTACATGGCACCTGCTTTGGGGTAGCTGCTCAGTAACAGAGGTATCTATCCTCCTTTTTCCTCAATCCTGCTAAAGCATCGCACAAGACACTTTCAAATATCTGTATATTTCACTGGAAAGCTAATTCCCATTTCTGTGCAAGGTCAGAGGCAGAAGCTACAGTGAGGAGGTTGTCTCCGCTTGTCCTGGGAGAGGTAAGCTGTTCACAACTCACTCGGGAGGAACAAGTTGCCAAATGATGCAGGACCAAGTCTCAGTGATGACCAAGACATCAGCCATTAAGTCCACAGGTGTATCCATCTTTATGTCCATGATTCATATCAAAGAGTCTCGAATGGTTTCCTCTGAGTATAAATGTCCCCTCGGTCCCCTGCATCTTGCAGTACACTTGACCTGAACAGAAGATAGACTGAGACCTGCCAAGTTCTAATTCATTGTGTTAAATGGTAAAGCCAAGGAACTGGTGATTTATGCTGCAGATTATCACGTTGTTCATTAGCAGTAATTACTGCTCAACCCTGAAATAAAATGGTAATCAATGCACTCTAAAGAAGAACACACACACCGGCGCCTTGCTGTTCACCTGCAAATTTTTCAGCCTGCCTCACTTTCCAGGGAAGAAGAAAAAGCCAGATGAGTGTGCTGTGGAGAGAGATGATGAACTTTCAGTCCTGCTGAACCATTGCCACATCTCCTGTCAGGCAGAGGAGCTCAGCTCAAGGCCTAGACGCTCTCTGTTCCCAAGGAGATAAGAGGGCTGTGTTTGGCTGGACTCTCTCCCGGAATATTTAGGTTGTTTTCAGGCACAGAGACTGTGGCAGCCAGGAGAAAGAGGAGGCCAATGGAGGCAGCATGGTGTGGCATGCCCTGAGGGACAGTATCCCCAAGCCCCACACCTGGCCGAATCTCAGAAACGGAGGCCCATCGTCTGCCTTGTGAGACTTGACTCCACTTTGGAACAAATGGCCAGAATATTATGATATTTCAGTTTCTCTGTTAATGCCACACTAGATATCCATGAAGTGTAAGCTGCCAGGCAAATGGATCTCCATTTCATTCTGTCTCAGCTGTTGCCTGTTAGAGACAACCTCTCATGCCCAGAAACGGATCCTTGACTTTGACATCACGGGCTACGGGAGCATTTCACACAGGCATTCTGAAGAGCAGTAGCAATGGAAGGTTTACTGGCAAGGTTTTTGCAATGCCATGATCACTCAAGTGCTCGTGACGACAGTGATATTTCCTTGCCATTCCATCATGGAAAAAGAGAAAGAAACCCAACAAGAGTTTCAGTGCTTCCTGGAAAGATGGGCTGACATTAAAAATTCTATTAGTTGCAGCAGAATTAAATCCTGTTACAGCAGTGATTGTCATTCTTTTGGTAGGATGCTGGATTTGCCCACTGAATTTTCCATTTAGCATGGATAAGAGAGATCAGCTTAGATGTATGCATTATTGCTACAGTGAAAGAGATCACGGACAATTAAGATTTCTTTATGCCTGACTAATTTAGAGTTATGAATCTTTAAATAGCTCTAATGCTTAGGAGATGGACCCTTTTATTAGTAGTCTTTAGTTTTTAGAGTAGGTTTAGGTTAACAGTAAAACTGAACAGAAAGCACAGAGTTGCCATACAATCCTCCCTCCACCATACACACACACACACACACACACATGCGCACAAACACACACACACAGTTTCTCCTCTCAAAACTTCTAGCATTGGTGTGGTACATTTATTACAAATGATGAGCCAGTATCAATACATTATTATAAATAAAAGCCATAAAATCATTACGATTGTGTCTTTGCAATATGCACTCGATGGGTTATGCCAAATGCATAATGCATATCCACTATCATAATTATAATAAAATATGTAGGTTGCTATAGATATTCACATGCAGGTTTTTGTATGGACATATGTTTTCAACAAATTTGGTTACTACCTGGGAGCAAAATTTCTGCATCATACGGTTAGGTTATATTTAGCTTTGTAAGCTGCCAAACTTTCTTCTGAAGTGGCAGTACCATTTTGCATTCCTAAAAATGAATGAGAGCCCCTGTTGTTGTACATCCTTGCCAGGCTTGGGTATTGTTAACCTTTTGGATTTTAGCCATTCTAAAGGGAGTATGGTGGTAGCTCATTGTGTTTTTTTTTTATTTTATTATTTTTATGTTAATCACCATACATTACATCATTAGCTTTTGATGTAGTGTTCCATGATTCATTGTTTGTGCATAACACCCAGTGCTCCACGCAGAATGTGCCCTTTTTAATACCCATCACCAGGCTAACCCATCCCCACATCCCCCTAACCTCTAGAACCCTCAGTTTGTTTTTCAGAGTCCATCGTCTCTCATGGTTCGTCTCCCCCTCCAACTTACTCCCCTTCATTCTTCCCCTCCTGCTATCTTCTTCTTCTTTTTTTTTCTTAACATATATTGCATTATTTGTTTCAGAAGTACAGATCTGTGATTCAACAGTCATGCACAATTCACAGTGCTCACCATACCACATACACTCCCCAATGTCTATCACACAGCCACCCCATCCCTCCCACACCCCCACCAATCCAGCAACCCTCAGTTTGTTTCCTGAGATTAAGAATTCCTCATATCAGGGAGGTCATATGATACATGTCTTTCGCTGATTGACTTATTTCACTAAGCATAACACCCTGCAGTTCCATCCACGTCGTTGCAAATGGCAAGATCTCATTCCTTTTGATGGCTGCATAATATTCCATTGTGTATATATACCACTTCTTTTTTTTAATTTTTTATTGTTATGTTAATCACCATACATTACATCATTAGTTTTGATGTAGTGTTCCATGATTCATTGCCTGTGCATAACACCCTGTGCTCCATGAAAAATGTGCCCTCCTTGATACCCATTACCAGGCTAACCCATCCGCCCAACCTCCTCCCCTCTAGAACCCTCAGTTTGTTTTTCAGAGTACATCGACTCTCATGGTTCGTTTCCCCCTCTGACTTATTCCACTTTATTCTTCCCCTCCTGCTATCTTCTTCTTTTTCTTTTTTCTTAACATATGTTGCATTATTTGTTTCAGAAGTACAGATCTGCGACTCAACAGTCTTGCACAATTCACAGCGCTCACCATAGCACATACCCTCCCCAATGTCTATCACCCAGCCACCCCATCCCTCACACCCCCACCACTCCAGCAACCCTCAGTTTGTTTGCTGAGATTAAGATTTCCTCATATCAGGGAGGTCATATGATACATGTCTTTCTCTGATTGACTTATTTCACTCAGCTTAACACCCTGCAGTTCCATCCACGTCGTTGCAAATGGCAAGATCTCATTCCTGTTGATAGCTGCATAATATTCCATTGTGTATATATACCACCTCTTCTTTATCCATTCATCTGTCGATGGACATCTTGGCTCTTTCCACAGTTTAGCTATTGTGGACATTGCTGCTATAAACATTGGGGTGCACGTACCCCTTCAGATCCCTACATTTGTATCTTTGGGGTAAATACCCAGTAGTGCAATTGCTGGATCCTACGGTAGCTCTATTTTCAACTGTTTGAGGGACCTCCATACTGTTTTCCAGAGGGGTTGCACCACCTTGCATTCCCACCAACAGTGTAGGAGGGTTCCCCTTTCTCCACATCCCCGCCAACATCTGTCGTTTCCTGAATTGTTAATTTTAGCCATTCTGACTGGTGTGAGGTGGTATCTCATGGAGGTTTTGATTTGGATTTCCCTGATGCCGAGCGATGTTGAGCACTTTTTCATGTGTCTGTTGGCCATTTGGATGTCTTCTCTTTGGAAAAATGTCTGTTCATGTCTTCTGCCCATTTCTTGATTGGATTATTTGTTCTTTGGGTGTTGAGTTTGATAAGTTCTTTATAGATTTTGGATACTAGCCCTTTATCTGATATGTCATTTGCAAATATTTTCTCCCATTCTGTCGGTTATCTTTTGGTTTTGTGGACGGTTTCTTTTGCTGTGCAAAAGCTTTTTATCTTGATGAAATCCCAATAGTTCATTTTTGCCCTTGCTTCCCTTGCCTTTGGCGATGTTTCTAGGAAGAAGTTGCTGTGGCTGAGGTCGAAGAGGTTGCTACCTGTGTTCTCCTTTAGGATTTTGACGGACTCCTGTCTCACGTTTAGGTCTTTTAACCATTTGGAGTCTATTTTTGTGTGTGGTGTAAGGAAATGGTCCGGTTTCATTCTTCTGCATGTGGCTGTCCAATTTTCCCAACACCATTTGTTGAAGAAACTGTCTTTTTTCCATTGGACATTCTTTCCTGTTCTGTCAAAGATGAGTTGACCATAGAGTTGAGGGTCCATTATGGGCTCTCTATTCCATTCCATTGATCTATGTGTCTGTTTTTCTGGCAGTACCATACTGTCTTGATGATGACAGCTTTGTAATGGAGCTGGAAGTCTGGAATTGTGATACTGCCAGCTTTGCTTTTCTTTTTCAAGATTCCTCTGGCTATTTGGGGTCTCTTCTGGTTCCATACAAATTTTAGAATTATTTGTTCCATTTCTTTGAAAAAGTGGATGGTATTTTGATGGGGATTGCATTGAATGTGTAGATTGTTCTAGGTAGCATTGACGTCTTCAAAATGTTTGTTCTTCCAATCCATGAGCATGGAATGTTTTTCCATTTCTTTGTGTCTTCTTCAATTTCTTTCCTGAGTATTTTATAGTTTCCTGAGTACAGTTCCTTTGCCTCTTTGGTTAAATTTATTCCTAGGTATCATATGGTTTTGGGTGCAATTGTAAATGGGATCGACTCCTTGATTTGTCTCTCTAATGTCTTGTTGTTGGTGTATAGGAATGCCACTGATTTCTCTGCATGGATTTTATATCCTGCTACTTTACTGAATTCCTGTATGAGTTCTAGCAGTTTTGGGGTGGAGTCTTTTGGGTTTTCCACATACTGTATCATATCATCTGCAAAGAGTCAGAGTTTGACTTCCTCTTTGCCGATTTGGATGCCTTTGATTTCTTTTTGTTGTCTGATTGCTGTGGCTAGGACTTCTAATACTATGTTGAATAGCAGTGGTGAGAGTGGACATCCCTGCCGCGTTCCCGACCTTAGAGGAAAAGCTCTCAGCTTTTCACCATTGGGAATGATATTCGCTGTAGGTTTTTCATAGATGGCTTTTATGATATTGAGGTATGTACCCTCTATCCCTATACTTTGAAGAGTTTTGATCAAGAAAGGATGCTATACTTTGTCAAATGCTTTTTCTGCATCTATTGAGAGGATCATATGATTCTTGTTCTTTCTTTTTTAATGTATTTGTATCACGTTGATCGATTTGGGGGATGTTGAACAAACCTTGCAGCCCAAGGATAAATCCCACTTGGTCATGGTGAATAATCCTTTTAATGTAGTGTTGGATCCTATTGGCTAGTATTTTGGTGAGAATTTTTGCATCCATGTTCATCAAGGATATTGGTCTGTAATTCTCCTTGTTGATGGGATCTTTGTCTGGTTTTGGAGTCAAGGTAATGGTGGCCTCATAAAAGGAGTTTGGAAGTTTTCCTTCCATTTCTATTTTTGAACAGTTTCAGGAGAAGAGGTATTAATTCTTCTTCAAATGTTTGGTAGAATTCCCCTGGGAAACCATCTGGCCCTGAGCTTTTGTTTCTTGGGAGATTTTTGATGACTGCTTCAATTTCCTTAGTGGTTATAGGTCTGTTCAGGTTTTCTGTTTCTTCCTGGTTCAGTTTTGGTAGTTGATACATCTCTAGGAATGCATCCATTTCTTCCAGGTTATCTAATTTGCTGGGATAGAGTTGCTTATAATATGTTCTTATAATTGTTTGTATATCTTTGGTGTTGTTTGTGATCTCTCCTCTTTCATTCATGATTTTGTTGATTTGGGTCATTCTCTTTTCTTTTTGATAAGTCTGGCCAGAGGTTTATCAATCTTGTTAATTCTTTCAATGAACCATCTCCTAGTTTTGTTGATGTGTTCTACTTCTTTTGGTTTCTAGTTCATTGATTTCTGCTCTGATCTTTATTATTTCTCTTCTCCTGCTCGGTTTAGGCTTTATTTGCTGTTTTTTCTCTAGCTCCTTTAGGTGTAGGGTTAGGTTGTGTATTTGAGACCATTCTTGTTTCTTGAGAAAGGCTTGTATTTGTCTATACTTTCTTCTCAGGACTGCCTTTGCTGTATCCCAAAGATTTTGAACAGTTGTGTTTTCATTTTCATTGGTTTCCATGAATTTTTTTAATTCTTCTTTAATTTCCTGGTTGACCCATTCATTCTTTAGTAGGATGCTCTTTAGCCTCCATGTATTTGAGTTTTTTCCGACTTTCCTCTTGTGATTGAGTTCTAGTTTCAAAGCACTGTGATCTGATAATATGCAGGGAATAATCCCAATCTTTTGGTACCGGTTGAGACCTGGTTTGTGACCTAGGACGTGATCTATTCTGGAGAATGTTCCATGGGCACTAGAGAAGAATGTGTATTCCGTTGCTTTCGGATGGAATGTTCTGAATATGTCTGTGAAGTCCATTTGGTCCAGTGTGTCATTTAAAGTCTTTATTTCCTTGTTGATCTTTTGCTTAGATGATCTGTCCATTTCAGTCAGGGGGGTGTTAAAGTCCCCCACTATTATTGTATTGTTGTCAATGTGTTTCTTTGCTTTTGTTATTAATTGCCTTATATAATTGGCTGCTCCCATGTTAGGGGCATAGATATTTACAGTTGTTAGATCCTCTTGTTGGATAGACCCTTTAAGTAGGATATAGTGTCTTTCCTCATCTCATCACAGTCTTTGTTTTAAAATCTAATTTGTCTGATATAAGGATTTCCACCCCAGCTTTCTTTTGGTGTCCATTAGCATGGTAAATGTTTTTCCACCCCCTCACTTTCAATATGTGGGTGTCTTTGGGTCTAAAATGAGTCTCTTGCAGACAGCATATTGATGGGTCTTGTTTTGTAATCCAATCTGATAGCCTGTGTCTTTTGATTGGGGCATTGAGCCCATTTATATTCAGGGTAACTATTGAAAAATATGAATTTAGTGCCATTGTATTGCCTGTAAGGTGACTGTTACTGTATATTGTCTCTGTTCCTTTCTGGTCTATGCTGCTTTTAGGCTCTCTCTTTGCTTACAGGACCCCTTTCAATATTTCTTGGATGGCTTGTGTTGTGTTTGCAAATTCCTTTAGTTTTTGTTTGTCCTGAAAGATTTTTATCTGTCCTTCAATTTTCACTGTCAGCCTAGCTGGATATAGTATTCTTGGCTGCATATTTTTCTTGTTTAGTGCTCTGAAGATACCATGCCAGTCCTTTCTGGCCTGTCAGGTCTTTGTGGATAGGTCTGTTGCCAATCTAACGTTTGTACCATTATAGGTTACATATCTCTTCTCCTGAGCTGCTTTCAGGATTTTCTCTTTGTCTCTGAGACTCATAAGTTTTACTATTAGATGTCGGGGTGTTGACCTATTATTATTGATTTTGAGAGGGGTTCTCTGTGCCTCCTGGATTTTGATGCCTGTTTCCTTCCCCACATTAGGGAAGTTCTCTGCTATAATTTGCTCCAATATACCTTCTGCCCCTCTCTCTCTTTTTCTTCTTCTGGGATCCCAATTATTCTAATGTTGTTTCGTCTTATGGTATCGCTTATCTCTCGAATTCTGCCCTCGTGATCCTGTAGTTGTTTCTCTCTCTTTTTCTCAGGTTCTTTATTTTCCATCATTTGGTCTTCTATATCACTGATTCTCTCTTCTGCCTCATTTATCCTAGCAGTTAGTGCCCCCATTTTTTATTGCACTTCATTAATAACCTTTTTGATTTTGATTTGGTTAGATTTTAGTTCTTTTATTTCTCCAGGAAGGGTGTCTCTAATAACTTCCATGCTTTTTTCTAGCCCAGCTAGTATCTTTAAGATCATGATTCTGAACTCTAGGTCCAACATCGTACTAATGTCCAAATTGAGTAGGTCCCTGGCAGACGGTACTACCTCTTGTTCTTTTTGCTGAGGTGATTTTTTTCGTCTTGTCATTTTGTCCACAGGAGAATAGATGAATGAGAGAACAAAATGCTAACAATTTAGCAACGTCCCCAGGAAATATACTCTAAACAAATCAGAAAAGACCTGAAACCAGGGGAAAAGAAAGGGAAAGAAAGATAAAAGAAAGGAAAAAAAGAAAAAAAGAAAAAGAAAAAGATAAAAACAAACAAAAACAGAACAAAACAAAACAAAAAAAAAAACAGAATATGATCCAATATGATCAAGCTAGTGCATAGATCAGTGCCACACACTAGATTTTGGGTATATTTTGGTCTGTTAGAAGAAAGTGCCTGCTAAAATTTTAAAGAAAGAAATACTTATATATGTACAAAATAAGGTTTGATACAATGAAGGGATGGAAGATGAATGTAAAAATGAAAATTATAAAAGATTTTATAAAAGGAATTGATAAGTTGTTTGAAAAAAGAAAGAAGAAGATTTTTAAAAAAAAGAAAAAAAGAAAAGGGAGAGAATGCGATCTGGCAGGAGACTAGAACAGAGCCATACACTAGTAATTTAGGGTATATTTTGATCTGTTAGAAGAAACTGTATCTCAAAATTTTAAAGAGAGAACAACTTATATATATATCCTAAAAATAAGGGTGTCTACTATGAAGGGATAGAATATGACTCTAAAAATGAAAAATAAAAAAATTTTTTTCAAAAAGAGATTGACAAGATGTTGGCTGAAAAAGGGAAAAAAGAAAAATTTAAAAAAAAACAGTTAAAAAAATTAACTTTGAAAAACTAATGAATCATGGTAGAAAAGCCATGAATTCTATGTGCAGTATATTCCGCTAGCGCTGTTGTTCTCCCGTTCTCCTTGATCGGTAAACTTAGTCTTGGCTGGCTGTTCGTCCTGATCTTCTGGGGGAGGGGCCTGTTGCCGTGGTTCCCAAATATCTTTGCCGGAGGCGGAATTGCCCCGCCCTTGACGGTCCAGGCTAAGCAATCTGCTTGGGTTTGCTCTCAGGAGCTTTTGTTCCCTGCAAGCTTTCCGTACAGCTTTGGAGGACAAGAGTGAAAATGGCAGCCTCCCAATCTCCACCCTGGAGGAGTCGAGAACTCGGGGCCCCTCTCCTCAGTGCATCCCCAGAGAAAAGCAGTCAGTCACTCCCGTGTCCCCGGTCTCCGGGCGCACTCCGTGCTCACCTGGCCTGTGACCGGGCATTTCTATCGCTGGTAGCTGAAGCTGTGTGGAGTCTCCAAACCCAGCAGATCCCTGTGGTGTGCTTCCGCGCTGCTCCTCCTGGGGGAGGAAGGGGAGTCTCCCCAGCTCTGCCGCTTGTTGGGTCCCTGCTGGAGGAGCAGCGGCCCAACTGTCACCGATCACAGTTTATGGCAACCATGAGCTGAGAGCCTGAGCCTCAGCTCCATCTCTGCAGCCAGCTTCCCTGCTCCGATACCTGGGAACTCTGCCGCACTCAGGCACCCCCGGTCTTTCTGTGACCCCGAGGGTCCTGAGACCACACTGTCCCACGAGGTTTCCACCCCCCCCCCCCCTTAGCCACTGGAGCGACGTCCCTCAGTGGAGGTGAGTTCTAAAAGTTCCGATTTTGTGCTCCACTGCTCTATCACTTACCAGGAGCGGCCGATGGAGGCCCCCTCCGCCACCATCTATCCTCCCGAATATCGCCTCGGATTCACTTGTCCGCAGGTCCTACCTTCCAGTAAGTGGTCACTTTTCTGTTCAGAGAGTTGTTGCTATTCTTTTCTTTGATCTCCTGTTGAGTTCGTAGGTGTTCAGAATGGTTTGATCCCTATTCAGCTGAATTCCTGAGACCAGACGAAATCCAGGTCTCCTACTCCTCCAAGGATTGCCTTTTCTCTACATCCTTGCCAACATTGGTATCTCTCGTCTTTTTGATAATAGCCATCCTCACAGGTGTGAGGTAGTATCTCATTGTGGTTTTGATCTACATTCCCCTGATGATTAGTGATGTTGAACACCTTTCCATGTACCTGTTGACCATTTATATATCTTCTCTGGGAAAATGCCTTTTCAGTTCCTCTGCCCATCTTTTAATAGAATTTGTTGTTGTTGTTATTGAATTGTATGAATTCTTTATACATCTGGGATACTAACTCCTTATCAGATATATTATTTGCAAATATTTTCTTCATAGGTTGCCTTTTCATTTTGTTTATGGCCCCATTTGCTGTGCAGAAACATTTTAGTTTGAAACAGTCCCACTTGTTTATTTTTGCTTTTGTTTTCTCTGCTCTGGTGTCAAATATCAAAATTTAATGCCAGGACTGATATGAGTTCACAAGTTATGTTTTCTTCCAGGATCCTTATGGTTTCAAGTCTTATATTTAAGTCTTTAGTCCATTTTGAGGTTATTTTTTGGGTAGGGTGTAAGATAGCAGTCCAGTTTCATCTCTTTCATGCAGCTGTCTAGTTTTCCCAACTCCTTCATTGAAGAGATTGTTTTTCCCCATTCTGTATTCTTGGTTCCTTTGTCATAAATCAATTCACTGTATATGCATGGGTTTATTTCTGGGCTTTCCATTCTGTTCCATTTATCTATGTGTCTGTTATGTTAAGACCATACTGTTTTGATTACTATAGCTTTGTACTATGGCTTGAAATCCAGAAGTGTGATGCCTTCAGCTTTGTTCTTCTTTCTCAAGATTGCTTTGGGATTTGGGGTGTTCCTTAGCTCCATACAAATTTTAGAATTGTTTTTTTCTGTTTTTGTAAAAAATGCCCTTGGAATTTTGATAAGCACTGCATTGAATCTGTATATTGCTTGGCATAGACACTTTAATATTAATTCTTCCAAGCTATGAGCATGGAATATCTTTCCATTTATTTGTGTTTTCTTCAACTTCTTTCATCAGTGTCTTGTAGTTTTCAGAGTACAGAATTTTTAACTCGGTTAAATTTATTCTTAGATATTTCATTCTTTTTGATGCAATTGTAAATGGGATTGTTTTCTTCATTCTTCTTTCTAATAGTTCATTGTTAGTTTATAGAAACACAACTGTTTGTTGCATGTTGATTTTCTAACCTGAAACTTTACTGAATTTGTTTCATAATTCCAACAGTTTGCTGGGATTTTTAGGGTTTTCTATATATGATATATTATCTGCTAAAAGATTTTTACTTCTTTATTTTGTATTTAGATGCATTTTGTGTTGTTTTGTTTTTTGGTTGTGGATTTTTTTGTTTGTTTTTTGTTTTTTGTTCCTTTTGCCTAATTGCTGTGGCTAGGACTTCCAGTACAATGTTGAATAAAATGGTGAGACTGGGTATCCTTGTTTTGTACACCAGATTTCTTCTGATTAGTGTTAACATGGTATATCTTACTCCATCCTTTTACTTTTAAGCTATCTGTGTCTTTATATTTAAAGTGGATTTTGTATAAAGTATGTATACTTGCATCTTGTTTTTTGATATGTATACTCACAGTTTCTTTATTTTAATGGGTGTATTTACTCCATATTTAAAGAGATTTTTGACATTTTTAGATGAATATTTACCCTATTACTATTTTCTGTTTTTTGGATGAATATTTACCCTATTTTTAACTGTTTTCTGTATCTATTCATTGACCTTGTCTTTTTTTTTTTTTTTTCCTTTCTGCTTTGCCTTCCCCCCCCCCCACCCCCGGCTCTAATTAAGTATTTTATGTGATAGCATTTTGTCTTCTCTCTCTTTCCTAGCACATCGATTATACTTCCTTGTTAATTTTGTTAGTTGTTGCTCTGGAGTGTAATATACTTTTACAACTAATCTAAGTCCACTTTCACATAGCGCTTTAGTGCTTCATGAGTAGTACAGTTAAGTTAGAGTTGTTCCCAATTACTCCTTCCCATTTCTTATAACACTGCTGTCATTCCTTTCATTTATCCATAAGCTATAATCACTTAATACATTGTTGCTATTCTTTTATTGAACAGATTTCCATTAGTTGAATTAAGAAGAAGACAAGAATGTATTTTATCTTCGATTGTTCTTTCTCTAAAGTCTCTTCTTTTCCTTATGTGTGTTCAATTTTCTGACCTCTATTCTTTTCCTCTGAAGAACTTTTAACATTTCTTGCAGGGTGTTTCTACTGAAAATAAATTCCCTTAATGCTTGTCTGAGAAAGAATTCTTGGTTGGTGGTGGTTTGGTTTGGCTTGGTTTTTCTTCCACATTTTAAATATTTACTCCACTCACCTCTTGCTTTTATGGATTCTGAGGAGAAGAATGATGTAATTCTTACCCTCATTTCTCTGTAGGAAAGGTGTTTCCTGTCCCTTCCTCAGGCTTCTTTCAAGAGTTCTTCTTTGTCTTTTTTTGATTTTGTGCAGATGGAAGATGATACACCTACTGTAGATCTGTGGATTTTTGTGTCCATCACTAAATTTGGAAAATTCTCAGCCACTATGACTTCAAGTGTTTCCAGTAGCTTTCCCTTCCTTCCTTCCTCCCCTCCCCTCCCCTCCCCTCCCATTCCTTCCTTCCTTCCTTCCTTCCTTCCTTCCTTCCTTCTTGTATTCCCATTACATGCTCTACACCTTCTAAAAATTTTTCCCCATTTGTTGGATAGTCTTTTCTTTTAAAAATTCTTTCTCTCTCTGCCTTTCAGTTTGTGAAGTCCTATTGCCAGTCTTCCAGCTTATTGATTTTTTTTTCCTCGAACTGTGTAAGTTCAAGGCATTTTTCATCTGTACTTCAGTGTTTTTATTTTGCAGTACTTCCTTTTTTTTAAGAGGATTTTATTTATTTATTTGAGAGAGAGAGAGAGAGAGCATGAGCGGAGAGGAGCTAGAGAGAGAGGGAGAAGCAGACTCCCCACGGAGCAGGGAGCCCGATGTGGGACTCGATCCCAGGACCCTGGGATCGTGACCTGAGCTAAAGGCAGACACTTAACCGACTGAGCCACCCAGGGGTCCCTGCAGTACTTCCTTTTGATTGTTTCTTAGAGTTTCCATCTTTCTGCATACATTACCAATTTTTTTTGCCTATTGTCTATTTTTTCATTATATTCCTTAACATAATATCAAATAGCAAATAATCAGTTATTTTAAATTACTGATATTTCAAAATTTCAAAATTTCTCTCAAATGTACATCTGGTTCTGATGCCTCCTTTGTCCCTTCAGATTATTGAAGGTTTTTTTTTTTCCCTTTTAGCATACCCTGTAATTTTTTTGTTGAAAGGTATACATGATGTACTAGCTAATAGGAACCTAGGTAAACAGGACTTCTGTGTGTTTTTATGTTGATCTGCGTAGGAGCTAGGCTGTGCTTAATGTTTGCTGCAATTGCAGGTGTCAGAGGCTGAAAATTTCTTTTGGGTCCTTCATTTTTATCTCCCCTGGGTGTCTTTGGGCTTCCCTAGAGACTTCTTCCTAAATAAATTCTGACATATGTAGTACTTTCAGTGGTATTACTGTATCTTACTATACAGTGTATCTTACTATACAGGAGCCCTGTTTATGAGTGATAAAGTGTGTGGGAGGGAATATTCTATAATTCTGTGATCAGATCCTAGGCTTTTAGCGGGCCTGTGCCTCTGGACCAAGGCCTTCACATGTTCACCTCAGCCTTTTTCTTGCCAGCCCCCCTTCAGGAGACAGGAAGGCTAGAGTTGTCTATGACTGAATATTACCTTCTCCCATGTTAAAGGCTGGAGGGAACTGGAGTTGGGTATTTCTCATGGTGGTTAGGCCCTGGTACAATAGTTTCCTCTGAGGATGGCCCTGTGTTAAGGATAACAGAACATTATGGGAATATTGAAAATGGTAACTTTTCCCTTCAGACCGATGAAAGGATTTTTCTCCAATCTTCATCATCAGAACCTTGGGGAGCCCCTGGAGGGAAAGCTCTACAGAGTTGTCAGGGATCCCTCTAAGGCTGTGTCCCCAGGAGTTTTTAATCTCTCAAGCTAGTCTACACTCAGTCTTCAGCTATTAATCAATTACTGTTTAAGTGTTCTTATGGTTTCTGGCCACAGCATGTGGTTTTTGATCCCAGTAAGCTGTGATTCTCTGTACTCACCCATCTTTCCCATTTTCAAGGCAGCCCCATGACCTCAATTCTCTGATGGCTCTAAGAAGAGCTGTTCATTTTCATTTTGTCCAGCTTTTTTTTTTCTGTTTGAGGATAGAAAGCAATGACTTCCAAACCTTTTACATATCAGAGAGAAAGCTGAATTTCTATGGACATGTTTGTGATATCAAATATTGATTGATAAAAATTAGGAAAAATGTGTTTGACAATGAGGAAGTGAAATGTCATTCACAGAATTTCAGATTTTAAATAAATACAATAAAATTTAAAAAGCAAACTTTATATCTTTTTTAATAAATTATATTCCTAGCATATAGGAATGTTGCATTTATGTATTCTCTTAAGATTTAATTACTGTGATCAAACTTTTAATTCCTATGGTGATAATATAACTGAATGAATTTCACTGCACTTAAATTTTAAAAAGTAGATACAAAATTTCCCTGGTGAGATTTTGGCTAATCTGATAAACCCATATGTAAATGTGTTATATGAAGATCTGAATATTTTTAAACAGTTAATGTGTGAATTCCATTTTAGGCTGCTTCTACAACGTAAATGATATTCACTGAACCTAAAATGGAAGAATGATCATTTTTATCATAAATATAAGGGACTATATAAATACATTTCTAATTTTTCTCATATTTCAATTTCTGTCATCTTGAATCTGTGATCAACAAACATTTATCTTATTGTTGTGAAATAAAGACATTTTTAGTAAAAAGATAGTCATAAAATTGTAGTATTGGAGATCCCTTGAATAAAGCTATTTCTAGTTCTAGATTACAGTGGCCCATTTTCTTTTAAAAAAAATAGAGATGGGGCACCTGGATGGCTCAGTCAGTTAAGTGGCTGCCTTCGGCTCAGGTCATGATCCCAGGGTCCTGGGATCGAGCCCCACATCAGGCTCCCTGCTTGGCGGGAAGCCTGCTTCTCCCTCTCCCACGCCCCCTGCTTGTGTTCCCTCTCTCACTGTGTCTCTCTCTGTCAAATAAATAAATAAAATATTTTAAAAAAATAGAGATAAAGAAGCAAAGGATATATAGTCTTGGTTCCATTTGCAGAAGCCTTTACAATGGCGAAAAGAACATCCCTAATATTTGGATAGATTTGTTATAGTTTATTTGTTGTTATTATCATTGTTTTTTTAAGAATAGGGCAAAAATTAGAACTTCTGTGCAGCACTGTGGCAATGTTCTTATAGACCTTATGTCAAATCACCCACCTTTGTAGTCAGAAAAAATTCTCCTCCACTCAGAGGTATGAGTAAATAGGTGCATATTTAGTAAACATGCTTGAATAGTGTAAGGATGTTAACAATGACTTTTTCAAAATGACTATTAAACTATAAAAACTAGCAGCACAATTATAAATTCTCCCCCTTAAATCACAGTTGGAATTTCTCCTGTTCAAAGATCCTTTCTAACAGTAGAGCATACTGAGGAAATCTCCATTTCCACACAGCAGTGATGCTTATATGTTCCTTGGGGAATGTAATCATATTGCTGAATTAATTGAGCTTTAAAGGACTTCGTCAGTAAGGATTTTGATAAGGTGGGAGAAAATTAAATGTGGGCCTAATATTAGCCCACTGGAGAAGAACTGAAATAATTACAGTGCAGCTCCTGATTTTGTAATACAGTACTCGGGTGGCTGAACCAGCTCGCAGAACTATCATTTCTTAACTCAGGCTAAGGTCTTAGTAACTCTCATGAGAGTATGACATCTTGACCACAACAGGTACTGGTGACTATGAAGACTGTTTCACAAGAAAGGTACACAAATTAAATAGAAGTGACAGTTTCAAGGAGGAATGCTACACACACCAGTCTCTCATTAAGAAGAGTACTTTCCCACCCATGTGCAGAGCCTGCTCTGCATCAGGAATGGATGGCTGACTTCCTAGGTAATCTCCAAGTGGTACATCTACCTGCATGCTACCTTTCTGGTACCTGTTCCTTCCCCCCCCCCGCCCCCCGCCTCCAATTCCTCTGACAGCACTGGAACCCCAGCTTCTTTCCTGGTGCTTAGGGTCATGGCTAGGCCATTTCTGGTGTGTTTCATAACATCTTAGATATGCCAGATTGACTTCCTAAATAACCTATTGTTAAAGCCCCTGCTGCCTGGAAGTCTTGAAACTGAGCACTAAAACTCTCAAAGCAACATTCAGACGTTGGTATTGTCTCTGATTGAATTTAACAAAACGAATCCCCTACTTCCAACTCTGGGCTAGGCTGTAAACTGGGCTTAGAGTCATAGCCTTGACATCGATGCAGCTTAGCACCTCTGTCTTGGGTTGAAATTAAAAAAATATGTACATACTTTTTCCCTAAGTTTTAGTTTTAGTTTTTTTTTAAATGTCATAGCAAAGTAAGAAACTGGAAGTTGACATTTTCCCCCCTGAAATGTACTCTAATCACCAGTGACAGAGGTAAAAATAAATGGCTGAACTACTTAACTTGGCAAGAGTACACACTCAAAAGGAGGTTTCATAAATATTTAACTTTTCATTTCCATATGTTATGCATGGCAAACATTCCCAGAAGCATGTGGAAAGAGCAGGGGCTTTGTATTCAGACAGCCGTGAGTGTGAATCTCAGTTCAAAACTCCTCACAAGAAGACTGTCAGCGAGTATTTTCATCTTTCTGAGCCTTGTTTTCCTGTAAAGCGTGCAACAAATTCACAAACCACGAGGTTATTTTGAAGGTTAAATAAAATATCAAATAAATACCGTTTATGACAGCTCCTGACATATGAGGGCTGCTGGGGAAATATGTTAGCTTCCTTTTTAAGTATATTCCAGATACTCTAGAGATCTTTCAGGTCCTGAATGATGCTGAGATCCCAGCTCCATTGCTGGTGAGACCTGGGGCACTGAGATTTTCCTGTTACTTTTTTCTTTCTGAACTGAGGACCCTGTCTTCAAGGAGCCTGGCCCCCCTGCCTTGGTGCTCCCCATCCATGGTTGGGGGGGGGGGCTTCTGTCTGACAGTCCAGGCCTTGATCTCTGTGTAAAGGATTATACCCAGCTGATCTCTGGGAAAGAAGTGAACTCAAACATTTCAGCCGTGAAGTTGTGTAATCACGTGACTTTCCTTCACTGCTCTGAAGCTTCATTTCACAGCTGGTAAAGGGGATAGTGAGACGAATCTATGGCATTATTGTGGCAATTAATTGGAGTACTACCATTTAAGTGCTTAGTAGAGTATTTAGCACATGGTCAGTTCTCAGCAAGAAGACGTTTATTTTCCACACCTCTAAAATGCTATCCAAAGTCAGCCAATAGCTAAGTAATGTGGCAAGTTGATTAATGAATGTGATCATAGTGACCTGCTGTTAGAGAGGGCTCTGAGCCTCATTTTCACTGTGACAGAAGCCTTCCCTGTGTCTTCATGGCCCTCAGGGAAAGTCCTGTGATGCATCAGTGACTGTTTTTCAACTCTTGAGATTCTTTTCCATGAGGGGATTATTGTGACTTGATCTCTCTCTCTCTCTCTCTTTTACTGATTTTATTTATTTGAGAGACAGTGAGAGAGAGCATACAGTTAGGGAGGAGAGGGAAAAGCAGGCTCCCTGCTGAGCTGGGAGCCCAACATGGGGCTTGATCCTGATCCCAGGACCTGGAGATCATAACCTGAGCCAAAGGCACATGCTTAACCGACTGAGCCACCCAGGTGCCCAGGACTTGAGCTCTTGATGTGGCAAGGAAAGCTGAATTCTTAGAGAGGAAAACCCTAGACCCTCAGCTGGAATTGATTTAAGGGAATGAGGGGCAATCAGATTTAGTAAACTTACACTAAAAAATATTCACTGCTTATTTGTAATTCAAATTCAACTGGACATTCTATATTTTATCTAGCAGCCCTGACTGTTCTCAGTCTCTGAAGTCATTGCATTCATAAAGGCGGGAGCCATTCAACCACTCACTAGGTCTCAATAAGATTTTCTCACTGGGCCCCAGAAAAGCCTCATATAGTATGTATGTGTGTTTGTGTCTGTTCCTGTTAAGAGGGAAAAATAAGAAAGGCATCTTCATTTACTTAATGCAGCATCAACACTTAGAATGGGAAAGCTATTCAATGGGCATAAACTACCACTGTCCTTCAGGCCCAGGTAATACACACTTACTGTTATACATACCAGTGTGCTGGATTGCAGTCCACCCTGAGACTTGTCACTCACAGAGACCACCGGCTCCGGGAGAGCAAATCAGTTTCTCCTTAAGGCTACTTCTACATAGGTCTGCTGGCGGTCCATTAATGTTCTTCTGAATTTTTTTTTTTTTACTTTAAGAACTTAATTTTTTTTATTATTATGTTATGTTAATCACCATACATTACATCATTAGTTTTTGATGTAGTGTTCCGTGATTCATTGTTTGCGTATAACACCCAGTGCTCCATGCAGAACATGCCCTCATTAATACCCATCACCAGGCTAACCCATCCTCCCCTCTAGAATGTTCTTCTGAATTTTTTAACTGAGTGACATGAGAGTAAAATAAGCAAACAATGATTTTGTGTAGAGAATGAAGAGCATATTGGAAACACCGGAGTGATGATGGGAGACCACCACTCCTCCCAGGCACAGTCACTGAGTTGCCACTGTATATAAACAACTTCTAAGACTGACTCTCTTTTTAAAATATGGTTTGCAGGCTGTCCTTGAGAAAACATGTCTAGAAGCACAAGCCATTATGAAATCCTCATCATATACACATATAGGAAAGAAAAGGCACAGTCAGTATATTTGATGCTGATGCCTCGCTAGTTCTGAATGACTTTGAAAGAAAGTGCAGAATATCATAATTTGTATTAATACCAATTCTAGCACATATGACTACACTTTGGCTTGTTGAGAATCTCTTGATGTTTGCTCTGTTAGAAATGAAATTAACTTCTGGGAAATTCTAAAGTTGGCAGAATGCAAACACAAATTTCTGCAATTGCTGCCTTGAGATATTGAAATGAAAAAAAAAAATGTGCAGATAAGTGCTAAAGCCAAAGATGGGTCTGAAGAGAGAATATAAAATATCTTCAAAAATGGAAATAGGGAAGTTTCTCATTTCAGATTCAACTGAACTTGGAAGTTGTCACTCCCATCCTTCTTACAAGTAAAAACTAGACAAACTGCAACTCAGTGACTTTTCTAGGATTTACTAGCCAAATGAGTGTGCAGGGCTATCACACTAAGAACTGGGGAGACTGGTAAATCCAGAGAATCACAACTGAGATGCAGAAGCCACTAGGGCCTTACACTGGGAGGGTAGCTTCAATGATAAATTTGACCAATTGCTGGAAGCTGTGTAGATTGGCATGAGAACGAGAAACTCCTGGGGGGGCTTGTAGTCTTAGGGAGGCCTTCCAGGCTTGCCTGGGCTTTACTTCCAGATCTCCTTAGGACTCTGGTGGGGTTAAGAGGACAGTAATCTTGTGGAGTTATACCCAGAGTCTTCTCCAGAACAAAGGTCTGCTCCCTTGGAGAAAAGCTTTACTTGAGATTTGTCTTCAGTTTTCCTGTGTTGGAAGGGGGATGGGGGAGAAGGGTGGGATCTGTATAAAAAGAAAAATGCTTGTGACGGCCACAGGCCCATCAAAATGTTGAAGTGTAACCAGATTAGGAAACACTTCTCTAACCCTACACTTTACTACCAGTAAACAAGGCCCCATATAATAATAATGGATGACACCTAAAGAACTGAAAGATACAGATTTTTTTTTTTTGTGACGAGGACTACTTAGGAAAACCCCTACTCAAGAGGGAAGACAAGCAGGACGTTGAAGAGATCTGAAACCTCTGGCACCTATAATGAACACATTAAACAAAGCTCAGTTTCTAGCTAGGTGAACACGTATCTTCACAATGGAGGCCTCTTTATGCATTTCCTAATATATAATACAATATGGCTGGCTTTCAACAAAAAATTAGAAAATGTGCCAAAAGGCAGGAAAAAAATATAATGTGAAGAGACAAAGCAAGCATAAGAACCAGACTCAGATATGACACAGATGTTGGCATTATCAGACAGGGAATTTAAAATAGTTATGATTAAAATGTTAAGGACTTTAAATAAAAAAGTAGACAACATGCAAAACCAGATTTGTGATATAGGAAGGGAGAGGGCAAGTCTGAGAAAAAAAATCAAAAAGAAATGCCAGAAAATAAACACACTGTAACAGACTTGAAGTGTGTCTTCGATAGTGTCATCAGTAGACTTGGTATGACCAAGAAAAGAATTAGTGAGCTTCAAAATTAATCGATAAAAAGTTCCTAAACTGAAATGCAAAAGAAGAAACTCAAAAAATAATAATAAAACATTTTAAGACTATGGAATAATTTCAAAAGTTGTAACATACACATAATTGGAATACCAGAACCACAAAGGAAAATGGAGCAAAAGAAATATTTGAAATACTAATGGCTGAGAATTTTCCAAATTTAATGACAGGCACCCAGCATACATACTTTATGATTCCAATTATCTGATATTCTGGAAAAGGCAAAACTGTAAAGATAGAATAAAAAAGATAAGTGGTTGCCAGGGGTTCTGAGGCAAGGGAGAAACAGATGAATAGTTGGAGCACAGGGGACTTTTACAGCTCTGTAATTATTCTGTATGATGCTGTAATGTTAAATATACAACCTTATGCATTCGTCAAAACCTATAGAACTTTCTGTCACAAAAAGTGTACTTTAATGTATGCAAATTAATAATAATCCTTTAAGGGGCGCCTGGGTGACTCAGTCAATTAAGGTCCAACTCTTGATTTTGGCTCAAGTGATGATCTCAGGGTCTTGAGATTGAGCCCCACATTGGGCTCCACACTCAGTGGGGAGTCTGCTTCAGGATTCTCTTTCTCCCTCTCCCTCTGACCCTCCCCCTGGCTCACTCTCTTGCTCTCACTCTCTCTCTCAAATAAGTAAATAAATCTTTAAAAAAATCATTTAAGGGATTGGAAAGTCCCCAGATAGGATGCAGAATGTGATGAAAGAATCAAAATGCATTACAAATGTGTGAAACAACCTCCCTGAAGGACATAGGGAAACAAGGTGCAGATCTAAATAACTGAAATTGAATAGTCTATAAAGCTAAAGGCTAAAGGAACTGTATGTAAGTCCTGCTAGCCTAGTTGATAAAATCTTTTCCCCCCACAGAGGTATGGGTTAACAGTACTGCAATCACTAGGCATGTATAGTATAACTGACCATTTAAGTAAATAGATGGTAGTTTGTGGAGACTGGATTTCTAACTGTTGCAGTGAGGGGTTACACATGAGTAAGGAGAGGAGGCTAGTATGATTCGTGTGGTAATAAATTAGAGTTGGATACATCAGTACAAACTCATGTTTAGGCATATATATATATGGTTGTTTATGGAAATACTCATTTATTCATTCATACACACACACACACACACACACACACACACACACACGGGCTAGTATACTAGTATACACACATACATATGTGAAAAAGCCTAGAAGCAATGATGCCCCAGTAACTGGAAGCATACCCAGAACCCAGATCTTGGTTTCTGATACTATTCTCTAATTTTTATTGGAAATGGCTCCTTGGAGAAAAGACTGATTCTAGAACTGAGACAGAAAACACACCAGATGGGCCTGGGGCATCTTGTAGTACCAGGAAGTAAGGAAGGATTCAAGGCGGGGAAAAAACCCACAGCAATATGGGTATATCAAAGCATTCCAGAAGCCATCAGAAAGAGTTCCCAGTTGCCAAGGCTGGAACAATTATATAGACAAAATAAAGGTATACTGGACTATAATTCAATGTATAAAATAAAAATCTCTGCTTCTATAGTGGTCTAAAAAAAATAACTAAGTAAATAAAGGTGGAGAATAGGCAACTATCCCTGGCAGAAAATTTCCAAATAATTTATGTAGCTACTCTGTCTTTAAAGAGGTGGAACAAAACTCCCTACTACTTAAATGTTAGCTGCACATAATAACTTTCTTCTGAAGATTACTGTATAAAAGGAGAAAAAAAGAGAATAACTTCAAAGTTGAGAAACCTGACAAACTACCTCAGGTCAGGTGATCAAGGTTAGCATTAACAGTGATAAGTCATTTGATGTGACATGATTATAATGGCAACTTTAGTGCTGTGGTTTCCTCCCAGAAATAAATTTCCCCAGTGTTATGACAAAATCATCAGACAAATCCCAACTGAAGGACAGTCTACAAAATACCTGATGAGTCATCCTCAAAACTGCCATTCATCAAAAATAAGGAAAATCTGAAAAATTGTCATCCCCAAAGAGAACCTGAGGAAACATGACTACTGAATGTCACATGGGCTCCTAGATGGGATCTTGGTAGAGAAGAAGGGAATTAGTGACAAAAAGAGGAAATCTGAGTGAGGTATAGTCTTTAGTTAATAAGATTATATCAATATCAGCTCATTAATTATTGACAAATATACTGTATTAATGTCAGATAATAGGTAAAACTGGGTGTGGAGAATACATGAACTCTGTACTATCTTCATAATAGTCCTATAAATCTAAAATAAAATATTTATTTAAAAACTACAATAAGAATAAAGAAAAAAACATAAATCATTGGTTCATCAACTTTTTTGTTTGGTCAAGAATTCAGTGTGTTTCCTTCATCTCCTGAAATTTATTAAAAATAAATATATGAAGAAAATTTACCAACAGTACTCAACCAATTCGGATGGGAAGATATTTGCTCTGCATCTTCTTTGGCTCCCAATAGAAGTGATCATTTAGTTTTAGAGAATGTGGTTTAGTTGAGGCAAAAGTTATTTTGAATGTTGATAAGTTGATTGCCATTTATATGGGATTCTCTAACATTTACCCAGATGATCTGGAAAGTAGCAACTACTTTTGGAGTTCTCTGATTCAGAGATTTGAAGTAATTTCATGGGCATGGAAGTATTTTTTAAACTATGGATTTCAGTACAAATCTAAAACATTATCATTATTGGTGGACCCATTGACTTATCATTCATTAAATTTCCTGTATATTAACCAAGTGCCTACTATGCATTGAATAAAACTATACTTTCAGTTTTGAAATTGTCATGCTGAACTATTTTACTCTTCATCCTCAGGCAGCCTCATAGGGATTTTACTATGTAATTTTTACATGATATTTTTCCAAATAGGTAGCCTGAGAGTATAGAGTGACTTTGAAATATCACAGCCTTTAAAACCATCTGAACTGATCAGATATTTCAATTCTTTGAACTCTTTCAGTATCTCTTATGCTATCTCTCTGACTCTGCCTATATCTCAGGAGCAGGTTCTAGCATCAGATTAGTTTTGAGAAATTGTTTCTCTGTTTGTGAAATGGGTATAGGTCCTGTGTATCAAGTTCCTGCTTGAAGTATGAAATCCACCCTAAGCTTCATGACCAGGTCCTGGAGATTTAGATCTAGGTGATAGAAGTCATGCAGTCTTACAGAGAGAGTATGTTGTCTGGAGGACATAATCATAAACAAATGTGACCCAGCTGTGTACTTGGTTTCTTGGGGAAATGTTGAAGGACAGGAGGTCCTGGAATGTCACCAATAGTAAAAGAGTGCCAAGTATAGGGCATGTATATGGGCGTGTCCCATAAGCACCTCAAACTCACCATGCACAACTGAACTCACCATTTCCCTTCCATCTTGTCCCCATCCCCCGACCTTCCTTAGTGAATGACACCACCATCCATGTAATTGCTCAAATCACAATCCAAATCCACAATTCACCTCTGACTCCTCCCTGTCTCGTCTGTCCAACTTGCAAATCCAGTTGATTCAATTGTTCTTGAGCCTCTATCAGAGTTTCCATTCTGGTTTACCTTGAAACCACTTGTCTAAACAGAAAAATGTCACTTAGCAACAGTAGCAGGTTACTAAATTTGTCTCTAGTCAGCTCCTTTCCGATCCATTCTCCACAGAACAAAATTATTCTAAAATACAAATACGGTCTTTTCACTCCCTTCAAGCTCTAGCCTTGCTCCTTGTCTGCCTGCTCTCCTGAATGGCTTTCAATTCTTTTAATATTGCATGTTCTCTTTCTCACTTTGGGCTTTACAGATGCTGTTTCCTATGTCTAGAACACCCCACTGTTCCCTTCTCCACTTACCAGCTGCCCCTTCTATCCTTCAGCCTCCACCTAATCTCCACTGTCCTTTCAGAATCATCTGAAGATTATTACTTCTTAAAGAAAGTTTTCCAAGCCTTCCAAACCCTGTCTCAAAAGTCTGAATTGTATACTTATTACAGGACTTCACATTACACTAAATATTTTGTCTCTACCTCTACCCCCTACTAGCCTGGAAAAATCTGTGAAAGCAGGGACTCTATTCATTGTTACAGTTACCACTAGTGCCTAATACAATGTCTGGCACATAATAGGTGCTCAAAAATAATTTTTGAATAAATGAATGCATGCATGAATGAGAAACAAATATATAAAGGAATACATATAAGAATGGGGAAGAAAGTAAAGATTCCTAGATCCAGAAGATCAGACAGCATCCAAAAAAAAGTCTTTAAAAAATTTTTTTTTTAATTTAAGTGGTTTTTAACAGGCTTAAAAGGCAAAAATGGATTGAGGATTAGAATCTTTCTCTCTCTCCATTCCCTCCCTTCACCCTTACCTGTGTGTGCCCACATGCACATGCATGCTTATTAATGGTACGGGAAGATAGATGGTGAGGAAAAATCATTGGGAAAATCTGTTTTTCTTGACTAGAAGTTAGAAAGTGCTGAATAAATATCAGGCATGGACCCTATTAACCAAAACTGGAGAGGAATGATTGGACTTTGTTATTAACATCTCAGTGGCATGATCTAAGACCAGCGCTGGACTATTAACATTCTGGCTCAATACTTAGTGAATCAATAACTTGAGTGCTCCCCGAATGCTCCCTTGTGCCCTCTAAGTTTAGTAGGCATTGGCTCCCAAGCCTAGGTCAGAACTGACCCATCACTGTGTGGTGGTGGTGAGCAGGTGAGGGGGGGACCCTGGGATCCAACAGGTTCACCATAAGCAAAAGGCAAAAGACAGGGAAGATCAGGCACATGTAATGATATTATATGTTCACTAGACCTGTATCTGATTTTTGAAATCTACTATGTACCGAAATAAAATATCCCAAACGTAAAAAAAATAGCTATTAAAAAGTCTAGGTTGACACTACATAGAATATTCCTTCCTTCTTCCAGGCCACTAGCATTCAAAGCTGCCTAGTGGCATAATTAAGATTTTAAATATTTTAAGCTTCTTTACTTTAACTCAAGACAGTGTGGAAGATAGCGTTATGCCTCATGAAACTAATCTCCATCTTGAGGGGTCCAAGCTGTTCCTAGTGGCCATGCGCCCCTCAAGTTTTCAAGAGGGAATTCTTAGCTGTTTAGAATGAGATTGTTTTCTTCAGTGTGAGATAATAGAAAAGGTCTTACAGTTAAAAGAGCTCCATCAGAGCAGAAAGGAAGAAGAAAGGTATTACTTTTTGAGTGATTACCCATTATGTATCAGACACTATTTTGGGGACCTTTGCATCCTTTATTTTATTACATTCACAGAAACCATAAGTGGAAGGCCTTAGCATCCCTATTTTACAGATGAGGGCCTGGGGCTAGAAGAAGACAAGGGATTTCTTTAGTATTACCTTGCTTAATGCAAGATAGGATTGGTATTTGGTATAGGTCTGACTCCAGCGTATGACCTCCTTTATCATCCCACACCACTGCTACATCATTATTTTGGTTTGATTAAAGACTGATTTTCTAGTTACAGAGGTATAGGACAAGGATGTTTCTTCTCCCTCTAGACAGTAGCATGAGGAGCTTAAAAGCCTAGGCTCTAGAGCCAGACTGTCTGTGATCACTTAATTTTTATTTGACCCTGAATGTATTATTTAGTTGTTCTGTGCTTCAATTTCTTCAAGTGCCAATAGGGTTAATAATGGTCCCAGAACTGTGAAGAGGCTAAAATACTTTGTACCTATAAAGAGCTTTGTATTGTAAGTTCTCAATCCATGTTCACGTTACAGTGGTCATTGCTATTGTGGTCACGGGGCCTTTGCACAGAGACACAGCTACACATGGAATAGGAACAATGCACAAGCAACCTTTGAAGCCACCTCCTAACCTCCTAAGTTCCAATAATGGAGAAAGGAGAAGAATACAGAGCCTATTTCATGCCAGTCTACATAGAGTTCAGCCCCAACCCATGGCTGGGAAAGGTGGGTACAGTTATTCACAGTCTGTGAGTCATTAGGAAAATGAAATCATTCCTTGCTTGGTCAGAGCAGTAAGAATGCCCTGTGTGCAACTCCACAGGTGTAGAACCAGCAGCTTGAAATGGGAATATGTTCTATTGCCTTAGACTTTCTCAGGGAGAGGGCTGCTTTTGGAGCCACTCCAGGGCTAACAAAAATATTGAGGGTGGCAGAACAAGCAAGAGCAAGCTGCAAGAGCATTTCAAGGGATTCAAACATTCAGGCAGAAATTTTTAAAAATTCTAGCTAAAAGCTGTTCATCCATTTATATCTTTTTCTTTTCTTTTTTCTTTTCTTTTTTTTTTTTTTTGCTGCGAACCCCTTCATTCTTCCCCTCCTGCTATCTATCTTCTTCTTCTTCTTCTTCTTCTTCTTCTTCTTCTTCTTCTTCTTCTTCTTCTTCTTCTTCTTCTTCTTCTTCTTCTTCTTCTTCTTTTTTTTAACATATAATGTATTATTTGTTTCAGAGGTACAGGTCTGTGATTCAACATTCTTACACAATTCACAGCACTCACCATAGCACATACCCTCCCCAATGTCTATCACCCAGCCACCCCATCCCTCCCACCCCCACCACTCCAGCAATGCTCAGTTTGTTTCCTAAAATTAAGAATTCCTCATATCAGTGAGGTCATATGGTACATGTCTTTCTCTGATTGACTTATTTCACTAAGCATAACACCCTCCAGTTCCATCCACGTCGTTGCAAATGGCAAGATTTCATTCCTTTTGAAGATTTGGTATATACATCCATTTATATTTCAAGCATAGTATTGACTCTAAAATACTATAATACAACCAAATTGCACCATCCAGCTTTATAGCTGAGGTCTACAAGCTCTAAATATCTTATGGAACATTCTGGTAAACAAAGAAACAAAAGCTTGTTAAAAAGTGATAAGGGCTTACCTGGCCATGAAGTATCACACCCCCAAAATCGTTCTCTGCTTTCCTTTATATATTTTAGGGCAAGCCATGGTGCCCTGATACAGTTGTGTGTCCAGTAATTATTTCCTGATAGAAAGTTGTTCCCATTTCAATCTCTGTGTGTTAAGCTCTTGTGATTAAAACAAACAAATAAAAGAGAGACAGACAGAAAAACAAATGAAAATAAAGAAAGCCCCAGGGAGGGGCGCCTGGGTGGCTCATTCAGTTAAGTGTCAGACTCTTGATCTCAGCTCAGGTCTTGATCTCTGGGTTGTGAGTTCAGGCCCTGAGCTGGGCTCCGTGCTGGGTGTGGAGCCTACTTAAAACAAAAACAAAAACAAAATAAATCCCAGGGGCATTGATTAATGCAATAAGAGAGAAATAAGAAATTAAAATTAACAAGGATTTTGCCTTGAGAGTTTTCTTTCACAGAGTCTGTGATAACATTAAGGTGTGGCTCTAGCAGTCAGAAAATAACTTCTCATGACTTGTGAAGAATTCTAGGTGGATCTGCCTTTGGACTGGACATCCATTCAACATGACTCAACTATCCTTTGTCTCTTTTGCCCTTACTTTCTTTGCCACTTCCAACTGACCTCCATTCTCCTTCTGGTCTCTAAGTTTTCTGAGGAAGACCTTAGTTGGCCCAACTCCTCAGCACCGTCACTACTATAACAAAGCTTTTGTGCCTGAACAGCTCACAAGACCCCCAACTGCGCCTGCTCTCATGCCTTCCCTGGACCTCAGGGTTCTTGCCTTAGATGTTAAGTCCCTGAACTCTAATTACAGAAACCATATTGGCCTTGTCTGTTAGCAGATGCTGAAGAAGTTGGCTTCCTTGGGCTGGCAGCCTCCATGTTTACCCAACACAGTAAATGAACTAAAATTATTCTTGTGATAATTTAAGGGGCAGTTCTAGAAATTTTTAAAAATCTTTAGAAATACTAATTTAAAACATTATTTCAATTTTTTATTGTATTTCTCAGGACAAAGTAAATTTTATTCACTGAATTTCTTTTTACTTATCCAGGGATCAGCACATTTTTCCTGTAAAAGGTCAAAGGGTAAATATTTGGGCTTGGCATCCTTTGCAGTAACCATGCAACTCTGCCATTTTAGTACAAAAGGAGTCATAGACAATACATCAACAAATGGACGACTCGCCAGCTGTATGTGGCCTATATTTTGCTGACCCCTGATCTTTCCCAGTGCATCGCTGCAGCGCCCACACCCCCTCACACCCCTGCTCACTTCACACTTCTACATTTCCTTGTCAGCTCTATCACAGAGCTCAGGAGTCCTGAGAATGACTTATTTCATGGAATTGCACTGGGGTTCCTCTGTTGCAAAGCCTCGCAGGATCTCTTGAGTGGAGACAAAACATAAATTGCCTAAAAGAATTGATGCCTCAGAATCATCAACAAATGCATGCATTTGGGGGAAATTTTTAGCATTATAGCGCTTTCTCCTAGAAATGATGAGGATGGCACTTCTGTCACACAAGCATGCATATCTGCTTAGGCACAGACATTTTGCTGAAAATCAGAATTATAATATTCTCTCCTGCCAACCCTGTAAGATGTTCAAATGATAATGGCAGGAGTAGCGTGTGGGAATATAGGAAAAGTAGTACATTCTGCTTTTGACAACTCTTTTAACTCTGTTCCTCTCTCCAAAAAGGGAGTTGTTTCTTGAGCCACTCTATCCAAAACCTGGCTGTCATTTCTACGTACTGGGGGGGATGCTGGTACCCTTTTTTTTACCTTTCAGAAAACAAACCTTAAAACAATCCCCAGGTATGAGATTTCTCTTCCCTTCCAAGTCATGGTAGGTCTGTGTAACAGTGCCTATGGGGTTGTTTACTGGATGAATTTTATTCTAGCTGCAAATTACTTATTCTAAGTCTTCCAAAAATTATTCTTCTTTCCATGTTTGCCTTTCTTCTTTGGTTGACTCTACACTTGCTATCTGTCATAAGTGATGAGTGCGGTATTTGATTCTAACAGAAATGAACCTTTGCTATGCGTAAGACAAGGAGACGACTTCGATGTATTTCAGCGCTTGTGGACCTCCTCCCTGAGCTGTCTCAACCCATAGATAGCAACAGAAGATCCGTCATTTCTGCACATTTCTTCCTCAGGGGCATGAGCTTCCCTGTAGTCTTAGATTTTTCATAATTGCTGGTTTCATCCAGGAATATCACTGTGTGAACATTTTCTGAAGGTAATCAACTGTGTGAGTGGCAGGGACTTTGAGGGAAAGAAGAACGAGAAGAGTGTCCTTCTATCACTTCAACGTTATTGTTAGATCCCGCATGTCTCTTTTTCTTTTGTTTCCTTGTGTATAGCAATTTCCTTGCTGTATTCCAGGTAATACGGGTTACATGGACTAGGCTAGGTAATGACACACTTACTGTGGTTAGCAATGTTAGTAAAGTTTAAGAGGGGATATTTAATTAAAAGAAAATTTTAAACAGAGTCATCTGTCGAAGAATCAAATTCAGGAATAGTAAGAATTCCAGGGTAATCCTAGTCTAAAGACATGTAAGTGTGTTTGGATCTGAACAAACCTAGTAATGAGGTGGAGTGATCTGCCTTTGCTGGGTCCCTCCGAGGAACTTGATTGATTATGTTGCCTGTACATTCAAGAATACACAGCCCTGATTTCTCAGACATCCTGATGGTCTCTTGTGCATGCCAGTTCAGAGTCCAGACTGGGTACATTCATATTATGTTATTTTTCCAGATTTTCTGGAACAATGCAGAACAAAGCAGGAACTAAATAAAAACGAAACAATCAGCAAAGCGCAAGCAACTTGCAGATTAGAGTGAAGACAAATAACTATCCGAGGGATTGCAATGCAATGTGATAATGGATCCGAGGGAGATTACTCCATTGCCTCACCCACAAAATTCGTCAGGGGTAGGAGGTAAGGGGAAGCTTCCTCCTTGTGGAAACCTGAGATCTAAATGATGTAATTCTAGTTTGGTGGATGATATGAGAGAGGCAAAGAGGACATTTCAGGCAGAAGGAACAACATTTATAGTTACCTGGAGTTGAGAGGGAAGATGGAGAACTGGCAACAGGCCCAGAGCAGAGCGTGTACAAGGCAAAGATATGAGAAAAGACATTGGTTCATATAAGGCCCAGACCATGAAGGATGAGCACCTACCACCCTCATGTCCCCTCCACCCACTGGTTTGTTCTTTTTCCTCCTGGAATGTTAATCTCATCCCATTTTCAATCAGACTAAAAATTTTGAAGCTATGCCTGATCTTCTATTTCCCTTTCCTATCCCACACCTGTTCCGTGAGCATGGCTAGGAATCTTAGTGTCTTGCCTTTATGTATTCATCCATCCTTGATTTCATAAAACATAGTTATTTTTGAGTTACTTACCATTCATGACTTCAAGATTTTAGTGAAATAAACATGAATGGAGCAGATAAGGAAGTAAGACACGCTTGAACTTTGGCACCAGACACAACTGGGTTAGTTTCTTGGTTCTACCTTTCACCTTCTAGCTTTGTAACCTTGGGAAAGTCCCTTGTGCTCTCCAGACCTTTGAACATGGGCAGAAAGAAGCTAATTATGTGTTCTTCAGAGTGCCTGCCACAGGGTCATCAAACATTAAATAGAAGCTTCTATGTCCTCAATTTCCATCCCTAGTTTCCATTTCTCTTTTCAAACTTCTTTTACTGCATTTTTAAACATACATTTCCTCTTCTATTTGATTTTGTGCTCCTAAGGCTACATGTTAGGTTTGGGTTTTTTTTTTTTTTTTTTCTTTTAATGAAAGACTTTTTGGTTTATGTTTCTACTTTTGGTTAGTTTTGGTTTGCACGGGAGTCCTGTTCGGTGGGCTTTGGGTGTTGGAGAAAGGATGCATGGTTTCCCTTTCAGCTTCCTGGAGAGTAGGGAAAGAGGAGATGAGGAACAGAGCAGAGCATACATGACTGTTACTTTTAAAATTGTTGCATTTGAACCTCAGTTTCCTTATCTCTGAAATAAAGATAAAAGTGATTGTGTTTTATCTTGCCTGCAGGGTCATAGCTGGACATTTGCCTCCATCTGTTTACAGTCTTAGCTCCCGCTCTGTCCACGGGCAGGACCACAGGGCTATCCCAAAATCCCCTGTGGCTGCCTTCCAGGTTTCACCACCTGCCCTCTGTTCCTTCACCTACCCCACCACCATTCCCATTCTGCGGCCACTATCTTGTTTCCCCTCTCTATAGTTGCTGTTTGGAATTGATGAGTTAGGAGGACAGCCTGCTTGCTTTGCAATCCCGACTTCACCCCTACAAAGCATGCTTCATATCCGCCCCCCCCCGCCATCCATGGAGAACAGTCCTGGAGTCAGTTTTGCACTATTTCCACCCCTGTCTCCAGATTAAGTTCCCACGCTCATGTTTCCTGTTCCAGAAGGACCAGCTTTTCTGGAAGGGAGTCTGTATATTATTCAATTCCACCTTAATGATGTAAGCAATTAAATATGTTTAAGAGAATATGAATTGGACACTTAGTTTTGATAGCCTCCTGGAAATGATTTCAGATACTTCTTTGTGCCGTGACAATAGCTTGAGTTGAAATACCTATGTTTTCTATCTTCTATATAACTTTATCTTATAAATGTCTCTGGCAACAACAATGAAAATAGGATTCTTTTTCTATTTGTGTAAAAGATGCCATTGGATTTTTGATAGGGATTACATCAAATCTGTAGATTGCTTTAGGTAGTGTGGACTAATCACCTTGCTGATATCACTCTGCCCATAGCTCTGAAACACCACACTGTTTCATATTTATTTTTATATGTCCATCTCACCTGCTAGATTAAAGGATTTATGGAATTCTGCCTTGCTTATCTTTGTAGCCAAAGTATAAATCTAGAGCAGTGTTTGATATGGGATGCAGGAGAAAAGCCAATAAACCTAGATGGTAACTTTCTTTCAATCTCAAATTTTAATCCTCCTTTGAGATGACGTTTCTCTGAATTATTTAAATGGGTAGTGGTCACTCTATTAGATGGATCTAAGCAGCACTTTTTTTTTTTTTGCTTTAGAAAAGCAAAGTTTCAGTATTTTTAAAATGTTTACAATTTCTTAGCATAGCACATGATCCTTTTAGAACATTGATTTGAATAGCCTCTGTCTAAAATACTGTATTAATAGAAAATTTGAGATATTGTAAGGCTACCAGATTATGAAACAACTACCATTAGAAAGGTAGTTTGTTACAGTTCCCAAGAAGTGGGTGCACACCTTGCTATGGGAGGCCCCAAGGGGCAATACCAAAGTTGGTCAGGAGGCAGAAGGAAAAACTGTGGGGAAGAGCATTTACGGTGGTCTTCACAGGAAGCAATGGGTGAAATAATATAAGCAGGCCTAGAATTGGCTAGTTTGAATACTTTTAGCAGGCTCTGGGTAGAGGGGCTGTCCCTATTTGTCTGGTCCCTGGCCCTGGGGTGATGAGGGCAGATGGATAGTGGTCCAAAGTGTGAGAGCCCAATAAAGGAAGTGGTTGGGGGTGTGAGCTCTGGAATGGTTAGTTTGTATTTGAAGATCACGTTCATGAGTTAATTGCTTACTATCTCCAAAATTGACTAACCCTAGGAGGAGACTCCCTCAAGATCAGCAAGGTTCAGATGTCAAAGTATCAGAAATAGAAGACAAAAGACATGGTTATTACAGTGTATGACGCTAAACATGAATGGGCATGTGGGCGAGACAGCAGTCTACAGCTAACTGAATACAAGCACTGTTAAAAGACAAGAACTGCTCCTACGGTATGGCTCTAGGACATAGAATAAATCTAAATGCTCCATGTACTTTTATTGAAGATTATATGCACAGACATCACAGAGACTGGAGAATTCTCTAGAGACCTTAAAATTCTATTTAATTCAGCTATAATCAGATGCTTGAATCACTTTCCATATGGGTCATGTGTGGTTTATCTTGCTTCTGGATATATATTTCAGAGATTCTTTGCTTGTACTAATTCTTAAAGTGGCAAGTCTGTTGCTTCTGCCTCAGTTAAACCATCATTGTTCTTATCTCTTAGTACCAATCCTGTCATCTTCTTGGATCCTGTAGCTCACGCCTTGCTGAGTACACTTGTCGCCTGTTGGTATCACTACAGAGTCGGAAACAAATTTCCTTCATTGCTGGATGGCAACTTGTTTCTCGTATCTGGGAAGGAAAGAATTCCCTAACTGCATTGTTACTGATACCCTATAACTATAGGGTATTAATAATTACCCCCTACTGCCCTTTGTTTAGGTAAAAGAAATGAGACTTAAAAGTCACATTTTGAAATAATGAAAAGATCACCTGACCCAAGTCTTTCTAAGATTAGAGCTTATGAAGTTTGTAGTGCACCACAATTTCCGGTATTAAATGCTGGAAATCACAATAGGTCTATAAAACTGGTCAGTGGTTTTTGGTTTTTTGTTGTTGTTGTTGTTTTAGAAGTACTTCTAAGGTCTATCTTAGAGACATTAATGTTAATACTTCATATTCCACTCTGGGAACTTATCATTATGTTTTTGGGTTTTTTTGATAGGCCTGGTGAGTCAGGATTTCCCATTCATATTTGTGAATTAAGGACACCTGGGGGTATTCCCTGTCACTTAATACAGCAATATGTTTGTCCGATAGACCTCTCCTTTCCTTGAGAAAACTGGCTGGCACTGTTTTGGTAGGTGAGGCTTTTTGACAAGATTTACATTGGGTCAAGAGTTGGAGAGCTGTCAGGCTGAGGAACCCCAAATATCAGAATGGGGAAGAACGGCATCTGCTAGACCCCCTAGCTGTCCACAGGCATATCTTTCATTTCTTTAATCTGACTTTCTTTTCCTTCCTCATGATCCTCCCTACACACCATACAGTCGATCAATATGCTCTTTAAAGTGTAGTCACTACAAGTACACAAGGCTATTCATTATAGCATTGATTGTAATTACACAAAATTGGAAAAAGTATAAATGTCCATAGGACCTCACCATAATATAGAATACCACACAGCCACTAAAAAGGATGAGACAGACCTACGGGCACTAACATGAAAAAAATGCCCATGATTTTGATTTATTGTAAGTTCTTTGTTTTTGTTTTTTAAAGCGAGAGCATGAGCAGGGGGAGGGGCAGTGGGAGAGGGAGAGAGAATCTCAAGCAGACTGAGCTGAATGTGGAGCCCGCTGTGGCGCTCCATCTCACGACCCTGCAATCACAACCTGAGCTGAAACCAAGAGTCTGAAACCCAACCTACTGAGCCACTTAGGAGCCCCTACTGAAAGTTTTCAAAAGCAGGTTAACAAATAATAATAGAGCCATCACTGCATGTAAGGGCATCATTGAATCTCACTAACATAATAACTGAAAAACAAAAGCTAGATTTAAAAAAGAACACATAGTTGGGGCACCTGGGTGGCTCAGTCGGTTAAGTGTCTGCCTTCGGCTCAGGTCATGATCCCAGGGTCCTGGGATCAAGCCCCAAGTCAGGCTCCCTGCTCAGCAGAGAGTCTGCTTCTCCCTCTGCCTCTGCCTGCCACTCCCCCTGCTTGTGCTCTCTCTCTCTATCAAATACATAAATAAAATCTTCCAAAAAAATAAAAAAGAACACGTAGTATACTCCACTCTTATAAAGTCCAAAAGCAAATACAGCTAAACTTTGGAGTTAGAAATTAGGTTAGTGGTTATGTTATAGACAAGGTGGTTGGTAATTAGAAGGGCGTATATGAGCTTCTTCTCGGGTACTTGTCATGTGCCCTTTCTTGATCTGGGTGTTTAACTAGGCATGTTCATTTGTAAAATTTCCTCATGCTGTAAATTTGTGAATTATGCATTTCTTAAATATTTATTTATTTGAGAGAGAGAGAGAGAGAGAGCGAGTGAGTGGGGGAGGGGCAGAGGGAGAGAGAGAATCTCAAGCAGACTTCCCATTGAGCACAGAACCCCATGTGGGGCTCAAGCTCATGACCCTGAGATCATGACCTGAACTGAAATCACCAGTCCAACGCTTAACCAACTGAGCCACCGAGGCACCCCAATTATGCACTTTTACATATGTGTTACATTTTGATACGAATTTTATTTTAAAGGACAAGCATTTGAATTTTGCAAAAATAAAAGACTGGGGTCAGAAAGTAAAGGACATTCTTAGATGGAGTAAGAGCTGTGGCCAGCCAAGAACATGAGCAAGCTAGATTTCTAGGGTACTACAAACTGTGAGCAAATAGAGGAAGCCAATTGGTGATGGTAGGTTACCAAAGCAGGCAGTAAAGGGGTGGGGGCTCCAAAGTGTCCATAGGGAAGGCTCAGCCAGGCTATTTTATTTCCAGCCCTGGTTTGTATATATCTAAGCTTTCAGTAAAATTTTCAGAAACCAAATTTAAAATGAATTAAATTGAGGGCATCTGGGCGACACAGTGGGTTAAGCATCTGACTCTTGGTTTCAGCTCAGGTCATGATCTCAGGGTTGTGAGATTCAGCCCCATGTGGTGCTCTGCACTGGGTGTGGAGGCTGCTTAAGATTCTCTCTCTCTCCCTCCCTCTCCCTCTGACCCTTCCCCTTCCATCCCCACTAGCACACACACTCTCTAAAAAATTTTAAAATAAAAAAAATAAAATAAAATGAATTAAATCGAATATTATAAGCACAGATGTTGATAAAGGATCAAACATATTTATTATTATCACTATTTTAATTCAAGGAACTTCAGTATATCTCTGTTTCTGAAACCAATGAGCTTGACTATAATCATTGTTTTAATTATCCTCTTTACTTTTCCACATGAGGACTTGGAGACTTCACTTGTCTTCAAATGGTTTAAATGCTACCTCTCAAACCCAGCTTTCTCTGTGAATTTTGTCAGCAATCTCTATCATGATATATTAAAATCATAGCAACTACATCAATAATAATAATAATAATAATAATAATAATAGAAGCCATATCAATTTTATAAATACCTTCAGTGAGGCAAGCACTGTGTTCAGTAAATACATTACACAAAGTATTTCCTTTAATCTTCCAGTAATCCAGTGAGGGAGGTATTATGATCATTGCCACTTTTTCACTTTAAAACTGAGTCGCAGATAGGTTCAATAAAATTGCCCAAATTCACGTAAATAGTTAGGGAAGGAGCTTTTAGTTAGGGAACAGATCCCTCTTGACTTATACTATCTGATGTAACCACTAGCTGCATGTGACCATTGAGAACTTGAAATGTGGCTAGGCTAAAATGAGATGAGCTTCAACTATAAAATACACACAGGATTTCAAAGACTTGGTACCAATATATATATATATGTGTATATATATATATATATATATATATAATATTTTGTTAATATTTTTATAAAAATTCCATGTTGAAATGATACTGTTTTAGATATGTTGTATGACATAAAATAACTAAAGTTAATTTTGCCTTTTGTGTGTGTATATCTGTGTGTGCTGCTTTTCCTCTGTCTTGGCTGCTGTAGGTAGATTTGAACCAATACCAGTCTAGAGTCCCAGGGCTAGAAATTCAGATCTCTCACTCTGAGGTGGAGCTCAGTTGTAGGTGTGTGTGAAGATTCCCAGGTATTTCTACTGCATGGCCAGAGTAGAGGACCACTGCCTCAAGTCCAGAAACCTGTGCTGTCTGATACCCAGCCTGCCCCAGGACAGCCTCTGATGGGACAGTTCCAACATGGGCATGAGACATGCCAGTGCTACAAAAGATCAGCCTGAGCAGCTGTGCACACAGCTGACTTCGTAGATGATGCTTATAGATCATGGCGGGACACCCCTAAAATCTAGGGCAAAAGGAGTTAGATTCCTTTAACTTACATCTTACCTGGCTGAGGAATGTGGAGATCCATTAGACCAACCTGGGGAGGGTTGGGTGTCACCTAGATGTTCACCTGGGTGGCAAGCTCCAAGTGGTTTAAGAGGATTAGACTTCCCACTCTATCAAAACTGGTCACATACTCGAAGATTCCTATAAACTACTGGGTCAGATTCTCCCCATTGCCAAGGAAATCATTTTTTATCATTCTGAGTCACACATCTTGCTGGTAGAATGTGACTTCACCAATGAACAGTGAAACCTAAGTGATTAAAAACTGGGGTTAAAGGTAAGGATTGGGGGACAGTTATTACAAGTTCAGGAAAAATGGAGTTCACAGACCTATTAACAGAGAAGCCAGAAGCCAAAGACTGGTTTTACCTTAGCATTGAAAACTCACCAATAGATTTATTTTGATGCAATTTGCTTTTTACTTATAATTTATTTGTGGGAGAAATAGCACTTGGAAAGCCACTGCATGTTAGAGATACCGATGAGAAGACCCGGGGCCTTTCATTTTTTTCAAAATGTGTTTTATAACATTCACTTATCTATAGTCAGCCAGAGCTGACTGTTTGGGAAAGGAGGGAGAGTGATAAGGGATTATTACAGGAAAGGTTTATTTGGTGGAGAGCACAGGGGAAGAAAAGGAAATTACAGGTGAGAATAAATGTGTTTATGAATTTAAACTGTTATTTTCCCTTAAATATCAAATTTTACAGATAATGCACATCTAAAAGCATTTTGCATGGAAATAAGATAAAATATAATTTTGAGTATCAACATTTTGTTATAAAGTGATTATTTTACTTTTTCAAAGTATTTTAAAATGTGCCCTTCCACAGTGGATTGCACAGAGCAAGAGAATCAATCTTTCAGGTAAAAGGACCTCCCTCCAAGAAAGCATAGCCTCTGTTTTATTACTCCACCAGACAAAGAGCCCAACTGGTAAAATGTTATGAGACATCCAGCCCAGAAGCTATTGACTTTATTTTTTTTTAAAGATTTTATTTATTTATTTGAGAGAGAGAATGAGAGAGAGTGCACGTGAGAGGGGGAGGGTGAGGGGGGAGGGTCAGAGGGAGAAGCAGACTCCCCGCTGAGCAGGGAGCCCGATGCGAGACTCGATCCCGGGACTCCAGGATCATGACCTGAGCCGAAGGCAGTCGCTTAACCAACTGAGCCACCCAGGCACCCGAAGCTATTGACTTTAACAAGGCCTGTTGAGTGCCCACCTCTGTGCAGGGCAAACATGAGCCAGGGACAGGGACCCAAGAATGAAGATGGTGTTCCTGCCCTTGAGGGGCTCACAGTCAGGCTTTAAGGACACAGATACATGCATTTTTGGTACAAGACAGTCAGTTATGGAAAAGATACAAAAGGGATGTAGGAGGAAATTCTTGAGAAGAATTTTCAGACATAACAGTATGTATTCTGAGTTTTTATGGATCAGTGGATGTATTAGTTTGTTAGGGCTGCCCACGACTAAGTAGCACAAACTAGCGGTTCAACAACAGAAATGGTATTGTCTCACAGTTCTGCAGGCTAGAAGTATAAATCAAGTTAGCATGGTTGGTTCCTCCTGAAGACTTTGGGAAGAATGTGGGAGAGTGTGTGCCTTGCTTCTCTCTTAGCTTCTAGTGGTTTTCTGTCAGTCTTTGGCCTTCTATGATTTGGAGAGTCACTGCCCCAACCTGCCTTCATCTTCACGTGGCGTTCCCCCCTGTGTGTGTGTGTCTTTCTCTGTGCCCAAACCTCTTCTTTGGATAAGGACACAGTAAAATTGGGTTGGGGTCCATCCTAATGACTCCATACTAATTTGATCATCTGCAAAAACCTCATATCCAAAGATCATATTCACAGGTATGCTGGTTAGTACTTCAACATCTTTTGGGGGACACAATTCAACCCTTATGGGGGTTGGGGTTTTTCAAGTAGAGAAGGAAGGGGACTTCCAAGTAGAAATAACACAGTGTTGAAGAAAGAGAGCATTTCAGTACCGCCTGATCATTTCACTCCCCTGCATGCAGGCTCAGGGAGTTTGTGTGATCTTCCTGATATTCTTATAATATATACTCTCTTGGTGCCCCACCCTGCCAGTGTGTGCTTGATTTCATCGATCTCCCCGTGAGTATCCATTTCATTCTCCTTCAGGACCCCTTTTACCTTAATGAAATCATTCTTTTTTCTTCAATAGCAGTTATCAGCCATTTAAGTCTTTGTTCATTTTTGTCTTCAAGTTAAAAAAGTGCAAATCCCAGTTTCCAACATTCTAAATATACTTCCCTTTCCTGCTTAAGGTTCATTTGCCATTCCTTGTAAGCCCCTAATATTTTAATCTTTCTTCAGCATTTGTTGATTTTTAAGAAGAAAATTCAAGAAGCCCTCTTGTTCCAAGAATAATTAATACTGGAATAAATCCATTTAAACTTAATCCGGTTAAAATAGGGACCACAGTGTCATAGGCCTACAATCAGGGAGAGACTGACATACCCAGATTATGAGGTTGACTTGATAAATAGAAATAAATACTAGAATTAGGCAAGAACTAAGCTCATAAATGGTGGGATCATTAGTGAATGTTGTTGTATCGTGTTGACTTTTGCTCCTCTATGTAGGCTATTAAGCACAGGGCCTCCAATAATGAATAGTTAGATAAGAGGAGCCTTACTGGTATTGTTACATATACTTCTAGAATGAACTATCAGAGCAATCATGCTTGCATTTGACACCTAGTGGTGGTACCACATAGTGTCTGATTTGCATATGCTGAATATGAGGTGGTCTAGGTAGAAAAGCTTTTGCTCTTGTATATGACTTACGGGTGTCTGTGTTTCTGTGTGTCTCTGTGTCTGTGTGTGTCTGTGTCCATGTTTAAGCCTCACATTACTTGGATACCCGCACATTTAGGGAAATCATGCTTAAGTTTGGTGTCTTATACACTTAATTTAAACTGGTGATATAGAGAAAAATTTCCCAAGAGGCAGGGGAATCCTAGAGCCCCCTACCTGAAGGGGACATGGAGCCACCTTTTAGAACATTCTCCATTCTCTAACATATACAGAGATAGTTCATCAAGGTCATCCACTCCTCTATTCTTCATCTAGAGCCCTCCAAAGGGAAATGGTATAAGAAAGCTGCAGCTATGATTTTCTTTTGGTATCATTTTTTTTTTCTATGTAGTAGAGCTCAACAAGTTTTTGTGAAGGGTCTTCTAGAATGCTAAAGACTATTACAATATCCGAAAGCATTCTAGCGAGCAGTTTTGCACACCGGGACCTCAACTGTGAGCTGTCTAGTTTAGCAGACAATGCTGTAGCCCACAAGTTTTCCAAGGATTCTGTGTCTCTGGGAACAAAGAACACACTTTTCTTCTCAAAGGGTTTATGTGAGGAAAACCGTGAAAGACAGCCCATGCCCCAAGGAGGATCACTTGCATTACATCCTCTAAAACATCTGGGTAAGAAATTCAGCAACACTATTGAAAAATTCAGTTACCAAGAGTAAAAGTATAAGGCATCATGAGTAAAGAAAATGACAAAAGTAAATTCCTTCAGTACCGGTCCCAGGGCACAGGCAGTGGGGACCAGAGACAGCCAGTCACTGACTGCCTAGAGATAAGCCTAGCTTTCCATAAGAGAAGTAGAGTATTTTAAAAGGCCTATTTTTAATGTGAACACTGGCTTTAGGAAAAAAACCAGGGGGTGGGGGGAGTAGCATTTTGTGCATCAATTCTATGCCATAGACACTTTATCTGTGTTCTCTTATTGAATCCTTAAACAAATATGGGAGGTATGTAATGTTTTCCCCATTTTATTTATAAAGACAATGCATAGGAGAGGTTAAAGACAATCATAGGTGGTGTTTACACCCAAGCATACCCACCAGCCAACCATACTGTTCCCTGTGCTAGATGGGCTCCCATTTATCTTTCCAGAGTCTCAGACCAGCTGCTTCCTAGAAGGATTTTTTTCCACTGGGCCAATGTCAGTTTCTGAAACTTCACCATACTTTACTTTCTCTAGTTTCACCTTTATAGCCTGAAATATGATCCTATAAAAAGAGAAGAGTGAGTTCTGTGCATTAGAGAAAAGGAAAAGGAACAGAGTTGGAAGCTGGAGAACAATGGAAACATCCTTTACCAATTCTTATTTAACCAAAGGTTGGTTCTGTCCTCAAAAATGACTTTATAGAGACGCCTGGGTGGCTCAGTTGGTTAAGCGACTGCCTTCGGCTCAGGTCATGATCCTGGAGTCCCGGGATCGAGTCCCACATCGGGCTTCCTGCTCAGCAGGGAGTCTGCTTCTCCCTCTGACCCTCTTTCCCTCTCATGCTTTCTATCTCTCATTCTCTCTCTCTCTCAAAAAAGTAAATAAAATCTTTAAAAAAAAATGACTTTATAATCTGGGTTTTTAAAAATAGAGTGCAGCAATGTTGACATCCCATAGAATAATAATAACAGTTACCATGTATTAGATAGAACCAAATTAAACTGCCAGTTATTACCAGTTATTGCCTCCACCCATGGCAATTTTATATAGTTCAGCCTAATATTGAGTGAGCACTCAGAGTTAGGTATGGCAACACACTGTATGTCTTAACTTATTCAATCCTCACAATGTCTCTATAACGAAGTTAGTGGTAGCCTCAAGTTACAGAGAAGGCATTCACTGCTTTCTGGAATTAGGCTGGAATTCTGGCTTCTGCATCCAGGCTGAAGTGGTAGAAGACAGGGCAGGTTTGGGGAAGGTACATTTGCCTTGCAGTACATGAAAGATACGTGACAGAGTTCCCAGAGAGTTATGGGGCTACCTTCATGATTCCTCTAAAAAAGCTCATGCAGTTGCTCAGTGACCTCTATGTCCCTAAATTAAAGGACATTATCTTATTTGGCCCCTCAGAAGCATTCAGTAGCCTGAACTTTTAGAAAAAAAACCTTTTTATTTTCTTCCATGTTTCTTATCATGTTTAGTTACTGTGGTTATTTGGAGGATATTCTTTTTCCTTTTTTGCTTTGCCTGGTTCCTTTTTCATCTCCTCTATAGGATCCTTCTCTGCCCTCCCATGAAATTTTGGAGTCCTTCAAAGCTCTATCTCAGACATTCTTCTCTCATTACTCTGTATTTTCTCCTGGGCCATCTTATCAAAACACTTAGTTGTGGTTATATGCATAACCTGTAATTTTATATCCAGAACCCTGTCACCCCCTGTTACCCTAGATCTGCATATTTAAATGTCTACTTTACATCTCTACTTAGATATCGTACAGGCTTTCAAAACTCACCAACTCCAAAACTGAGTTTGTTATCTTTCCTTCCAAGTTTGAACCTCCTCCAAAATACGCTTAGTTAAGAACATTTAGTCCCTTAAGTATTTTCAATCTAAGTGCTTTTTACTTCTGTTTACTCCTTTCTCCACCATGGTTGTTACTACTCTCGTACAAACATCCTTCATATCTTACCTGAGCTGATTTAATATCCTCCTAACAGGATTCTGCATTTATTTTATTCCTTCTAATCTTTCCTGCATATTCCATAAAATGAATGTAAATATTATCACATCACGTTCTTCTCCTTTCAAATCCTTCAGCACCTTTCTGCTGTTGTGGTGACTTGATTGTACACTGCGTCCCCATTGCCTCTGTGTTGTTCTGCTCAGCTGCTAAGGAAAATGATGTGTACAAAGGCCCTGTGGTAGTAGATAACTTCCAGATTCCTGAACATGCCATTTTATCTCCTACCCCAGGGCCTATGCACAAGCTGTTTCCTTTTCCTGGACCACTCTCCCCATCCCCATTACTCTTACCTGGCTTCTAATATTATATCTGAGGTCTCTGATCTCTGGCTTCTATGACTAGGTCAGTTTTCCATAAAATATGCTTTTGTAGCATTATCCAGTTCCTTATTGTAACATTTATTACACTCAGTATTTCATAACTCTGCCTTTATTCAGATAGGAAATTAAAGTTTATAAAGGTAAAGTAATATATCTGTGATTACTCATATTGAAAGTGGCTAAAATTGAACTCAAATCCAAAATTGCCAGACTCCCAACCCTTTGTTTCTTGCACCTCGCCCACACTAGCTCTTGTGTAACACTCTATGAATCAAAGGCATTGAGTGCTATCACCGAACTACACCTGGGTCTATAAATTCACTCAGTCTTTAGAGTTTTAATTTCACTCTTGATTTAAACTCAGAATTGATTTTGTGCATTTCCCCAGGCTATATTTGACTAGCTTCAAATAAGAACAAAAACAGTACCTAGATTTTATGTGGAAATCATTCAGTTTAGTAGATAGTCATTTTTTTTGTTTTAATGGGTATTATTATCCATCATTTTCATAATTTTTTTTATTGGCAGAGGCAGGGTGAGGTAGATTATCATATTCAAGTCACACTTATTCCATTATAGTCATCAACTGACAAAAACTAAGTGAGATGAAATTCTCTATAGTTGATACAACTACTTGTTTCCAAGTTCAATTGGAAAATTGAATGGGCTTAAAAATGTGGGGATGGAAAAGATGACATTCTTTAAGATGGCAATATGCCCAAACAAGGTCTCAGTGACATATTTTTTATTCCTTTAATTTGAATTTTGCCACATTAAAAATATCAACTAAGGCTTGCCAGAGCCACGTGATTGCCCCTCTCCATTTCTTCAGAAATTAGGCTTAAATTCTGTTTTCTGATACTTCAGTCTGAATAAAATGGAAATAGAGCCTAAGATGGGAGTGAAGAAGGGATAGTGTTCTATTTTTTCTTTAAATTTTTTTATTGTTATGTTAATCACCATACATTACATCATTAGTTTTTGATGTAGTGTTCCATGATTCATTGTTTGTGCATAACACCCAGTGCTGCATGCAGAACGTGCCCTCTTTAATACCCATCACCAGGCTGACCCATCCCCCCACCCCCCTCCCCTCTAGAACCCTCAGTTTGTTTTTCAGAGTCCATCATCTCTCATGGTTCGTCTCCCCCTCCGATTTCCCCCCTTCATTCTTCCCTTACTTCTACCTTCTTCTTTTTTTTTTCTTAACATATATTGCATTATTTGTTTCAGAGGTACAGATCTGTGATTCAACAGTCTTGCACAATTCACAGCACTCACCATAGCACATACCCTCCCCAATGTCTGTCACCCAGCCACCTCATCCCTCGCACCCCACCCCCACTCCAGCAACCCTCAGTTTGTTTCCTGAGATTAAGAATTCCTCATATAAGTGAGGTCATATGATACATGTCTTTCTCTGATTGACTTATTTCACTAAGCATAACACCCTCCAGTTCCATCCACGTCGTTGCAAATGGCAAGATCTCATTCCTTTTGATGGCTGCATAATATTCCATTGTATATATATACCACCTCTTCTTTATCCATTCATCTGTCGATGGACATCTTGGCTCTTTCCACAGTTTGGCTATTGTGGACATTGCTGCTCTAAACATCGGGGTGCACGTACCCCTTCGGATCCCTACATTTGTATCTTTGTGGTAAATACCCAGTAGTGCAATTGCTGGATCGTATGGTAGCTCTATTTTCAACTTTTTGAGGAACCTCCATACTGTTTTCCAGAGGGGTTGCACCAGCTTGCATTCCCACCAGCAGTGTAGGAGAGTTCCCCTTTCTCCGCATCCCCGCCAACATCTGTCATTTCCTGACTTGTTAATTTTCACCATTCTGACTGGTGTGAGGTGGTATCTCATTGACGTTTTGATTTGGATTTAATAGGAGTGAAGAAGGGATAGTGATAAGAAAAAAGAAAATAAGTCCTAGAAATCAGACTGTGCATATAGGTTTTCATCCAGGTCTGTTGTGTCTGATATCTGTTTGCCTAATTAAAGATGAATTACTGCAATTGACTTTGCTGTTAGAGGAACACCACAAGTCATGGACTCATTTCAGCTGGCTCTGAAAGCTTCTGGGTCATATTGAAAGAACCGCAGAAAGTCATGGTATGGGGAATTCTATGTCCACAAACCAGCCTTCAGCCTAGTTTTCTGGCTACGAATTGGCATCAACACTGAGTGAAGCTAGGCCAGAACGAAAAACCAGGCAGTTTACCAGTGCAGGGAGGGAGAATGTTGAGAACAATACTCAAATCCAACACACAGGGTGTCTTCCTGGAGCCTGACCAGGCAACCTGAAAATCCCCCCAAAAAATGGACTGGCAAATAGATGGTATGGAAAAGAAAATGAACCATGAATATCTACCTGTCAGTAGATCATGCTAATATCCACTGAGGCCTGGAAACCCATGGGTCACCATTTTCCCTTATGACACTCTGCCCTCTGAAAAGGACCTTGTGAGTACAGAGTCACACAATGAGGACGCCAGGTTTGGATGGGAAAGCCCCACTGAGAGGAGCCACGTCTAGATCTCAGGAACAGGTAGGATCATTTGCATGTGGTCGCTCAGGAGAGGAGGATTTGCAGGAAGCCCGGGAGGACATAGTGTGGATAAAAGAGAAGTAATAAACGTGAAGAACATCCCCAGGTGAGACTTGATGTATCATACACAGCTTAAAGCAGAAAATCCCTCTAAAGGCAGAAATATCTACTTATTCCCTAAGGCAATAAGTCTTACAGTGTCAACTATGTAAGAAGCATTGCACTAGGTGTTGGGGAAATAGCAAATCAAATAGATCAACAAAAACACGGCCCCTTGCACCAATGAAGTTTACAGTGCAGTGCAAGATTTTTTTGAGATAATGACACTTAATTTGAGACCAAAAAGGTGAGTAGACATTTAAAGGACAAATACAAGAATAATATTCAGGAGAGAGAAAGAGAGGAGTATGTATTGAGACTCTGAAGAGTTGAATGTTAGACATGGTGGAAGAAAAAGACACTGGTTAGTATGGGTGGACAATGTTGTATCAAGCATGTATTTTTTTATATTATGTCTATACTTCTATATTCCCTGTATTCTTTTGTCCCCAAGGATTAATATTTTGCTACTATACTTGCTACATATAATTGCTACATAAAATAAAGCACTTATATGAAATTTATCATTTGATACATTTTGACATAAGTATTCATCATGAGAACATCATCACATTTGAGACAATGAGCATATCTCTGACTCTCCAGTGTCTCCTCATGTCACTTTGTGGTCTCTTTCCTCTACTCCTCCCTACTCCTGACCCCAGCTACCCACTCATGCTTTCTGCTACTATGGATTAGTTTCCATTTTCCAGGATTTTTTTTTAAGATTTTATTTACTTATTTGAGAGAGAGACAGAGATAGCAACAGAGATAGTGAGAGAGAGCATGAGTGGAGGAAAGGGAGAATCAGGCTCTCCACTGAGCAGGGAGCCTGACTCGGGACTCAATCCCAGGACCCTGGGATCATGATCTGAGCCGAAGGCAGATGCTTAAACGACTGAGCCACTCAGGCGCGCCTCCATTCTCCAGGATTTTGTATAACTGGAATAACACAACAGATACTTTTCCTTGTCTGACTTACTGCACTCAACCTAGTTATTCTGAGATTCATGTGTAGAATTGCTTATATCACTAATTCATCCCTTTTTATTGCTAAGTGAGATTCCATTGTATGGCTATACCACAGTTTGTTTATTCATTTACCTGCTAATTGGCTTTTGGATTGTTCCAGGTTTTTTGTTTTTTGGTTTTTTTGCTATTGCAAGTAAAGCTGCTATGAATATTTATGTACATAATGAACATATGCTTGCATTAGTCTTGGGTAAATACTTAGGAATGGAATGGCTATGTCATAAGGTAGGTATGTGCTTAACTTTCTATGAAACTATTTTTTAAGTGGTTATACCATTTTTCATTTCTACCAGAAGTATATGAGAATACAAATTGTTCACACCCTTGGTATGGCCAGCCTTTAATATTAGTGATTCTAGTAGCAATGCCATGTGTCTCATTATAGTTTAATTTTCAACTCTACAGTGGCTAATGATGTTGAGTACCTTTTTATTTGTTCTTGTTTATTTGTTCTATTCAGTGGTTCTCAAAGTATATTTCACAGACCAGCAGCATCAGAATCACCTTGGAAACCTTGGAACTTTAAAAAAAATGCAAATATTCTGTCTCCACTTCATACCTGGTAAATCAGTAACTCTAGGAGAGAAAGTAGGTGGCAATCTGTTCTTCAGTAGTTCTCAAGGTGACTCCAATGCACTGTAAAGTTTGAGAACTACCGCACTATGTTAAGAGAGAAAGAAAAAGAATAGGTACAAATGCAATTAATTTTGTATATTTTGTGTTATAAGTAGAGATGATTTATACTATTCAGACTTCCTTTTCTTTATAACATATATAGGGAGATCTGAAAGTGAGGGAGAGTAAGTCAGATGTTTGAGTAGTATGGAGGAGGTATGGATATCCATTAGAAAAATGGAGAAGCAGGTTGATGAGGTCATTAGTCACTATTAGATGTCTACTTAAGTAATGCCATTGTCAACTTTTATTGTTGTCCATCTTCCTGATTGTATAATCTTCTCTCCCAATTCTGAGCTGCTCAAGGTAGAGGTATGAAAAAAGCAGCTTCTTGGATTTGTATGCAGTTATTCTGCCAAATGGGTTAAAGGGGAAGAGAAAGAGATCAGTAGTTGGGGGTATTTGCAAGAGAGTGAATGAGTGTAATCATGGATCATAGTCTCTCTGTGTAAAGAAAGAAAGAAAATGAAGACAAGAGGATAATAATTAACAGATAGAAAGTTCTGAGACCTATAGATAAAAAGGTCTTGATGAGCTGGAAGAACTGCTTCAGTAGACATACTTCAGAAATGAGCTGGGAGTGTAAATGGTAATGGCTAAAAAGTGACATGCTTATTTTTGAATTCTTATTTTTTGTGATAAGGAGCTGTAAGATATTACCTTGGTAATAGAGGTTGAGATTACTGTGCCAGATCATTGGTATTGAAGTAGTCAAGAATGGGTGAATAAATATTCACATACATATTGAGGTTCTCTTTCATTAGTGATGTCAATCATAGTAGTGGAGGGATGAATGGGAGACAGACAGCCGAGGACCAAATCAGAAAATACAGTGGCATAGGTATCACATAAAATAAATTGGAAGTCATCACTGGCACAGGAAAATTCTGGCAGACACATATTTCTTTCTGTGGAAGGTTATTTGGGGCCCCATAATTTCAAAAACATATGTCCCAGTATGTGCTAAATTTATGGAATGCCTTTTGGTAATAAGATTCATCATTAAGCTATCTGTGTTTAAGTGTGTTTTAACCATGCATATACAAAAAATAACAACCAGCTAGCCTGGAGATGATTGCAAAGAAATTGAATCATAATAACTTCCTCATGTTTTCCTATTCATGACAGGGACAAAAATGTTTCCTTTGAAAAGCTCCTACCAACTCAGAAGTCCAAGGATGGAAATTGTGCCCTGCTAACATCCATTCTAATTCTGTTTTTCAAATTCACAGAGAGTGAAGAAGTTTATCAAAGGCAGGTGCTGTCAATTTCATGTATCATCTTTGGAATTGTCATCGTGGGCATGTTCTGTGCAGCATTCTACTTCAAAAGCAAGTAAGACCATCTCTCTCAAGTATTAAAAGGTTACTTCTCAGAGGACGCACTCTTTCTTTAACTTCACAGTCTCTGCTCCAGGCAGAGGGATCTTGTGCAAATGGATCCATCAAACATCTACAAATGACTTAGAATCTCTTATAGACTGTGGGGAGTATATGCAGCATGTGTGTGTGTGAGGGGGGGGTGGGTTTCTCTTTGGTGCACATAGTGATCATTCCTCTCTGTGATCATGAACACTCCATGTTCTTTGCAGTTTCTGATTACCTGCCAAAAGTAACGGCTCAGTATCTGACTATCACTAAGGAGTTAACACTTCTGAATAGAGAGGTCATTGGTGTAGACCTAAGTATTGTCAATGAATACTAGACATTTTTGGAAAAAAAAAAAACCCACACTTTTCCTTTCATAGTATTTTTACCTGATACCCATAAAGGTTTCAGCCAATTATGAAATATGAATACTATAAGATCTACTTTGTTTCATCAATTGGTAAGCACATCTCGAATATCCCCCATACTTACCCTGCTAAGAAACCAAAACTTCTGTGGTACCTGGCTGCTCAGTCAGAAGAGCATGGGGCTTTTGTCTTAGGGTTGTGAGTTCGAGCCCGACATTGGGTGTAGAGATTACTTAAGTAAATAAATACATAAACTTAAAAAAACCCCAAAACTTTTGCTATGATAAAGGTGCTAATTTTTGACTAATAAAGTATAATAAAATATATACATACCTATATATACATACAAATATATTTATTCCAAATGGACTTTGATAAAGGTGTTTTATTTATGGAAATTTTGAGTTATGCAAGCCTTAAGAAGTTGGCACAGATTCTATTCCTACAGCTTGTCTGAAATGCAAGCCAATGTGTAATTGCTTTTCATTGGACCTATATTTGTCTACACATTTGCTCTTCTAAAAATGGATCCATTTCCAGATATAGTCTATGACACCTATCTGCATGTTGTATATGTTGATCTTTAAAAAGAACAGCAATTATGATTTTAAAAAATAATGGAAACGGGTATAAATCCATAATTAGTAACTATTATTTTTAATGAACTATTTCAGAATAGGTTTAGATTTTCAGAATTACTGTGAAAATAGTACAGATAGATCCCACGTAACCCAGACCCAGTTTCCCCTAATACTAATGTCATATATTAGTATGTTGCATTTGTCACAATGAATGAAATCGTATTCATACTGTATTACTGACTGAAATTCATACTTCCAGATATCCTTAGCTTTTACCTAATGCACTTTGTTCCAGGCCCCCATCTAGGATACCACATCATATTTAATTGTCACATCTCCTAGGCAACTCTTGGCTGTGACAGTTATTAGTGTTCATTTTTGAGAACCTACTCTTTGTCAGGGACACTGGGCTTATCCCCCATTCCTCACAACAATTGGAATTGTTCATTATTGCTGCACTTTTCAAATAATAACAGAAGTTAATTTTAAAATATTAATTTGTCAAAGCCACACAGATGGGGTCTTTGAATTTCCCCAGTCCTAGTTGAAATTGCATGCTCCAAATCACTCTACCACATTGGCTCCCACGGTCCTCCCGCTAGATGGTGGAAGGTGAAACTGTTTAGGGTGAATCAGGATTATCATGCCCTGGTGCCGCCCATAATGCTTGGCGTCCTCTAGGGAGCTTATGTGATATATGGTCAGGATTTTACATGCCTCACTCAACACCTGCATTCAAATCACCAGGCTGCCACTTGCGTGTTGTGTATTATTAGGCAAATTGCATCCAGTTCTTCAGCCTCAGTTTCCTTTTAGGTAAAATATGGCCGAAAATAATACTTACCTTATAGAATTTGTTAGGGATTAATGGGATAGCATTGTATAGAGCATAGCATAGTGTTCCAAAGAGTAAATAATGAAGACTTGCTATGGTTAATACCTACGGTTTTCCACACTGGAACCGAGAGGCTGGGTAACTACAGAGTGAAGAGCATGCACCGGAGCACGAGAGGGGTAATCACACGCTGCAGGGCGTTCGAAGGGTCTCCCCGCAAGTGCTGTGTACAGGAAAGAAATTGTGTATTTAACAATAAGCAAATTACCATCAAGTGGCGGTTAATCACTTATTTTTAGAGTATAATTTGTAGTTGTACCACATGTAAGGGAAAGACTGATTATGACAATCACAAGAACGGAGAGCAGCTGGATGACTCGAGGACCTCCATCTTCAGGGCTGTCAATCTCTCCCTCTCCAGGCAGCACATGGGCTCTGAGATGAACACCTCTTCCTGGGGCTCAGTGAGGTGTGGGGGTTTAATGTAAACACTGTGCAACATCATTCATTCTGGGGGACTTCCAGAACTGAGCCAGGGGAGGAACACTAATCAGGATGTTGTCTTTCTGCCTGCCCAGCTGGGACACATTTTTATTAAAAATTAAATAAATAAGAAAATGTGAGAATAATAAAGTAATACTAAAAATTGAAGCCTTTTCCGAGTGGAGTTATATTTCTCATTAGAGACCTAGAGTGTATTTCCTTCTAGCACAATTTCCAGGCAGGGCCTTCCTTTATTTTTCTTTGCCAGAGAGGAGTGCTACACCTCACACCAAGCATCTAATCTATATAGCTGAAAGCAGTGTAAATTTTTATAGCACACTGGCGCATGTGTCTTTCCACTTGTTCCTGGAATTCTAATTCCCATCCCCAGATCTCAGAGATAATAGCATAGGCAGACTCTATCTTGATCTTTCCTTACTTTCACACATACCATAAGGTTGTTAAAATGTGTATCATTTGTTTGACTTCATCTTGGAAGTGCCAAGTCTTCTAGGGTTCTAGGAACTCTCCATCATTGGTTTTTAAATAAATTCACTCAAACCAGCATTCTGTATACTGGGATATACAGTTTCTAGCCAGAGAAAGTCAGGAGTTACCCAAAAGCTCACATTCCCTTGGATCATTCATATTTTAGTTCCAATAATCCCTCAGATCCACCACTCTGGTCCTTTGTCCATTGTCTTGTGACCCTTGGTATGGCATGACCTCACCACATGGAATATTATAGCAAATTGTTAGCAGACGAAAGTATGAAGGCAGATAACATGATGAGGTAGAAGTGATCAACACCTTCTTGGATTTAGAGGATTTTCTGAGTTAATTGAACCTCCATAACTCTAAAGGACACAAGGAAAGAAATTATCTTCTCACCACTTCCAATAAGTCCATTTATTCCCATAAGTGGTTAATGGAACTATTAGTTGAGTTACTCAAATCTGGCTGATGGGGCTCATGTGGCAACTTTAAATTCTTCCAGGTTTCTTTTTACTTTCAACTCATATGGGTAAGAAGTGTGAGGCTGCCTGTAGGAGTCCTTAGTAGACTTGGGAAGTGCAAGACACAATTCAGCTCTAAAAAACGGAATTGGGATAGGAGAGGAGATGTTCCAGGAGGCAGAAGCTAGGACAAATAATGATCGCGACTGGGAAAAACAGAAGGAAAAAGGAAAAAATGGTGCTCCCAGTAAAAACCAGTCCTGACTATAGGTATCACCTTCGGAAGTCAAAGATTTTAGCCCAAAGAAAGCCTGTTGAAGACAGGCAGTGAATGCTCTGATATGCAGCTTTGATTCTCTCGAGCAGTGAAGATCTTAGCCCTCCAGTTGCTAAAACAAATATGATTAAGAGTTGCCTTGCTCTGACTTGAGATAGCACCTCCAATGACAGGTCAAAGTGAGGCTCCGAAGGCCTCGATCTTTGCCCCAACTTAGAGTGCAAGGCCATGCCAGTTTCAGAGCCCCCCAAGGGATTTGCTGAGCTCTTCACTGAGACTGCATTATGTTCCAGTTTGTCCCTCAGCCCAGTCCTGCTTCCCTTCCTTTCATTCTTTCATTCCACATGTCTTGATCCAAAGTGCCTCCCCTAATAAAAATCCTGCATGCTGTCTCCCTCTCAGTGCCTGCTTCCCCAGGAACCCATCCCACAACATTACCAGCAATGCCAACCAGTGGACTTGTGATGCCTGATATTCCACAACTTACATGCCATTTCTTTCTGATGAACTGGACCAGAGAAACTTAAATCTCAACAAACTATAAAATGTTAACACTGACATTGTTAGGCTAGCAGGGTTCTAGTGTACAATGCCTGTATCTTGTCTTTCCCAGAGCATTGACTCTTGTGAGAGAGCTAATGGTATTTTAATCAGACACCTTTCCTGTCCTGGTTCCCATTTGCTGGGTGAGGGAGGAAAGAGCAAAAATATGTGTGTTTGGGACAGGGTAGGGATGATACCTTTCTGGTTGAGAAAGGAAAGTCTGTTTATCCTGGAATATTAGTGAATCAGGACTTTAGTGAGAAGCCAGTAAGGAAAGCAAATTATATAAGGATTTAGGAAAATGCAGTCACATGTTTTTATGAGGAAAATTCCTTCAGAAGTCAGCATTTCCCAGACACTGAATTACAGAATTAATTAGTTAATTAACAGATAGTTAATATTTCTACTATTTAATCCTTCAGAGAGTAACTGGGTCCTCACTCTGTGCCAAGCCCCCTTTACTGCCTCATGATAATTTACTTGGGTAGAACCTCCTGATCTCCTGTTTCCTTCATCAGTGAATCCCTGATGGGATTTTGTGGCTATAATGTGCTTCATAAAATGCTGATATAATAGATTTATTTTTAACAATAGGCTACAGATTAGCTCTTAAGAAATAGATATATTATTACAACTGGATTAAAGCAACTAAAAGTACTGGAGATAAAAGCCCCCCCCCAAAATTGAAAAGATAAAAAAAAAATTTTTTTAAACAAACAGAGCTGCATCACTGCTATTATAAATTCAAAAGAGTTAATGATGCTCAGAGCTTCCAAATCTGGTAGCAAACACTGTCACTTGCTTGTGAGAGATGCAATTAATACCATCCTTTCTTTCATCTTTGAGCCAATGTTCTAATTTCTCTGTAGGATCTGCCCATACAACTAAGCTTGCTAAATAATAAGGGGAGCAGATCAACACCTTACAGGTGTTCTCATATTCGGTTTCTACAGTATCCATGGAAGTTAGCTTTTACAACACCATGCACAGATGAGGAAACTGAGCCTCAGAGAAGTTTAGGAAAACAGTCATTTCGATTTAGGAAATCAATATAGAAGTGGTGGGTGGCAGTGGTGGGATTCAAATCCCGATCCCTCTGATACCCAAGTCCATTCTCAGGAAAAGTTCTCTGCAGGAAACCGTGCACATAATCCACCAAAGGCTCTATCTTTGACAGGGATCTTAGGAAGAGTTAAAAGTTCGGGCTGGCAGAATGATTCTGCAATATGTGTGTGTGTTTATGGGCACTGAGTCTTCTGCTGATAGATAATTACTGTAAAGCCCTTGGAAGAGAGCAGCTAATAAGGGAGTAGTTTGTTGCATCCTTCTGGTGTGACTTAAGCAACAGTCACCCACATAGGTAGGCAAGAGTACTTTACTCAGAATCTGAAACTAGAGAATAGTCTCAGTCTTCCCACTGAGAAGCTGTGGGAATATGGGCAAGTGATTTGACAGTCCCAAGTGGTGGTTGAGAGTACAGAGTATGCAGCCAGATGGGCTGGGTTCAAATTCAGCTCCACCACTTACTAGCAATGTGACTTTGGAAAAATTATTTAACTTCTCTGTGCCTCAGTTTCCTCATATATTAAATGAGTATAGGTTAATGCCTCATCACACAGCATTATAGTGAAGAATAAGTGAGTTGATACATGGAAAACACTTAAAATGATGCTTGGCACATAACAGATGTTCTTTCAAGACTGAACTATATTTTCATTATTATTTACAAAGTAGAAATAAAAATCTTTACATTCAGGTCTAATGGTAACAATAAATGAGCTATTTCTAAATTGTAGAAGAGAAAATATATATGCAGGCTATGCAATCAAGCTACACATGTTTGGAAACGTAAATGTAACAAATAGAGATGTAAATTTGCTACTATGTTATATGTGGCTGCTAGGTACAAGCTTCAAATTTTTCCACTGGTTAACTTCAGAGCATTTCTAATTCTTTACCTCTGAGCACTAAGGGTTAGGGACCACTTGCATCTCTGGGGGCCAGGATGATGTGTTATGCTTCTGTCTGCCCTTGGCACACCACTGGGTGTGAATCCCAGGATGCTGATAGATAAAACCAGCTTCTCTCCAGATTAGAACTTATCAAATGGGGTTGGTGGGTTGAAAATGAAGGAAGGATGTTGTTTGTTAAATGAGTTTTCCAGCTTTCACAAATGACAAATATAGATGTTGGGAATGAATGAACCCCCAAAATATGAATAGAACAAACTGATGTAACTATTTATGTGTTCATTTATTTAAACCTGCAGGAAACAAGCTAAACAAATTCAAGAGCAGCTGAAAGAACCACAAAATGGTAAAAACTATAGCCTCAAAGCATCCAACACAATGGCAAAGTCAGAGAACTTGGTGAAAAATCATGTCCAACTGCAAAATGTAAGTTTCCTGTCTATACCTCTGTTCCTCGAACCCACCTCAGTGCTTCCAGTTCAGAGGGGAAGGGGAGCTTGGGATCAGACTTGTATATTTTTTTTCAGTACTTTGTGGATTTTTCCTTAAATCATCTTGCAGTTCGCTGTGTAGGCACGTGCACATGTACAAGCTGAAACAGAGAAAAATTAAGTCTCAGCTTTTGATTACAATCTGCAATATAAATTAATCTCTAGAAGCAAAAAGAGCTTCATTTGTTTGTTCCATATGACTTATTACATTCTAACTATGTGTTGGAAATTGTGCTGGGGGCCAGGGGTACAATGTTCTCTACCTTATGCGAACTTAAATGTGGTAAGAGATACAGACACCAGAACCAGAGGGGGTATGTGGGCTGAAATGGTTGACATTCCAAAAGATTGGCAAAGAAACCAAAGGGAGCTGGATGGGTGACATGTTCATCAGCTAGTCAAAGAGCAAAGGAAAAGAGACTAGGAAAAACAAAAAATAAAGCCATGGAATGTGTACTATATTCAAGCAACTCCAAGGTAAGGGGTGTGAGAGATGTCAAAGGTATGAGATGTGGGAAGGGAGAGTTGTAGTCTCAGAGTCAGTATGTCCTGATACCAAACTTTAAATAGATAGCAGAACTTGAAATATGAGCTCTTTGAATCCTACATTCTTTCTACAGTTGTTTTAATCATTTCTGAGATACATTACAAAACACTAATTAAAGACAAGCAAATATCATCTAAGACATACTGAAATAGTCCTCTCAAGGTAGTAACAATTCTTTGCCCCCATATAAGATTGCACTTCCGGATTCTGAGACACAAAAGGAAGGAACAAAGGCCGTGGTATAAACCTAGTATTTGAGTATAATAGACAATCACCCAGGACATATTCATGCCCCTCCCCATGCATAAATCACTGGGAATTTATACATCATTTGTGATTCTAAAAAGTCATTACCCAGAAAGTCACCATTTGCTATGCATAACAGATGTACTTAGATGTTTAGTGTGGAATTCATAAATCAGAATTGCTTCCCAGCAAAGTTTTGTTAAACTTGTAATCATAGTTATGTGGGGACTGTTCTTTTCTGTAACAGGAAGGATGGTTTTGCTAATGATTTCTGAGTTATTATCTCGCCACCTCACCACACAAATGCAGTGATGGAAGGTTTCAATTCCTTAGCAACTGGACTTGCTGAAGAGAAACAAAGCCAGTCAGTAGTTAAGATAGTAAGGACAGATTTTAATCAGTAATGTATTATTGCATTATGGAAGAAGCTCCAGCACGAACTAAACTCAACTTCAGTTTGTACAGAGGTGACTGGTTGTTTTAAAGGGAGAATGAGGGAATAGAGAGAGAAATCAGTGGGGGCTTGACAGAGTCAGGGAAGTGAAAAATCAGAGCCAGTCAGTGTACTTAGTCAGCTGTGTCTGTTAGATGACAACTAATGGAGTTTAGAATTCTGTTACTTCCACAGAGACAGGGGGACAGAGGTCCTATCCTTCCTTATTACATTTCAAAGATTTGGCTTTCAGGTCCTTGAGAAAGAAACTCCTGAATTGTTGGAGATACATATACATCTCAAAATGACAAAGGGCAGCTTACATTTATAAGCCTTGTTCAAGTAAATGCTCCAAGAAAGGCAGGTCAGGGGCCTTTCCTCCTCCAGGGTTGGCTAGAACAAACAGTAAATTCTTTTGGAGACTTTGGAGTTTTTGTTTTTGTTTTTCAGGCAGGCGTTTTAAGGAAAGTTAGGGTCATTCTAGGGGTGAAGCCTTGAGCTATTAGAGGCTATTAAAAAACAAAGAGAGAGACTATATTAGAGTTTACTCAAGTCTTTTAGTGTGGGGATGAGTGAATGAAGTCATTTGTGCTGGGAATCTGCAGTTCTTAGAGGCCAAAGTTAAGGCCCAGTAGAAAAGAGGGCTCAGAGGAGCCTGTCTAGAGTTTGGTTGGGAAGAGTCTCGGTCAGTTCCTATGCATTTTACAAGGTTGCAACCAAAACACACATATAGTTCTGTATCCTTCATTTTCACCAAACAGAAGATCAATAGGATTTTCTGTCTGCTTTATGCTCTCCACGAACTCATTCGAGAGATAGCATAATTGTCCACAAGGTGGCCACTTCACAAGGTCCTCACACTTCTCTTCTAGACAGACATTCCTGTTCTTTCCTATTGTTTACTCTTAAAGGCATACGAAAATAGACTCCTCATTCATATGCATCCCCACCCCTCATTTGATTGGAATGATTAGAATTAGAATAACAAGAAATTACAAAGTGTAGGGGTTGCAACATTTGAAAGACTTTTGGGCACATTGGATTTTCTTTTCTTTTTCTTTCCCTCTCCTCCCCTCTCTGGCCCACCCATACCCACATTTTGTATGTTAGCCAAGGAAGCAGAGGGTGGGCTCAACTAGACCGTTCCCACAGGGCCTAAGATAAGATGTGGCAAAGTGTCTTTATATTTCTCCCATTTGGGATAAAGAAAGTACATATAGGACATTTTTTTTTTTCTCTGACTTGGTGTGTGGTCAGCTACGACAATACATTTCAAGGGATCATCAGTTTTAGGTTGGGCTGGGAGTTGAGGCAGAGAATAGATAGGAAAGGAAGGCTTGTAAGGACCCTGGAGAAGGAGAGTGAGGTGCATCGAGGAGACACATGCATGCTGGCCATAACGTCCTACACTTTGCCTGCTTGGGCCCAAGGGACTGCCTGAGAGGGTCCCTTTAACCAGACTAGACTGGAATAAATAAGCTGCTTTCCCACAGGCACATATCAATTTCAGTGCTAGAAAGCAATGTGGGTCACTACTAGCTTTGTTATACCTTTGTCATCATTTCTTTTCCTAATTTAATAGGAGAACATGGTATTTTTTTAAATTTACATTTAACTATTTGACTGTGTAGTACACTCTTAGTCCATATATTTCTAGTCAAATGTTCAGTCTGGTGAGTTATGTCCCTGCTGATACTCTTGCTCCTATTTTTGTTATAAGAATCAAATAACAATTGGACTGTAGTTTTTCATGTAGTGTATCATGGGAGAAAATAGTAATGGAGAATATATATCAATAATACATTGGAAAGGAACAGAAAGTTTTAAGAGCATTTGCTCTCCTTCCATTTTATGCTGAAGATATGCAAGAAGTATGGAGGACATCTATGCAGCTGGAAGCCAGGTAGCCCTGGTCTGAGGGCAAGCAGTAATCTGATGTGTGGCTCAGATTTTTTGCATGAATATTGAAAAGAGCAAGGGTATTGAAGAAAATTCAGTAAAGCAGTTTTTCTTTGTAGGTCTATTCTTTTTTCTTCTTCTGCCAAGATCTTTGAGGAAATACCAACGTCAATGTTAAAAGCAAACAATGATAAATGAAATCGTGATCATCATAATAGCAAATATCATGGACTGAGTACATATACAGAATCATGCTAAATGATATAAATACATCACCTCATTTCGTCCTAACAGCAACGACTTAATTTACACCCTCTATGTGCAGAAGAGGGAAATGGGACTCAAAAAATTTTTATCGCTGCCAGACTGCCTGTGAGTAGCAGAAAGGCAAACTCACATCTTTATAACTCAGTGGTTCAACAGGGGGCAGTGTTGCCCCAGAGAACTTTTGGCAAAGTCTGGAGAGACTTTGAGTGTTACAGCTTGAGAGGCATCTATGAGCAGCGGGCAGAAGTGCTGATACATATTTCACAATGTACAGGATAGCCCTCCCCCCGCCAACAGAAAATTGTCCTCCCCAAATATAAGAGTAGAGAGGAAATCCAGAGTCCAAGCTCAAGTTGCATAGTGCATCCAGTAGGAAATTCTGAATGCCCAGCATAGGAGTTCTAATCATTGTTTCTACTACACAGAGGCTAATGGGTCATCCACAAACACTCTAATCCTTGGGAGGGAAAATTTCCTGCTGGGACACCATATCAGGCAAATCTTTATTTTATCATGAAGCCCAGGTTAACTACTTGAAATTCTTTGCAAATTGCAGTGTTTAACAAATGAATTGTCTGCGTCTGGCATTCTGAATGCCCAGCATAGGAGTTCTAATCATTGTTTCTACTACACAGAGGGTGATGGGTCATCCACAAACACTCTAATCCTTGGGAGGGAAAATTTCCTGCTGGGACACCATATCAGGCAAATCTTTATTTTATCATGAAGCCCAGGTTAACTACTTGAAATTCTTTGCAAATTGCAGTGTTTAACAAATGAATTGTCTGTGTCTGGCATTCCCTTAAGTTCATTAAACATTCATGGGGAAGTGTTTCACTTTATAGTCATTTAACAAGATGTGAAACACCTAGTCCCGTGAAGCAACATGATACTCTGGAAACACTTGACTCAGAGGCTGCAGAACTAGACCTGGCAGTGAGGTAGAAGCGTCGAGCGCCTTACCGTCATTAACAGATGAAGCATTTGTGACTCAGAGAGATGAAGTGACCTCATTGACTGTGTGCTGCGTGAGAGCGGGCTAGAGCTAGCGTTATAACTTCCAGACTGAGCGACACTTCTCAGCCTGATTCAGGGATCAGAAAGAGAAGTCATTAAAAGACAGATGATCACACTACATCAAAAACTGATGATGTAATGTTGGTGATTAACATAACAATAAAAATTAAAAAAAGAGAGATGATTCCCTTCTCTCTTAAAATCAAGAGAAAATATAGCTAAGTGAAAAGTAAGGGAATAAAATTATGTACGCCTTCCCACCCTTTTTTCAAGAACCCTCTCAGGAAAGATAGGTTTAGGGGAGTAACATTCAATGAGGAAGAATTGAAAGATAATATTTGCATGCATTGGGAGAGTCTTAAGAATTTAATGCCTAACACAGCCTTGATAATTGGTAGAGAGAGGCATCCATTTATTCTATAATACTTATTAAACACTTCTCTCTGCTGGGTACTGTATGAAAAGCTTACAAAGAGATGGATCCTGACCTCAGGGACCTCACAGGCTCGTGGTAGAAACAAGAATGTAAGCATATACATGAAGTCACAGAGCTATCAGAGAATGGAAAAGGACATCTGTGATTGTCTGGGGGGAATACTGAATCCTGCCCAAAGTAGGTGACATACGAACTGAGTCTTGGGAGTGAGTTGAAGTTCATCAGATAGTTGTAAGAGGGTTGGTCAGAAGAGGTAATCGGTAACTTCTTTATAGCATGAATCAACATTAACTTTGAATAGTTCTGGTTTAAAACTTGATCTCTTGTTGTATATATCAAATTCTAACTTACTGATTCACTATAGATTCATACATTCGTCTATTCAAATATATATTAAATATTTAGTAAGGACCAGGCACTGCATTAAGGACCAGGGATATAATGATGACCCAAAATGACAGTGTCCTTACTTTCAAGGAGCTTACTGATTACTGTAGGTGAGAGATATTAACCAAAAAAATCCGACAAGGAATCTGCCAAGGCCTCCAGTCAACAGTGAGTGAACAGTCCTGTTAGAGCTTATAGAAGGCAGGTCTGGGAGCTGACCTGACAATATAAGAATAGCAAAGAGCTCCCTCAGAAGAGGGAATGATGGCATGTGCTCAGTCTCGCTGGCTGAAAGGGGCACATGGTTGAGGTGAGAAGGTGGGTCATAGGGGGTAGGAGTGAGGAGGAGTGCTTGCTATAGCCCGTGCATAGAAAGGGTATCTTGCTTCCATGGAAATGGGTTGAAATTTGACTGCAATTGGCATAGTTCTTCTTGCGTGGGATATGGTGCAAAATTTCCTAACAGCAACAGTGGTCAAATTGTTTTTAATTACTTGCATCAGAAATCACACTTTAAAATATACCCTAACCACTCATTTTCAACATGCTCTGGGCTCCTAAGTCAGACTTCCAGTAAAGAACATTTTGACACAGACAAAGAGGAGTTGGGAGCAATGCAGAGAGAGAGAGAGACATTTAAAACCCTTTAAAAATATCCTCCTTCCTGCCATTATTGCCTGGGGTTCCAGACCAGGTGATTATCAGCTCTGTCATCATTGCTTTCCAACACAGACACACTTTCATTTACCCTTCTGACTTTTGCTGCGAGTATCAGGCAGACCTGGAAACGTCAGCGCTCCACTTCCAACATGAGCCTGCTTCATTTGACAGGTCTACTGATTTTGGTGCACCATCAACAGTGTGTTAGGAGAAAGGCAGGTGACAGTGCAAACAACAGTGGAGGTCTGCAGCAGCCAGGAGCCCCCAAAAGGCGGGCTTTCGGGAAAGCCAGTTGGGATGAGTGCTTCGCCAAGAGATAACAGTACTGACCAGGGCCTCTGTGGGTGTTTAAAAGGAAATCAATTCAGCTCATGTTGAAAGGACCAGTGAATGGACCGTGGCATCTCCTTATTAGGTATTAAAGTGACATTTTGTACATTATACCGAATGAGGTTTTAACAAAACAGGTACACACACAAAAAGTCAAGATCTGTACGAATGCAAGAAAAGAACATGAAGTCACCTACCATACTTTGTAACAGTGTACAGCAATGTTAATGGAAAGGGTCAGGCGGGCAGCTTCACTGGAGATATTATCTCATGGATAAAATTATGCAGACTGTAACTCCTCCCAGGGATGGAAGTGTATACCTTTTGGAAGGAACCATAAGAAATGCTTTCAGCATAAAGCATAAAAATGTCCAAAGGCTATAATTGTGGTCAGTTAAGCCGCCTTTAAGGAGGTTTGTTGCAGGCTGTTTGCTGAGTGGATTCTACACCTTGAGGGCCTATAGCTGAAAATAGAGACTGAATTCTACCTTTAGTCTCTAAATTCCTCTCTTCCTCCTCCTCCCAGCCCCTCCTCCTCCCCATCCTTGTTGTTGTTGTTGTTGTTGTTGTTGTTGTTGTTTTTGTTGTTGTTGTTGTTGTTGTTGTTCTTCTTCTTCTTCTTCTTCTTCTTCTTCTTCTGCTGCTGCTGCTGCTGCTGCTGCTGCTGCTGCTTCTGCTTCTGCTTCTGCTTCTTCTGCTTCTTCTTCTTCTTCTTCTTCTTCTTCTTCTTCTTCTGCTGCTGCTGCTGCTGCTGCTGCTGCTGCTGCTGCTGCTGCTGCTTCTGCTTCTGCTTCTGCTTCTGCTTCTTCTGCTTCTTTTTTGGGGGTATGTATCTTTTGCTTTTTTTAAACTTTTTTATTTTTTAAAGTAGACTTTATTTTTTAAGGCAGTTTTAGATTTACAGAAAAGTTGCAAAAATAGTACAATGCGTTCCTATGTACACTCTACTCAGTTTTTCCTATTAGCCTCGTATATTAACATGGTACATTTGTTAAAATTAATGAACCCACAGTGATGCCTTATTACTAACACAAATCCAGAGTTCATTCAGGTCTCCTCAGTTTTTACCTAATTGTTTCTGTTCCAGGATTCCATCCAGGATACCACATAACATTTGGTTGTCATATGTCCTCTTGGCTGTGACAGTTTGTCAGATTTTCCTTGTTTTAGTGGCTCTGACAGTTTTTAGGAGTAGTGGTCAGGTATTGTGTAAGATGCTCCTCTACTGGAACTAGTTTGATGTTTTTCTCGGATTAGATTGGGGGTAATGGAGTGTGGGGAGAAAGACAACAGAGATAAAGTGCCAAATCATCACTCATCAAAAGTGCACATTATCAATATGATTTAACACTGTTAATGATTACTTTGTCACCTGAGGTAGGAGTCTCCCCTGTGATCTTACTCTTCCCTTCCTTTCTATAGAGTTCTCTTTGGAAGGAAGTGACTCTGTAGCCCACACTTAAGGAGTGGGAGTTATGCACCCCCTTCATAAAGGCAGAGTATCTACATGTTATTTGGAATGCTACTGCAAAGAGTTTATCTCTTGTTCCTCATTTATTTATTAAGTCCATCATTTATCTAACAGTATGAATTCATGGATACTTATTTTATACTTTGAGTTATAATTCAATAAATATTTTTTTCTTATTTTATATCAACTTCTTTCAGCTGTGGTCATTGGTAGCTCTTTCAGTTGGTTCCTGTGTCACTTTGACATACTTCATCAGTTCAGTATAGGTTTTCTGTAGGTTTTTGTTGAGTATGTCCTTGCTTCTAAGCCCTCTCAGCAGACGGATCAAAGATATATCCATCAGCCAGATAGTGTTTATGAGCAGTACTTTTCCTTTAGTCTAAAGATTCCACTCATTTCAAAGTTACTTAGGACAGCATGCCCCTGATCCCTACCTCCCACTAATGTTCTTTCATATATTTATAAAATACAGTCATTTTTCCTTAGCAAAGTTTGTATTCCTTCCTAGAATCTCCAAATCTCCTAAATGACACTTATTTTGTTAATAGGGAGGTTGCTTTAATAGATACAGGGTGATTAAACTTACCTATTTCCTCTTGCATGAACTTTGATGACATGTGTCTTTCAAGAAATTGGTCCATTTCAACTAAGATATCAAATTTGAGGGCATACAGTTATTCATAGTGTTCCTTTATTAATCTTTTTCTGTCCATGGGAGTAGTAATGATGGCCTCTTTCACTTCTGTTATTGATAATCTTTTCTCTTTTTTTTTTTTCTGGGTTAACCAGAGATTTATCAATGGTATTGATCATTTCAAAGCATCAGCTTTGCTTTTGTTGATTTTCTCTATTCTTTTCCTGTTTTCAATTTTATTTTATTTATTTTATTTTTTTAAAAGAATTTATTTATTTATTTGACAGAGAGAGACACAGCAAAAGAGGGAACACAAGCAGCGGGGGGAGTGGGAGAGGGAGAAGCAGGCTTCCTGCCAAGCAGGGAGCCCAATGTGGGGTTCAATCCAAGGACCCTGGGATCATGACCTGATCTGAAGGCAGATGCTTAACCGACTGAGTGACCCAGAAACCCCTGTTTTCAATTTTATTAATTCTCTAACTTATTATTTCTCTTCTGCTTGTTTCAGGTTTAAATTACTCTTTTTTTTCTAGTTTCCTAAGATAGAAATTCAGATGACTGAGTTTAGATATTTCTTCTTTTTAAATGTAAGAATTTAATGTTGTAAATTTATCTCTAATCACTACTTTGATTACCTAACACAAATTTTGATAAGTTGTATTTTCATTATCATTTAGTTAAAAATATTTTAAAATTTCTCTTGTGACTTTTCTTTGACCTTTCTGTTATTTACAAGTATGTTGTTTACTCTCCAAATAGTTTTGGATTTTCCAATTATCTTTTTCTTATTGATTTCTAGTTTAATTTCAATATGGTCTGAGAATATACTATTTATGATTTCTATCTCTTAAAAATTTCTTTAGATGGGGCAACTGGCTGCTGGCTCAGTCAGTAGAGCATGAGACTCTTGATGTCAGGGTTGTGAGTTTGAGCCCTACACTGGGTGTAAAGATGACTTAAAAAATAAAAAATCTTTTTAAAAAAATTTCTTAAGATGTATTTTATAGCCAGGAATGTGATTTATCTTGATGAATGTTCCATGAGCTCAAAAAAAAAAAAAAAAAAGTGTAGACTGCCACTTTAGAAGTATTTTATGAGTATCAATTAGATGCAGTTGATTGAAAGTGCTATATGAATCAACTATATCCTCAATGATTTCCTGACTGCTGAATCTGTCAATTACTAATAGACAGGTGTTGAACACTCCAAGTATAATAGTGGATTTGTCTATTTCTCCTTGAGGTTCTATCAGTTGTTGCTTTATGTATTTTGATGCTCTGTTGCTAGGTGTATAAATGTTAAGAACTGTTTTATCTTCTTGGAGGATTAGCCCTTTATCATTAAGTAAATGATACTTTTTACATCATTCTTTGTCCCAAAAACTTTTCCTTGTTCTGAAGTCTGCTTTGTCTGAAATTATTATATCTACTCCAGCTTTCTTTTAGCATGATATATTTTTACCTCCTCTCTTACTTTTATTCTATCTCTGTCTTTATATTTAAAGTGGGTTTCTTATAGACAACATATAGTTGGGTTTTTTTCTCACACATGCTGATAATCTCTGTTTTTTAATTGGTGTATTTAGACCACTCATATTTAAAGTGATTAATGATATAGTTTGATTAATATCTTCCATATTTATAACCATTTTCAATTCCTTGCCTGCACCTGTTCTTTATTTCTTTTGTTCTTTTCTATTCCTTCTCTGGTTTTTATTATTTAGTGTGATTCCATTTTTTCTCCTCTTTTAACATATCAATTATACTTCTTTTTATAATTTTTTAGTGTTTACTCAAGATTTTATAATATATATTTACAACTAATCTAAGTCTACTTTCAAAAACCTGGTTAGTCCAGGTATTTTATAATTGAGTATTCACAATTCCTTTCTCCTGTTCTGTATAAAATTGCTGCCAATTATTAATTTGTGTATACAGTATATCCACAATACCCAATTATTTTGAACACTTTTTTTCAACTTGATCTATTAATAATAAGAAAAATAAAATATTTTAATTTACTTTTACTTATTACTTCTCTGGCATTTTTCCTTTTTTAGGTAGATCTGAGTTTCTAACCTATATCATTTTGTTTCTCCTTGAAAAGCTTCTCTTAAAATTTTTTGCAGGACAAGTATGCTGGTGATGAATTTCCTGTTTTTTGTTTGTTGGTTGGTCTAAGAAAGTCTTTATTTCTCCTTTATTTTTGATGGATAATTTAACCAGAGATATATTTTCAGTTTGGTGTTTATTCTTAAGTATTTCATTCTTGTCTTTTCTTGTTTGCATGATTTCTGGTTAGAATTCCACCATATTTGTTAATCTTTTTCTTCTATAAGTAGGTTTTTATTTTCTTTGGTTTTATTTTCAGCATTTTATTTTATTTTTGTGTTATTTTTCTCTTTACTTCTCTTTTCCTTTTTAAAAAAATACAGTTGAATATGATATGCTGTGATGTAGATTTTTTTGGTATTTATCCTTTATGGTGTGTTGATATTCTGTAAGCTTCCTGTAGCTATGGTTTGGTGTCTGTCAATAATTTTGAAAAGTTCTCAGTCACTATTCAAATATTTTTCCTGCTCCATTTTCTTTCTTCTCCTTCAGTAACTCCAGTTATGCATATGTTATACCATTTGAAATTGTTCAACAGTTTTTCAATTTTATCATTCTTTTTTTCCTTTCTTTTTTCTCTTCTTTTTTTCTAAATATATTGTTTTTGTTTTGTGTTTCATGTCAGGAAGTTTCTGTTGATTAATACTCAAGTTCCCTGATTCTTTCCTCGGTTGTGTGCACTCTAATGATGAGCCTATCAAGTGCATTCATCATTTATGTTACAGTATTTTTTGTATTTAGATTTACTTTTGAGTATTTCTTAGAGTTTCCATCTCTCTACTTACATTACTCATCTGTTCTCACATGCTGTCTACCTTTCCCTTTACAGCTCTAAGCATAGTTATTGTGCTTATTTTAAATTCCATGTCTGATCATCCCAATTTTTCTGTGGTATCTGAGTCAAGTTGTGGCGCTTATTTTGCATCTTCAGACTTCATTTATGTATATATATTCGAGTATGCCTTATAATTTTTTGTTAAAAAGTAGACATGATACACTGGATAATCCTGAGGTAAACAGATGTTTAGCGTAGGTTTTATGTTAATTTGGTTAGCAGTGGGTTTCATTTAATGTTTGCTGTAGCTGTAGATGCCAAGGGCTTTAAAATCCACTAGTGTCTTTTGTTTGTTTTGTCTTTGGGTTCTCCTGAGAACTCCAACCAACCCTGGATAGGAATACAGCAACTTAAACCTGAATCGCATGTTAAATGCAGCCACTGAAATGAAAATGATTCTCATAAAGTCTGTGAGAGAGAAGAAAAATCCAAAATAATAAATTTTGAAAATAAATTTGTGTTAATTGACCAAAATAGTACAATCGGAAGCAACTGTATAACAACAATGCAAGCATTTGAAAGAAAAGATTTAGAACATAGTATCTATTATAGACAGTATGAATAAGCAGAACATAATCAGGTTGATTCTATTCAAAACTTTAATCCAGGATTTTTAGCAAAACCTTTTAGCTTTCAGGATCAAAAGTCTCATTCAAAGCAAGGGCTATATGCACCTCATATGTTTATTGCAGCATTATTTACAATAACCAAATTATGGAAGCAGCCCAAGCATCCATTGATAGATGAGTGGATAAAGAAGATATGGGATGTGTGTGTGTGTGTGTGTGTGTGTGTGTGTGTGTATACACACCCAAACATATAGGAATATTATTCAGTCGTAAAACAGAATTAACTCTTGCTATTTGCAACATGGATGGAGCTAGAGTGCATAATGCTAAGTGAAATAAGTCAGAGGAAGACAAATACCATATGATTTAATTCATATGTGGAATTTAGGAAACAAAACAAATGAACAAAGAAAAAAAGAGACAAACCAAAAATCGGACTCTTAACTATAGAGAACAAACAATGGTTACTAAAGGGGAGGTGGGTAAGGGAGATGGGTGACACAGGTGATGGGGATTAAGAGCACACTTATCTTGATGCATGGAACTATTGGATCACTATATTGCACACCTGAAACTAATATAACACTGTAGTTTAACTACACTAGAATTAAAATAAAATAAAAATAAAAACTGATTGGTATCCCCTCCAAAAAAAGAAGCAGAGATTTTTCTCTAGAAAATCTAGATGCTGCAGAAACACTTGGCTGATGTTGCCCCCATAGACCTCTACAGGAGCAGAGACTTACCGCCTCCCATTTGCCACAGATGTCTCCAGATCATCTCACTTGTTTCTGTAGATGAGTATTCCAGGCATCCAAGTTTGCCTTCTAAACCAATTTATTAAAAATTGGGATTAAAAAACAAACAAACCCTTAGCTGGTCTTTTATAGAACCTGAAGGTCAAATAGGGAGTCAGAATGTTGGTTATATTCCAGTGACATGTCTATTCAGTGCACTTTTCCCATGGATGGTTAGTAATAATTAACATTAATTAGTCAATAAAAAAGCACACATGAAGGTATTTACATCATTTTTTGGATCTTTGTAATTTTGGATTATTGAAAATAGCCACCTTTTCCAAATTATCTCCATATCTTCTTTTTCTCTGTGTCAATTTGCTCCATTTTGCAAAAAGCCTGACCTACTTTTGTGAGTCCATTTTGTAGAATTGAGATTGTGTTTCAAGACATGGTTATGACTGCCCCTATGTGGTTTATTTTGGAAGTACTTAAGAAGAAAATACTTAGAGATTGAAATCTTAAGGTTAGTTACATAGCCTTGACATTTTGCCTAATCTCAGTAACCCATATCCACTGATACATTTTTCCCCAATGATAACATCCAGTTAACAGTTTGTTTTTTTTTTTATCTGCATCCTGTGTGGTTGCATGGGAAACACACAGACACACAAATGCACACATAGAAATACATATGTACATGTACATACAAAATCTATATATGTGTGTATATGTATACATAAAACTAAATATATGTATATACACATATACACACTCGCAATATATGTATATCTGTTCACTTCATTTTCCTTATTTATGCAAATGGATTCATATTATGCATACTTTTTTTTGTACCTTGATATTATTCTTTTCAACGGTTGTGTAGTTTTCATTTGTGGATATTTCTATTGTGTCCAGTTGTTTGTGTTTTATATTTATTTTGTTTTGTTATTAAAAATTGTACCACTGGTATACTCTAGTGATATTATTTTGAATTTTTACAATCATATTAATGATGGGAAGTCCTAGAAGTAACATTCTGGATCAAAAAGTGTGTATATTTAACATTTTGGAACATATTGGCAATTTGTACCTCAACATATTAGTACCAACTCTAATTTTCTTGAATCTGTACCTTTACTAGATCTTCTTGAAATTTAATTTTCTCTATTCTGATTTTTATCCCTTTACAATGAATGCAGTTGTACACTTTTCCATATGTATATTGCATATCTGTCTTCATTGTTCTGTAAAATTCTTGCTCATACGTCAGATGTGAATATCCAGATTTCAGAATTTTCTCTGGATTGGTTAGCATTCTAAAACTGTCATTTGTCAGGATAATTTTTATCTAGAGTTTCTGGAAGAGAAACCTGCTAGCCCTTGTTGCCTGTTCAAGAGCTATGTGTCCCAGGAGTATTAAAGTCGACAGTTTGCTGCCTGGTTGAGATGCCATATGATATTTCCCTTGGGGCAAAGTTTTTCTTAATGTGTCATCTCTATAGGTTTCCCCAAAGGCTCCTGAGTCTTATAAGATATCATAGTCAAAGGTGAAACCACGGCTTACTAGCTATAAAGAGTGAAATGCTCACAACTTTCTCTTATTAAGCCCAGTAATTACTTGGCAAAGACTGAAGGAGGAGAATGGTGGAGTGCCGAGGGCAGGTACCCTGAATCAATACCCTCGTAATTCTGAGAATGTTCCGAGGTTTGCTCAACCACTATTTATTGAACCCCTATTATTTGTAGGCCAGCTACTAATTAATTCTTGTGTGTACAAAATGTATATCAAATAAAAAATACTTGTGTTTTTGCCTGTCAGGCACAGTGTGCCATGGGTGTAAATTGAAATGAGAAGACATACTTTAAATTCTAAAGTGGAGAACCCTCCTGGATGGACTTTATCTAAGCAGAGTTTGGGGGGAGGACAGAGATCATACTCAGTGTGTGAGAAATTGGGATGCCAATGATGTCTCTGTCATTCTCCTGATCAGGTGCCCACTGGACAAATTACTGGCAAGTTCAGTAACTTCTCAATATCTAGCTATAGTGTTATAGGCCCTCCTCTCATAATTTATCCTCAGGCTCAACTCTGTGCATGTGGTTTCTCACAGTATTCAAAGGCGGAAAGGCATCCTGTGACTGCATTGGAGAAAATGATGGAGTCAAGTTTTGCCGGCCCCCAGTCATTCCCAGAGGTCCCTTCTCCTGACAGAGGAAGCCAGTCTGTCAAACACCACAGGTACAGGTAGCTACTCATGGTGGGGATGGGCACGTTCACACTATGTCTAATGCTGGGCAACACAGGCCAACGAATGGCAACCTGATTCAGGAGAGATGATTGTTCTTGCTTCCCCTTAGTTCTCCATGGAGTGGATGCTCAAGCAGCTGCCAGCCAGTAAACCAAAGCTAACAGCAGGCAGCCATGCACCTGTAAGAAGCCTGAAGGAACTATTAACAACACCCATCAAAGCTGCAGACACAGACCAGTGAATGAAACAATTGCATTCTGAAAAACTATTAAAAACATGATTTTTTCCTAGCCTGCCTTATTACTGTCTGCAAATTTAATGACTAATTCTTCCCTAGGCAGCTGATGTGACATACTCCATGTCTTCCAACATGGTTCTTAAACAAAAAAAACTTTTCAGGGGGAGGAAGCTTGGCAGGTGTTCTTCTTGGGATTATAAGATCTGTTATCAATGGGGTGGCACTCTTTTGCAAGCTGACCATAGAAATTGGTTCTTTGGGGGTAGAAAGCCAAACACAAGATTATCTTATAAATACCATAACATTCGGAGGCCAAGCAAGTTTTTCAGCATCTTCTAGTCACGTCCTGCATTTCATATACAAAAATCTGAAACTCCGAAGATGCAGTCTTTGTTCTAAACCAAGTGCCAAAATTTGGGACTGATGTTATGTTTATGTGCATCTGAATGTAATAGCCTCAGTCTTTGTGGAAGTTGTGCAGTGATTTAAGCATCCTTTTCTTAGTGAGAAGTACAGTATTTTAAAATTAGATATATACATATGAAAAGATTAAAATTTCAAAAAAGGAAAAGGTACAAAATAGTAGTTGTCACTTATCGTGGTAAGCATCAAGTCATGTATAGAATTGTAGAATCATTATGTTGTATCTCTGAAACAAATATAACATTGCATGTCAACTATATTAAAAAAAAAAACCTTGAAAAAACAGCCAGTTGTCCCCAACAATAACAGATAAATATTGTTGACCCATGGTTTTCACATATCTAGGCAATGTTTTGGAAAACCTCCATGACAGAAACATGCATTATACATGTATCTTCTTCCTTGACTGTCAGTGAGTCCCCTAAAAAAGGATTTTCTTGATGCTGGCCACATTTACTGGGAGGTTTTCAATCTGTATACTAATCCTCATTATTGGATGGTGATTTTTTTTCCCTCATTCTACGTGAGTAGAGACTGAGATACCAAAGGTTTGCTAAATTTTTTTTTAATGGTTTAAATATTTTCACCTTGGAATTGAAATATTGATTTGGCTGTTGGATTATTGCTTTATTTATTAACTACAAGTTTTGGGTGATATCATTTGAGGCATTTAACAAGAAACAGATAGTTTCTTGTTAAAAGAGCATTTTAGTTCACTAGATCTAATGGAAGCTCTTTAATTAGGGAAATAAGTCCAAAATTACCAGTCTTTTATAAGATGGATATTTTCTCCAAAACAACATTTTCTCCTGCTGATTATAACACATGTTGAAGTGGTGTCCCATCCAGTCGAGTAAAATAATTATGTATAATATTATTCTAGGACTATATTATGCCATCAATGTTTTGGAGTTGAAGTAAAAAAGAATTACAGTTTCTAATGTATTTGACCTGCAAATACCTGACCCTATTCCTTATCTGTTGACATACCGCCTTCTTAAACTTGGCTTCTACTATGTTTCTAGGAACCACTCACAAATCAAATAAGGACATTTTTAAGATATCTTCCTTTTTGTTTGGTTTAATGACATTGCAGTATTTGTTGGCATATATTGTGTCCTGATAGACAGGCAAGGGTTGATTTATAAAGTGCTTTTAGAACTTTGTAAATTATAGTTTAATATATTATAGCTTTTGTTTTGTAAAACATACAGTAGACTTAAACGTTTTCATGATTGATAACCTGGTCACTGATTTACACATCCTGCAAACTGCTCTATAAGTTCCCGAATGCACTGGGCTAGAAGGCTTGAATAGTTGATTGATCAGTAGGTGTAGAACTGTTTTTGAAGATGGGTCACTAGTTCATAGTGGAAGACTTTGTTGTTGTGACAGTTTGGCTAGCTATGAATAATTAATTTCTTTTTTGTGCACTGCAAACATGACTTATTTGGATAACTCTTTATAACAAAACTATTAATTCAAAGCCATTATTTCTCATGTTTAAAAGGGAAAACAATCCTCTTGCTTTTTAAAGAAAAATCTATTATGTTATGTCATACCTATTACATTACATTTTGGCAATATAACTCTCTTATGGACAGCATGTATGTGGGGTTTTTAGAGTGAAATAAGACCAGGGTTTTCGGTGATTACCATGAGCCCCCGAGTTGTCAGGTGAAGAGGAGGAGTCAGGGGAGCTCATTACACTGAGCCCCTACTCCCTGCCCGGCTCCATGCATAATCTCTTTTGTAGCCCTACTACAGTCCTATGAAGATACTGAAGCATGATGCTAAGACCTTCCTTTGGCACCTCTCCAACCCATATTTAGTTTTTACCTTTTTCTGCCTTGCCCTGTGCACGGAAAGAGCGGCAGGCTCTCTTGTCTGCTGTCAATACAAAGCACAGGCAGGAGATGGAAGGATGGGTGGAGACTGAAGTCCTGGTCTTTCTGTGCCCTCCCTCCCTGCTCGCCTCAGCCGAGTCCCTTGTCCCTCTTCCCGGGGCCACAGTGCCTGCCAGGTGGTCCTTTCCTTACAACTCCCCTTCCCTCTTCACTCTGATAGTTTCCTCCTCCCCTTAACCCTTCAGTTACAGTGATATAAACAGCCTCCCCTCATTACTTGGCCCGAATACAGTAGTGTCCTATGTTGGCTTTTTTTCCCCTCTTAAACACTAAGGACACCTTTGTAAACAGTAAAATCTCCCCAATGACCCAAATTAGAGTACCATCTCTTTCCCTTTAGGATTCTGACTGGTAGAAATATTTCCCCCAGTATCATGCTGCTAGTAAAGTACAGACCTGAGATGCACCCCCAGATGCAGCTAATTCTAGGACCAAAGCCTGAGTACCCCCACAGATGCCATAATAGCTCCTGGATAATACAGATAGATGCTAGAAGGGAGGGGAAAAGAGCTATTGGAACTCTTTAAACTTGTGGCCTCGGTGACCTAACTAGCAGTCCCATGTTGTCAACAGACAAGAAATATCATGATAAAGAATGAAGGTATAATATGTTGCAAGGTATGACCTAGTGTTTGTACAAACTCGAGAAGTTAATGTTGGCTTGAAGAAGGTAAAGTTTGATCATTCACTTTGCCAAAACCAGGAAAGTGTCTCCTGGCTCTCAAATGTCAGGTTCTCAAACTCTGATCTTAAATATATGAGATGTTTTGTTTTGTATCTACTAAGTAGAAAAAACAGTAATGTTGGGAGGGAAAGTTCCAGAATTCCAATTAATGTAGTGCCATGGGTAAAATTACTTTGGGAAACTGGTCCCTTTAGAACTTGATAGGTTTGCTGAAATTTTGAAAATGATTTTCAACTTTCTCCATGTGGCTTTGGTATTTTTAGAGTTAAATGAGAATACAGCAAAAGATTCTAATTTCGCTTGTTATCTGAACACTGCAGAACAAGTCTGACCACATAAACTGGCATCACATGGAATGTCTACATAGGAACAGAGTTCTCCTTACCAGTCCCGACGGCTGTAGGGTACATTCAGTGGGGTAGAGATGGAAATGGGTATGGAATAGGTAACAAGTCAAATTAGCAATTGATTTTTATAAAGAGTCTAGCTCTTTTGCTTAGCATGATCTATGTAGGAATCTCAGTCTCACCTAAGATATATCCCATGTATGCCTTTTGCCCTGTGATGGCATATGAAAACATGGTTATTTAGGTGTTTGGGGGTATAAGTCAAGGAAAATATATAATCAGATGTTTATTAAAAGCAAATTCAAAAGAAAACCAATTTCGTTTCGCAAGATTGCTGAAAATCTGAGGTAGTGAACTGGGAATTTAGCACATATGTTAAGGAGAGAATGCCAACTCAAATGAGGTTTATTTATTCTACCACTAACACAAGTGAACTTTTCCCGGTGAATCGCTTCGGAGTTCCTGTGTTTAGTTTTTGTCAGTATCTAATAACAAAGCCATTTTATTTTTATTAGAGAGATAGCTACTCTGTCCTGGATAATGAGGGTGGCTGAGAATCAGGAGCTTGAGTATTAAGCCCACCTCTTATCTTTGGCTGGAAACCTGTGATTTTTTTTAGTCCATTGTGCTCCAAACTAGAAAGCCAGAAACATGGGAACTTCTCTTTGTCTCAGTTCCTGCAAGGGTGAATGGATTCAGCAACTTCTGGTCTCCTCCTAGCAGATATTCTACCGTCATGGATGGAGAGCCTAATCTAGAACTTTTGAGTATCTGGAGTGAAAAGGCAGTGTTTGAAAAGTTTGAGCAGCCACATACAAGGTTCGTGCTAGGATCAATCTGTTGGTTTTCTTTCATCCCAGCAGGAGTCTGTCCTCTTGCTGCAGCCCAGGGCAAAGGAGTGGTATGCTCCATAGGAATGCCTTCAGGAGAACACCCCCCTCGCCCAGAAGTAGGCTGGGTGGCATCGTGGGACCAGCATATCAGCAACTTGAGGAATCAAGGATCCCAGACCAGGATATGATACCTCGTCAAGGGTAGGTCTTAAAAGCAATGGAATTTAGGGAGGGTGTCATGAATGTTCAAACTTTAAATTGAGTTATTATGTTCTTTGGGGTTTTCTTCTTTGATTTTTGTCATTAATAGTCTATTTATGCTTACTTCTATCTTTGTTCCACAAAAGATAAACTAAAAAGAATAGGTACAATGAAAATAGATATTAGGGAAATGTGAGACAGAATAATAACACTAGGGAGCAAGTAAGTGTATAGCTTTCTAGGCAGTATATTATATAGTTGCTAAAACAACTGGGGATTTGTCTTTGATTTAAAAGAAAAAGAGAGATTTCTTAGGAGGACTAACGTGTTCCTTCATTCTTAGGTTTGAAAAACAATTAGTTCTCTAATCAATATTGTGGGCAATACCCTCAACAGTAATCTGTAATGTATTTATATATAGTATCTGCTTCTGCCCAGAGTGTTCTTGAACGTGTCTCAGTCAATGTTGACAGCATATTGTCAAAGTACAACTTGCTGAACTGAGATCTCTAGGTTCATTTGTGGTATAGGTGTGGAAAGATGGGCTTTGGACACCAGGGCTGCTGTTCATTCTTGCAGTGCAAAAGGTGCCCTTTCCTCCAAGTGGATGCAGACCCTCATTGGGCTCATGGCATGGTGAGTAGAGTAGGATGAATTTTAGCCCCCATTCACCTAATTGGCATAAATTGCCCAGTCAGACATGGTAGCCCTTCCTTAAACTGACTGGAGTTTAAATCTCATCTTTGAAAAAAATTTTATCTTCTGAACTTGTTTTCTCATGTATAAATTAGGCAAAATAATAGCACCTTCCTAAGGGTTGTTGGGCAGATTAAAAAAAAATTACATGTGTAAAGGGCTTGTAACTGACACATAGTAAGCAGAAAACTAGTCTGGCATTTATTGTCACAGGAACTGTTAGAGAGCTATTAATTTCAAGAGCAATGCAATCAGGGTTTATTCCAGAAATTTCAGGAATCCGTTCTCTCACTCAAGCCACGTTCTTGTTGCATCTGTTTTTTACCACTCTGGATAAGGCAGGCCAAGTTTCTATGCTGTTTTGGCCTGGCTGATCTTTCCAGACTGTCTATATCAAACTGAGGGCCAAAGCAGTTAGGAGATATCTATCACAGAGCCTTACCTTTTCTTTTTCTTCTTGGCAAGTTATACATACACCAATGCCCTGTCTGACAAAACTCAGCAACAAATTTCTTCAGAAAGAAATTTGTAGTTTTGAAGCAATTCCAAATGGGCTGTAAAATACCTTTGGTACAGATCTGGGGTGACAGTTTGTAAATTCAGCGTAACAACCAGGTTGTCCAAAATGTATAATGCAAGTCAAGAAGCAGTTTGCATTTCTCTTTGCCTTATATCTAGAAAAGGGGCTTGCATTTAGCCTCTAATTATAATTAATCATGTTTCATTTCTTTTCTTCTTAAATCGCTAAGCACAGATAGTGATTCTTAAATCACTAATAATGTCTGTTACTTAGGAATGTATATATGGGTGAGAATGAGTGAAGGGAAATCAAGTTCAGAGATTTTGTGGGTGGGGAGAGAACCCAGCCCATGCTGTCTCTCTTTTCATTGGGTACTGTTATGGCTCTTATCCCATGTGTTAAGGATGCTCTGAGCCTGTGCCAGGCATAGGCTTGAACCCTACATACATGAATCTTCAGAGGCTCAGAGATCCATGCATGTTCAGGCACTGCTTTGTCTTTTACCTCCTGGGAGACTTACACTTATTGTCTGCATAGTGGTAGTTTTGTTTTGGTTCAATCATCATTGGGTTTAGAATATTCTCTCCAGCTGGCTGGCCACGTGTATTTTTCTGTGTGTGATATGCACCCGATGTTGATAAATGGTGACTCTAAGTCACTGTGTGCTCAGCACAATGAATCTCAGGGAGCAATCTCATTCTCAGTTCTTGAAAACAGCTATTTTCCACTCCTGGGGGACTGACCGTCTCTCCGGACTGGAAATGGGATTGGTAATAGAATTTCACAGCTAAAGACCCTCTTCAAATCTGGCCCTAGCCCCAAGGGGGAGTGAATGAATTAACAAGAGCTATCAGCCATCTGCTACTTGTTTATCAAGCATGTGGGCACTGTCTGCTAGTTAGGCTCCTGGTGTATATGACTTCTCTTCTTGGCACTTACGTCAGCCCAGCTTGAACCCAGCACATATCATAGGGAGGTCTGATGAAGGAATGAGATGAAGAAGAGATTCTTCAGGAGCTTTACCTGGAATGATAGACCTGGGACAACCATGGCAACAGCTTACAGAGCTCTGAACTAGGTTCTGTCAGGCAAATCAAACTCATGTCTTCATATGCTAGACAGAAAGAAATTGAATCACAGAAGTAGATGGCCACCTCCAAAGTAGAAGGGATCCAAACTGAATACCTACCTCACTTAGCTAGCAACTTTACAGACTTAAGTGATCCTTTAAGAAGTTTAAAAATGAACATACTAAGAATAGCAGGGTTTAAATGGCTAACCTAAGGTGGCATATCCCGTGTAAAAGGACCGAGATTGAATACTAGCCTTTCTGACTAAATGAACCACTAAGCCGGGAAAGAAATGGGAAGAAAATCACATTCATGGATGATGATGTATAAATGGAATAGCTAAGTGTATGGATTTGGAGGGAAAAGTGGATCTCTTCAATTTAGTCAGTTGATTTCAATGCCATGCACACCAGGAACTGAGGCTCGGAGTCCCTTGTAGAAACACAAATTCCTTGGCCGGACCCCTGAATCCCTGGGAACCAAACCAAGTGACTACTGTTGGAATTTCTCATCTTTAAAAGGATGCTTTGACTCCCCTAGTTACAAATGAAATGCACTTGTGATTTCTTTGGTGAGAGATCGGAGGAAGGCAGCTCAAACTGGTATTTTATAGTCACTGAATGACCAGCTATGGATCAAACTTATGAAAGAAGTCAGTGACTCTTAAGGGACACAGAACTCTGAAGTATCTTCTAATCCAGAACCACATTAGAAATGTAACTCTCACTTAAACTTCTGGAGAGTAGTATGTAGCTTCTACTCAAATACCAGTGCTGGGACCCTTCATTCTGAGAAGGAAGAGAGGACTCTGGTTGAATAGTGTGCCTCTGGTTGAACAGCACAGAGGCATTACTTCATTTAGTCCCCAGAGGAATTCCCCTAGGTCAGTATTCCCACCTGCTTTAATTAACGAAAAAATATAAGTGAAGCTGCCATTTATCTAAGATTCCAGAGCTTGTAATGGCATTGGAACTTAAAATCATGTCTGATATAAAACAAAATCACATTTTTGGAAGTTCTAATTGTTTGAAGTCCTCTCCATGTTATAGTAACATTCTAGATTTCAGTTATTGCCAGCCATGTGTCCCATACCTGACTTGCAAGGTGACACATAAGCTAAATGCAATTCCTCTTACTCACCCAAGTCCGTAATTCAGAAGACTGCCCCACATTTGGTTTGAATTGCCTTTGATTACTTTGTCTTCATGCCAGTGTAGTCATGAGGCTACAATTTACTAAGTCCTCTGAGATATTTATGCCTTTACCCAACAGTTTTACAAGGAATATTTAGATGCTGGTATAAGAATGTGCACCTGTCACCATCACATTTCATCCTGTTAAATTCTACCCGCAGATACACCCAGAAGATATCTATGGGGAATACAATTTTATCCCAATTATATTTCTTGGCTCTGTGCCACTGGTCTATGCGATAAGCAGACATCCTCTATCTTCATGCATATTAGTGATGCTAACAGGTTGACATCTGACCCCTTTTATCTTGTTGAAATTAAGACATTGATCAGAAACTTTAGGGTCAGATTTTCAACCATATAACGTTAGTATAAGTGAAAGGCATAAGATCCCCCAGGGAATTTCCTTGTACATGACTATACAATTAGACTGTAATTGTAAAAAAGATTATACATCCCTAAAAAGGTGTTCTAGTGCACCTTAGGTAGGATGCCCACTCATTTCTGGCTTTGATAAGAAGAATTAGAATCAAACAATTTGGGATTAACTTGTTCCTCTGCTGCTCACCAAAGGTATAATTTGAGGGAAGTCACTTGAGTGCCCCTTAATCTAGTTTATTCATCCATCGCATGGTAATAATAATAAATAAGCCACAGCTTTTTAAAAAATTAAATGAGGTAATTAGACATAAGCATGCTTTTAAAAAACATTTTGCTAATGTCAGCTGTTATTATGTGTGAAATGGACATTAACTGGGATATAAGGGGAGCACTTACCTTGAAGATTTGTTCATGAATTCATGCATCCACTTGATCAGGATTTATTGATTGCCAACTCTGTACTAGGCATAGTAAGAAGGGATGGAGCTACGAAGACACCTAAATTTGATCCTCATCTTTTCTCACTGGTGAAAAGACAGACCCCTAAATTGCTCTGATTCTGTCCTTACAATAAAGACTTCTATTTAGTATGCAAGACACTTCATTGCAATTATTCTTTCCATTTATAAACATGATTGTTATTTGCACTGTAATGCAAGACAAGGGGAATAAGACCTATTCTATGGAGGATGGATATGTTTAGATTATGCTTAAATTTTAATGTTTCATTTAACATTTAAATTAAGGACAAATAACTGAGAGAATAGGGACTACTGTTCAGGACCCCAAACCACATTTCTGTGAATCCACAACATACCTGCCCTACTCTCTGGCACTGGAAAATTCACCAGCTCTGAACAGGCAATAAGAGGGCTAGCCAGATCCTGGCATATTCCAAAGACTTGGAATGGTACCTTAGCATTCTTGACAAGCTGCTGCCGTGCACCAACGAACTACCTTACTTGGCTCCAGAAACCATGTGAGGAAAGTTGCTATATTGGTAGAGGCCCAATGGACTTCACTTCAATGTTCATCCCTGGAGAGGAATTGTATGCCTCCATTCCCGTTTGTAGGCTCAGCAATCTGGCAGTGAGGCAGTTTCTACAGAGTAGAGACCCACTGAAAATCGGATTTGGTCCCTGTAAACTCAGTGTGAAGCAGGAACACTCAGGATGATAGCACCTTGATGCTTCATGTCGGGCTTCCTGATTGCCCCCAACTAGTGTGGCCACGAGTCTACAGACTAAACCCGGGCTGAGAGGGTGGTCACATGGATGGAGTGGAGTAATGCCATTATGGGTTTCCTGTTTGTCACTATGGAAAGGCCACACTTACCTGCTCAATCCCCATTTACTTTGTATTCTAGGATAGAGGTCAGGAAGACTATACCCCACCTGCCTATACAGCTGTGGTGTGTTGAAAGATCCCTGGACTTCAAGTAAGAAGATCTGGGTTTGAGTCTCAGTCTGTCACTTATTTTCTGTGTGACCTTGGGCAAGTCACTTCACCTCTCTGAGCTTCAGTTTACTTCTCTGTTTAACTGGGAGCATATTATCCGTCTCATGGGGTTGCTGTGAGAATTCAGTGAGATGGTGCATGTGGAAGTGCTTTGTTGACTGAATATTGCTCTAAGGAAGCACAGCAGAAAGCAGAACATGTAACACCATGTTTCTTTTTCAGGTATTCATCCAGTGGTTTAAAAAACCAACAAAATGCATCCATAAATATGCAACTGCCTTCAAGAGAGACAAATTCCTATTTTAATAGCTTGGATCAAAAGGACCTGATGGGCTATTCATCCACGCGGGCCAGTTCCGTGCCCATCATCCCTTCAGTGGGTCTAGAGGAAACCTGCATGCAAATGCCAGGGATTTCTGAAGTCAAAAGCATCAAATGGTACAAAAACTCCTACTCTGCTGATATTGTCAATGTGAGTATTCCAGTCAGCGATTGTCTTATAGCAGAACAACAAGAAGTGAAAATATTGCTAGAAACTGTCCAGGAGCAGATCCGAATTCTGACTGATGCCAGGCGGTCAGAGGACTATGAACTGGCCAGCGTAGAAACCGAGGACAGTGCAAGTGAAAACACAGCCTTTCTCCCCTTGAGTCCCACGGCCAAATCAGAATGCGAGGCACAATTTGTCTTAAGGAAGGAAATACAAAGAGACTCCGCATTGACCAAGTGACTTAAGATGGAGGAATCTGTGCATTCTGTGCTTTGCTCAACAGGAAAAGAGAGGAAATTAAATACAAATTATTTATATGCATTAATTTAAGAGCATCTACTTAGAAGAAACCAAATAGTCTATCGCCCTCATATCATACTGTTTTTTAACAAAATATTTTTTTAAAGGGAAAGAAACGTTTCAGGAGGGATAAAGCTTACCTCTAAAGCTTTTGGGTAGAATTCTGAATACCATTTCAGTTAGTCCCAATGCCGGCCTCTTTTGGCTCTTAGTAGATGTGGGTGATTCAGACCCTCAGCCCCACCGCACCAGTGTCCTCATAAAAAAGCACTGGCAGTTATCTGGTTTCAAAGAGACAAGCAGTATCCTGAGGGTGGACGTGCCAGTGAGCAGGTGGCTCTTGCATTTGGCTTGCTGGTCCCAACCCCTAAATTTCTCTTCACTCGACAGCCTCCTCACAGGTTATGTCATGTCAACCAATGTAGTGTTTTCTCTTTCATTTTTGAAGAATGACACAAAGACTGTGGAAGGGGGAGGACAGGAGATAGAAGGAGTAATCGGGGGCAATCTTAGCTACTCTCATGTGCCGGTTCCCTCTGAAATTTGAAGGCACAGAATCTCAGAGGGAGGTGTGAAGGAAATTATTATAGAAAAAGGGATGAGAAAAATCACAATGTCGTGTCACTAAAACCATGCGAATAGAAGTGTTTTTCTTTGAGATTGTGTAGGGGCTCCAAAGGAGCGTTTCTCAGTGTGTGTGTGCCTGTGTGTGTGTGTGAGCGTGCGTGCACGCATGTGCGCGCGCATGTGTGTATGTATGTGTGCATGTGCGCGCACAAACGGGCGTTGGTATGGGCTTGCTCACTCGAGCACAGGTATGCTGTATGCACATGTGTTCATTGTGTGTATGTGTGTGCATGTGTGTGCATATTAAGCTTGCTAAAATTTGTTCTGAAACATCAGGGGATTTAATATTCAGAAAAAAAAATTTCCCTCTCAGATCTGTTCACTTTAAATTTATCCATTAAGTATAAAGTTCAGTTAGTAAGTTCTTAAATCAAGGTCACTTGCATGGCGGGGTCCTATAAAACTCTTGACAATGTCAAGATCATTTTCTGGTGTGAATACTTTTGAGAGGAACAACTATTGGCTCACTAATGATATCGGTATCACAAGGCGAGTTGAGGATGTGTGTTTATTTTGAATCATGCATACTTAAATGATTTACACAAGCCAATTATCAAATTGACAGTTACCCTTTGCTTTCTCATCATCCTCATTACTATTTATTTTGTAGCAAGTCTACTATTTGCGGACCAAGACATTGGCTTCTGTGGTTAATATGGAAAGAATAAATTGTTGAAATCACAAAGCCCAGACTTTTCAGTTCACAGGAAGCCCCCCAAAGAACAGTAAATTGTGTTGTATGTTCATTTGGAATAAAGCAATATTTTTACCACTGCTAAGGTGAACTGAAACTTCTCCTGAAGATTTGTCTGTTTTATTTACCCTTATTTTCATGGGGCATTCAAGGAAATTAGTGTTCACATAACCAGTCTTTTTCCAATTATTGGTGGTGTTGAGTTGTTATGTTTACACTGTTTTAAATAAAAAGGCACAGTATTTGAAAGTTTATAAAAGATTTCTTTTACTGCAGTCTGGGAAGACTTTGGTTAAAATTTCCTTGTGGAAGATTCACATTACATTGAAAGGGAATGTAACTATATCTGAATCAAATATTGAATACATACAATTCTTATTGAGGTTGTTTCTGTTGAAAATACATTGCAAATTGCTCTTTGAGGACATTCTTTAATAACAGACATAATGTCATGCAGGGGAAGGAAAACATTATGTTCTTACCAACACTGTTTAGTGGAACTTCAAGGTCTCAGTTGTTGAAAACACTTTGGTAGAAATGCATTTTATATTTAACAAAAGGTTTTTGGTATCCATTAATTGTCCTAGTATACTTATATTATTTTGAATATAGAGGTAATGTTGTTAGACTCTGAAAAGATTATCACAAATTTTTAATGTTTAGACCGCCTAGGCTCCCATTTAAAAATATTGTATCTTTGGGGCAAGGATATATGACACCCATAAGTTGCGTATCCAGTATGTTACTGTGTTGAAATTTATCACTATTATCAAACATTAACTGGAAGGTCTCACAAGTCTGTTGAAGTCAACCTTGTTTCTTGGGTTTTTCATCACAAGTTTACCTGTGGCACACCTAAAGGATTCATACAGATTTCACCTAATTAGGAGGTGATAATTAGGTGACTCACAGCAGTTACTTTAATATATTTTTCACTCTGAAAAGATTGAATATTATCAATCAAACATAAGTCCTGACCCAACCCCCACTTTTTTTTAAAAGTAGAACCATATATTATGTGATTATAAACACTCTGGTACATCGTGAAGAGCATTAATATCAGGCTCACCCACTGGCAGTCTGATGTAAAGTTTAGAGATATAATTATTTCCTAATTGATAACCAAGACAAAAATCTTCCATAAAGAACAGATATTAAAGGTTATTTCAGTGGTCATTTGTCTTCTTTTGGAATATGAAGCTCTCTGAAAAGGGCCCAAGCTCAAAATGCACATTTTTGGGCACCATCTGACAAGTGCTGATAGCATCAAGACTTTCAAAGTTGATCTAACATGGCAAACATCTGGAGCCATTGGTACCTTGTCCTTCAAGCTCATGTGCCTACAGAGAGGTGCTTATTTCTACAAGACACCTTTAATTTTGCTTCATTTTCCTTGTCTTTTTTATGTGAATAGATATTTGAGATTTGTAACTAAGTAAGTTGCATATTAGTTATTTACTGAAGAGTGAATGTCACTCACTAGTTTTTCACTCTGAATCATTTTCTAATTAGTCTTTTTTTAATACAAGGCATATATTATTCCAAGTTGCCATGGAACACTGGTTGTTCAAAATATATGACCAATTTTATGTTAATGAGAAATAATAGAAATGATGTTGGAGAATTGGCATCCAAATTTTCTTTCTGATTTTCCCATGTATGTTATCAAATGCTCTACGTTTTACACTCTAATCCAGTATCTACCTTGCTATGGGCTAAGGACTAAATATTTGTAAATTTATCACATCTCCAATGATTCACATCATTTCTAAGTAGCAATAGCAAGGTCTTCTGGAGGAGGAAAAGTGCTGATTTTAGGACTTCACAAATTAAATCTCTTCTGATAATAATAGCATATCAGACCAACCAAAAAGAGAAAAGTAGGGCCAGGCTGACTTTGAGAGAATGCGCATTGGCTTCCAGATTGAATGACAGCTACAATGTAAGTGAGGCCTCTGGCAACCATGGCGAAGGCTGTCAATAACCAGGTCTCCACCAGAATACGCTTGATGTATGCAGCAGTCATGCACAACCATCTGCTGTATGGTGCTCTAGGAAACCATGGCTCCCTAAGTGCGGGCAGGTTCTGGTTCCTTTGATCCCAGCCCTGTAAGCCAGAAAATATCGCCCTGAGACAAGTGCTGTGAAACATTTCCCAAATGAGCATCTACTATACTTAGGAACACAGCAGGAGGGGTGGGATTTTTATTTGATCTTTTGGTATCCGGGAAACATTTTATATATAAAGAATACTTTTTTATTATTATTCGATTGTATAGATTCAGTACAGTGTATTTGATGATAGCCTATCTCTACTGTGTTTGTACCTTAGTCTTCAGAAATTCAGTCTTCGTCCAGGAAAGATCAGCACAATGTTTCTGGGCTGTTCTCAATTTTAGATGCATCCCAATATGTTGTGGGAAATGCCTTTAAATAAGCTTTATCTCTTCCTCTTTTATTTTTTCTTTCCCTTTTAAAGAAATAGTGAGGGTGAAGGAAGAAATTCATTCCTTAAGATCCTTGTTTTCTTACAATTATCTGTTTTCTACTGTGACCACACACACACACACACACACACACACACACACACACACACACACACATCTAAACGTATATGTATATATAAAATATATATGCATATTACATTTAGGTGTTTATTTTGTTAGCTTTATTTTCGCTTAATTTGACAAATATTAAAGTGAAAGCCAATGAAATGAAATCATTTAGGGATCAGCTGAACTGGTAATGTTTAGATAACAGAAGCATTTTTCAGTTCTTTCTTTTTCTTAGGTAAGCAGAAATATCCTCCGGTTGGAGAATTCACAAGACCCTGGAATAAAATCTCTGCTAGATTATCTCTTAGACATGAAGATTAAACTATGGGTGTATATGATTGCTGTCCCTATAGCATATAATGGTCTCAAATATATTTTTTACAAATATAGACACAAGTTCTCCCAAAGGTGCTTACACGGGTATCTTTGGCTTCAAGTGCCCATGAGCTCTAGTGAGGAGTTGAGGTCAAGGCAGAGTGACGAGGGGGAGATATTACATGTTAATATTGGATACCCCAGTGAAGATGTGCAGATGATAGCAGAGGTGACCAGACACCATCTTGATAAAATAGAGAACAGGCTTCTAGTACTTTGAAAACTTTTTTCATAAACATTGATTGCATGGGTGTTGTTGCCTATGAAACAATTAATTGTATGATAGCAAACAATTCATGTTGAGAGTCATCTTAGTGAAAGCTCGTGACTTACCTATACATATTAATAGCATCATGACCCCATCTGTCAAATAAGGAGGATTATCTAGTTCATCTTCGATTTCCTTCCAAATTGAATAATACACTGTTATCCAGTCATTCATACTCAGACTTTACCTGGTCATTTGTCATCCAATCATTTCACAATCCCTTGGAAAGTTAATAGCTATGTCTTGTAAGACTCAACAATTATTGGAACCTGTATATCAACCTATCTATCTATCTATATGTTACACTTATAATATTCCATTTAATTTCCATAGAGAAATAGGATCACTTTTCTCATTTTTAAAGTAAATTTACCTAGGACAGGTAATTAATAAGAAAGGATGGCCAAGAAAATGCCTAACTTCAAAGCTTGAGCATCATAATTCGCCCTGGATTCTTGGATTAAAATTTGCCATGGATTTTTTTTTAAAGTGTATCCTTTGTGAATCTTTATCAAAGCCAGAGTAAGGAGTTCTGAGATGGCATGACACCTTGAAGATGTTCTCCTCTCACAGATGCAATGCCACACTCTCACTAGATACACAGGATATTTCTTAATATTCTCAATTATTTGCACGTCAAACTCCTTAACACAAACCCTCCAACTAATAGTGAATAAATTCTCTGGGGACACTTTCACATTATAGTTGGAAATAATCCTGTTCTTTGCAGGGCACAATAGACAAAAAAAATGCGGGGTTCACTTATTTAATTTTGGTTTTAATTGCTGTTTCTAACAAATCGATATCTATTTGCTCTTCCAATGGCATCCTGACTAGCACTAATTCTTCCATATAATTTTTCTTCATCAAGATCCCAAAGTCTGAATTCCTTAGTCTTCAATAAAACAATGCAGAATGTTAAATAGGTCAATCAAAACAGTAAGTCTCATTAAGTTGTGTTGTGTTTTTAAAGTTATAAGGATTCCATGTAGTTGTTTACAAAATCAAAATAGAAAAAATGCACATTTTTAAAACTTTTTGATGTATTAAGAGGTCTGAAGAACCATTCACACAGCCTTGTTCCACTTTACATTGATAACTCGATACTGTCATTTCCGAAATGAACTTAAGTTGAAGGTCTTAAATAATTACACACACACACACACACACACACACACACACACACACAGCATGTTAAAATCCAATGTTGTCCTCCTTTTCCTTAGAGTTTTCTCTTAAAAATCACTTAAATGTGTCCAAATTCTCATGATGTGGATGACCTCGGATTCAGATATGTTTCATATGAAATGCAGACAGCAAAAACTATAGTGATTCTCTTTTAAGGTTTGTTCTATACAGCCTGCATTTGAATCCTGTCTATCAAAAAAAAAAAAAAAAGGTCTAGAGAATAGATACATTCATTCGAACTGGAATAAATGGAAGAACATACTACTCACCTTAAAATCTCTACACATTTACCAGTGGCCACTGTGTATATTTTAAAGATAATTTGAGGGAAATACCTTGATTCCCTCTTATTTTTTCAAATATGCAATTGTACACATTAAATCTAAATGAAAAATGAATTCCCTAGTTCTTCATAATTAACATATTTTATTAACTCGACCATATTTTAAATAATGAATGTAAGTCACATACAGAAGAATACATACAAAATGGTCAGCAGAATATCTCCAGTTGTTATTTAAAAAAAAAATTTTTTTTAAAACAGAAACAATCTCTGTGCCTGTGATAGTAATTTTGTCTTAAGGAGTGTGTATGTTCTTCTTCCAAGAAAATATTTCAAAATGCTGTTCTCTACTCTGTGGAGTAGATATGAAGGCTATGGGAAATAATACTAGCTGTTTGTCCCTTGGCATCCCAGTAAAGTTTGGTTACATTATGTGGCACTGCATTGCAGGGAAATATACCACACTTCTTATTAAAAATTACGATATTACTAATCGATTTAATAATAATCTTGACTTTGTCATGTAAGTTTTCATCTGTGGAGGGAATCCTTGATTATTATTTTCCTGTTGCATCTTCTCAGTAGTCTTTGATGAACCTGGACACTCAGATCCCTTAGGTTGGATTCTTACTGTATGTTACTTTTATCTTCTCATTCATCAAACAGGGAATTTTCAGCTAAAATGAGAGACTAATGTGGTTTTGTAGAGAAAAATAGCTTTGTTCTTTTGGGTTGTGTTAGTGGAGGATTAAACTTGTAATGTTTCTAATGTAAGTGATAATAAGGTTCATGACTTTAGCCTGTATCTTCTCATATACAGACATAGCCTAGGGCTCTTTAATTTTCCTAATATTATTAACAGACTTTTCAACCTTCTTATTATTGTTTTTCACAACAATATTTTCTATTTTGTAAGAAAGAAAGATAAAATCATCAATTTATGTAAAAGAACAGAACAATAAATAAAATAATCATCTTTTAAACATTGAATAAAAAATAAACCAATAGCAAGATTTTTAAAGGTGTCACATAAAATACTAACAACTAAAAATCAAATCTAAGGCTAAAATAATGTAAAGAAATATTAGGTAAATGGTTTGCAAAATAAGGTGGGTTTTTTTTTTATAATTCTCTGTAAACTGAACTCTTTCCATAATAATAGCTCATATTTTAGAATTTCTGTTGGGCATTAATTATAACTACTGAGCTCAAACATTTAAATATACTAAAATCTTCACTTTTGCCATTTCTTTCAACTTGACACAAAATTTATAAAAATCTGTTTAAGATGGGAAAAATTATACAGATTTATAGAATGAAATCGTTATCTACTAATGCATTCTTATTTTCTTATTGACAGTTTTCACCGAAGGTTCCGTATTTTAAGCTGAACATAGATGAAGCTACTGAATCAAATATGGAGACAGATGTCAACACATTCTGAAAATCAAAATGTGTGACATATATGGATATGGATATATGGAGCTGCAGTACAGGAAAGGGCAAGCTCACTTGGAATGCCTTAGGGAACTTAAAAGAGACCCAGGTACTCTTCGCATCTGAGAAGAGTCTACTACAGTAAGTTAGTAATTAAGGCAAGGCCAAAAAAAAAAAAAAAGCCAGGTTCAATCACTCTATGACCAGGTTTATTTCTGTGGGTCATCCTCCACTTTTTTTTCTTCCTCGCAGTATTATTTTTAAAGCAAAATCCAGTCATTGTATAATTTCATCAGGAAAAACACTGGTAAATTAAAAGAAAAAAAAGTTGCAGTCTTCCTTGGATCAAAAATCTAAACAACTGAAAAGTATACCACAGAGTTTGAGAAACGGGGCATTCATTTGTTTAAAAAAAAGAAGTAGCTTGTCCTGCAAATTCCATCCATTCCAGCTGAAAAAAATGAATGAAGCATTGCTGTGAGGCCTTTCTCCAATGAGAAAGTCAAGACAGACACCCGATGCCACGAACATTTGCACAACAGATAGATTTAACGGAGTTTCTTTTTGCTTTGCTTTTTTTTAATCTTATTTTAAAATTAATGTCACTGAAAGTGTGTGAAAAATAAGAAAATGATCAGCATGAATTCAACAATGCTAAGACCATACTCAACAGTGTTTTTGTAAATTTTCTTCTCATTTTCTACATACATGCATATTTCACTATTATTTTCCTACTATGTTGCATTATAATTTAAAAAATAATACAACATACTGTCCCATGTAATAAATTGTCTTTGTAAACATTTAATTTAATGGCTACATAAATTTCAGTCTGTTCCTATGTTATGACTTATTTAGACATTTTATTATATGACATTCAAATTGCTTCTATTTATTCACTACCATAAGGAACTCCACAATTAGTATCATAGAAGACACATTATTTTTTCTTTCTTTTGGAAGGAGAAACTGCAGGTCCATGAACAAGTTTATAGGGTCTATAAACACTCAAAAGTGTAAGCTGGTATAGGTTAGTACGTGCGTTATTTTTGGTGGGACGGAAAGGTCTCTAACTAAAAATTTCATAAGGTTAGTAAAGAAACATGTGAACTTCAATGGTTATGAATAACTCCTTTAAGTAATTTTCCAGTTATACACTGCAAGAAGTTTATATGGTTGGGTCAATGAGTGTACCTTTTTTTAGTTACTTTATTTTATTATTTATTTTATTATTATGTTTTAAATAAGATTTTGTTTTAGAGCAGCTTTAAGTTCACAGCAAAATTGAAGGGAAAGTACAGAAGTTTCCCATATACTCTCCACCCCCCCCACACACATAGCCTCCTCATGATCAACATCCCCCACCAAAGTGGTACATTTCTTTCAGTTGAAGAACCTACATGGACCACCATAGTCACCGACAATCCATAGTTATTACACTACAGTTCACTCTTGTTATTGTACATATGATGAGTTTCAACAAATGTATAATGACGTTTATTCATCATTATGGTGTCATACAGAGAATTTTCATTGCCCTAAAAATCCTCCATGCTCCACCTATTCATTCTCCCTCTTCCTCAACTCCTAGCAACCACTGATCTTTTTACTGTCTCCATATGACCAGTTTGGAAATTTATTTTAGACACTATTCAATTAATTTCTAGAAGTGGCTAATATATACAATTTTAACATTACTTGAATTTTTGTTTGTTCATTTACTTTGCATAGCAATATAACACATTTGTAGTTAAAATGGTGTAGGGCTCATCAGAAATGCATCATTTTAATGAAGCTTAATTTTAACTTGTAGTTAGAAAAATGTTACATGCTTACACATAAAATATGTAAGAAGAAAAATAAAAATCACCACCGGGAGATAACCACTATTAATATTTGAGTATATTTCCTTCCAATATTTTTAATTGAATAAATACATAGGCACCATATGTCATTTACAAAATTTAAATTATATTCAAAATATTTTATATGGCTTTATTAACTTTACATATGGTCTCTGATAATTTCCTCAATTGGTAAAGTACTATACATATTTTTAATGACGACATAAGTCATTATATGGATGAAAAACATTCATATTTTCAAAGAGCTCATTAAACATTTATCACATATGTTATTCAAATGATTTTTAAATATTTACCTACATTTGCTTTGTGTCAATGTTTAAATACTATATGTACATATATATGCATTAATTTTTTTGGCATAAGCATATTTCTAAGTATAGGTAGACAAAGATACTAGGTTCCCTCACAGTATTAATTTTGTCTTTTGGAGGAACTCCCCTGAGGGATTTTGATCACGAAAATCACCGTATTTGCTAATGTAGACAGGTGGGTAAAAAGACGTAAGCTCTAGAGAAACCTCTGTACAGCTTACTACATTCACCTCTCCCAATCCACATTTAAAAAACTAAGTGTTAAAAAATGAGATGATGGTTTAAAAATTGTCATCGGCTTTGGAACCCAGGAGGAGTGACATTAACATAATAGCAAACCATTGTAAAGAACTGAGAATATGCCCGGCACTCAATGTTTTACATATATTAACTTTAAATCTAGTCTTCATAAAAACCCTATGAAGTAGGTATGCACATCATTCTCATTTTAAAGATGAGGAGATCAAGGCACAGAGAAGTTAAGAAACTTGCCTGAGATTTCACAGATAACAAATTGTAAGGGGCTGGATTTCAAGCCAGAATTCAGGCAGACTTACCTTTATTTTCTGATCTTATTAATTATCTTGAGGAATTTCTTACAATCATAGTTCAAATGTCCACGATAGGGTAGAATCTCCAAGGCTAAGTGAAGATGATCCTGACTTCAGTTCACTAAATCCAGCAAATGAACATAACAAGTGCTAAAAATGAGGGCAGAGCACAGAACTAATGAGTGGGACTCTATACATCCAATTTTGTGGGTTATTGAAATTCTCACATATGAAATATAGTGATCAGATAGTTACCAACACTACTATTCCCCCTCCCAAATATGACAGGTAGCAGTGGCAGGAAAAGACCAGAGGGACCTACCTATGGCCTTGGCTACATCCACTGTTTACATTAAGTGAAGAATGAGTACAGTGGTGGTCCTCAGGTCTTCTGCTTCAACAAAGCAAGAGCTGTTGCTTTGTGTGACTGTACTTCCCTGTTCATTCACTTCAAGGTGCCACATCCCTGAAATGTTAATATAAATCTATACCAATCGTCCTCAAGCCTAAACCCAAAAGAAGGATTTTGTGTGGGCATATGGTCAACAGAAGAAATAAAGATTCATTCAGTCTCTCCTACATTCACTATTATTAGACAGACACAAGCCCTAGAGGAATCTCTGAACAGTCAAGGCAAAGAGATTATAAAATACCCCAACAGGAGCATAGTGAAGCCATTTGCAGGCAAGAACAAAGGCCAAACATATTGCTTCCAATGTGTAGAAGTCATGACTCCTTTTAAAATGAGATTTGCTCTAATGTTGCACCTTAGAAATTATCAACTATTATATCAAGAAAATTTACACTCAGAAATGAAATAAAAGACTAAGGGCAATGGGTGGGACTCACTAAAAAAGCAAACATTATATAAAGAAGCAAGTCAAGGAAATTTTTTCTACAGAAAAATAATGAAAGCAGATTAAAATCTGACAGAACGAGTAAACAGGAGAATTGGATAAAAGTAAATTTATGCTCCAATAGGATTGGAGTTAGAAACACAGCTGTCTAATTTCTTACTCTTCCTCCCTAAGATATGTTGTTTCAGAATTTAAAAATAACAGAAATTTTTTAAATGTTAAAAAAGCAAACAAAAATAATCCTACTGTTCTAAAGAGGAAATTAAAAATTCAGTTAAAGGAAATTTAAAAAATATAAAGCAAGATATAAAAAAATATTTAAACTAGCTAAAGCTGTACTCAGTGGAACCCTGAGAGTCTTAAATAAATTCAACATTAAAAAAAAAGAGAAGTGTTGAATTAAGGATTCAACTGAGAAAGTTAGAGATAATGTAATCCATTTTTTAAAATAAGAGAAATGGTGTAAAGGCAGAAAAATAGATATTTGGAATAAGAAAAAGAGTGGAAATAACACTCTGAAAAATAAAAAATATGTGGTTAGGAAAAGAATAATTTTAAAATGAGAAAAATAAAGCAAAAAGAAAGTAAATAAATCACAAATGTGGAAAATATTTTTTAAATTATTATTGAACAGCATAAATAAGTCTTTGTTCATTGCTATGAAAAATCTCAATTAAAATTAAGATTTTTCATGGAAAATAAAATGTACCAAATGGCTTAAAAACAGAAAATTAAGTTATTCATGGGAAAATAAATAGAAAAAATTTTTTTCCTTCCAAGAATTACTTAACCATTTATAATGAGTTTCCAGGTCCAGATAGATTTGTATATAACTTCTTTATATCTATATACTGAAATCAATATATATATCATGTATAAATACATACACACATATAAAATATGTGTTAATTACATATTACATAATTAATATGTAATTTACACACACACACACACACACACACACACGATGTTAAAATAGGATTCTCTCCAAATTTTGACCGAGAGACAAGTGCAGTAGGTGCCTTATGCCTCTACTTTCTTGAGTAATCTTTAGATTACCTCAGAAGGTTGTGCCATTAAATATTAAAGCCATTTCTGCCATGTTAGCCATCACTCACTTTTGCCTATAAAAATGTGAACTTTGGAAGGAGAGTTAGTTCCTTCTGAGAGAATTGTCAGAATTCTGTGCTGTTAGAATTTTCAAATGGAGAAAGGATGGAGTCCTCTCACATCAAGCCAAGTGAGAGGGCATTCAGAGAGCCTCCTGTGATCCCATAGTATACGGCTCCTTGAAGTTCTAGCCTGAGTAACTGGAAGAAAAAATTCTGGCTGAAGCTTGCGTGCCAATTGCTAGATTGAGGAGACACAGAGGCATGAGGAGAGGAGATCCATGTGTTTGTCTCAGAGTAAAGATATATGTTCCCTCCACCCTTGTGAGGGTCAGTAGTAAGAAGGACTGCCTGAGGCAGCAGTTTGACCCAACACAGTCTGTGAGGGTGGTACAGGGCTAAGGAGAGGTCATAGCCAGGAGGAGCCATCAGCTTTGTCAAGTAAAGGGTCTCCAGAAAGCTTGCTAAATATGATCCAATTTGCAGCATTAACAAAAATATACATTACCTTGAAATAAATCTAAGGGGAGGCAAATGAAATAACATTAATGAAGATTTAAATAAATGTCTGCAGTTTCATTCATAAATATAATGCATTCAAATGAAAGGCATACATAGAATATTTTGCAGAATATATGGATGAGAATAGCCAAAACCAGTGTGAAACATAAAACTGTATGGAAAAATGAGGGAGAGTTTAGTATATAATCAATGATGTTATAATGTTAAAATTATTAAACCTTACTGCGTTGATGCAGGTATCGAAAGAAGAGAAACATAAGCGACAGCCCAGAAACACACTAGGAAACAACAACAAAAAATTAATAGAAATTCAGGACATTTTAAATTATAAGTTAAAAATAAATAAATGATAAGTTAAGCTCACCTTATTTAAGAAAAGTTGCTAGAAAATTGGCTAACCTAAAAAAGAAATATAGGTTCCTCCCTTATACCATATGGTATGACAAAATATTGATGAGCTAAAGAGTTAAATGTACTAGATAAAACCATAAAAGACCCAGAAGAAATATAGCTGGAAGAACTTTCTAGAAAAAGAAGCAAACAGAAAACTCAAAATTGGATTAGATTTATAGGAATAAATTTTTAGTTTGGTATTTATAAAAATATATGTAATGAAATTGGATTAATGTTCACAAAATGGATTATTAAAGTTTACTGTCTTAAAGAGATCTTAACGACTGAGCCACCCAGGCGCCCCTATTAAAGAGATCTTAAAAATAATGCATAATAGTTATTGGTGGTTGGACTATTTCATATAGAAAATCACACAAGAATTCATGTATAAAAATATTTTTATGCCTTTATTTATAAAGGAAAAACAAGCCAAATGGTTAAACAATTCATGATATTTTATATAATGATAAAATTCTATTAAATCCTATGAAGGTAAATTTATTCTTAGATTTTGTTCTCAGTATTACACTGAATTTAAGGTATAGGATAAAATTGAATTAAAATTGCATAGCATAAGTAAAACATTTATATATCACGTGTTCCTTCCTATCTTATTCCTTTGTGTATATATACATACGTAGTAAAACAAACCTAATAATAGCAATTGAAAGATACCCAAAAATACAACTACAGAGAAAAAAATTACAATATGACAATAACATGGACTAGTATTGAATTATTAAATACATGCTTTGAGAGAATATTGATTGCTTTAGAAAATGTTCTCAATATAAGCTATTGGAAGGAAATATGAAGATATTAACAATGGTTATTTATGTGTAATAAGATGTTGAGAATTTTATAGAATTTTCAACATGTTCTATTTTTTTATGATGGACATGTTTTACTTTTATATTAAGAAAAATTGTTAAATATAATTTTCAACAGTCCAATTTGGGGAACCCATTTCAATAGTCCATTAAAAGTAATGGCTTTGTTCCCATCCTTACAAATCCTAATTAGTACATTGTTTTATGGTGTTTTCTTTGAAGGGATTTGCCATTTAGTTTTTGGCATGCCTCTTTGGTTTGATTAAATGGGGCTTCTGTTCCGCTCCTCTGCATTGCAATTGAGTATTTGTTTTAGAGGAGGCAACAAGAAGCAGGACAATATTATTATATTCTCCCCCGAGGCTTCCTATTTTCCAAAGATTAGACATATTTGCTCAACAGAACCAAGTTGCTGTAACAATTTCTTTCTCATTTCCCTTATACCCAGGGGCAAATGGCGACTTTCTTGTCTGTCACTTTCCAACTTGGGAAGCTGATGCATATTTTGTCCGTTATTTAATACCTGACAGGTAGCCCCCAGCATCAAACCATCCATGAAAACTGTTGGCCCCTGGCAAACAGAAGAGCTGTAGAAGCATTTGACATTCTAGTAGCTAAGAATGGATTTGGGGTGGTTCAAAAAAATTCTTTAAAATCATATGTGATACTAAGCTGGTTCATAGAATTCTATTCATCATCAATGAGATGACATTAATTATTACTGCTCCCTGAAGCAAAGCTAAAATGTGTATTTATGCCCTTTGACAATGTGAAGTCTGACTCCAGAGAGGGCAGGGGGAAATCAGTCATCAAGTAGAAGAGCCCATGTGACAGCGGAGAAAAAATATTGTGCTGCTAACCATGGTGCTTTCTGTGAGGTGAGGAAGAGCACTGCTCTTACTTCTCCCTTAAAAACTGTGTTGACCAAGTTTTTCCTGTGCAGAGACTGGATAGACACAATAGGTAACATAATTTTGCACACATATGTCCCCTACATGTAAACATGTTCATGTGTTTTCTTTCCCTCTTTCTCCCTCCCTTCCATAGGCATCTACTGGGTGCTTACTATGTGTGAGATCAAGTTATAAGAGCAGTAGATTCAGTGGCAAACAAAACAGATAAGGTCCTTACTTTCATTGGGCTGGAGGTCGTTGAGGAAGACCATCAATAAATGAATAAGCAATTAAATAATATAATTCCAGCTTGTTATTGAAAAACCTAAGGAAGTGGGGAGTATCTGGGTGAGAATGGAGAGAAAGGAGCTATTTTAGATAGGGTAATTGGAAAAGCCACCTCTGAGGAATTCCACCTGTGACAAAATAGGACTGAATAATGAAAATGAGTCACACAAAGACCTGGTAAAGGACAACCTAGGTAGAAGAAATAGCAAGCGTGAGGCCCTGAGGTGGGAGGAAGGTTGGCACACTGGAGCAGGGAGGAGTGAGGAGTCAAAGTGTCTGCAACAGTTAACTAGGATGGGTTGAAGAACATGGTCATATAAGATAGGCTGGCACAGCTAGGTCATTTAAGGTCTCATAAGACATGGTATAAAGTTTTGATTTAAATTTAAGTGCGATGAGGCATCATTAGAGTTTGAGAGAGGAGGAATCTACTCACATTTTCATAGAGATGACTCTAGCTTCTGTGTAGAAAATGGATTCTGGGGGCGCCTGGGTGGCTCAGTCGTTGAGCGTCTGCCTTTGGCTCAGGTCATGATCTCAGGGTCCTGGGATCGAGCCCCACATCGGGCTCCCTGCTCGGCGGGAAGCCTGCTTCTCCCTCTCCTTCTCCCGCTGCTTCTGTTCCCTCTCTCTCTGTCCAATAAATAAAATCTTTAAAAAAAAAAAAAGAAAATGGATTCTGAAAAAAAGAATATGGCTTCTGGGTAATGAGAGTGGATGAAAGAGAACCTGATGAGAGGTGGGTGGAGCAACACAGTTGAGAGATGGTGGTTGGTGGGACTGGGGCATAAGAAAAGAATTACACAATGACAGGGAAGAAAATGATTCCTTTAGTAGCTTATATTTACAGAGGAATTTCTCATGTTTTATCTCGAATAATCTGTAAGGTCTCTTCCAACACCCCAAATTTGGATGTTAATCATTTATGACCTTAGGGGGATGCAACAATAACTTCTTCATTCTCCAAAATCATCGTAACACATGTGATAGTAGAATTGCACTACCCATGTCTGTTCTAATATATATCTAAGATGTTGTTTTCAAATTTTAAATATCAGAGAATTGAAGCATATTATGCATTTTTTCTGTTTCACATGCTGAAGATCAATTTTTAGCCTGGAATTCATTGGTTTTAACCTACAGTTCAAATTGTGTTTCCAGTCCCATACTCTCTGGAGTTAGAATGCATGGGTGGCTTCTCAGCCAGGATAACTCAAAAGTGATGAAAATCTATGTATGATAGCTGACATGTTGTTATATGGGTAATAAAGGTAATATTGAGGAGCAGAGTTTAAGAATGCCTCCCTTATTGTTCTAAACGACTAATGCTTTGCAAGAATTATATGATGATCTTTGAAATTGTGACCAACATTTATTCATTCAACAACTTGGTAAGATATTGGTTAATAAAATAGAAATGGTCCCAACCTTTGCTGCTTACAGTAAGTTTCTAAGATAACAAAATTAATAGAGAAACGTGTGTGTGTGTGTGTGTGTGTGTGTGTGTGTGTGTGTGTGGTGATAAATGTCATGAAGGATATTAATAGGTCACAATGACACAGAGTAGAGGTGATATAGCACCCATTCATGAAGATGGTTATGAAAAGTGCCCCTTGGGAAGGCACATTTAAGCCCATGTATTCTTCAAACATATGAAGAGTAGAGGGTGTATCATTCCAGGTAGAGGAAATTTCATACACGAAAGCTCTCAAATAGGAATGCACTTCAGCAGGTCAGGGAAGAGAAAGGAGGCCAGTAAGGCTGCCCACAAATAAATAAGTGAACCTGAAGAACAGGCAGGAGTTAGATCACAGTAGAGATCTACAGTTATGCTGAGGGGTTCGGATTTTAGTTCAAGGCATGAAAAAGACACAGAGGGCCTAAGGAAGCAAACACCATGACAGATTTATGTGTTGTTTTTTTTCCCCAATTACTCTGGCTACTATATAAATAACAGGGTGGAAGAAGACAAGAGTTGGAAAGGTGTAGACCAATAAAAAGACTATTTTGTGTTCCGAGGAGTAGTGATGGTTGTTTGACTCACACTAGATATGGAATATATGAGAGAAGTTGATATATTAAAGATATGTCTTTCAGACAGAATTAAAAGACAATATTCTTTATTCATATGAAGTGAGGGAAAGAAAGGGAATGTGGATAACTCTTGGGCTTCTCCCTTTAGGAATGGTAGATAAGAGTGTCACTTTACAAGAAAATAAAACCTGAGAGAAAAGATCTGGTAGGAAAAATCAACAGTGCTTTATTGTAAGAGAGCTTAGACCAGTAATTCCAAAGTGTCATTGAATGCCATTTAGAGAAAGTGAAGTTTAACTTAAGAACCGCTTATTGTTAGCTAAAGATGGTAAGAAGAGGGATCCAAGCAGGGAGAAAAAAATAAAATATCCAATATCAGAAACTTAAATGTAAAGCATCAATCAAGAAAATAGAGACTACTGTGGCTGAGGCAGGGAGAAGAGGCAAGAGAGGCAAAAGGTAAAAGAGTGTACAAAGAAGGGAACAGCAGAAAGAGGGCACCATGATGAGGAGGATGTGGATGATGATGATGATGATGGAGATGATGGTGATGATGATATTGACAGGGATGATGATGACAACCAAAACAGTGACAATATCTAAAATATTTTTTAGCCATTTTGCACTAGTTGCATGTGCTAGGTTGTGCACTAGTAATAAAGTCACCAAAATTTCAGTGGCTTAAAGCAAGACTGGCATATTTCTCACTCATGCTTCATGTGTGTTTTAGATCAACTCGGGGCTCAGTTTATTCTTGTCTGCCTCTGAGAACCTTGATGATAGAGCAGCAACCAGAGAAATCCAATCATGTTTCCAGGAGAACTGAAAATGTTTGGTGAATCACATTAATGACTATTTGTCTACTTGCTATATTTTAATTGGATTATCTTATTTATTTATTATCTTATTTCATCTTTTCATAATGCTGTGAAGTTGGTACTCTTCATCCCCACTTTACAAGAAACTGAGATTTAGAGGTGTTAACAGATATCTGGTTTAAATAGGTTGAAGGACACACATGTTAATAGGGAGGCCGTCATTTAACCTCAGAGCTTATATGCTACACCCTTAGCTATACTACCTATGTTGGCCACATCAGGAATCTGAACTGTGTTCTAAAGGAATGAGAAAGCTTCAAGATGTTTTAAAAGGTAGGATTATTAGATTTCCATTTTAAGAAATAGTAGGTACATTTTTCAATTCTAACCTCAGATATTTACAGAAATTTGCCTTATAAATATTTCTGCCTTATAAACTAAATTTAATTTTTGGTATGAGCCATGCTTCCACTGGTAAAATCAAAGGTGAAAACTTAACCTCAGTCAATTTTGACTTCTTATGTTCATTGGTGAGAGATTGGTTGTGGGCAATTATTGGCCTGAAATGATTATAATCAGTTGATGTTTGCATTTGCATATTCTTAATTTTGTTTGTTCTTCTCCAACAGTATAGAGAGGTTCCCAACAAGAATGCTCTTTTGGGTCTGGGATTATCTCAGCTAACTTTAGAATATCCACTGGCTCAGTAGATAGACATACTGCTATCAGAAAAAACTGTGTCACAGTGATCTCTCATTTACAGTTGTGCACCAGTCAGGAATTGCATGTAGATTTTCAAAACAGGAGCAATGCACCCACCACCACCAAATATTGCCTACATCAGGGCTGTTAAGGAGGCTTCATAGTGTCAGCAAATCAGATGCCTTAGAGCTTTCTTCTCTATATTTAGGGTAAGACACTTATCCTCACGCTTCCTACTCTCCGAAATAAAAAAAAAAAAAAACTAAAAAAAAAAAAAACTCCTTATTGGTTAAATCACTTTTATTTCGGTATTATGTTACTGAAGTCAAAAGTAGGTTAACTAATTTTAACTTATATATGTGGATAAGATTTACCGGAGAATATTTGCTAGTGTAGAGACAGGAGCCTGCAGGAAGAGAGAGGGTTGAAGATGAAGGAAATAAAAGGTAAGGCTAATGTAAAGCAAAGTCCCAGAGGAGGTGAAAGGATGGACTTATTGGGAAGAGTGGAAGTAGCAGCCTGCAGTAGGAGAATAGACACATCATTCTCCATGACTGATGAAAAGGAGAGAGAATGGATGTGAATGTAGATGTCAGAATGTGATATGGTGGTTAAATCACATTCATGGTGAATCTGAATGCATCAATTTGTGGAAAGTAAGGTAGCTTGCTTGGGCAGAGGCCTTAAGGAATGTAGGAAACATTTCACATAGAAATTGAGAGGAATGATGGGAGATGCTGATCAAATAAAATGATTTAAAGGCAATTTAGAAACCAAGCTGAGTTTGTAGACCATGGACATGGAGTGGCTGTCAATTTGAATCTTCATGGGAGAGCAATAGAAGGGAGAGAAGATAGTTGGAAAATGCATCCTGTGTTTGAGTTTTCTCTCATAATTAAGACAGAGGACTGGACTGCAAGAGTTGATATTGAGAATATGAGTTATGTGAGCCCAACTGGTGCATCCACAATTGGCAAGGGAGGGAAGAAAAACCAGGAAGACTGAAGAAAAATGGAAAGAGCAATAACAACGGGAGAATTGCACAGATGACATCTATGGAGTGTCTACTATGTGCCAGGTGCTCTGCCACGTAAAACATCATCTCACTGAATATGCTTTCCAAGCCCAGAGATTGGTATTATTCCCCTTGTCCAGCTGGATCAATTTAGCCTTAAAAGATTGAAAAACTTTATTTCCAAAATCATTTCACTTACACCTACAATTAAATCCCAGATCTGTCTGACTCCAATGTCTAAGACCTCTCAATGGTCTGGAATTTTCTAAGAAATCAAAATCTGTAGAAAGGGGTGCAAAACATTTGGACAGGTAAGAGATTGTGGTCTGAGGGTAGGACATTGGATGTCAAAGCTTCATAACTTAAGGTGTTGATGCTAATGCCTAGATTAAGGTTGTGTGTAACTGAAGTTGAAAAGAGGTGAAGGTTATTTGATAAGCAATTATAGAGGTCCTTGTTCTCACTTTGCTGCAAAAGTTATATGTATTAGGCAGGACTCTCTTGCTTTCAGGTTAACAGATTCTAACTCAAACATTGTTGAACAAATAAAAATTTATTATAATCATGCAGGGATATCTCATGAACCCAAGGACATTAATGCAACTGGGCTATAGGAAAGCCTGGAACAAGGGGCAGGAGGCATGTAGGGAAAACCACTAGGGCTATCAAGCCGTCTTTGTGTTGCCCTTCCCTTTTCTCTCTTCCAACAACTTCATCTGCTCTGGAGAGTATAACAGCTGAAAATGGTTTGCCTCCATTTCTGAGATTGTACATCTGCTCCATTGAGTATACCACCCTATCTTGAAATTGAGTTTTTCAAATTCTTGGAAAAGGGAGTAATTGGAAGTTAGATGCTCACCATAATATTATATTGTACAAAATGTTTGCTATAAAGGATGCAGTGGTGATGAGAAGCATTTCTTCAGAAGAGAGAATGAGCAGATAACCCTCACATTGTCCTTCTTACCGTGGGTCTATGCTTATTATCTTGAAGAAACATCCTTCTAATTTCTAAGCTCTGATTTCAGTAAGAATTTTTATTATGTTATGTTAATCGCCATACATTACATCATTAGTTTTTCCATGATTCATTGTTTGCATATAACACCCAGTGCTCCATGCAGAACATGCCCTCTTTAACACTCATCACCAGGCTAACCCATCTTCCCCCCCTCCCCTCTAGAACCCTCCCCCTCCGATTTTCCCCCCTTATTCTTCCCCTCCTGCTATCTTCTTCTTTTTTTTAACATATAATGTATTATTTGTTTGATTTCAGAAAGAATTTGTCTCTCTATATTCCCAGCCCACTACCTCTTATATTTTTATGAGGGTGTTCTTGCAAAATAACTCAAAGGCAGAAAATTCACAAAATACGCTGGTGTCTACCAGGAAACTAAAATGAACATACTGAAGAATCTCGAAAAAGTTAGAATTGGTATTATAACTTTCTAGATCTTGTGTTTGTTTTTAGAATTCCTTTTGTAGTTCCCAATTATGATAACATCTCAACTACCTGGGAATTACAGGATGTTAGGAAGTCAATATTTCCTTTGAGTATTTACACAAAGATGGATTCTCAAGCAGGAAATTGTTTATATACCATGTTAGAATGGGTGGTAAATTCAAATGGAATTGATAAGTCTTTTAAATAAAGAATCACTGTAAGTGGCTGCATTAATTATTACATATCATCGGTACGATTAAGGTGACTAAAACTTTGTTCTCACCAATGGATATGTAGGGAGCATTTTTTCTTTCCTAACTATCTCCTCATTAATCAGTTCTCAGAGGAAGCAGAAGTAGTTCTGGATATGTCTTATGTGCAGGGGTTGGAAAGAAAAAGCTACTAAAATTGTGTTGAATATCTACTTTATAACAGTACTAAAAGTAGAGGATAAATTATTCACAAATTATTAATTTGCATCACTCTTGGGGGAGCTGCTATAAACTCATCAGCAAAATACGTGTTTATAGCATACAAAATGGCCCGTCAAGAGACCATCAGACATTTTGCCTTTGACTTCTGGGTTTCCTTTTTCACTTGAGCAGAATTTTCAGAATCCTGGCTCCTGAAGGGATTAGGACAAACTCCAGCAGTAAGCTGGCAAGTGTTGAAGGCTTTGCTGCTAGGGGGCAGCCAAGGTGATAAAAGGCTCTCTGAACAAGAAGGAGGAAAGGATTTTGTGGGTGCCACAAGAGGCAGCAGTCTACTTTTTTGCCACAGAGCACTCTGCAGGAGCGAGGATCTTGGCTGGGTAAAAGCTGTTTGGCTATCTATGAGGTTTCAGCTCTTAACCTGGCTGTCCAGTACTTCACATAAAGTCAGCAGAGAGGTCCTTGGTGCTCAGTGATCTGAGAACACCTGAAGATCTGGTATGACATTCTCCATGAAATCATGTAACAAGAAGCAACAGTAATTTCAGAGGACTAAAGCCTAGGCCTTTCTCATGATTTCATGGATTTATACACAGCAGGTTTCATGTATAATCCAAACAAGAGAAGGAGAGCACTGAAGAATTGCTGTGGATGGACTTCTCTTTGACCTTGGCAACAAATGATATGGAATGGATTTGGTATATTAAAGATATATACATATACATATGTATATATAGGTAATAAATATATATATTATAAAAATTTTCTTGTGTTCTGTGTGTTATATACTTAATAGCTAATAGATACATATTATATTAAATATTTACTACAATCCTACAAAGAAACTATACAGGTAAGGAAACCAAGGCTCAGACATAATTCATGATTTACCAAAGATTAAATATAAAGTGTCAAAGTGAGGACTGAACCTAAGATCTTTCTCTCCTCTTCTAAAAATATCTACATAAGCATAGAGAAATACATGTATAAATATATCCATAGAAAGATACATACATACAAACATACAAATATCTGTGATCTTTACATATGTAGGACTCTTCCCCTCTCTCCCTATAATTCTCTCTCATCTTTTCCTTTTATCTTTCTCAATATATGGCTTTCTTCTTCTCTATCCATATACAAGGGCAGATATCTCTGTTATTCTCTTAAGGCAAGTAAATAATTTTTGCTTAAAGGTAATCAACTGTCCAAAATTGCCCAGAACTGTCCTACTATTAGAAGTGAAGTCCCATGTCCTAGGAAATCCCTCAGTTCCAGGAAAATTAGGACAGTTGGTTACCTCTAGTCAACTTTTCCATTATTTTTCTCTTCCTGACATTTGATGATCTTGTATTTTTGGGCATGGCTTCACGAATGTTGCATTCCCCTGGCATATTTGTAACACAAGGTGATTATGTATGGGTCACCTCTACTTATAGTTTGAGGGTAACAATGAACAACTACAACAAAGAGCAGGGTGGAAATTTGGATTAGTCTCGGATATCTCTATTCTAAGAACATATTAACTTTTTGCTGCCACAGAATGTTCTTAAGTGATTAAGACTCTTCTTGGCTTCCATTCCCTTCACATACTGTCAATCTCCTAATGTCTCACTTTCCCTGCCTCCCCTTTTCTGTCTCTTTGCTCTCTCTCTCAGTTCTTCTCATACTTTTTTTATCTTCTTTTACAAAACTTTTCTTTCTCCAAGTCTGTCCCTTCAAAACTCAAAATTTTTGTTTCTTCATCATGCAGAAAAATTTATCCCTCCCCTAGAATCTTTACTTTCTATACTTAAACAGACTATGTATTTTTTCCCAAGACAATAAACACACCTGACTTCAATATGAATTATTCCACTCTCCCAAAAGACCAAAGCTTAGTAGTCCATGTTTATATTAAGTAGCATTTTCCTTCCCACCATATTTTGGAATCAATATATTGATTATAGAGGATATTTCTTGAGCCCAGTTGAAAAATATATTCCCAGGAGGAGAATGTAATTTCCTCACTTAATGAAGATGTAGATTTTCTCAGGAAACAGCTTTTACAGAACAAGATCTGTGTACTTGTCTACTCTTTTGCAGGTGTCCAACAATAGTAAGTGAAAGAGCATGAGGGCATTCTAGAACTCTACTACATTTCTAGAATGTACACTACAGCATCTCCCTTATGCCAAGGGGGAATCTTTTCTTACTTGTGAGTCATGCTAAAATCATATTAGATCAGGGAAGGAAAAAAATCATGTGAATCACCTTCTGCACTACTGCATCTTCTGACTGATGCCAAGCCAGTAGTTCATTGGAATGTTTTAAGATGCCAGGTTCAGAGCCAAACACAGAAGTACACTTTGAAATTCAAGGACGTACCAGGTATATGTGTCTTTGTTTCCCTTCCCTTTCCTCTGTGGCATGCTCTCATGACCCATTTTTTATATTTTAATCCAGACTCAGTTACCCCATTGCCTCCTTCCCAGGTATTATGATTCCTGGTATTTACTCCATTTCTGACCTCCCCTCATTCAGAACTTCACTTGTACTTCATGTATATGTAGCCTTGTTGACTTAATTATGTCCTTGCACAAATCTGACTTGGAATTGCATCTTGTCTTTAGGTTTGCTTTGCTTTTGTCACTTTGAGCTCTCTATCCCATAAAACATCATTGGCAAAGGGGCCTAAACCTTAAGTTGCAAGGCCCCTCACACGCAAGGGCTCCAGTAAGGACAGCCAATTCCTAAGAGTAGTACAGTATTTTGGAAAGAAGAAGTTAGGTTGCATTTCTACATAAGCATTTCTGACAAATTGTTTAAAGAAATCCCAAAAGAAAGGAATGTGGATATCTGAAACTCCAATAAATGCTTGCAGTTCTTTTTTCTCATTCAAAATGATTTTTATTTAATACCAAATTATGCACTTGTAATTTTGTTCTCTTTCTTAAAGAGATCCCCTTAAATTGTATAAGCTTCAGTATGGCAGCTGACAAGAGATCTTCAGGGACTTGCATCCCTAGAACAGACTGGGTTCCCTTTTATTTCAAGAGACTGTCACCAAAATATATGAATAAAGGTGAAATGTTAAGGAGAAATGATATTTGCACAGCTTCAAGTTTCTTCTCCCATAATATTTATTAATTACCTTGGTGGTTTTATCATATTTTTACACATTGACACTCCTCCCTCTAGGAGGTAGAACTTAATTATCTTCTCTTTAGTGTGGGTGCTGGACTTAGTGACTCATTTCTAATGAATTGATTAGAGAAAGGGGGAAATACTCATGTTAGAGTGAGACATCTGACAGATATCACCTTAACAATCAGGGTCAAGGTCATAAGTCATGTGCCCCCACCCCAGGAATGTGATGAGAAATGTACTTCACCTCTATAGTATTCTTTCCCCAAACGATTAACATGGGAGGTTGGGGTGGGGGGTGACTGAGAAATGTCACAGATGAGATGAAATTAAAGAGATATGATGATGAAATAAAACCTAGTGTTATGGGTTGAAATGCATCCCCACAAAATTCATATGTTGAATTCCTAATCCTCAACACTTCAGAATGTGACCGTTTTAGAAGATTGTCTTTAAAGAGGTAATTAAAATTAAATGAAGTAAGAGACAGGAAAATGGCAGCAGAGTAGGAGGATCCTAGGCCCACCTCATCACACAGATACAATTAGATAACTATCAAGTCATCCTCAGTACCCCAGAAATCAACCTGAAGAGTGGCAAAACAAACACCACAACTAGAGAGAGAGAAGAGGCCACACTAAAGAAGGTAAGAAGTGCGGAGATGTGATTCAGGGGAGAAAGAGATCATGGGTGCTATGGAGGGGAGGGAACTGTGATTGCAGGGGAGCATGTTTGAGAGAGAGGAGCACACAGGGGAAAGTACAAGGAGAATATTTCCCCAAAGCCATTGGCTTGAAAAATTAGAGGAGCTGAATTTTGTGAGTTCTTGCAATGAGGGGGGTTTAAAGCCTGGAGTTTTAAAGGTCAGAGGGCTTGACTGGGATAGAGCCCTGAGGGCACTGTGCTGCTCTTGGAGAGAAGGCAAGCAAACAACCCGGGGGCAGACAGTGTGGAAACAGTGATCTGAAGATAGCCTGGGGCACACAGTGGGGAGATTATTTGCTATTTTCAGAGTGTGTCCCTGAGAGGCAGGGTTCACTTAGATAGTTCTCCAGAAGTAAAGGAGCTGGCCAGTGCCAATTCCTTCCCCCGCCCCTCAGCATAAACACAGAGCCACCTGTGGGAAGCAGCACACCCCCAACATTGGCTATCGAACTTGCTTATACCAAATCCCACTCCCCTGCACTCTGGTGGGACTGCCCTTCTCAATAAAGCTTGCCTCTGTCCCAGCACATTGCCCCCCCATCAACAAACACCCCCCAGAAGGCCAGCACAAACCACTGCCCACACCACGTTTCCTGACCACAGAGTTTTGCAGATCCTCAGTTTCGGTGAAGGTGGTGACAGGTCTCATTTAACAAGCAGACCAAAGCACACCTAGTTAAAACTTGCCACATTCTGGCCAAGGACCAAACACTGCCCATAGCAGGCAAGGAGAATTTCTGAAGATGACTAGCCTGATGCATAGAGCAGCCAAAACACAACAGCAGAGTGCACTCAGCATGCTGGAGACATTCCTTTAAGCACCAGTGCCCTGGGCATGACTCATAAGACCATTACTTTCAGGAGCAGGAAACATAACTGGCTTTTCTAACACAGAGAAGCAGACAGAGACTTAGAAAAAATGAGACACAAAGGAATTTGTCCCAAATGAAAAAACAAGATAAGGCCATGGCCAGAGAATGAAATAGATATAAGTAACATGCCTGATGAAGAATTTAAAGCAATGATCATAAGGATACTCACTGGGTTTGAGAAAAGAATGGAAAACATCAGTGAGACCCTTACCACAGAAATAAAAGAATTTAAAAAGAATCAAACAGGGGCACCTGGGTGGCTCAGTTGTTAGAGCATCTGATTCTTGATTTTGGTTCAGGTCATGATTTCTGGGTCCTGAGATTGAGCCCCACATTGGACTCCATGCTCAGTGTGGAGTCTGCTTGGGATTCTCTTTTCCCGTCTCTCTCTGCCCCTCCCCCTGTTTGCAGACTCTCACTCTCTCTCTCCAAAGTAAATAAATAAATAATCTTAAAAAAAAAGAATCAATCAGAGATGAAGGGTGTAATAAATGAGATTAGAAACATGCTTTATGCAATGAATAGCAGGCTTGAAAAGCAGAGGAATGGATTAGTGACTGTAGAAGACAAAGCAATGGAAAGCAATGAAGCTGAACAAAAGAGAAAGAATTACATAACACAGTAACAACATTCGTTTTACAGGAATCCCAGAAGAAGAAGAAGAAGAAGAAGAAGAAGAAGAAGAAGAGAGGAAAGGGAGCAGAAAATTTATTTGAAAAAATGATAGCTGAAAAATTCCCTAATCTGGGGAAGGAAACAGACAACTAGATCCAGTATGCACAGAAAACTCCCATTAAAATCAACAAAAGCAGCCCCACACCAAGACATACTGTAATTAAATTTGCAAAATGTAGTGATAAAGAAAAATTCTTAAAAGATTGCAAGTGAGGAGATGGAGAAACATTTACCATGCAAATGGATGTCAAAAGAAGCCAGAGTAGCAATACCTATATTGGACAAAATACACTTTAAAACAAAGATTGTAACAAGAGAGAAAAAGGGCAGTATAGAATAAAGGGGAAATCCAACAAGAGGATATAACAATTTTAAATATTTATGTACCCCACATGGGAGCACCAAAATACATAAAACAATAACAAACACAAAGGAAATAATTGGTAATAATATGATAATAGTAGGGAATTTTCATACCCTATTTACATAATGGACAGATCATCCAAACAGAAAATCAACAAGGAAACAATGGCACACTGGGGGATCAGATGGACTTAACAGATATATTCAGAACATTCCATCCTAAAACAGCAGAATCACATTATTTTCAAGTGCACATGGAACATTCTCCAAAGTGGATCACTTGTTAGGCAACAAAACAGGCCTCAACAAATTCAAGAAGATTGAAGTCATACCATGCACATTTTCTGATAACACTACTATGAAACTAGAAGTCAACCACAAGAAAAGAGCTGGAAAAAACATAAATACATGAAGGTTAAATACCATGCTACTAAAAAATGAATAGGTCAACCAGGAAATCAAAGAAGAAATAAAAAAAAAAATACATGGAAACAAATGAAAATAAAAGCACAACAGTCCAAAACCTTTGGGATGCAGCAAAACTGGCCCTAAGAGGGATGTATATAGCAATACAGGCCTACCTCAAGGAGCAAGAAAAATCCCAAATAAACAACCTATCCTTACACCTAAAAGAGTTAGAACAATAAACAAAACCTAAAGCCAGCAGAAAGAAGGAAATAATAAAGATTAGAGCAGAAATAAATTATACAGAAGCTAAAAAAAATAATAATAATAGAACAGATCAACGAAACCAGGAGCTGGTTCTTTGAAGAGATTGACAAAATTGATAAACCTTTAGCGAGACTTATCAAGGAAGCAAAGAGAAAGGACCCAAATAAATAAAATCACAAGTGAGAGAGGAGAAAAACAACCAACACCACAGAAATACGAATAATTATAAGAGAATATTAGATCAAGTGGGATTTATTCCTGGGTTGCAAGGGTGGTTCAATATTAGCAAATCAATCAACATGATACATCACATTAATAAAAGAAAGGATAAATACCATATAATCATTTCAATAGGTGCAGAAAAAGCATTTGACAAAGTACAACATCCATTCATGATAAAAACTCTCAACAAAGTAGGTTTAGAGGGAACATACCTCAACATAGTAAAGACCATATATAAAAACCAATAGCCGATATCCTAAATGGGGAAAAACTGAGAGCTTTTCCTCTACAGTCAGGAACAAGACAGGGATGTCTACTCTCACTCTTTTTTTTAAAGATTTTATTTATTTATTTGAGAAAGACAGAGTGTAAGCAGGAGGGAGGGGCCAAAGGAGAGGCAAAGAGAGTCTTAAGCAGACTCCACACCAAGTGCAGAGCATCTCATGCTCTCACACCTGAGCCTGACACTTAACAGACTGTGCCACCCAGGAATCCCTCACCATTTTTATTTAACATAGTACTAGAAGTCCTAGACACAGGAATCAGACAATAGAAAAAATAAAAGGCATCCAAATCAGCAAGGAAGAATTAAAACTTTTACTACTTGCAGATGACATGATACTATATATAGAAAACCTGAGAAACCCCACCAAGAAACTGCTAGAACTGATAAACCAATTTAGTAAAGTCACAGGATACAAAATCAATGTACAGAAATCTGTTGCATTTCCATACACCAATAATGAAGCAGCAGAAAGAGAAATTAAGGAATCAATCCTATTTACAACTGCACCAAAAATGATAAGATGTCTAGGAATAAACCTAACTAAAGATGTGAAAGACCTGTACTCTGAAAACTATAGAATACTGATGAAAGAAATTCATGATGACACAAAGAAATGGAAAGACATACCACACTCATGGATTAGAAAAATAAATATTGTTAAAATATGTATACTATCCAAAGCAATCTACACATTTAATGCAATCCCTATCAAAACACCAAGTGCATTTTTCACAGAGCTAGAACAATACTAAAATTTGTATGGAACCACAAAATATCCCCAGTAGCCAAATTATTCTTGAAAAACAAAAGCAAATCGAGAGGATTCATAATTCTGGATTTCAAGTTATATTACAAAGCTATAGTAATCAAAATAGTATGGTATGGGCACAAAAATAGACACATAGATTAATAAACTGGCACAGAAAACCCAGAAATGAACCCACAATGATATGGTCAATTAATCTTCAACAAAGCAGGAGAGAATATCCAATGGGAAAAAGACTGTCTTTTCAATAAATGGTGTTGGGAAAACTGAACAGCAACATGCAAATGAATGAAACTGGACTATTTTCTGACACCATACACAAAAATAAATTCAAAATAGATTACAGACCTAAATGTGAGACCTGAAACCATAAAAATCCTAGAAAAGAACACAGGCAGTAACTTCTTTGACATTGGCTGTAGCAATTTCTTTCTAGATAGGTCTCCCGAGGGAAGGAAAACAGAAGCAAAAATAAACTACTGGGACTTCATCAAAATAAAAGCCTTCTGCATAATGAAGGAAACAAGCAACAAAACTAAAAGGCAATCTACAGAATGGGAGAAGATATTTGCAAATTACATATCCAATAAAGGGTTAGTATCTAAAATATATAAAGAACTTTTAAAACTCAACACCCAAAAACTGAATAATCCAATTAAAAATAAGCAGAAGACATGAACAGACATTTTCTAAGACACACAGATGAGTAACAGACACATGAAAAGATGTCCAACATCACTTTTCATCAGGGAAATGCAAATCAAAGCTACAATGAGAGATATCACCTCACAGCTGTCAGAATGGTTAATATCAACAACACAAGAAATGACAGGTATTGGCAAGGATGTGGAGAAAGGGGAACCCTCCTGCACTGTTGGTGGGAATGCAAGCTGGTGCAGCCACTCTGGAAAACAGTATGGAGGTTCCTCAAAAAGGTAAAAATAGAACTACCCTACAATCCAGCAATTTACCCAAAGAATAAAAAAACACTAAGTCAAAGGGATACATTCACCCTGATGTTTATAGCAGTATTATCTATAGTAGCCAAATTAGAGAAATAGCCCAAGTGTCCATCGATTGATGAACGGATAAAGAAGAGGTGGTACACACACACACACACACACACACACACACACACACACACACACACACTGGACTATTACTCAGCAATAAAAAAGAATGAAATCTTGCCTTTTTCAACAACACAGGTGGAGCTAGAGAGTATCATGCTAAAATAAGCCAGTCGAAGAAAGGCAAATACCATATTGTTTGACTCATATGTGGAATGTAAGAAACAAAACAAATGAGCCAAGGGGGAAAAAAGAGAGAGAGAGAGAGAGACAAACCAAGAAACAGACTTTTAACTATACAGAACAAACCAATGGTTTCCAGAGGGGTGCTGGGTGGGGGTATGGGTGAAATAAGTGATGGGGATTAAGGAGCACACTTGTCCTAGTGAGCACAGAGTATTGTATGGAAGTATTGAATCACTATATTGTTCACCTGAAATTAATATTACACTGTATGTTAACTAACTGGAATTTAAATAAAAACTTCTTAAAAAGATTAAATGAGGTCATTGGGGTGGGTCTTAATCCAATATGACTGGTGTCCTTATGAAATGAGGAAATTAGGATACAGACACACAGAGGGAGGACCAGGTGAGGACACAGGGAGAAGATGACCATCTACAAATCAAGGAGAGAGGCCTCAGAAGAAATCAACCCTGTTTACACTTTGATCTTGGACTTCTTGCCTCCACAACTGTAAGAAAATAAAATATCTGCTGTTTAAGCCACTCCATCTATGGTACTTTGTTATGGCAGCCCTAGAAAATTAATACATAAAGTGTCTTGGATTGTATTTTGGAACCAAAAAGGTCATTAGTAGAAAAAGTTAGTTAATAGTACTCTGCACATGTTAATTTCTTAGTTTTGATAAACGTATCAGATATTAAGATGGAAGATGTTAACATTAGAAGACACTAAGTGAAGAGTGTTTGAGAGATCTTTCTAGCATCTTCAATTATTTTGCAAAGATATAATTATTTCAAAATAAGAATTTTTAAAAATCTAAGGACAGATTTTTTTTCATTTTTTTAAAGATTTTATTTATTTGAGAGACAGAGTGTACAAACACATGTGCACCGTGCACACAAGAGAGCAAGAGAGAAAGAGAGAGAGAGAAAAGCAGACTCCTTGCTGAGCAGGGAGCCAGACAGATGTGGGGCTCCATCCCAGGACCCTGAGATCATGACCGGAGCCGAAGGCAGACGCTTAACCGACTGAACCACCCACAGCCCCTCGTCTTAGGCATTTTTAAAAATCTTTGTCCTGGGACACCTGGGTAGCTAAATGTTTCTCTTGGACAAATATTTCCCCTTTTAGATTGCTACCAAGATGATGATGATGATGATGACGTTGGATATAGGTAGCCTCCAATCCAGGAGGCTCAAAAGGCATGTTGACCCTCAAGATGTGAACTCACCTTGTTTGAGGAAACTAACAATGGTTTCATAGCTCTGTTCTTACATAATGGCTTCCATTGTACTTTGGATAAGGAAAACCACCCCATATCCTTGACAGGGCATATAAGACTCTTCTAGACTAGACTCCTTGTCTGTTTCTCAAACCTCATCATGGGATAGGTTTGCTTTCTTGTTTCTGCATCAGAATACATGCTCAATAGATACATGTTAAACAAATAAATGAGAAATTCATAAGAGAACGTATTTGAACGCACAACTTAAATTTCTACCATCATCTAGTGAGATAGACATGTGACAGATAATTAAGTACAACATTCTGAGTGCTAGGAGAGGCGTGTGGTGAGAGTCAAAGGTGAGGTTTAACTGCAGAGATCAGGCAAAGAATGAAGAATTTATGACTTTGCATCTGAGTTTGAAGGACATTTAGGAATTCACGTTTCATGCAAAGGGAAGGATAACATTTCAGACTAAGGAAGCAGCACACACAGATGTGCAGAGATGTAAGATAAACCAAGACTTCTAGAGAACTCTGAGCCTTTGCCCTTGTTTGCTGTGAGCTAATCACATATCATTTGCAGGCTGACTCAGCATACTGTCTTGAACCTGCTGTTACTTGAACACAATGTCTGTGTGTGTAAACTATAGTCTTCATACATAGCTCTGGACATTCAGAATCTTAAAGGATACTTTAGTTTTACATATAAAAAATAATTTGTGTTTGTAATAACAGTAAATTGTAGCTGTTATTTATCAATATCAACTCTTAAATTCAGGTGACATTTATCTTTTACCAGAAATAGGATTGTATAAATCTATAGTCATAACTGTATATAAATAAAATAAAACTCTATATTTTGGAACTTGAACTCTAGGAGGAGAGATGGATAAAAAGTCTGATGTATTTAACTGAGATCACGCTTATAAGATTTTTTGCTAAGGCATGAAGAGAGAACATTTAGATAGTGCATTACTTAAAAAAAAAAGGATATCTAAAAAGATTTAAAAATATCTGCTAGAGGGCATTCATGAGGCTCAGTAGGAACCCTGAACTCATGTTACAGGAGGAAAAAGAAGTAAAAGTTGTTTTATATCTCCATTCTTAAATAGAGCAAGTGTCATTAATTGCAATAATTTAAATGTCCAATCTGACAGATATGTTCCAGGAAAAGCATGTATGTCTTAAATGTTTCAGAAATTTCTCTGGTCCTGGGTTGATAGCCACTCATCTCCATGAATAATTTTACTCTTCACGGAGTATGAATTCTGGACATTAGTAATCTTAGTGAGGACTTAGATAACGCTCTTTTGTAGAAATCCTTCCATAAGATGCCTTACAAGCATACATTATATATGACCTTAGCCCCATGATGTAGATAGAGGACAAATCAATATTGAGTTCATTTAAGAAGTAGACTCTGAGGAATTAATTTGGAACCTGTAATATGCAGGCTGAAGAAACCCAGATCTGGGGAGCATAGTGTCATGCAAGGAGCGAGCCCTTTGTTATCAGGCTGACCTGATTGTCAATCAAAACTCTACCACAGATACACTGTAAGACCTTGGGAGTGCTGCAGCTTCCTTGTTTATCAAATTAATACTATAATTCCTATATTATAGAGTTGGTGTAAAGACTAAATGATCTTAAAAATGTGCGGCAAATTACATCTTTAAATATTTAGCAGCCGTTATCCCCCCGCCCCTAGTATTTTATTTTATCCATTGTCTTTCTATTGCAGAGAACTAGGACATTGCACTTTTAACGAGTCAGAGAAGAATGGCAGGGTAGAACATGATAAAGACCCAAATACAGCCTCCCATCAGAGGGGATGTCAGCCGTGGGAGAATGCAGATGTTAGAAAAAGGAGAATTTGTTCCACTGAAGTTAGAGAAGGTCCTCTTTATGGGGAAGAGAGAAAAGGGCCAGGAAGCAAAGAGTGATAATCCCCAGGGTGTTTGTTAAGGGAATCCTGTGTCCTCCCCCTTGACTAGCTTCCCCGGTGCGGCTCTGGGAGGAGGAGTGATAGAGCCAGAGGGAGGTGCCAAGGGCCCTCCGTAGAGGGAACAGAGGAGGGAGTCCAGAGCGGGACGACAAAGCCCAGGAGTGGGCAGAAGGGCAACTCTAGGTGAGGCAGTGTCAGAGTAACTCGGGGTACACTGTCACAGCCTGAGGGACATGTGAGAGAAGACAGGTGGCTGCTCAACAGCAGACTCAGTCCATACAAGGGGGACTGACTAAACAAGTAAATATTTCAGGATATTGAGAGCCGGGTTCCTCACTGTTTGAGAGAGGAGTTACAAACGTGAAAAGAGAGAAACTAGAATCAATTCTAGTGTGTAGAATAGGACATCAAAGTATCTGTGTGAGCACCCAGTTTTCAATCTAAATAGAAATAAAAATAAATTGAGCAGTGGGCCTGGGAGTAGCTGTACCCCAACCATGATGAGCACACTCACTGCCCAGGTCTCAGTTTCCGGGCAGCAAGAACTTGTATGATTCTTCAAGGATACCAGATCCCGCAGTCCTGAGGCAACCGATTGCCTCAAAGATGTGGGGAAGTTGCTGCAAAGACTCACGTGTGCACACTGCCCAAGTCCACGCCCAGCAGTGACGTTACAGGTACACAGATTCTGCCACTTCCTACTTCCAAATCTCATGGCAGTAACTCTCAATGATGGAATGCAAACTAGAAAGGACTGGCAATAAATTCCAAGAAATGTACTTCTCAGACTTTCATACCAGTCCCTGAAACACACACAAGAGAATAGAAGCAAGTGGAGAACATTCCTGGTGTGAAATAGAAAATAAATGTGTGCAGACATGCATGCATGTGTGACTGATACATAATTGCTTGTGTTTGCATTTTGGCTTTGGCTTCCAGGACATTCAGAAATTTCCTCTCTTTTGTTTGTTAATCCTATTTCTTATATTCTATGATTATTAATAAAACTGACTGTGCTTTGAAGGGCAGAAGAATTTGTAGTCTTTAAATTATTTTATAACTAAAAGGCTATCTTTGTGATCTTCTATCCTTGTTTGTCAGTATTTAAAATTCTCATCTGTAAAATGCAAAGTTTCGATTTCAGGTATAGTTCCGTGGTTAGCCTGCATCGACAAACTCCAGTATATGCTAAAGAAAATCATTCCCTTTTTGAGGCAAGTCCTGATACCCATCTCTGAAGTCAATAATATAAAAACATAAATAGGAAATTAAATGCCTAATAAAATATTTATGACATTTGAATAGAGTTTATATTACCCTTATTCTGAAGTTGTGTTTGATTTTGGCTTATAATTAAAGTATTTTATGGGTAAGAAGTAATAGGATTTGGTTGTGAAAATAATAATCTTTCCATTGTTGAAAAGTTACCCTTTTATATTTGGAATTTTCTTGATAACTAATATACAATATGATATTTATGAGAAAAAATCATTCCCTTTATATGGTAACCAAAAGTATAAAGTGATTGGGAATTCACTTACCAAGAATGTGTAAGACCTATATGAAGACAATTTTAACATGCCACTGGTCATAAGGAAAAGTTAATTGGGTGGTTCAGTTGGTTAAATGACTGCCTTCGGCTCAGGTCATGATCCTGGAGTCCCAGGATCAAGTCCTGCATCCCTCTCCCCACTCAGCAGGGAGTCTGCTTCTCCCTCTGACCCTCCCCCCTCTCATGTGCTCTCTCTCTCATATTCTCTAACTCAAATGAGTAAATAAAATCTTAAAAAAAAAGAAAGAAAGAAAAGTTAATTGGAAAGTTCTGTGTCCCTCTCTGTCTCTCTTTAAAGAAACAATAACCAACTAAATAAGAAAACAATAACAATGTAACAAAGCAGGTGGCAAACTGGCAGGTGGACAAGGAGAGCCAAAGGCTTGCAGGCCTAATTGGCGGAAAGCAACACAAGGAGGGAGGAGCTGGGGATTTAACAGGGAGCTCTGGGAGTTGAGTCGGTCCGTAATGAGTGGGCCATAGTTGAGATGGGCCATAGTGGGCTTGCCAAGCTCCAGTAGATACCCCAGGTAGACTGAGGGCAGTACACATGTGCAACAGAGATCATACAGGACGCAGGGCACCGACACATCCTTGCTGACAAAACCTACATGCTTATGTAGACAAATAGTGAGAGAGACTGGTGGAAAGTAAAAGCTGGAGCAGAACTTTATGTTTGCATTTTCTTTCCAGCAAACACCACAGATCAATCAGCATAGATTGGAAACCTTACAATCTCAAGGTGTTTGAGCACAAACTCTGCTCAGTTTTTGATTGACCAAAGGTTATGATGACCCATAGAAAAATAGACTATGTTATATATAATAAACTATATTACTATATATTATATGTAAACTAGAATAGATACATATACACAAGTGCTGTAACACTGTAACCCCAATACCTGTTTCTCTTCCAGATTTTTCCATTTCAGTTAATGGTACCACTTTGTGCCAATGGCTTATTGAGTTTGTTTTGCACATCGTAAGAGTTTACTGATCATTGAAAAAGACTAGCTTTTCTCCTGGTCAAAGAAATACATTGTAGTGAAATTGTCAAAGATTTGTAATTTAAAGGCAGGTTCTAGTCTAGCTTTCACCATCAAATTTTTTTTTGAGATTTTATTTATTTATTTGACAGAGAGAGAGAGAAAGAGAGCACAAGCAGGGGGAGAGGCAGAGGGAGAAGCAGGCTCCCCGCTGAGCAGGGAGCCCAATGGAGGGCTCAATCCCAGGACCACCACGACCCGAAGCCAAGGCAGGGGCTTAACCAACTGAGCCACCCAGTTGCCCCCAATTTTTTTGATCTTAACAAATCATTTAATCTCTTGATTTTAGAATCTTGTCTATTGTGGATTATTGATAATGGATTTAATGATTTGACTTCTCTGAGAGCTGCTATAACAAAGGAAACTAATAATTCTGTTTGGATACTTCTTGAGTTGTAAAGCTAAATCAAAAAAATTTTAAGTTCTAACTTACTAGGAGAGCATTAGTGAGTTTTTGTGTCACTGCAAATGTTACTCTTTGTATTACATCTTCAGTGTCTCTTGCACTGTACATTTCTTCAAGTTAGAATTTGTAGATATATGTATGCATTTACACATATAGTATGTACATATATATTTAATATGTGGTGTTATAGCTAACAAAAATATGTGTAAATGAAATTTACTAAATTTGGAGTAAATGTCTGAGAATGAGTCACAATTTTTCCATCATAATCAAGTATTGTTTTCTCACTTGTAAATTGACCTAAGTAATAGTTGTGCTGCCCACTGCACAGGAAGATTTATCAAATGGAGAGGAAAATGCAGTCAGGGTGTTAGAGGACTGAAAAACATGCACACAGCCTGCTATAGGAATCCCATCACAGCTGCTGTGACCATGCGCTCCTCAGTACATACATCGCATAAAAATAGTTCTGCACCAAATGTCCATTGACTGTAACCTGATTTTTTTCTCATCATATATTTTTCTAATTGTGAATTTATTCAGACAGTACCATGATACGAGCACTTTAAGAGATTAAAATGTGAGAATGATATATAATGTATCAACATCTGGACATATTAAGAGGAGATAAGTAAAAGAATAGTTCAGTTTAAATGTGAGAAGGAGAAATTTTGGAGGAAAGAGGCAATGAAATAGCCATGAGAGACTGAGGACAACTTGGAATTTACTGAAGAGGAAAATGACATACCAATGATTTTGCAGAAAACTGCCTGGTAGCACTACCAGGGAAGGGGGAAGCGACATCATAGGGATTGGACTGCAAGGCAGTGAAAGAGAAAATTAATGTATCCAGGTAAATTCATAAAGCTGGCTGGAGTTTTTAAAAGAGATATTAAATCAAAACATGAGCTCACAAAGACAAATCTGTAAACTTCTTGCTTCCCTGAGATTGTTGCTTTTTATTGACCTTTATATAATCCCATACAAATATATTTTAAGTACCTAATTTCTTGTATTAAATCCTTGAAAGATTCTCTTGAGCAAATCATGATTTGTGAGTATTTGGTCCCAAAAGAGGTTCAATAAACAGTCGCCAAAAACTTGGAACCTAAGATTGATTATGCGGCAGAAACATTTAAATCATTTTGTTGTCCAGTTCCTGTGTTCCTACAGGCAAAACATGGCTTTGGCCTCAGGGGTCTGTCCTCTACCTACTCTAGTACTTGAAACAATATTGCAGTGAGTCCCTGATGTTAGAACCCAGTGTGGGCCAAGGGTGATTCTTTTACTCTTATTTTATCTTAATTATATTTTGAATGTAATACAAATATATTTCATACAGTAAGAATTTACTCTTCATAATTACGTATGCACAGTTACATGCTTAAAAAAAAAACAAAAACACAGGTGCACAGTTTACAAAACAGCCTAAAGTGGTATTCCTTAGAAGTTTATGGATTGGCTACTATAGAAAATAAATATATCCTTGAGATGTGAAGTCAAGACATCTGTGGTTGTACTGATTATTGAAAACTCTCTGCTTTTATTCCTTTATTCAAGAAGGATCTTTTTAGCACCTTCTTTGTACCAGGCATTGTTCTGTATGCCCACATGTATTAGTTGGCTTGGGTTGCCATGACCCAGACTGAGTGGCTTAAAAAATATATTTTTTTTATTTCTCTCACAGTTCTGGGGTTGCAAGTTCAAGATCTAGGTGTAAGCAAGATTTGTTTCTGGTGAGACCTTTCTCCTTAGCTTACAGATAGGGCCTTCTTGCTGTGTCCTTCCATGATCTTCTCTTGGTGCTTTCAGAAAGAGGGAACTCTGGTGTTTCTTCCTCTTCTTATAAGGACACAAATCCTATCAGATTAGGGCCCCATCCTTATGACCTCACTTAATTTTTATCACCTCCTTACAGGCCCTATCTCCAAATAGAGTCACCTTGGGGGTTAAGTCTCCAACATATGAATTTGGGAGAGGAATCCAGTTCAGTCCACAATACCACACAAGCAAAGTTATCACAGAGTTATATTTCCTCAAAAGGGGTCTATATTAAGGAAATTGTAAAATATTTGTTTTCCAAATGAAGCAAGATTTAGGAAGAGCACCAGTTTCTAATATTTAAAATACTCAATGTTATAGAAAGAATTTCAAATGCAGGTCTTTGATTTTTAATATTAAAAAAGTATTTATATAAATTCTTTTTTTAAGATTTTATTTATTTATTTGAGAGAGAGAGAGAGAGAGTACAAGTAGGGGGAATGGCAGAGGGACAAGCAGACTCCCCGCTGAGTGGGGAGCCTGCAACCGGGCTTTGATCCCAGGACCCCAAAATCATGATATGAGCTGAAGTCAGACGCTGAACAAACTGAGCCATCCAGGCGCTCAAAAAGTATTTCTATAGGAGTGCCTGGGTGGCTCAGTCGTTTGAGCATCTGCCTTTGGTTCAGGTCATGATTCCAGCGTCCTGCGATGGAGCTCTGCATCAGGATCCTTGCTCAGCAAGAAGCTTGCTTCTCCCTCTGCCTGCCTGCTGGCCTGCCTGTCTGCCTACTTGTGATCTCTCTCTCTCTGTCAAATAAATAAATAAAATCTTTTTAAAAAAAAGTATTTCTATAAATTCTATAAAAGTAGTTTTATGAACTTAATGATGCAAAGTTTTTCCAGTTTTTAGTTTCCAACACCTGATTAACTTTATTGCCAGGATTTGATTCCTAATTTCAAGATTTTAGAATGTATCTTCAAAACTGTCTTTAAAATGCCAGAAGCATTCAACATATTAAAAAGCAAAAATCAGCACTTAAAAGTTATTTGAGAGGTCATGTACTTGTAATCTTTGATATTAAACAAGCACTGAAACAAAGTGAGTCTGACATTTTGTTGGACAGGCATGTTGTGGAGGAAGTATCCACTCTTTTGACTTTACATATTGTATCAGTTGAACTAATTAATTATGCCTGCAGTTTGGGAAGTTTCCAATCCATTGTTACTCTGGCACACATCAAAGAATATACAGCTATTTAACTACAGTGTCAAATAAAAATCTGCAGGATAAAAATTTCAGGTCCCAAGAGAACAGTGATATTTTAAAACAGAAAGATTTGTTATAAAATGAAATGCCCCTTACGCTACACAGATAAAAAGAAAAATGGTTGCTTTATATATATTATCTAATGACTTTATGGCCATATGACATTAAACCAAAGTAAAAATTCAATACTTCCCAATATCCTTTACTTTTTTCTTCAGATTCACTTACAAATCAGTTCTCTTTACTTCTTAGTCAATTTGGACCACTACAATAGACCACCATAGCCTGCTTGATGTAAACAACAAATCTTTATTTCTCCCAGTTTGAGAGGCTGGAAGTCCAAGATCAGGGCACCAGCTCAATCAGGTTCTTGGTGAGGGTTTACAGCTTTGTCCTGTATGCCATTTTTTGTTGTATGCTCATATACTGGGGAAAGGGCTAGCTCTCTTTCACTTCTTATAAGGACATAATCCCATCATAGGGGCTCTATTCCCCATGACCTACTTACCTCCCAATGGCCCATCTCCAAATAACATCACATTAGGGTTTCAATATGTGAATTTTGGAGGGACATGAACATTTAGTTCATAACTTCTTTCTTTAAGATTTTATTTATTTATTAGAGAGAGAGAGAGAAAGAATGAGCAGGGGGGAGGGGCAGAGAGAAAGGGAAAAGCAGACTCCCCACTGAGCAGGGACCCTGATGTGGGGCTCCATCCCAGGACCCTGGGATCTTGACCTGAGCCAAAAGCAGATGCTTAAACTACTGAGCCACCCAGGTGCCCTAGTCCATAACTTCTAACAAAGTTTAAAGTGTGCTTATATTTTCTATGTTATACTCATTGAGCATACATTCTTTACTTTTTTCTTCTTTATATTGTTGCCAAAAGAGAAGAGAATAATAAAATCAAGACCATTGTTTTCATTACCTATCACTTTTTAAAGTCAAAATGTGTTCCTTTTACCTCTCTTCATCTTTATGGGTGTTTTGCAAACTGTAGTGTACATCAGAATCAGTTGCAGGGAAAGCAGATTGCCACACCCCTCCCCCAGAGTTACTGACTCATAGGTCTAGAGTGAGAAGTCCGTTTTCACCTATCTTCAATATTTTCCATCTTCTTTCCTTTGCCTGCCTCATTCTGGGTAATTTCTTCAGATCTCTCTTCTAGTTCATTTATTCTCTGTCAGTTACTTATGTCATTAGTAGATATTTCTGAATGCTTGAACAAATGTGCTCACTTGGGCCTGCTTTATTATTAATTTATACTCATGTATTGTGCCCTTATGCAGATAACTCATGTCCTACATTGTTCTTCAGTCATTTATTTAGAATCTAGCACTTTAGTCCTTCCAGAAAAGAGGTCCCATCTAGTACCATCTTCCCATGATGTTACCCAGAAACAGTGAACTGGGCCTCTCAGCGCCATCTGCTTCACTAGTTGTATTAGCTTTCCATTGCCTTGTAATAAGTCACCACAAACTCAGTGGCCTCAAACAACCCATATTTATTATCTCACTGTTTCTTTGGGGCTGGAGTCTGAGCATGCCTTAGTTAGATGCTCTGTTCAAGATTTCACTAGGCTGCAATCAAGATGTAGGTTGGGCTGTATTCTCAGCTGAAGGCCTGACTGCATAAAATATCGGCTTCCAAGCTCATAGAGGTTGTAGGCAGAATTCATTTTTTTGTGGCTATAGTACTAAGGCCCTCAGATCTTAGAAGCCACCAACAGTTTCCTGCTACATGGCCCTCTCCATAGGCATTTCAGAGCACAGTAGCTGGCCTCTTCAAGGAAAGAAGGAGCATCTTTTGCTCTAGTCTCTCAAGACAGAGTCTTATATAACTCAGCACAATCATGGAAATGAAATCCCCTCACCTTAGCTACAGAATGTAACCTTGCCAAGGCAGTGGCATCCTGCCATCTTTACCATTGTCTATGGTTAGAAGAAAATAACAGGTTCTTCCCAGAACCTCAAGGACAGGCTGTAACACCAGAGGGTGGATATCACAGTGGCCATCTGAGAACTTTGTCTGCCACACTAGATCTCCTCCAATAGCATCTTCCACATATTTGACTCAGCTGATTAAATCACCTTCCTCACAGCAGCTATGGCTCCTCTCTTGCTTCCTGCCCCCCTCAGGGTGCAGATCTAGTTCTTGGTCTCAGTCCCTCCAAAAAGTGCCAGTCTGCTCTTATTCCTAGCAATACATCACAATCTCTCTCCTATATAATTAATCTGAAGTAGTGAAAAGAACGAATTCTAATTTTAAAGTAGAAAAAATAGCTTTCTCATTCAGGTTTCAACACTATGGGATGTGTACAAATTTAGATGTGATTTGATCTCTTGATCTTTGTATAATAATCTATAGAGAGAGGAAGATAACACTTAACTCATAAGGATGTGTTAATGCAATAAGAGCATTTAGCACATGGCATGCAGTCAACCACAGATGACGATATGCCCTTTTACTAATTTGCCATCTTCTGTATATGATGAAGGTCTTACTTGGGTCTAAAGCAAAACTAGAAAAAAAAAATCACATGAACACTTAGGGTTGTTTTATACCAGTGACTTGATAATATGTTCTTTGCTCTTTACAGCATGAAATGAAAACCTGCATTCCTAATGCTATACGCAAAACATTGTACCCAATCAAATTTACCTATTGTTCCTTGGTTTGTCTCTCTCTCTCTTTTTCCTTTGCTTGTTTGTTTTGTTTCTTAAACTCCACCTATGAGTGAAATCATATGGTATTTTTCTTTCTCTGACGTATTTTGTTTCATCCTCTATTTCAGGAACATATTGATCCATATTTTTACTAATAGAATAATAATAGGTTAATTATATAGTATATTAAGTATATTTGTCACAATGCTTATCAAAGTAGGGACAGGTGTGTATCTGGATGTTAAAACTTAAAAAAGAAAACTGCACAAGGAATTATGATCATTAAGTAGTTAATTTCATATACTTATAAAGATGTTTGAATATGAGAACTAAAGAACACTGGGATGCAGAATTAGTATCAGTAAGAAAATAATTGCAATTGTTAGTAACAGAAAAGAAAGTTAAAAATGGCTTCTTTTTTTCTATATATAAAAAATTGTCTGATGTTGGGTAGCCCCAGTGATGGCAAGATGGGGGTCAGAGTTTTGATAATGAGGTAATAGGCAATAATGTGTATTGTAAACTAAAGCAAAGTCTACCATAATCAGTGCCTTTGGGGAAATCTTTTCTTCAGACATAGCAACCTCGGAATTTTATCTCCTCAATATCTGTGATGTCTTCATTAGTTCCAGTGACCTATAACTAAGATATAAATTATTGCTGTCAACATACTCAATATACAATGATAGGGGTTGGAGCCTAGAATTATTATATTAAAAAATGCCCTCAGGAAAAGAGAAATTGGAAAACATTCCTAGTCACTAGACATCCACTAATCATAGCGAGCTGGGAGACCATGTAGACACTGCCTGGGCTAGCCCAAAGTGTGACCTCATGCTCTAGTCTCTTGAGATACTCTCTTGTTGATCATTCCTTGATTCCTCTGTGTTTGCTTTCTGGAAGTTTATCTCTATTTATAGGCATGCATTTATGTATCATGCCTGTCAATTATCCTCCAAGAATAATAACTCTCCATCCCAATTTCTCTTCCCACTTAAGAAGCCTCTTTCAAGTCAGAACCATCTCATATCTTCTTATCTCTCAGTGGCCAGAATTTAGGCACATGGATATGCCTGCCTGCAATGGGGGCTAGGAAATGTAAACTTTTAGTTAGGCATATCACTGCCTTTAAATCAAAACCCTATTATAAAGAAAAATCTTATTAAGAAAAGACTAGATATTAGGAAATAATCATTGCCATACAGCTCATGATATCATCAAAAGTTCTTGATAAGTATAAATGGAAAGTGATGGAATGTTGTGCCTACAACAGGAAGTTGATTAAGACAATCAATGTAGTTGGAATTATTCCCCCCTCAGAACAAATTGGCTTTATTTAGAAGAATTATAATGCTATTATGATAGTGCAAAATACCATACAAGATAATCCCTACTTGTCAGCCTAGTGTGTGTGGACCATGGTAAGACTTCAGTGACATTCTTAAGGAAAAGAAGAGAATAATGTTAGGGATTGGTAACAAATGTTCAAGGGGAGATCCAAGTTGTGGGAACAAAATGGATCAAATCATAATGTCTAATGTATGTTGATAAATTTGAGGTTGATCCAGGTGATTTGTGATCTTCATGTATTTTTGTGAATATGTTTCACTTAGAGTAGCCTCATACTAATTCAAGTGGGGCTACCAATTTCTGGGTGGTTCTGAAGATTTATCATTGAAATCACCCAGAGGTTCAGAAATGTTGAGTGAAGATTGACAAAGATTGAACTAGGGTTAGCACCCTAATCAATCAGGCAGACTGATGTCCCTGCAAATAAGCTGGACAAGGCCCAGAAAATCAAAGCTAAATCTAAGCCAGGAGAACATACAAAATGAGAGTGGCAGTAGGGCATCAGCTCAGTGATATTAAACATTTCTAGTGGCTTGCCACTCAAAGACCACATATTCCGTTTATAATACTAAGAAAATTCAAGTCCTCTATTCTCTGTCCTTCTTGCAAAGCCACCTCATAGAGGCAATACTATTTACAATATTATTTATCTGCTCCAGAAGTGTATATGGTGTTTTCTTGCCTATAGCATTTGTCCATGGCTTAACATTCACCTAGAAAGGGAAACTATTCTAGCCTAATGGTAAGAAAGAAAGTAAAACCAGTACAGAGCCAGATGTTAGGACACCTAGATTCTCCTGCTAACCATTAACTACTTTCTATGCCATTTATGTTACTACTTCTTCTCACTGGACTCTTTACTTTTCATTTGTAAAATGAAAACTTTTGAATTTATGACTTCTTATATCTCTTCTCTTTTGAACCTTCCATAAATCTAGGTATTCCAAAACCCAGAAAATTTATTTTCAGTTCTTTTTTTTTAAAAAAAAGAGACCCCTTTACACTGTGCTCTTTATATTCTACTCCCTTAAGTGGGAAGAGTGCATTTCTGAGCATGTAGGAATAAATCCTATGTCTGATCATGATCTCCAGGTAAGAGCCCCAGAGGCCGCTTCTTCTGTGATTATGTAACTGTGGTCTCATCTGAAGTTCCAATGACTGTAAGCACAGAGCTCCCTACACAGAGATCTTAGGGTCAATACTTCCAGGCAGAAAGCCATATTGTACTTGCTTCTTGAGCCACCCTCATTTCCATATAAATGGTGCCTACTACAAAAGACAATGTGACTTTTATACCTCTAAAAAGATAATGGTGAAGTCATTTGGGGATGTCATTTATGTTTCTCTTTTGATTCAGTTACTTAAAAATTAATGGAGTTCAGCCGATGCTTCTCTGATTCTTTGACCTTTCCCCTTCTCCCATTTGTGTGAACAATGGAAAACTTAAGTACTAATCACAGTTCAAAATTCATGAGTTTGGCTACCAACTTTGCATTTATTGCTACCAGTACAAAAGGGAAAAAGATACTCTGCAAATGGATTTTCTCTTTTAATCTTTAAAATAGCAGTGAGGTAGGAATCTTTTCCACCATTTTAAACATAAGTAAACTATGGAACAAGGGTTAAAAGAATATGTGTTAAATCACCATTGAATCAGTTTAATTTTCCTGATTCCAAAACCACATAATGAAATGAAGTGGGGTAATAAGAGAGGGAAAAGAAAAGAAATAGTTATCTGATGCAATCTGGAATTTTCAAGTAGTTGTGGAACAAAAAGTAAATTTTAAATGAAAAACGGCCTCATCCTGTGAAGTGCGATTAATGTAAAATCAAGATTTAATAAAAGTTCCCTCTGAGAGCTTTTTCATTTCTTGAGCTTTTTGAGAAAGCTCACAGAAACTCTCTCTCTCTCCATATATATATATATATATAATAGGGGATATATAGTATAGGTTCTATGTAGATGGATTGCATAGATTAAGTAGCTTATTCAGTGGATAAAAATATTTGAAATAAATAGTTAAAACCACTCTTTCCTTTGTGGCTATGTCTTTTATTACAGACTTCTGGACTATTTTAAGGGTTTCTGAATAATCACATGGATTTATTGAGATTTTGTCTCTATAACACTTTAAAATTTATTTGACCTTCCAAAACATTAACTGGGATGATTCTCTCATTTTAATAGGTATGCTATAATTTAGAAATACTTTTCTGTTCATTGCAAGTAACCAAAAATGGCTATAGTAGCTTAAATAGAGATTTGCTTATCTTAATAATTCTACAATTTTGTGGCTGATAACATTATTCTAGCATCTTTTATATATCGATTAGTACTTATTTTAAACTCTTGGATTTTATTAAATTTTTTGTCCTTGGGATCACAAAACAGCATCCCCTTCTATAGGAATCATATCTACATTCCAGGAAGAGGGAAATGCAAGAGTCAAATACACTTTCCAAGTAGTATGTTTCATTTTGTCAAGAAAGCAAAATGTTTATGGAATTCTTGCGCAGAGTGTTTTTGTTTTTGTTTTTGTTTTTAACGCCTACTGGGCCAGAGTCAATATTGCACAGGGACATCTCTGTTGGAATGTGCTTTGGTAGAAGTGGGTCATAGATAGCAAGGTAACATAAAGCATCAAAGTCAAATAAGATTCATATGAATGAGGAAACTTACCCCATACATAACCTATTAGTAATCTCAATACAATCAAGAAGCTCGGAAGAAGCATACAAAGGGGGAGATGAACCATGAAAGACTATGGACTCTGAGAAACAAACTGAGGGTTCTAGAGGGGAAGGGTGTGGGGGGATGGTTAGCCTGGTGATGGGTATTAAAGAGGGCACGTACTGAACGGAGCACTGGGTGTTATATGCAAACAATGAATCATGGAACACTACATCAAAAACTAATGATGTAATATATGGTGATTAACATAACATAATAAAGTAAAATAAGCATACAAAGGTATAGGAAATCAAGGCAATTTCTCAGTTATTCTCTCTCTCTTTCTTTTAAATTTCTTCACTAGACACACATGCACTGGTCCAGAATACATAAGGTGTCTAAATTAGTTACAAAGTAGAAAGCACTTAGTCTATGAATCATCCCCATTTTATACCCTGGCGTCTTCTTTCTCCTCCTCCTTTTCTCCTCCCCTCTTCCTGTTCTTCTATTACAAGCAGTCGTTAAAAAGAGACCTCCTTGAATTCTTAATTTCAGGAAACAAACTGAGGGTTGCTTGAGTGGTGGGGGGGTGGGAGGGATGGGGTGGCTGGGTGATAGACATTGGGGAGGGTATGTGCTATGGTGAGTGCTGTGAATTGTGCAAGACTGTTGAATCACAGATCTGTACCTCTGAAGCAAATAATGCAATATATGTTAATAAAAAAAAGAAGAAGAAGATAGCAGGAGGGGAAGAATGAAGGGGAGTAAGTCAGAGGGGGAGACCAACCATGAGAGAGGATGGACTCTGAAAAACAAACTGAGGGTTCTAGAGGGGAGGTGTTGGGGGGATGGGTTAGCCTGGTGATGGGTATTAAAGAGGGCACGTTCTGCATGGAGCACTGGGTGTTATGCACAAACAATGAATCATGGAACACTACATCCAAAACTAATGATGTAATGTATGGTGATTAACATAACAATAAAAATTTAAAGAAAAAGAAATTTAATATCCCAGAAAAAAAAAAGAGACCTCTTTATTCAATAGATAAGACCTTCTTTCCTAACAAATATTATTAGCCTATTTGCTCATGGTCCAGTTATTGGGCTGTTGTAGATATTAGACTGTGTCACCTTCTTTTCCTTCTCCTAGGAGTTTCCCCTGGTAAAGGGAGTAAATAGATTATAAATTTAAATTTCTTCTTCCTCAGAAATGTGATAGATCCTAGAAATGCAATAGTTAGGCCAGTAGATGTAGTATTAGCTCCTCATAGACCTTATAGCCTAATGGAGATCAAAACATAAGTAATCACAAAATTATATAGGCATGCATTTTGATCTGGCCCATAAGGAAAACATATGGTGTAATATTAAGGCCTAATATGGTGGAGAACTCTGAGTGAGGGGGTCAGGAAAATTTCCTTCAAGGGGTTTCTTTAAAGCCAAGATACATGGGATGAAAAAGGGTGCCATAATAAAAAAGCAATCCATTTCAAGACAGTGGGAAAAATACTGATTTATTATCTTAGGCACTGTTCTTATTTCATCTGCATAATGCCTCTTCAAGTCAGGTCTAATTATCCCAATTTGAAGGTGAATAATCAGAGTATAAATGATTGGTCAATGTCAATTGGTTAGCTGTTCAAGGTTACAAGTCCTACTTTGCATACCTTCCTCAGGAATTTTGGCACATGACTGCATATGAACGAGGTGGGATTTATGTATATAGTTTTTGCCCCACTTAGCTGAAATCATAAACGAGTTCACTCCCCAATCTCTCAAGAATGGTTGTACCTTACTGAAGGAACATAGTTTTATCTTCAAATGACTGTGTAGTCTCCGATCTGGGAAACTGGGCATAAAATATGTATTCGTATTATAAAAGTTATCTTCTCCCTCTAAAAACAGGTCCAACTCCCAACAAAGTTATCTTCTCCCTCTAAAAACAGCCCAACAGTCCAACTCCCATTAAACCTGTCCGTTCTTGTTTTGAAGATAACTGGAACATTTACTATCATGTCTCGTGCCAATAAGGTAGGGAAAAGATTAATGTTATGAGAAGAGCTGATAAATGAACTATAAACACTTTGTGATCACAGATCACTAAGACTATATTACTCTATGATTACAGGCCAGAGAGCGAAGAGTGTGAGCAATTCTTATTATACACATCATGATTCTGCACACTTCAATCAAGGTCCTTCTCACCTCTTTTAATCCAGACTAAGTTATTCTAATTGGTTTCCTCTCTTGTCTTGTGCAAGCTTCCCCTCATCCCTGACAATCTCTGTCCCGTTTCCATCACCTTAATAAGGTTACTGACTTAAAGAAGAGGAGCGTCTGGATCACGAATCAGGCCTACCTTAATGGTACTCTGTTGTTCTGCATCCTGGAAAGAGATCTCTCTCTCCTTCTCACATTAAATAAGTTTAAGATTGGAATAAAACAAATGGGGTTCAGCTATGTGATGCATCATCATTTAACAGTGTCCTCACTATGGCACACCAGAGCTCCTAATACATTCTGTTTTCTCTTTAGGGTAAGGGAAATATCATAGAGGCAAGAAAGGGCTTTGTAAATACTCTTCAATCTAAAATCTTATTTCTGAATTCTAAACATTTGTCATGCAATTCTAATCTCAATTTATGGGGGCAGACACTACCTCCACTTTAATGGAGCATTAAAGAGAAGTGCCTGAATTATTAAAAGTTCTTATGACCCAAGTGGTCTGCTTACTAAATGGTTTTGTTTTGTCTTTTTTTTTTTTTAAGATTTTATTTATTTATTTGACAGAGACACAGCAAGAGAGGGAACACAAGCAGGGGGAGTGGGAGAGGGAGAAGCAGGCCTTCTGCGGAGTTGTTTTGTGTTGTTTTCTGGTACAATACCTCTCTTCACTCTTCACAATTAAAAATAGGCTGATTAATATAGAAATTTGCTGAAATGTACATTTTAGGCCAGACTTCTCAGAGCCAATTGTATTTGGCCAGATTTCAAAGCAAACTTGTATAAGACTGTGTTACCGTTTGAGCATGGAAACAAAAATTTGAAGAGAAATAACCATTACAGTTCATCAAATAATTGACTGCTTGTAAAATGAAACTGGGAGGTAGTGTAAAAATTTGTATAGTATTAGGAATTAGTTTAATGTCATATTACAGTAGTGGTTTCCCTAAGCTGCTAAATACTACTTGTCTATATAGTAAATATTAGAAGTTATTAAATAGTATTATATAACCATATTCTATATATGACAAACCCTTTTCTCTCAATGACCTAGGTATGTTCAAAACCCAGCACATAAGCTGTCTAAAAGATGAATTTGTTTCAAAGATACAGTAAACTACTCCAGAAGGTAATGAGGTCCTTGGAAGTATTCAAACAGAAATGAGGGATGCATAGTGAGAAAGAAATCAAAATGGAACTTTAGATTAGAGAGCTTTTATTTTTTTCGACCAGAGTTGAAAGACAGTCCTAACTGGATTTTCCCTGTGTTCCAAAATGGTCCAGGCCCTCTGAATTATAGAAATTGACAGGATAGAAAGACAAAGAATGTCATTTGCTCACATTCTGAGGGGGATAGCCTCAGGATGCTTGTCTTTTTTCTCTAGAGCTATTTTGCTTCCATTCTAAGGGTAATAGAGTCTACAGATGCCATTTTTTTGTTTTGTTTTTTAATCTCCCCTGAGATAATTGCTTACATTCTAGTGTAGAGACCTTTCTCTCTCTCTCAAAGAGGATTTGTTTACATTACAGAGTAGAAGATAAGGTTTCCGTCCTTATCTCCAGAGAGGAGAATAAAATGGCAGGTAGGCCAGCAGCTCTGTACACACTCTGAGTTTTTAAATTTTGGAATCCCTCTCCTGTGGTGAAAATCCCACTGCATGTTCAGGTGACATTTGGCTCTCATTGCATCATCTCATGGGAATTTGAGGAGTCAGGCAATTATTTTATTTTTACTCTGTGTGTAAATAAAAAGATCTCTTCCCTTCTGTCGAGATCTTCTGTGTGTATGAATATATATAAAACAACGGAACTGGAAGTCTACCTTGTTAGTATGCGGGGGAGGGGGGTTGGGAGGTGGGAGATGGCATCTCCAATCCTTCACAGTTCTGGTCTTAAAAACCAGATGACTTCTAGAGGGGAGGGGGGTGGGGGGATGGGTTAGCCTGGTGATGGGTATTAAAGAGGGCACGTTCTGCGTGGAGCACTGGGTGTTATGCACAAACAATGAATCATGGAACACTACATCCAAAACTAATGATGTAATGTATGGTGATTAACATAACAATAAAAAATTTAAAGAAAAAAAAACAGATGTCTTTCAGGGTACCTGGGTGGCTCAGTTGTTAACTGTCTGCCTTTGGCTCAGGTCATGGTCCCAGGGTCCTGGGATTGAGCCCCACGTAGGGCTCCCTGCACAGCAGGAAGCCTGCTTCTCCCTCTCCCACTCCCCCTGCTTGTGTTCCCTCTCTTGCTGTATCTCTCTCTGTCAAATAAATAAATAAGATCTTAAAAAAAATGACTTTCTTTCTCACAATTTGTGTGTGTGTGTGAGATAAAATACAGATGACAAAATTTACCATTTAAAGTATATACTTCAATGACATTTAGTATATTCACAATGTGAATGCAAACATCAACTCTCTCTGGTTTCAGAACATTTTAATTACCCCCAAGGCAAACCCCACACCCATTAAGCAGTAACTCTCTGCAACCCTTGGCAACCACTAACCTGATTTCTATCTCTATGGACTCGCCTATTCTGGATAATTCATATAAGTATAATCATATAAGATGTGGCCTTTTGTGTCTGGCTTCTTTTGCTTAGCATAATGATTTCAAGATTCTTCCACATTGTGGCATCTATGAGTTCTGCATTCCTTTTTATGGTCACAATTTCAGTGTAAGGATATACCACATTTTGATTATCCATTCATCAATTGACAGACAGTTGCGTCGTTTCTACCTTCCTTTAGTTAATAGTCCTGCTGTGAACATTAGTATGAAGTTTTGGTCTGAACACCTGTTTCCAATTTTTGAGGGTAAATACCCAAGAGTGAACTTGCTGTGTCATATGGTAATTCTGTATTTAACTTTTTGAGGAAGTGCCAAATTTTTCTACAGTAGATCTACCGTTTTACATGCCCACCAGCAATTTATGAGGCTTCCAATTAGTCTACATGCTATCCAACACTTGTTAAATATTTTTAAAATTATTATTATAGGCATCCAAGGAAATTTGAAGCAGCATCACATTGTGGTTTGATTTGCATTTCTCTAGCGACTAATGATGCTACCATCTTTTCATGTGATTGTTGGTCATTTTTATATATTCTTTGGAGAAATATCCATTGAGGTTTTTTCTATTGGTTTGTCTTTTGTGGTTGAGTTATTAGAGTTCTTTATATTCTGAATACTAGAGTCTTATCAGATTTGTGATTTATATACACTTTCTCCCATTCTGTGGGTTATCTTTTTGCTTTCCTTTAAAGAATACTTTTTTTCATCTTTATGAAACCCAACTTCTCTATTTTTTTTGCTTGTTTCTGCTTTTGCATCATATTTAACAAACTGTTGGTAAATCTAAGGTATGAAACAGAACCGGATGACCGTTAGTGGGTTTTTTTTTAATCTTCATGTTTTCTCTCCACTTTTGCCTGTTTTCTCCAATTTTCTGAAGCAGAATCCCTATACCAAAGAAAAGATAGATGATCCTGGGGCAGAAAGCTCATGGAGTCAAACAATGCCTAAAGACTTGCTGGCAATCTGAGATTAGATTACTCTATCAGTGCTATGTCATATAATTTCCAGAGGAAACAAACCAAATTCACTTTGTAATTGGCCTCTGTTTAACTCCTGTGGCCATCTTCTTTAACTCTTTTACCATCATGTTATATTGCCCTCCATTCTCCCATGGGTACCTAACACTCAAAACACAACCTTCTTCCTGGAAAGGACAGGGTTTTTTTTTTCTTTTTTCTTTCTCGACTATGTTTTTGTTCTGAGAAGCTGGATTGGAAAATTATGAAGGAAAATAAGAGACCTCTTCGACAATTTGGATGGTTGTTCCTTGCATCCTTATCCCTAAGCTTTATCCTGGTCTTTCAAGAACCACTGAATCAAAAGTACCTTCCAAGATACCACTCTGACCCTGTCCAATGGAGAGAGAATGTAGATGCTACAAGTTTAAAAAATTAAAGCTCAAACTGCCCACTCCCCAAATGCCAAAAAAAAATGTCTAACAAAAAGGAGAGAGCACTCTTTTCATTCAGTTATTCACTCATTTATATATTTGACTATTTATTCAGTTAGTCATTGGAGGCACTTAACTGGTCTATTGTCCTTGACTCTGGGTCTTTCAATCTGTTTAGTCAGAATGGTCTTATCCAAATACAAATTGGGTCAGGTTATATCCATTGTGTTTCTCCCCACATTTTCCACTTCCTTGATAATGACTATCTTCTTAACCTGATCTACAAGACCTGACATTCTATGCCTTCATTCTGGTACTTCTAAGTGCATTTATATTAGAATTCTTATCATATCACATACCATTGGTAATCTGGAGTGCAGTGAGGTTGCAAGAAGATATAGATGCAAGAAGCATTCTCTTTGGCATCAACATCCACATCTGTAAATTTGGTATTTTATTCTACATCACACATATCTAAAAGTTCCTTGAGTAAATGAAATACAATTCCAAATAAAGAACATCTCAATGCTATGAAGATATTTTTTGTATAATGGTAATATAATATAAAGCATTTTGTTCCAAGAAGATTAACCAACAATTTATTGACTCACACTAAAAAGATCCCTTGTATATATCTGTGACCCAAATCACTTTATGTCAAAATACAATTTATATGTTATATTAAAAATTAATAATAACATTGTTTGTTTTCTTCTCATTCCCAGAGATGGCTCATATATCATCTTGAGCCAATTCTGTTAGGTTGGTATTGCCTGACCGAAGTACTTTATTGGGAAGAACTATGAGAATCATTTATTTAAGAGTGACTGTCATGGGTGTAGAAGAGTGGCAGCTCAAATATTTATTAGTCCTAGTTATCTTATATTCTGCAAGTTCTTTGAAATGAGAAAACTTCTCATTTCTCATTCTCACCCTCTGGAGATATACCGTGGGTGCCAAGAGCTTAGTCAGTTTTGTCAAATGAACCAGTGAATGTATGAATGGCATGCTAACTCAGGAATAGACTCTCTGTTTAGATAGATAGTTGAATTAGATATAGATATTGGCTATATATGAAATTTAAAAAGCAAATGAAGTACAGCAATTCACATAACCCTGGGTGCTCAAACTGTAGCAGGCATTGAATCTCCCAGAAGGCTTGTTGCGACACCAATTATTGGGCTCCAGTCCCAGAGAGTCTGAGTCACTAGGTTTTTGGTTAGGGCCTGAGAGTTTGCCTCTCTAACAAGTTCCCAGGTGCTGCTGCAGCTACTGCTCTGGAGACCGCACTGATGTAACCAAATCGTCTGTGGATGAGTTAGACACAAGGACAGCTGGCTCTAGGAGGTCAAGGGTTTCAAGAAGACATAATTTCATTTTACTCATCTTTGGCTCTGCTTTCATCTGTGGTGAACTCATTTTTGGGCAAAGATCACCAGAAGCATCTCTTAGCTTATGTAATTGCCAGAGCAACTATGTCTCAGAGAAGGAGGACCTCCTTTCTGATGGTTTAAGCAAAATCCCAGGGCTGATTCTGATTTGTTCCGTTCAGGTCACATGTTCACTGCATGTAGTTGAGATCCCCATCAGATGAAAGAGGAGCAATACTTCAGAAGGACATTGAATGCTGTTAGGTAAAAAGTTACATACCTAGCCTCCCCCACTGGCTTTGAAAATGAGAACTTCAAAGTCAACGTGTGGGGCAATAACCTTAACCACTTGTGTTGGTGCCAGAGGCAAACAATGAATCCTAGGTGACTCTGTTCAAGCCCAGTGCTTCTCCCCACTCCCCATTTACCTCCTGTTCTTCTGATTCTTCTCTAACATGAATTGCAAGAGTTCCCAGTTCTTACGAGGAAAACTTGTCATAGCAAGATCTAAAAAGCCAGGAGGGTATTTCTTAGAAATACTTAGAAAGATTTCAGTCAAATGAAAATGAGAGATATAAAAATTTCATTTGACTTCCGGGAACCAGGATCACTCAGATAAATGCTGTCAAAGTGGTTAATAGAAAATATCTTAAAGTGCTTTGCTTCCTTACATAAAAATTAATAAGTAAGAGCACAATAAGAACATGTCTATTTTGTAGACCTAAGGTTACCATCTTGAGGAAATATGTGTTAAATAAATCTATGTAATTATTATAAGGCAGTCCAGCATTTATTTCAAAATGGATGTTAAATGTTCCCTTTTCTTACAATTATTCCTGCCATGCTAATAGTGGGTAATATCATAGACCCATCATGAATGCACAACTCTGACTAATGGACATGGGTATAATAATTTTCATACATGTTGGTCCCCCCAAAAATATATCTCCAGTTTGTTTACCCCAATAAAGTAAGGGAAGAAATGGGTGGTTGCTATAATTCTGGATACACATGACACCTCAATTCTGCCCCTTCCCTGAAGGATTTGGGATTTCGAGTTTTTTCTTCATAGCTTTGCCACTGCTGAGGCAATTTTTCCTTCTTCCCCTCGAACTCCTCCCCTTGTTTTTCTGTTTTCTCAGCTGCTATTTGTATTACCTCCTTCACAACAATACCTCTCCAGGTATTATGGGGAGTTTATTCGCCACAGAAATGTATAACCATATAGGACAATCTTTGAAATGTAGAGATCCATGGTGAATTGAGAATTTTACAACATCTGGTGAGGAGGTTGGTATATTGTCAACTTTCTCAGCAGAAGACATGTTCTTGATCTTATACCTCTTTTTGTTTAAAATTTTTATTGTTATGTTAATCACCATACATTACATCATTAGTTCTTGATGTAGTGTTCCATGATTCATTGTTTGTGCAAAACACACAGTGCTCCACGCAGAATGTGCCCTCTTTAATACCCATCACCAGGCTAACCCATCCCCCCACCCTCCTCCCCTCTAGAACCCTCAGTTTGTTTTCCAAAGTCCATCATCTCTCATGGTTCATCTCCCCCTCCGACTTACTCCTCTTCATTCTTCCCCTCCTGTTATCTTCATCTTTTTCTTTTTTCTTAACATATGTTGCATTATTTGTTTCAGAAGTACAGATCTGTGATTCAAAAGCCTTGCACAATTCACAGTGCTCACCATAGCACATACCCTCCCCAATGTCTATCTCCCAGCCACCCCATCTCTCCCACCACCCACCACTCCAGCAACACTCAGTTTGTTTCCTGAGATTTAGAATTCCTCATATCAGTGAGGTCATATGATATATGTCTTTCTCTGATTGACTTATTTCACTCAGCATAACACCCTCCATTTCCATCCACGTCATTGCAAATGGCAAGATCTCATTCCTTTTGATGGATGCATAATATTCCATTGTGTATATATACAACATCTTCTTTATCCAATTATCTGTCGATGGACAACTTGGCTCTTTCCACAGTTTGGCTATTGTGGACATTGCTGCTATAAACATTGGGGTGCACATAACCCTTCGGATCCCTACATTTGTATCTTTGTGGTAAATAACCAGTAGTGCAATTGCTGGATCGTACGGTAGCTCTATTTTCAAATGTTTGAGGAACCTCCATACTGTTTTCCAGAGGGGCTGCACCAGCTTGCATTCCCACCAACAGTGTAGGAGGGTTCCCCTTTCTCCACATCCCCGCCAACATCTGTCATTTCCTGACTTGTTAATTTTAGCCATTCTGACTGGTGAGAGGTGGTATCTCATTGAGGTTTTGATTTGGATTTCCCTGATGCCGAGCGATGTTGAACACTTTTTCATGAGTCTGTTGTCCATTTGGATGTCTTCTTTGGAAAAATGTCTGTTCATGTCGTCTGCCCATTTCTTGATTGGATTATTTGTTCTTTGGGTGTTGAGTTTGATAAGTTCTTTATAGATTTTGGATACTAGCCCTTTATCTGATATGTCATTTGCAAATATTTTCTCCCATTCTGTCGGTTGACTTTTGGTTTTGTGGACTGTTTCTTTTGCTGTGCAAAAGCTTTTTATCTTGATGAAATCCCAAGAGTTCATTTTTGCCCTTGCTTCCCTTGCCTTTGGCGACGTTTCTAGGAAGAAGTTGCTGCGGCTGAGGTCGAAGAGGTTGCTACCTGTGTTCTCCTTTAGGATTTGGATGGACTCCTGTCTCACGTTCAGGTCTTTCAACCATTTGGAGTCTATTTTTGTGTGTGGTGTCAGGAAATGGTCCAGTTTCATTCTTCTGCATGTGGCTGTCCAATTTTCCCAACACCATTTGTTGAAGAGACTGTCTTTTTTCCACTGGACATTCTTTCCTGCTTTGTCAAAGATGAGTTGACCATAGAGTTGAGGGTCTATTTCTGGACTCTCAATTCTGTTCCATTGATCTATGTGTCTGTTTTTGTGCCAGTACCATACTGTCTTGATGATGACAGCTTTGTAATAGAGCTGGAAGTCCGGAATTGGGATGCCGCCAGCTTTGCTTTTCTTTTTCAATATTCCTCTGGCTATTCGGGGTCTCTTCTGGTTCCATACAAATTTTAGGATTATTTGTTCCATTTCTTTGAAAAAAGTGGATGGTATTTTGATGGGGATTGCATTGAATGTGTAGATTGCTCTAGGTAGCATTGACTTCTTCACAATGTTTGTTCTTCCAATCCATTGGCATGGAAAGTTTTTCCATTTCTTTGTGTCTTCTTCAATTTCTTTCCTGAGTATTTTATAGTTTTCTGAGTACAGATCCTTTGCCTCTTTGGTGAAATTTATTCCTAGGTATCTTATGGTTTGGGGTGCAATTGTAAATGGGATCGACTCCTTGATTTGTCTCTCTTCTGTCTTGTTGTCGGTGTATAGGAATGCCACTGATTTCTGTGCATTGATTTTATATCCTGCCACTTTACTGAATTTCTGTATGAGTTCTAGCAGTTTTGGGGTGGAGTCTTTTGGGTTTTCCACATACTGTATCATATCATCTACAAAGAGTGAGAGTTTGACTTCCTCTTTGCTGATTTGGATGCCTTTGAATTCTTTTTGTTGTCTGATTGCTGTGGCTAGGACTTCTAATACTATGTTGAATAGCAGTGGTGAGAGTGGACATCCCTGGCGTGTCCCTGACCTTAGGGGAAAAGCTCTCAGTTTTTCACCATTGAGAATGATATTCGCTGTAGGTTTTTCATAGATGGCTTTTATGTTATTGAGGTATGTACCCTCTATCCCTATACTCTGAAGAGTTTTGATCAAGAAAGGATGCTGTACTTTGTCAAATGCTTTTTCTGCATCGATTGAGAGGATCATATGATTCTTGTTCTTTCTTTTGTTAATGTATTGTATCACGTTGATTGATTAGCGGATGTTGAACCAGTCTTGCAGCCCAGGGATAAATCCCACTTGGTCATGGTGAATAATCCTTTTAATATACTGTTGGATCCTATTGGCTAGAATTCTGGTGAGAATTTTTGCATCCATGTTCATCAAGGATATTGGTCTGTAATTCTCCTTTTTGGTGGGGTCTTTGTCTGGTTTTGGGATCAAGGTAATGGTGGCCTCATAAAATGAGTTTGGAAGTTTTCCTTCCATTTCTATTTTTTGGAACAGTTTCAGGAGAATAGGTATTAATTCTTCTTGAAATGTCTGATAGAATTCCCCTGGGAAGCCATCTGGCCCTGGGCTTTTGTTTGTTGGGACATTTTTGATGACTGCTTCAATTTCCTTGGTGGTTATAGGTCTGTTCAGGTTTTCTATTTCTTCCTGCTTCAATTTTTGTAGTTGATACATCTCTAGGAATGCACCCATTTCTTCCAGGTTATCTAATTTGCTGGTATAGATTTGCTCATAATATGTTCTTATAATTGTTTGTATTTCTTTGGTGTTGGTTGTCATCTCTCCTCTTTCCTTCATGATTTTGTTGATTTGGGTCATTTCTCTTTTCTTTTTGATAATTCTGGCCAGGGGTCTTTCAATCTTGTTAAATCTTTCAAAGAACCAGCTCCTAGTTTCGTTGATCTGTTCTACTGTTCTTTTGGTTTCTAGTTCATTGATTTCTCCTCTGATCTTGATTATTTCTCTTCTCCTGCTGGGTTTAGGTTTGTTTGCTGTTCTTTTTTATTATTTGCTGTTCTTTCCCCAGCTCCTTTAGGTGTAGGGTTAGGTTGTGTATTTGAGACCTTCTTGTTTCTTGAGAAAGGCTTGTATTGCTATATACTTTCCTCTCAGGACTGCCTTTGCTACATCCCAAGGATTTTGAACAGTTGTGTTTTCATTTTCATTGGTTTCCATGAATTTTTAAAATTCTTCTTTAAAATCCTGGTTGACCCATTCATTCCCTAGTAGGATGCTCTTTAGCCTCCATGTATTTGAGTTCTTTCCAACTTTCCTCTTGTGATTGAGCTCTAGTTTTAAGGCATTGTGGTCTGAAAATATGCAGGGAATAATCCCAATCTTTTGGTACTTGTTGAGGCCTGATTTGTGACCTAGGATGTGATCATTTCTGGAGAACGTTACATAGGCACTAGAGAAGAATGTGTATTCCATTGCTTTGGGATGGAATGTTCTGAATATATCTGTGAAGTCCATTGGTCCAGGGTGTCATTTAAAGTCTTTATTTCCTTGTTGATCTTTTGCTTAGATGATCTGTCCATTTCATCAGGCGGGTGTTGAAGTCCCCCACTATTATTGTATTGCAGTCAATGTGTTTCTTCACTTTTGTTATTAATTGCCTTATATAATTGGCTGCTCCCATGTTAGGGGCATAGATATTTACAATTGTTAGATCTACTTGTTTGATAGACCCTTTAAGTAGGATATAGTGTCTTTCCTCAACTCGTATTACAGTCTTTGTTTTAAATTCTAATTTGTCTGATCTAAGGATTGCCACCCCAGCTTTCTTTTGGTGTCCATTAGCATGGTAAATTGTTTTCCACCCCCTCAATTTCAATCTGGGGGTGTCTTTGGGTCTAAAATGAGTCTCTTGCAGACAGCATATTGATGGGTCTTGTTTTTAATCCAATCTGATAGGCTGTGTCTTTTGATTGGGGCATTTGGCTCATTTCCATACAGGGTAACTATTGAAAGGTATGAATTTAGTGCCATTATATGGCCTGTAACATGACTGTTACTGTATATTTTCTCTGTTCCTTTCTGTTTTGTGCTGCTTTTAGGCTCTCTCTTTGCTTAGAGGACCCCTTTCAATTTTTCTTGGAGGGCTGGTTTTGTGTTTGCAAATTCCTTTAGTTTTTGTTTGTCCTGGAAACTTTTTACCTCTCCTTCAATTTTCAATGAGAGCCTAGCTGGAAATAATTTTCTTGGCTGCATATTTTTCTCGTTTAGTGCTCTGAAGATATCATGCCAGTCCTTTCTGGCCTGCCAGGTCTCTGTGGATAGGTCTGTTGACAATCTCATATTTCTACCATTTTAGGTTACATATCTCTTCCCCCGAGCTGCTTTCAGGATTTTCTCTTTGTCTCTGAGACTCGTAAGTTTTACTATTAGATGTCGGGTTGTTGACCTATTTTTATTGATTTTGAGAGGGGTTCTCTCTGCCTCCTGGATTTTGATGCCTGTTTCCTTCCTCACATTAGGGAAGTTCTCTGCTATTATTTGCTCCAATGTACCTTCTGCCCTCTCTCTCTTTCTTCTTCCTCTGGGATCCCATTTAGTCTAATATTGTTTTGTCTTATCGTATCGCTTATCTCTCAAATTCTGCCCTCGTGATCCTGTAGTTGTTTCTCTCTCTTTTTCTCAGCCTCTTTATTTTCCATCATTTGGTCTTGTATATCGCTGATTCTCTCTTCTGCCTCATTTATCGTAGCAGTTAGTGTCCCCGTTTTTGATTGCACCTCATGAATAGCCTTTTTGATTTCGACTTGGTTAGATTTTAGTTCTTTTATTTCTCCAGAAAGCGTTTCTCTAATAACTTCCACGCTTTTTTCAAGCCCAGCTAGTATCTTTAAAGTCATGATTCTGAACTCTAGGTCCGACATCGTACTAATGTCCGTATGAGTAGGTCCCTGGCTGACGGTACTATCTCTTGTTCTTTTTGCTGAGGTGAGTTTTTTCGTCTTGTTATTTTGTCAGAGGAGAATAGATGAATGAGAAACAAAATGCTAACAGGTTAAAAATGTCCCCAGCAAATATACTCTATACAAGTCAGAAAAGACCTGAAACCAGGGGAAAAGAAAGGGAAAGAAAGAAGAAAGAAAGAGAAAAGAAAGAAGAAAAAACAAAAAGAAAAAAGATAAAAACAAAAACAGAACAATACAAAAAAAACCCCGAATATGATCAAATATGTTCAGGCTAGGGCATAGATCAGTGCCACACACTAGATTTTGGGCATATTTTGGTCTGTTGGAAAAAATTTTAAAGGAAGAAAGACTTATATATGTACAAATTAAGGGTTAATACAATGAAAGGATGGAAGATGACTGTAAAGATGACAATTATAAAAGATTTTATAAACGGAATTGATACGATAAAAAGTTGTTTGAAAAAAGAAAGAAGATTTAAAAAAAAAAGGGAGAGATTTGATCAGGCAGGAGACTAGAACAGAGCCATACACTATTGATTTAGGGTATATTTTGATCTGTTAGAAGAAACTGCATCTCAAAATTTTAAAGAGAGAACAACTTATATATATATATATGCCAAAATAAGGATAACTACTATGAAGGGATAAAATATGACTCTAAAAATGAAAAATAAAAAATATTTTTTTTTAAAAAAGGGATTGATAAGATATTGGTTGAAAAAGGGAAAAAGAAAAATTAAAAAAAAACAGTTAAAAAATTAACTTTGAAAAACTACTGAATCATGGTAAAAAAAAAAAAAAGCCATGAATTCTATGTGCAGTATTCCCCTAGCCCTGGAGTTCTCCCATTCTCCTTGATCGGTAAACTTGGTCTTGGCTTGCTGGCTGTTCCTGATCTTCTGGGGGAGGGGCCTATTGCCGTGGTTCCCAAATGTCTGCCAGAGGGGGAATTGCCCCACCCTTGTTGTCTGGGGTAAGCAAGCTGCTTGGGTTTGCTCTCAGGAGCTTTTGTTCCCTGCAAGCTCTCGGTACAGCTTTGGAGGACCAGGGTGAAAATGGTGGCCTCCCAATCTCCACTCGGAGGAGCTGAGAACTCGGGGCCCCGCTCCTCAGTGCGCCCCCAGAGAAAAGCAGTCAATCACTCCCGTGTCCCCGGTCTCCAGCCGCACTCTGTGCTCACCCGGCCTGTGACTGAGCGTTTCTATCTCTGGCACTCGACCCTGTGTGGAGTCTCCAAACTCAGCAGATCCCTGCGGTTCACTCCTGCGCCGCTCCTCCTGGGAGAGGGAGGGGAGTCTCCCCGGCTCTGCCACTTGTTGGGTCCCCGCTGGAGGAGCAGTGGCCCGACTGGGCCACAGATCAGTTTATGGCCACCCTGAGCCGAGAGCCCGCGCCTCGGCTCCATCTCTGCAGTCGGCTTCCCTGCTCTGATCCCTGGGAGCTCTGCTGCACTCAGGCACCCCTGGTCTTTCTGTGACCCCAAGGGTCCTGAGACCACACTGTCCCACGAGGGTTCCACCCCCCTCTTAGCCACTGGAGCGACGTCCCTCAGCGAGGCTGACTTCTAAAAGGTCCGATTTTGTGCTCCGCGGCTCTATCACTTGCCAGAAGCGGTCGACGGAGGTCCCCTCCCCTGCCGTCTATCCTCCAGAATATCACCTCGGATTCACTCCTTCGCACGTCCTACCTTCCAGTAAGTGGTCGTTTCTCTGTTCAGAGAGTTGTTGCTACTCTCTTCTTCGGTCTCCTGTTGAGTTCATAGGTGTTCAGAATGGTTTGATCCCTATTCAGCTGAATTCCTGAGACCAGACGAAATCCAGGTCTCCTACTCCTCCACCATCTTGCTCCTCATTTGATCTTATACCTGTTTTATATGTCCCACCTCCTCCAACCAACCTGCCCAAGATTGTCAGAGATTTTACTTCTCATTGTGTAACATGATTCCAATTTAGCTTTCTTCTTAGATTCTTAAGGATCTTCTGAGAAATAGTAATAAAAATAGCCAACCCTCTTTATTTACCAGGGCCTGGTTTAATCCCTGTATATGTATAAATTCCTTTCTTCTTCTTTGCAAGAACCATTAAGTGGTGGCTATAATTAACCTCATGTTCTGATGAAGTAGAGTAAATGGAGAAAAATTACACAATTGTCCAAAGTGACAGAAAGCATAAGTAGAGCTCAGGTTTTTTTTTTTTTTTTTTTCATATAACAAAGGTGAGTTTCTTCTTGTTGATGAGATGTTCACTTCTCAATGATTGAAGATCCAGTATTCTTCATCTCCCAGGACTTATTATCTGTATCCAGTTGGTGGAGGGGAAAGAACGCGAAGTTTTCATGGGCCAGGCATAATTACTGCTTCTCACACTCCATTGTCCACATCTCAGTGTCTTGGTCACATTTAACCACAAGGGAGAATAGAACATGTAGTCCAGGTGTGTGCTGAGAAGAGACACAGCTACCAATCTCTATCACAGTGACCTCCTGAGATCCCATATGTTCCAAAATAAGTATAGAAAAATTAAACTCTGCTAATAAAAAATAAAAATAAAAAACAAAACTTCCAAGGAAGCAGAGATCACAGGACAGTACATGATACATGTGTTGATCAATATTTTTTTTTTAAGATTTATTTATTTTAGGGAGAGAGAATGTGTACAAGCAAGGGGAGGGGTAGAAGGAGAAGGAGAGAGAATCTCAAGCAGACTCTCTGCTGAGCATGGTGCCCAACACAGGGCTGGATTTCAAGACCCCGAGATCATGACCTGAGATGAAACCATAAGTCAGTCACTTAACTAACTGAGCCACCCAGGTGCCCCAATAAATATTTGTTGAATGAACGAGGGAATACAGCTTTCTACCTATCTCTAAAATGATATGGGATCATGTATCATTTCCATGTTTGCTACATTTTTAGTTTTAGTTTTGAAATAAGTAATATTTTAATATTTGTGATTAGACAATGTGTCCACAAATGTCTTATCAATTGCAAATTCAATATATTTGTCAATACAGTGGTTCCCATGGGTGACAAATTAGGCTTCTTAAAACAACACCTTACCTTTTTTAACTTCAAATACCCTGAGAATTTAAAAAAAAAAAATCCACATATTTCTGGGGATAATCTCTTCATTAAGAAATATGTTATGTTGTAAAATATAATAATAATTTGATTTATGTGTTTCAATATTATATATATTAAGCACATGAAATGTACCATTTTTTTTTTCCCTCTGTGTGGTGGCCTTTCTCTTTAAATAGCTCTTAGTTTGCTGTAATAAAGGAATATTATGATTTCATAGGCACTGCCTAAGAAAGAAATTTAATTAGCATGAGTAATTTCAAAATTCATTTAAGATCTTGCAATGAAATATTTTATGGACAGTTAAGGTAGTAAATTATTGATTGGCTAATCAAATTCTCAATTACTGACTAACTGATAAATTGTCATCTCTCCAATAACAGATATTCTCTGAATGCAATTACCCATGCTAAGTGACTCCCTCAGCATCCATCACACTCCCATACAAATTAGGGATTTCTTAAATCTCTGCCATTTATTTCTATTCATAGTCCTGGTTTATAAGTTTCTGTTCATAGTCACACCCACCCTAGATCAGGCTTCTTTTCATGGATGTCTAACATGCCTAGAATGTCAGCAAGATACCAACAAAAATTGCAAAGACTCTGAGACTAATTATCAACAGGGTGGTTGTTTTTCTGTCCCAGTTCCAACCACATGTTTAGTATGACAGGGTTCTTAGTGACTCAGCTCAACCAAACATTGAGTTTGTGAACTCAGGCTGATGGAATATTGTGAATCCCCCTCCAGCTAGTAAGTTAAGCCTGGAATTAACTTCCTTCTTTTATACCCACTGTTTAGTGGGTCTAGAGTTACAACCTCTTTATCTCCTCAAGATTAATTGTAAGTAATTTTTTTTTTCCTAAAAGAAGAACTAAGCCTTGGGGAAAAAAAAGCAAAAGAGTCCATGTTTTAGAAAACTAATCATGACAATTCCACCCTTTTAACAGCCTAAGTGCTTGTTCATCTAGGTTCTATGTTTAATGATTCAATAAATATTTATCATGTGACATTTTTAATGACATCTACCTTCACAGAAGTTGATACAAGGGATAAAGTTAAGTAAATAGGCAACTTTAAGGAACAAAGGAATAAATCATTTGATAGATGAGTAGAGAAAGAGAGGGAGACCTTCCAGCCAAAAAGAGGTAATAGACCCAGATTTCAAAGAGAGTCAGTGATGTCTTTCTGACAAAAGTGATCTTTCAGATAGGAATTTAAGATACAGAAAGAGTGTGGGGAAGAATATTTTATGTCAGGATTTCTAAAACTTTACTTGTATACCTACCAAGCTCATGACTTTTGCCATATTTATATATATCTATTAATATTATCAAATGAATACTTATTTTTAGAATTTAAATTAAAATTGTTTTAAAAGACAAGTTTATAATCAATTTCACAAGAAGAAAATCAAGATCATGTATTATAGACAGAAGGTATCTCTGAAAACAAATACATTGACACAAAACATGTAATTAAATCTTAGCTAATTACTGCCTCCTACAGAAAGTTCTGAGCCTAAGACTTTCCCTCCCACTTAAAGGGAATAATAGCAATCTTCATGTTAAACAAACAAATAAATTCACTTAGTATAAAAGTAAGACTTTCTCATTGATGCAATCTAATCAGAAGATATGTAACTTTTCTTATACTATGATACAGTGATAGCCAAAGCTCTATCTGAGCATCAGTCTAAAATGGTTTCTTATACCACTTATGGTACATATCTCACATCTAGAGAGACATAGACTCAGCATGGAGGAAAAGCAAGGTTAGGGTTCAGAGGCAGGATAGAAAAAGAAATATTTGAGAAGTTTGGAATCATAGATTATAACTTGAGCATGATTGTGGGAGAATAAAATGCCAGAACAATCAATAGAGATATAAAAAGCGATCTGCTCATGCAGGGCTTTCTAAGTTATATTCTGATAACTCTTGAGGATCCCTAGTACATAGATCAACACCTTTCTGGCTAAGAGGATGGTTTGGACTACAAGAGGGAGCCATTTTTCCAGTGGTTCTCAATGCCCATCACCACTCTTCCTGCTTTGGTTATACCTTGGCCCTTTGATTAATGAGCATATCTTTTGTAATCCATTTATCATGTGGTGGATGCTCAAGAATGCAGAATTAATGTATTTTAAGCCTGTTCCTAGGCAAAGAAGGATTATTAACATCAAATCATTGAAAAATGAATGGTCTCATTTAAATCTAAATTAGGAATATCAATAGGAAGACACATCCTTTCCAAGGGCAAAATGCTCACAATTCTAACTCCTAAGTTGATTAAGAATATATATTTTTAAAGAATAGTATTAACTAGAAAAATGAGTTAAGATATGTATATAATATCTTAAGAATATGAATATTTATGATTTATATCTACTCAAGCATCTTGAAATTACTGAGACACCTGTTCTTTGATCCCTGTTTCTTCCTACAAACAAGGTAAAAGCCTTGGACTTAGGTGAGGAGAATTCTGCTAGTTTGGATCTTATGAATAGTTATGTCCCATCTGGAAGGTCAGTGGTACACAGGAGACTTTCCAGCTTCAGTTCATGCCCATAACTGGTTGGGTATTATGGACTACATAAGCCTATCCTCACAACCCTAATGTAAAGCAGGACTCAATTAATAGAAACTAGATTTTATCAAAGAACACGTAGTGAAGCCTTAAGTTCAAGAGGAACCAGCTATTTGTAGAAGTCATCAGGGCTGAAGCTCTAAAAAGAGGTTATGCATATATCAGAATGCATATTTTCATTTAAAAAGCCTTACACAAATGCCTGTGTGTAATGATCATACTACTTTAAAAAAGTAGGTACTGAATGCTTTTCGTATGCCAGGTGTTACAGAACGCTCACTACATGCATTAGCACATTTAATGCTACAGATTGTATCAGTGGCTTTCAAACTTTTTTGATCACAGCTCACAGCAAGAAACACATTTTATATACTACTAAGGAAACATACACTCACAGATATATGTTCTGTTCTATGGTTGTTGGGAAAATGTTGATCTTGAGCTCCCATAATCATTACACAAACCACTCATGGGCTAGAAGACAGATGGAAAAACACTGCTTTATGTGGTTAATACTATTATTTAGGAGTTAGGCATCTGCCTATTTGATTTTTTAAGTGATCAGCCAGTGATTTGAAATATGTTTGTACACGTGTGTTCATTCAATGCATAGGAAATATTATCTGTGTTTTGGGTGCATGTGTATTTGTGTATACCATACTATGTTGTGATAATTTCAGTTTCAACTGGTTTAATCAACAAATGCTACAAAGATAACTGGCTCCATTTTTTGGCAACAGTAAAGTTATCAAATAATTCAGGTCTTATTGTGAAGTACAAATTAAAATAACAATGAGATACTTTTTTTTTTTTTACTATCACTCAGTCTCTGTTGGAGTGAATTTAAATGTGTACAAACTATCTGCAGGGTAATTTGGTAATGTGTATCAAAAGCCTTAACAATATGTATAAACATTGAACCAAAAATTCAATTACTAGAAATTTATCCTAAGGAAGTAATTAAGCGTATGGTCAAACTTTTAGCATAATTAACTGCAAAGCTGCTTGTTTTACAGTTGTTTGTAGTAGTGAAAAACTCACCAAATTTTTCAACAACTGAGAATTGCTTAGATGTAATAGTAAATAGTCATACAACGGAGGGTCCCTATGCCATTAAAATATCATGTGAGAGATGATTTATATATTGACTTTGAAATATGCTTATGATTTTTATTCAAAGAAAAAAAGAAAAAGGAGAGAGAGTAGATGATGGAAAGAAATGGGTATTACTTACCAGACTTAGGGATTGAAATTGGGGAAACAGAAGGAAGGGGTTATCCATCGTATCTAGAGATACTATCAGATCAGGTGTGAGAGTGCATCTCCGGGATATTGGAAATGTGTGGAGCACAGTGATGCCAGGGAGAAAAAACGAAGGTGTGGAGAAGGTGTGGTCATGAGAGCTTTGAGAGGAGAAAGATGAGTGAAGGAAGGAACATGGAAAGAAGAGACTTAAGATGTTCTCCATCTGATTTTGTTCTCTAATGTGTTTGCTTACAGACCTCTTAAGAAAAACTGTAGAACAGGGTGCCTGGGTGACTCAGTGGGTTAAGTGGTGGCTCAGTGGGTTAAGTGTCTGACTCTTGATTTTGGCTCAGGTCATGATCTCAGGGTCCTGGGATCCAGTCCCATGGCAGGCTCCCATCAGCAGGGAGTCTGCTTGAGATTCTCTCTCTCTCCCTCTGCCCCTCTCCTCGTTTGCAAGCTCTCTCCCTAAAAATAAACAAATAAATAAATCTTAAAAAAAAAGTAAAGCTCTAGGACAGCTTACATTATTCACCAAGGAAATATGACCCTATGTCTGAGCTCACCACTATACTTGTGCTTTCCTATTTTCATGACTCTGATTTACTATCTTAGAGAATATGTGTGTGTTTTTCTTTTCAGTAATACTTATTTCTCAGTATGGGTTCTCAAAATACTTTTAGTTGGTATTAGAGCTATTATAATTTTTTTCATTTACTTTCATTTATTTTCTAGCTGGTTATTGCTGGGACATGTATTACACAATCATGATTCCACATGATTATCTTCTAACCAGACACTAACTCCCTTTAATATAATAATATTCTTAATCTGTTTTTTTTCCAGGTATATAACCATATAATCAGTGAATGATGAAATAATTGGCCATTTTCCCATATAACCAATAAATAATGAATTTATTATCTGTTTAGATATAACTTTGTTTCCTTTTCATCTAGTTGATTAAGCAAGTTTTGATTAATATTAAGTTCTACAGATTTTGATAATTTATTTTATTAGCAATTTTAATGGACATTCCCCAGGGTTGACTATTCCTAATTTTAACATAAAATATGCAACTGATGATTTGGGGGAAAAAACAAAAAACCTTGCTTTGTTGATGGTTTATTACATTTTGTATTCATTTATATTCCCTTTTGAAATTATATATTTTTTGTGATATTCTTAAAAGTTAAGTATAGCTATGTCTTCATTTTTTGTTTTATTTTGTTTTTATTTAAGTAACCTCTACACCCAACATGGGGCTCAAACTCATGATCCTGAGATCAAGAGTTGCATGCTCTTCCAACTGGAGCCAGCCAGGTGCCTCCAATTATGTCTTCATGGGTAACTTTTTCCTTTCTTTTGTAAACTTTCTATAATATTATTTTTAAAAATACAAGTGCAAACAAATTAAATTGGGGAAAACCTGAGCATAATGAACAGATAATTTTTGTATTTATTCTTTTTTTTAAAGATTTTATTTACTTATTTGAGAGAGGGTGTGCACGAGAGAGAACAAGGTGGAGTGTGGGGTGGGGGAAGGGCAGAGGGAGAAGCAGGTTCCCCGCTGAGCAGGGAGCCCAAAGTGGGGCTTAATCCCAGGACCCCAGATCATAACCTGAGCTGAAGGTAGATGCTCAACCAACTGAGTCACCCAGGTGCCCCTGTATTTATTCTTTAATGGCGACATACACATTTTTGTAAAGGCAGAACTCTTCTGTGTGCCATTATTCTTTTTGCAAAGCCACAGTTAAGAATTAATGCGAGCACACTGCACATTACTTTCCAATGGTCAATGAGACTTTTTAATGCAAATTTGGGGGCTTGACAATCATTAAGGGACAATTTGCTCATCATAATTAAGATGAAATTAAACTTTAAAGTGCTGCATCATAGTTTGGAGACTGTAGTCAGTAAAAACAGCTATGCAAAAAGTCACCACAACTGAAAATAGGCTGAATAAGTGTAACATGGAAATAAGCTGTTATACTGTTTTAGATAATTGGTTATATTTCATATTAAGTCATGTCTTCTTTAACATATATATCACTAAGGTAATTAACGTTAATCCAAATAGATTTAAACTGAACTTCACAGTGATGATATAAGAATCATATATGCAGCTGATTCTCTTCTTTTTGCCAGAAAGAAGTTCGCAATACAGAATATTGGTTCATCCAACACTAATGAGGTCAACATAATGATGGACACGTAGAAGAGTACAGCTAGGGGAGAAAAATTGTCAAGGATCATGACTTAGTACTTGTGGTTTTCTTTGACATTATTCAAGAGAATATGCAAGGCAACATGGGACATGAAATACTGAGACAGAATTAAACAATCGATTCTCATTATTTATGAATTCCATATTTGTGAATTCATCTACTTGCTAAAATTTATTTATAAACCTAGGATCAATACTCACAGAGCATTTGAGGTCCATGGGCATACAGAGCAGAGAGAGCCTGTGAGCAAAAGAAAGATGAGAGAATGAAAACAAGCTGCTACCGTTCCATCCCTATTTTTGGTTCTATTTCCTTTGGAGGCCTGTTGTACATGCTGGCTCTTGAGTTTTCATGAAACACCCTAACATCCTTGCAATAAATGCTCATTGTTTGCTTAGGATGGAGGATGTGTGCTTTTGCTACTTGTAATCAAACTACCTGCTTTTATGCAGAGACACAAAAAAGAATCTCAAATCTCTAAAAAATACTGCTTGCTTCTCTTAGTATTTTCAAGCTATTATTTCCATTTATTGGTTTCTAATGAGGCTATTGAGAAGCTAGGTGTGTCTGTCAAAATTCATTTCCCTGTGATTGCTTTAACAACTTTTTCTTTGGAGTTCTACAGATTTATTATAATATATCCACTTACTTAGTCACTTTTATGTATTTATTTTCATTTATTCTGCCTAGTACTCATTGGCAACTTTCAATAAAGGAAATTTTCATTCATTTCATTTTCAAATAGTTATTTATCCTCTGTTCTTTCTATTTTCTCTTTCTGAAAATCGAATTGGTGCTAAGTGTGAATTTATCATACTCCCATTTTTATATCCTAATTTCTATTCCAGATTCATGTTTTTCTTGTTGCATTTTGGATAATTAAGCCAGTTTTCTGGATTTTTAATTTCTCTCTCCCTATGTTTAATCTGCTGCAAAATAATCATTGAGTCTATAATTACAACTTTAACAATATTTTTCACTCTAAGGAAATGTGTATTTCTTTAAAAGATGTACCTTTTTCAGAGTTGATAGTATTTTATTCATTAATCATATTTCCAATTCTGTCTTTTTTTTCCCTGCTATGATTTGAATATTTATGTCTCCTCAAAATTTATATGTTGAAATCCTAATGCCCAATATGATGGTATCAAGAGGTGGGGCCATTGGGAAGCTTTTAAATTCTGAGGGTGAGGCCCTCTTGAATAGGATTAATGGTCTTATAAAAGAGACCCCACTGAGCTCCCTAGATCTTCCACCATGTGAAGACAGTCTGCAACTCAGAAGGGGGACTTCACTTGAACCTGACTGCGCTGGCACTCTGGTCTTGGAATTCCAGCCTACAGATCTGTGAGAAAAAAGATTTTGATGTTTTTAAGCTACCCAGTCTGTGGTACTTTGTTATAGCAGTCTAAATGAACTAAGACAATTTCTTTATATATATATTAAATTTCATTGTTTTATATTTTAAATCTGATAAAGTCAATTTCAAGATTTTGCAAGCACAATTAGGCAGGTTATTTTTGCTGACTCTTGCCTATGGTGCCATGTTTCCTCAGGGGCTTTGGAATTTCCTTAAATTTTGAGCTCATTCTGATTGGCATTTTGCTTAATGAAATTCAAAGAAGGCCTTGGGCCTAAAGTGTGTCCTTCTATATAGTATTTGTTTTTGCTTCTGTTAGATACATTGCAGGAACATTGAGTCACCACATTTTTGGATTTGGCTTTTTTCCCCTCATTTACCAAAAACTAAGAATGAAGCAGATGTTTTCAAGCATTTCACTCTGATTAAAGACCTCTAATTTAAAATACCACTCTGTATAGACCTAACACATTTGTCAGCCCTCCTTCCGTACATGTTAAAAATTGGCTTTAGCCATCGATTAGTCTATATCCTCAGGGTTATTCATGGCAGAAATGTGACCTCTCCAAATTCAAACTCTGTTTCCAGCCACTGAGGAATTTCTATCTATAGATACAAATTTCTGTGCATAGACTGGATATGGAAATAATATTGATAATGATATTCTTTTATATTTCATACAGAATTTTTATGTGTTCTCTAGTATGAATATTTCTCTGGATATATTGTCATCAATATATCCAGAAATGGAAATATGATTTAAGAATAAAATGTTTTATACAGGAGGAAGCTGCTGATCCTACCACCTTTGCTTTTCATGTAGCTATGATAAAAAATTTTCATTATTATATACAATGGACTGAAAAAATGTAGAAAATATAAATATATGTAAAATGTTGTCAAAGTCTTGATGATGTTGGATTTAATTATAAGACTTATCTTTTTTCCTTAAGTCCCTAATAATTATCAGAATACATAGGTGTGTGTGTGTGTGTGTGTGTGTACATATATGAAAATATATATGATAAGAACATTTAGGAGTAGAAATGTCTAAAACTGTGGTTTAAAATATTGATGCGGGCGCCTGGGTGGCTCAGATGGTTAAGCGTCTGCCTTCGGCTCAGGTCATGATCCCGGGGTCCTGGGATCGAGTCCCGCATCGGGCTCCCCGCTCAGTGGGAACCCTGCTTCTCCCTCTGCCTCTCTCTCTCTCTCTCTCTCTCTGTCTCTGCCTCTCATGAATAAATAAATAAAAAAATCTTTAAAAAAAATAAAATATTGATGCAAAGAAACCAGAAGTGTGAATTTGAATTTCTTTTCTTCCCCAATTTGTAGCAAGCAGGAAACAGCAGAGATTGTTGCATTATGACAAAAAAATAGTTTGTGAGCATCAGACTATAAAGGCAGATAGTAACACACAAATAGAATGGGTATTTTTCACTACAAATAAATAAGGCAGTAGAAGTTAATCAGTATAAGCCACATATTGATTCTTCAAGATTACTGTGGTCAGGGTTGGAAAAAAATATATAATTTGAAAACAGGGGAATCAGGGAATACAAAATAAAAGATAAACACACAACAAAAAAAAATCACAAAATATTAAAAAAATTATTTAACGAAAAGAAGGTGATAACCTTTGCAATCAAAACTGATATCTGAGAAAATGGAGTTAAAATAATAAGTTACATATATTTATAAAAGAATAAAATTATTATTATAAATGAGTATATCATATACAGGAAATAAAAAATTGCATTCTGCCAGCTTTCTTAGAAATGAAAAGTAAGAAAGTAAAAGTTAACCCAGGAATGAAGGAATGGATTAATATTAGACAGGCTGTAATTGTAAGCCCATGTAATTGAAAAGGTTACATAATTTTAAAGCTTAAATTATTATTTGCTTTGAGTCAGTTCTCCATGGGTCTCTCATGTTTCTGCAATTTTATGAGCAGAGACACTGACAGCTTTTATCTGAACACCTTTTCAACCATGCCAATATAGAGATCAGATAGAAATATAGTATCCACCAGTAGATTCTTTTGCTATCCACCATATTAAAACATAGTCTCCAGCTAGGGCAAAGTTTGGGCCATTTGTTTTACATCTCATTTTATAAAAGATTGAATTTCCTGGGCTTACGATTCTTTTACTGTGATATAAACTCATTTCATGCATAGCAGCCACCTTGAGCAGCTCTGTGTTGCCTGGGTAACACCTGAGATCAAGAGGAACCAATGTGAATATGAAGCTCATGATGACACTGTGCCATGACTAATAAAATCCTTTGTCTTTGAACCAAAGATCCTCTGTCAGCATCCATGAAAATATGGCAGTCTAGCTTAGTAGCTTGCAAGTAAGTTGAAAAATATTCACCTTATGTGGATATACCACAGTTTGCTTGTTCATTCACCTGTAGAAGATCATACTGGATATGTCCAATTTTTGGTGATTATGAATAAAGCTGCTGTAAGCATTTAAACATTTACATTCAAGTATCTGCATGTTTTCAATCAGTTGAGTAAATTCCTAGGAAAAAATTGTCAAATCATGTGGCAAGAAAATGTTTAGCTTGGTAAGAAACTGTTTAATGTCTTCCAAAATGTCTGTACCATTTTTCTTTTCTACCAGCATTAAATGAGAGCTCCTACTGCTGCTAATCCTTGCCAGCAATTGAAATTGTCAGGTTTTTGGATTTTAGTCATTTTATTAGGTTTGTACAGGTATATATATCTTCTTTAGTGAAGTGTATGTTCAAATCTTTTGTGTATTTTTAAATGAAATTGCTGTTTTCCTATTGTTGAGCCTTAAGAATTCTTTATATATTTTGGATACAAGACCTTAAACAGATACATGTTTTGTATATAATTTCTCCCATTGTGTGGCTTATTTCTTCATCTTCCTGTTTTTCATAAAGATGAAGTTTTTAGTTTTCATATAGTCCAAATTACTAGTTTTTTCTTTTATGTATTGTGCTGTTGATGTTTTATCTAAACTTTCATTGCCAAATACAGGTCACTTAGATTTTTTTCCTCATGTTTCCTTTTAGAAATCTTATATTTAAGTCTAAGACCAATTGAAATATGTAATAAAATTTTAAATTCATCAGCTGAAAATAATAAGAGAACTGGAGAGTAAACAGTATTGACTGGATATGGAACACAGGAACACTTCAACTTTACTTTTCACCAAAGGTTTAAAAAATTATTTCTTAAAAAAATATTTTATTCAAGTTTTATAAAATCTTTATATCAAAATGGAAAATACAAGCAGGGATGACTGCTATTACCACCACTATTTTAGTATTAGATATCCATGCAAATATAATAAGAAGAGAAAAAGAGAAAAATAAAAATAGTAAACATCATAAAAGAAAAGAAAAATTATATTATTTGAAGAGAAAATGATTACCTTTATAGTAATTTATAATTATTATCATGGGATGCCTGGATATAGAGAATATATATCTATGGTATAGATCAGCAATGATCAATTTGAAAATGTAAAAGAAAAAAAAAGATTATAGCTACAATAAACATTTAGAAAAGAATAAATTAAATAGAACAATGTAAAACCTTAACAGAGAAAACTATGCTACTCTTGTGAAGAATATTATTTCAATCTCGATAAGAATCTCAACAAAATAGTTAAGAAATTTGGATGGTTATACATATGCTACATATGAAACTCTATAGATATTGTGAAATCAAGATGAGCAATAAGGTCCGACAAGTACTATGATGTGAAGATGTTAAGAGCTGGAGTAATTTTAACATTCTTGTGCTAGCACAAGAATGGCTAAATATAGGAGTATACTGAACAGAGAGTAGAGAACTTTGTCTGCTGACAGCAAAGAATACATTATATGACAACACTCCTAGTTCAATTCTATGAGGGAAATTGCTCTAGCAAATAAATGACTTTGGAACAATTTGTTAACCACATTGTTTCCACTGTTAATAAATCCTATTAAGAACTATTCAATGGGAATGAAAGAAATTTCCACAGAAAAAATAAGACGTCCATGGGCGCCTGAGTGGCTCAGATGGTTAAGCGTATGCCTTCCGCTCAGGTCATGATCCCAGGGTCCTGGGATTGAGTCCCGCATCAGGCTCCCTGCTCAGTGCAGAGCCTGCTTCTCCCTCTCCCTCTGCCATTCCCTCTGCTTGTGCTCTTCTGTCTATCTCTCTGCCAAATAAATAAATAAAATCCTCAAAAAAAAAAAAAAAAAAGAAGACGTTCAGTAAGCTATAGGGTCAACTTCATTAGCAACCAGGAAAATGCAAACATTGATGTGTGTGTTTTTTTTCCATCAGGCTGGAAAAAATATAAACTATCACAATGATGATTAATGTGAATATACTAGGATGCCCCAATACATAGTTAGTGGGAATATAAATTATATTTTACTGTCCATGTATGTAAAAACTAAAACCATAATAACATTATTTATTTTTTTACATTATTATGGCTGGATACAGATAAGAGAGAGAGAGAGAGATAGATAGATAGATAGATAGATAGATAGATAGATAGATACAAATGGTATGGAAATATTTGAAAAAATTCACACTTTATGCAGACACATATCCAGTGCCATGAAACATAAATGTGAAGTTGATTGGGGAAAAAGAATAGGCAGAATACCCCACAGAAAGGTTTGTTTAGTCCTGGCACTGATGCCTCGTGGGAAGGGATCCAGGAGAGAGAACTATACCCCATAACATCACAAATTTGTAGGAAAGTTGGAAGGGCTTGCATGGAACATCTAGTCAAATAATAGATCCCAATGAAAGCTTCCCAGTGGAACAATAGTCCTTTTAGAAAGGGGAAACTTTGGGAGCTCATCAGCTGATATTAATATCTACTTCTCTTAGGGTTGGCTAAGACCTTCAGGGCTAAATAAACACCATAAGGAGGAAGGAAGCAAGCTTTCAGGGCTATCCAGATCTGCTCTAGTCACACCAAACTGATAATGATGGTCATCTCTGGAGAAAGGTGAGGGACGATGTGTGGGGAGGTATGTGAGGATAACTTGGTTTTGTACATTTTGTATTCTATGTTTTCTATGTATTCTATGGTTGAATTTGTTTACCAGAATATTAATATAAAATAAGACATTGCTCTCACCTTGTAGCGGTGGGAGGGATAAAAGCATGTTGTTCTTTCTAATGATAATGGCATGAAGATATTCTAAATGTCTGGGTAGATAAGAAATGCTTAAATACCAGGAAATGCGTGAAGAATAAATTTAAAAACTTTCCTCAGGGCACTATATAAGAATTCTTTCAGTGCTCTCAGCTAAATTCACTCAGCAAAAAAACCAAACCGAAACAAACAAATAGGCCAAACCCAGAACAGCCCCACTTTGCCTCTTAAAGGGAGCAATCACAGTCATTGTGTTAACAGGACAGGCCTTTTGTAACTGTTTTGTCCTACAAATAAATGTATGCTGAATATTTGGCTTCTCGCCAATGAAGCCCCGTAACAGCTGAGAGAAGATGACAGAAAATAGCCCCTAAGCAGATAAGCAATTCATTGCCTTTTTTGCATCTGACCACAGACACTAGACAGAAGTGTTTATTAAATCTGGCAGAATGTAGAACCTTTATGGCTTTTAATGGAAGCTGCATGTAAAGTGAAGTATTTGCAAACACAAATACACTTCTTCATTCCTCTGGCTCAACAAACTGGCATCTCCTGTTGTGTCCCTGCCCCATCAGTACCGTGGTACAGGAAAAAAACAATTTTTTTTCTAACTTTTATCTTTTGAAAGGGGATCTAATTAAATTGTGATTGCTGCATTCATTTTACAGATGTAATATCTGTTTTGCTTCATGGGCTCAGCAGTTGTGACAATGGACCTGCCATCCAGCTCAGTAAGTGGATCTCATGAATACTGTGAAAGAGACCCAACAAAAACCCCATAACAAGTGCTGCTCTGCTAGAAAGGTCCAGAGTAATAAATTGTTCCCCAACTCCTAGCTGGATCTCTGATCACAGTATCAACTTTCTGTCCCATTGAATCCTGCTGTTTTTTCTTTCCTTGGTTTATTGGCAAATAAACATTTATAAAAAAGGAGGAAGATAAAATAAATGTGTGAGTATCAGAGCAAGAGCAAGAGAGTTTCCCCAAAGGATTCCATTTATTGAAGTTCCAGCTTCGAAAATATCAATTACATGACAGATGGGATGTGGTAGATTGTTGAAAAACTGACACTCAACCTATTTCATCGATAAGTGATTGAGCAATAAACAAAAATAGTAATGGTGTGTTGTGGTAAATGCTATTGCTAATTGCTCTGTTCTAATTACCCAGAACTATAATAAAATATGGTATCTTTATTTTTTTTTCATGGGTTTTCCTGCTGTTCTCTTTTTATAAATTGTCTCCTCCTTACCTCTTCACTTATAGAACTCTTACCAATCTTTCAAGCAATAATTCCTCAAGAAAGCCCACAGAATTTCCAGTCCCTGAGATGTATTCACTGATCTTTAGTGTCAACACATCTTGTGTCTGCCTCTATCACAGTAGGGATTACAGGTGGGCTAGATATCTTCCCTACGCTCCTACTACGTCTACTACTCATTTTGGCCCCAGAAGGCTGACTTGTATAAATTACAAGGGACTGTCATAATCTGTACTTTCTGGAGCTTTGACCAATTGGAAGCCAGGGCAGGAGATCAGAGGGAAAAAAGAGATAAGTTCAGGGGTTTCATCCCCATGGATTCTTCCTTGGATTAACCATAATCTTCAGTCCCAAATCAGTACTTTGTTCAAGGTGGTCTCCTATAAACAACCACTCACTACAGCGCTATACTAAATCTCCCTCCTCTATCCCTTTAGCAGAGTACTTTTATAAGTCTGCTGGTTACTAGCTTTGGGTTATGGCTTTATGTCTTATGATCATGCCACATTCTTATTTCTTTCTTCTTTTATTTATTTATTTATTTTTGAGAGAGAGAGACAGAGCGGGGGTGGCACAAAGGAAGAGGGAGAGAAAGGACTTCAAGCAGGTTCCATGCTCAGTAGGCTCCAAGTCAGCATGGAGCCTACTTGGGGCTTGATCCCACGACCCTGAGATCATGACCTGAGCCAAAAAATCAAGAGTCAGATGCTCAACTGACTGAGCCACCCAGGCACCCCCACATTGTTATTTCTATAAATAGTCCCCATCAAGATATCCATTCTACATAACAAACTTCTCCCAAAGTGTAGTGGCTTTATAAACAAACATTTTACTTTTTGTCATAATGTTTTGGGTTAGGAATTCTGACAAGGTTTGGCCGGTCGATTCTTCTGTATCATGTAGCATTGACTGGCTTCATTTGGTGGTGTTCAGCTGAATATGGACTAGTCTGAGTATCTAAGAGGGCTTCACTAATACCCCTGGAGCATTGGTAAGGCCAGCTGGAAGGCTAAGCTAGGATGGGCCCTTCCCCTCTCCATGTGGTCTCAGAGCATTTCCACCTTGTCTTTCCAGTATGGTAGTCAGAGTTCTTACATGGTGGATTATACATGGCTTGAAGAGATTCTCTCTTACACAGCCTGATTGGACCAAGAAAAAAGCTACTAGTCCTCTTAAAAATGAGGCTAGTGTCTGGCTTTATTTGTTTTCTACTGCTACATAACAAACCAACCTTCATATTCATGTGTCCCAATCACACTCAAGGGGATGAGATTATAAGGAGCACGTACACCAAAGGGCAGGAATCTTAGGGACTGCATTAGAAGTTTGCTTATCACAGTCCTCCCAATGATTCATATCCCTCTGAAATGAGAAATACATTCACCTCCCATCCAAAGGTTCTCAAAAGTCTCTTTATAGCATTAACTCAAAGTCCAAGGACTCATCATCCAAATAATCTGAATCAGATAAATATGAAACTCCAGGTAATAAGTAATCCATTAAATTCAGCTTTTGGAGCAAAGCTTCTCTCCGTATGTGGATGTGTGAAACTAAAGAGACACATTCTGTAGCCCTAACACTCCCATCATACAATGGCAAGACAAGTGTTTGATAACAGTTACAGATATTCCAGTTCAAAGGAGGGGGCGGAATTAGAAGGTGCTAAGGAGCAACTGGTTCCTGGAAGTTCTGTAATACAGCTGGGCAAATGGTGACATTTTTTGGACTCAGTTTCAAAGATTCAGAATAATCCCCTGGGTTCCTAGGTTCTGCGCTCTGGGCTATTGTTTCCATTCTAGGTCATCCTTCCTTTTCCATGAAAAGTAGTGAGTATTGGAAACGGAGTATTTTATCAGCCTGCCTACTGCCAGTAAAATTTTGGGGGTCTGGAAGCCTTCCTTCATTTCAAGTTCTGTCTGTCCCTTTCAATCCAAGCTAGCAGTATTCTGCTGAAAAAATTTCTCAAGAACACTGGAATCTTCAATGGATTTTACTGAGTTACACTCCATTAGGCTATAGCTACACCCACCAATCTTTTTTATCTTTCTGAGATTTAGAAGAAGGTTGTAAAGTCACACATTCAGTGTACTGTTTATATTTTTTACTTTCTATATATTATGATGTTTTGACAACTTAAAAACCTTTCTGGCTGGGGAAAGACTTCCCTTCCCAGGGACTTGCCAATCCTTAGAGAGAGCAAAGGAGCATGCCTTTCATATGCAATCTCCAACCAATCCAGAGCTATGCCTCCTCTATCTGGCTCTTACACCCCACCAGATGCTTTATTATCCCAAGGCCAGGTAACAGTCAACTGGAGACCACCCCATATAGCCCAAAGTCCACTGGACTTATTCAAAAAGCCACTCCTAAGATGTTGATTTGTCCTGCCTCACCGTTCCTGCAGAAATTCCAATGAAAGCGCTGGCCTAAACTTTCCTCTTGCTCCTCTGTTCTGCTACCTGACTCAAACCTGGTAATTCCCCTGTGACCCTGTGTGGCATGTGGTGACCACCTTTCTAGGACCCCGTGAATATAATAAACTTTTGTTTTCCTGAGCCTCTTGTCTCCTCTTGTGGCCACACCGGATTGACCATCACATAAAAGAACACAGAACATTCAGCCATACTATTGGCAATACTGTTTTACTTTTAGCATTTTATTTTTAGCATTTTTGTTACTTAGAGAGGCTGAGAATTTTCAATATCATTAAGCCCTGTTTCTTTTTTGTTTAACAAACTTTCCTTCAATTTTTGTCTCTCACATTTTACCAGAAGCAGCAAGAAACCAGGGGGAATCTTCCAAATTTGCTTAGAAATCTCATCAGTTATATATTTCCATTCATCACTTAGGGGTTCTGTCAACATAACTGCAGGAACAATTCTGAGGTTTCTGATGCTATACAACAGAGGTCCCTTTTCCAGTAATGTTCTCATTTCCCTCTGAATCCTTACAGGTAACATCCTTAATGTCCATATTTCTATTAAAAGTCTGTTCAAGACCCCTGAGAATTTCTCTCATTGACTTCAATATTCTTCCAGTCTCTACCCATTGCCTAGTTGCAAAGTTGCTAACATATTTTAGGTATTTGTTACAGCAGCAACCTCTTTTGATGTCAAACTCTGTATTCATTTTTTATTGCTGTATCATCAATTACTATAAATTTATGCTGAAAAAACGCAAACTTATTATTTCAGAGATCTGTAGGACAGAAGTCCAGGCACGGCTTGGCAGGTTCTCTGCTTAGGGTCTCACAAGGTTGAAATCAAGATATTAGCTGGGTTGGGGTCTCATTTGAAGCTCAGGATCCTCTTCAAAGTTCCTTAAAGTTTTTGGCAGAATTCACTTCTTTGTGGTTATAGCACCAAGGTTTTTGTTTTCCTGTTGACTATCACTCACGGGCTCCTGAGTGTCATGTGTTTCATGCCATACACCCGCTGACAACACAGCTCACTGCAACATCAAAAACCAGCAAGAGAATTTCTCTAATGATTTGAATCTCTTTCTTCATAAAAGACCTCTCCCTTTTCAGATTTACCTGGTTAGTTCAGGCTCACCCAGGATAGTGTCCTTTTGATTAACTCAAAATCAACTTATGTGGTGTATTAATTGCATCTGTAAATCCTTTCCCCTCAATATGTAATAGAATCACGGGTAACCCATCATATTCACAGTCTTATTCACACTTAAGGGAGGGAGATTATATATGGTGCACATAGAAGGAGATGCCTATATGTCTCCTTCACCTACCAATTGACAACATGCAATTTCTATTGAGCTTTTTCAGTCCAAGCAGTCACAGGGTTCACAGGTTCAAGGGGAGGGGGACAGACCTCACTTCTCAATGGCAGTTATCTCAAAGGATGCATGGCCATTTCAAATCTACCTCAGTCCATGTTCTAGTCACAATTTATTCATATTCCTATAACCTGCAGAATGTTCTCGCCCCCTTTTAATGATGAAGGATAGTTGGAAGAAAGGCAGGCAGAGACAAGGGATCCCCGCCCTAAGAGGAAACCACCCTTAAGAGTATTTTACACCCACTTTGGAAGGAGCCCTCCACCCTTTTCCACATAACAAAAACCTGATTGGATGACAGGCACAGGGAGGGTTAATCAGATTAAAACGGCCTTCCAACAAGCCCGTAGAAACCCCAAGACTTAGAAACTCTGGTGGCAACCCTCTCGGGTCCCTCCCTCTTCCGGAGCTTTGTACTATCACTTTACTATGGCTCAATAAACTTTGCTCTGCTGTCCACCACTCTTTGTCTGGTCTAACTCTTCATTCTTCAAAGTGGCATGACAAAGAACCAGGCATCAAAGGAGAAGGAAATCCTGTAACACTAAGAGCCCCAGAGTTTCATCCTATTCTGGCATTGGCTTAAAGTTCAGGATCTCATCATCTCATTTAGGCCCAGGTAAAGGAAACTCCTTGAGTGCAGTTCTTTGAATGTGGTTCCTCCTAGTAGGAAAAATAGATGTTTTCTACTCACACGTCAAAATTTACAATGGGGTGACCAAAAAAAAGGATAATCATAATCTACATCTCTATTCCAAAAGAGGAGAAATGGAAGACACACAAGTTACTAATCCATAATAATTTCAAAAACCCCAGCAGGGAACATCTGGTCAACTCTTAATTAGGGCCCAGTCCTACCTGCCCTTAAAAGATTGAGGGTCTCTCTTTTCATTTTGTTCTGTCTCTGTCCCTTTCGATCTACGTCATTTAAAAAATGTTTTGGCTTCTTTTCTTGTCCAATTGTAATTCATGTCATTAGACACAACTGCACTCACAAATCTCTTACAAATAACCTTTTCTATCCCCGGGCTCCCTGTGAGGTTGATGTGGGTCTCTATTAATTTGCTCAGGCTGTCTGAACAAAGTGCCACAGACCAGGCAGCTTCAACAACAAACATTTATTGTCCGCAGTTCTGGAGGCCAGAAGTCCAAGATCAAGGCAGAGTTGGTTCCTTCTGAGGGCTGTAGGGAAAAGTCTGTTCCCTACCTCTCCCCTAACTTTCAGTGGTGTGCAGACAATCTTTGGTGTTTATGATTGATGCAGGCATCATTCTAATCACTGCCTTGACGTTCACATGTCTGTATGTGAGAGTCTGTCTCCAAATTATCTGTTTTATAAGGATTCCAGTCATGATAGATTAGGGCCGACCCTAGTGACCTCATTTTAACTTGGTAAAGAGAGTATCTCCAAATAAAGGCACACTCCTGAAGTACTGCAGGTTACTCCCTACAGCATAGGAATTTGAGGGAACCACAGTTCAACCCATAGCAGGAATACGTGCTTAGTATTCTTAGAAGCCCTCATTTATAACTAAAACCACCTATAAGGCATAACTTTAATACTCTAAAAAGCTAAACCTTTTCAAGGTCTTAAGAAGGGTCTTATAGCCATGCCCTGATTTTATGTTTACCCTGAGGTCATACTTTAAAGCACTGGATTTGAACTTTGCCTTGAGGCCAGTTCTTACTTCAGGAGCCTTTTGCAAGCTAGAGAGACCATTCCTGGCTTCTATATGCTTTCTAAATTCTGCTTAAAAACTAAACACTAAAATTTCCTCTTAGTTTCTCTCTCTTCTTAAATCCCTCTCTTCTCATAGGTAGCTAGAAAATGCAAGTTACCACTTTCTAGATTTTCCAACCTGCACAAGTATGTGAAATATTTTGCATATTTTCCATGCTAGCATAAGTAAAGAGCATTACCTACTGTCAAAACATAAAAATAGTCTTTTTTCCTCCAGCCTTTAATAACATTTTCCTATGCCCTCTCAGCCTTCATTAACAGGCTCCAGGAAGCCCTTCCAACTTGCACAGACTCTCTTGAGCTACTTCCAGCTTCCATTCTGCAACTTGTTCCAAGCCAATGTCAAACTCTGTGTTTTTTTGTCAGGATAGGGACCCATTTCCTGGTATCAAATCTGTTCCTCTTATCGGTTGCTGCATAACAAACCACCCACAAAATTAGTGGATTCAAACAACTGTTTTGTTATACTGCACACTTTTGTGGGTCAGGAATTTGGGCAGGGCTTAGCTGGCCAGTTCTTCTGCCCCACGTGACTTTAACCAGGTATTAACTGGGTAACTGTTCTTATCTGGGATGTCTAAGCTTTCACTAACATCTCCAACACTTTGACTGGGATGGTTGGAAAGGTGGGCTGACTGAGCCTTTCTCTCTTTCAACATGGTCTCAGAGCATCTATGTGGTCTTTCTTGCAGGCTAGCATTACTTCTTAAACAGTGGTTTGGGGTTTGGATAAAGTAAGATGGAAGCTGCTCATCCTCCTAAAGCCTAGGCCCAGAACTCAAATAGCATAATTTCTGCTATACTCTCTTGATCAAAGACGTCAGAGGCTAGTCCAAATTCAAAGAGAGTAGAAATTCTCTCAATGGCATTTCAAAGAATTGATAACCCTTCTAAATCTATCACAGCCTCTTATAAACAAACTTTTGAAAAAATGATCCTAATTTGAATATGCCATCTGTTTTCTGTGGAGACCTTGACTAATACAGTAATGGGTATCATAAGAGGCTTCAGGAAATGGATCTCTAAAATGAGATTTTGAATTTTAATTAATCATATATTTGAGGGTACAAAGTTAATCTACTTTTTACAGGAGGAAATGGGATATTAATTATCTAGTGCATATAATTACATCATGATTAATCACAATATCAGTGGTAGTGATATTAGATGCAAAGCGGGTAGAAGGCAAGGTATTGGAGGATCATCGAATGTGATCATTAGTTGCTATGGCAAGAATAGCAATTATAAACTTGTGGAATCATAAGTTTTCTAATAATGCTAGGGAGCATCTGTAAGAGCAAAGAGAAAATAAAATCTATGAATAACTCAAAATAGGTATGAAAACTTTAGGGCTCCAGGGTAACTTTGACAAAGTCCCTTATTTTCTGCAGTCACATGACAGAAATGACTTAGATCAAGTCCAGGGTCTGGGGATAAGAGTTGCAGACAGTAAGACAATAATGATGAAAGTTGCACCAATTCAATCTTGCCAAGTCTTTTAAACTAAGTCAAGGAAAAATATGAGATCCTGAAAAAGAGATGGAGATATTTGGGCAGACAAAAATGAAGCTGAAAGCTTGAGTCTACAAATTTTTCTGTAAACCCCTTGCTGTCAGAATCAGCTCTTTCCTCATTTAAGGAAAGCAGCTCTCTCTTTCAAAAGAGCCTTCCAAAATCTGTAACTGGGAGGTTGCCTTACAAATTCTTCTGTATCATCCTTTTGCTTCTTTGTATAAGAAAGGTTAGATCCTAACATAGCCTAGATTAAACAGTATAGGAAAAAAATCACCTATCCACCATAAAAGTTGTAAGATCTTACTTTAAGAAATTTAGCAGTAATTTTAATTTTAATGGAAGAATTTAATGCTGGCCCATGTCACTGATGACATTATATACCATTTGGATCCTTGTTGTATATTACATTATTGTCCCAAATTTTTACCCCTCCCGTTTTCTAAGCCTTTTGCCATGTGACTTTTGTGTTCCTTCCATAAAGGTAGAATATTTTTTGCTTCCTGTTGACATTAGACTCAGCCACATCGCTTACCCTGGCATGGCAGCAGAAATGACAGAACAGCTGTTCTGACCTACAGTTTAAGAGGCCTCATGTGCTTCTCCTTGGTATCTAGCTCATCTGCCATCACCAGAACATGCTCCCACTGGCACACTAAATACTAGGGAAAAGATGAGATAGCTGTGTAGCAGAGGCTGCACTTCAAAACGGACACCCTCAAGCTGACACAGGCCAAAGCAGAGCCACCCCAGCTGATCTGTAAACTTAGCAAGAAATGTTTGTCGTATAATGCCCTGATAGTTTGTGGTATTTGTTAGGTAGCATTACCAGGCAATATATTACTGATAGACTCAGTAGACCGAGAGAAAGTTAAGGGTGCTGTCATATTGGTACCATTTCTAAGGATGTAGTAGTCTGGAGCATGATGGAATATCCCTTTCAAAGTGAAAAATAAGTTGCCAAACCTGCTCTGTACACCATAAAGAAAGAGACAGAAGTATGTGGTGGACCTCTTAATATTTTAGCAGCAACATACACAGATGTTTCTGATATATGATGCTATATGTGATCCTAATAAAATATATGTTCTGCAGAATTGCACGCTAAATACAGCAGAGGCATTTTATGTTATTACTTGATCTTTCTATTCAAGTTTTCTCCCACTTTTATGCCCACGACTTTTTGCCAAGAGTGCCAGTAGTAGAGGATTTAAGTTTCAAGTAGTAAGGATTTAAGGAGGACCGAACTGATTCAACTCATAATGTAGAGGCTGATTTCCCTTCTAGGTTCTTTGGCTGATCTAATAATTAATTTGACATAAGACAGTTTAACAAGAGAAAAATTTAATTTCATAAGTATAGGAGCCTCCAAGACCTGAGAGATTCAAAGACAGTCAGGCAATTGAGGCTTATCTGCCATCCTTATCTAAGGAGAAGAGGGGAGGGGTCTGGGGTTTCAGAGGGGAGGAAGACAATTTACAGGAAGATGAGAAGAATAAATGTTTGGTAATCAAATGTTTGCCATGCCATGCAGATAAGTTTCTGATAGAAAAAGGCATCTCTAGTTTTGGCCCTCTATCTAAATTCTTTCAGGCAGTTAAAGAAGAGGTTAAAAAAGAAAAAAAAAAAAGCAACAGCAACAACAAAAAAACCCCCCCAAAAAACAAAACAAAACAACAACAACCAAAAACCTTTCCTGAGTCTATTGGGTCCTAGTTGCCTTCAGCTCAGAAATATCCATATGCCAAAGTGGTACAATTTGGGGTGACCATAATCTCCCTCACTGGAACAGAAACTTAACTTTTTTTTTTTAATTAAAAACTTGTCTCCAGATGAAAGACAGGGTGTTAAGCAATACAATGGTAAACTATAAAGGATGTCTTCACTTGCACTGCAGATTTACTCTTCACTTTTCTTCCTTTAGCTCGCTTCCTAGGTGATTGACTTGCACAGACATAGGGATGGACTTTCTTATTCTCTCTTCTGGTCTGCTTCAGCCAATGGGAGTCACTCCAGGAGATGAGAGGAAGAATGACATCTTTTTTATTCCCTGGCTTTCCTTCAAAGTTATTTTGGACTGTTTTGTTTGTTTTGTTTTATTTTACTTGACCAAGGCTTTTCTAAAGGTTGCCTCCTCTGTGGAATTATTACCTTCTGTTTCTGTTCACCATTTACTCTTCTCATCTTTTTGGGTGATAACAATTATCTTGGCTGCAGCATGCTGAATTACCAGTGTTGTTTTCCCCCTGACTGCACCTCTATAAATAGTCCCTTTGTAAATTAACCCTCTTCAAATTACTCTAAATTGACTGTGCCATTTGTTTTCTTACAGTAATTGGCTGACTCAACAGTCTACTCTATGTGTTTGATAAAGTGGCTGTTTGATGCCTTGACTATAAGCTTTTTATAGAAAGTGATCCCATCCTTATTTCTTTAGTTCAGAGTTAGCATTTAATAAGTTATGACTGAATAAATGAAAGAAGGAATACATGATGAAAATCATCCAAAAACATTTAGAATCAATGTTAGAGGGAAAATTTACATAAAGGACTACAAGCTTCTTATCTAGGGCTCTGGCTGACATCCCCATCATCCAAATAAATCTTTTTCTCTGCGTTCCTTCTCTTTTGATCCCCTGCCCTACTGGATAATCCCTACCTATGTTGAGTTTCAGGAGCTTATTCATCAGTTCTAACCTTACAGAGGAGTGAGATGTAAACCTAAGGAAAATCTGGATCATTGTGATTCTAACCTCTGCAAAAAATGCCATCATTTAAAAAAACCCCAGGTAGAAGTTTTAGTAGACCAAAATGTTCTTGTTCTTGGAAATAATATGGAGCTCAATAGTGTCACGTGAAGTACTTTTGTTCTGGAGGATGTTAGATATAACCTTGTTTGCGTTGTCACCACAATGTTGGAGAGTAGAGAATGTGATGTTTACAAGCAAAGAGACTCATGTGAGGACAATAAATCAGCCAACATCTCTGAGGAGCCAAAGACATAGTTAGGATGAGCTTTTTTCAATAAATATATTTCCAGAATTAGAGGTGACAGATGACCTAGACTTCTATGTATAGTAACAATGAAGAATTGGCATGATAGAAGAGCAGTCTGTGCATTGGCACTTTTATGACATTTGTCCCAAGAAATCTCCCCAACGCCCTTCAAGGAGAGGATATTTTGTGGGCCTCTGGCATTGAGCAAGTTGACTGCACTACTAATCAGGCATTCCCAGATTTCACACCCTCTCTTTAGATAGAATGCACAGAACTCATATTACCTGTATGGGGCTATAAGAGTACAACTTTGCTCCATCCAAAACATTTTAGGAGATGCTTCCATTTTTTTTTTTCCTTTTTTATATTGTCCTCATGAGAATTCAGTAAGAACAGAACAACTCCTTAGGAACTTTCAGGCTACTTTAGAGTGCTACACAGATCCAAAATATTTTGGATCAATACTCAAACTATTTGGGATTAAAAACCAAAAACCACAATAGAGGAGTTACAGAGCCCTTAAAATTATAGCACATATATAATATCCTTTGTGATATGCCATATTTGTTTTTCCCAAACATCACACTAGTCCAACTTTGTGTTGCCTTTGCTTCAGAGCATGCAGCAAGAATAATAAAAGCTTTTGAGATGGTAGTGCATTTATACTACACCTTTTAATGCCTGAACAGACTGAAATATATCTGAATTTAAAAGTCCAGCAGCAAGGGATTGTGTGGAATTAGGTGGGAGAAAAGTAGAAAAAAGTAGTAACAACAACAAAAAGAACAAAAAGAGAGAGAAAGAAAAAAGAGACAGGAAAAAGAAACAAAACGTTCTCTTCCCAGGTGAGAGAAATCTACGGAGAAAGACTCACCAGATTCAGATATTACATAATTAAGCAATTTCAATAGCCTTTTAAAAGATCCAACATAGTGGAGGATAAATATCAATGGAGCAAACAAAGCAGCGCAGTGAGGGACGGGGATTGGTGGTGTTAATTCAGATGGCATCTTGCTTGAGGGGACACAGTTAGACTCTCCCAGGTTCTCTCATTCTCGAAAGATTATCTAGAGACTCTCATCTCCTTTCTTCTTTCTTCCCTATTTAATGTGTGTTCTTACATGAAATCTTTAATGGTCTCAGGTATGGCTCTGATAGAAAATCTCACACTGGAATGGCAAAGTCCAAAAAATCACCATTAGAAAATTACACTCAAAGAAGATGACCCTTATTAACAGGATAACGTGGCCTGCACCTGAGGGTATTCAGGTCTCTATAAAAAGACCCCACAACAGGCAGTCAACCTCATAACCAACAATAAAAAGCAAGTTGTATGGAGCTTGGCGCATTAAATGTATAAATTAAATTAATAAGGAGTAACTGGCTCTTCTTTACAACTGTATTCTCCAACCAGAATAAGTCATTAAGTGAGGAATGGTTTAGATTGGAGATGGGAAAAGCTATGGAAAAGGGAGAAGGCAGAGGAACACTCGTTGAGACATGGGAAATTCAGAAGTAGTTAATGTAGATTCCTCCAAGAAAGTTGAGATGACAGAAAAGCAAGAACATAGAGCCAAAATTTACACGTGAAAGTATACAGAAGATCATCAGGAAAGAGTTCAGACAGTCACCTGGGAGAAGAGGAAACCAGAGCACAATTTTGCTTGTTTCAAATTTCAGTAATAGGGAAGGTAAATGAAGGCATGCATATGTTGAGATAGAATCAGTAAGGGAGACGCTGACTGAGGTGTTGAGACAATGAAAAGTAGCTATTCCAATTATTTTGATAGCATTTGGGAAATTTTCAAGTCTTTTTGGTGGAAATGCTCTACAGATGGATATTGTACTATTTATTTATTTATTTATTTATTTATTATTTTTTAATTTATTTGAGAGAGAGAGAGTGTGTGCGCATGAGCAGGGTGGAGGGGCAGAGGGTGAGGGAGAAGCAGATTTCCTGCTGAACAGGAAGCCCCACGTAGGGAGTGATCCCAGGACCCTTGGATCATGACCTGAGCCAAAGGCAGACACTTAACTGACTGAGCCACCCAGGCGCCCCCCGTCTTTTTTGTAATTTTTTTTAAATAGAATTTTATTGGCTTCAATTTTCAAAAAGGGCATTTTCTGACCTTGTCTTTTTTTCTGTTTTATCCTGTGGTCAAGCATAAAAGAAAAAATATCTGATTTATTCTTGTATAATTAGAATGGCATTTACAGAAAATTTAAATCACATCTATAATGCAATTAGGAGAACCATAATTATTAGTGGAATTTGGTTATAGACTAGTATATATATTGACAAAAAATATTGAATAAAATAAATATTATTATATTTTATTTACTTTTAACCAGGTAATATGGGTAATATCTATTTAACTATGTTTATCCATCTATCTATCTATCTATCTATCTATCTATCTATCTATCATGGTTAAAAGTAAAAGTGGTGTTGCCATACTTAAAAAATAAATTTGAAAAAATCATCCTGTAACTTGTTTTGACAATATTCTGCTTTTAGCCTTATATCATCTTCAATAAGCATTTCATTTACCTCATGAAAAACATATTTAAAGTAATGAGTACACAGTGTTTTAATTTGCATATGCAAATATGTTTAATCACTAGGAATAGCTGGCAGAAGGAAAGTGTATGCATGTAATTATTTCAGTGACTGCCCACTCCTTCAAGTTTATGGGAATGCTTTATAGAGGGGATTAGAGATTAATACTTTTTAACGGAAAGAGACTAAATTCTTCAACGTGGAAAATGACCATAATGATAATAATAGCTGTCAATTACTGAATAATTAGTGTTATGTGCAGTCCACATATTATTTCCATGCCACACAATACCTAAACAAGGAAGACATTATTATCCTCATTTCAGAGATGAAGAAACTGGAGTTCAGTGAAGTGAAATGATCAACTGAAGGTCATATTATCAAAGTAACAAAGCTGGGATGCAAACCAGATCTGTTTGACTCTAAAGGCTGACATCTTTCTGCTCTTCAAGGAAAACCTTCAATTAGTAATTCATGCTACCACATTCAAAAAAGTTTTCATTTCCTAATGCTTTATATTTAGTTTGCAGGTGGGGAGATGAGATTGCCAATGGAAAGTGGCATTTCAAAGAATAAGTGAACGTTGATAATACCACCTGTTTACATGGATACTAGGAGTAGATGTTTTTGATCCAATAAAATATGTAGAAAATGCCACATATGACTTATAAATTATTATAAATATATTATAAAAATTAAATATGAATAAATCATCAAAATGGTGTTCCTCTGCTCTGAGAATTTGTTCTTCCTTGGTATCAGTCCAATGGAAGGAAATGAAAATCTTTATGGATCAAGATGCAACTGTAGCTCCAAGACAATGCAGAAGGTACTGTGAGGAGCAAAGGAATGTGCTAATGAGCTTACCTTCCATTTAAAGAACTACAGAGAGCCAGGAGACATGTTCCAATACTCAGCAACCATTTTCTTTTATTATTTTTATGTATTATAAAAGTGGTAGTTAATATTAAAGAAAATAATTCAAAACCCAAGTTTTTAACATATCCTACATGTTTTTTACTTTCCTGAGAGTGTCATTTTACCAATCTTCACCACACAGAGCCATTTTCAGTCATTCTCAATGAGAAACATTTCCACAAGTTTATCTCTACATCGATTTGACTCCATGCCTCTTTACTTTACTATTTTCTGTTTCACAAATCATTCCCTAACCTTACATGAAGAACCATCATACTTTCTTTAAGACTTAGTTTTATTTGGAAGCTCTATATCTGACACACCAGTCTTTATTAACAGCCCTGTCTCTGATTTACAATTATACCTTATGTGAAAGCCTTCTTAACAACTGTCATATATTTTGTAACTGTTGTTGTTGTTTGTCTGACCTGCTGATCTGTCAACTTCCTTAAGTTAGAAGTTGTATTTTTTAAAATCTGATTCCTTAGTACCCATCATAACATAGGGCACATATTAGAATTCCAATAAGAATTCTTGAGTTAAAAGTTAAATGAATAAATAACATCAGAAAATATCTGCTGCCTACCATATTTTCCTTCTGCTTATTTAATTTCTATGTCCCTATAAATTTTTGTATAGTTTCAACTAGATGCATTCATTTGTTTTCATATTCCTTTGTATCATTAGCATTCATGCATATAGTCCAAATTCTGGTAACGTTATAACATATTTACTTGACAGACAACTAGATTCTATAAGAAATGATCAGGAAGAAGGCAACAGACTCTGACAGGCTTCCAGAAACTTGGGAAGCAAGAGTAAACATGCCAGTATCCTTTTGCTGCTCAGTGGAACAGTTATAAATCTGAACATCTAGAAATCATCAAAATCTCTCATTCAATATCTGGATAGTTTGGGAGTTTTATTGCTAATATATTTTTGCCCAGAGCCTGGGAACTTACATATGAAGATTTTTATTTTCTTTTCTCTTAATTATCTATAGGTTTATAGTCTCTGATTAGGACTATTTTAAAAGGAATGAGAAAGAAACAGAAAACTCTTAAAAAAAAATAGGGGGTGCCTGAGTGGCTCAGTCAGTTAAGCATCAGACTTCTGATTTCAGCTCAGGTCATGAGATCAGGGTCATGAGATCGAGCCCCACATCAGGCTCTGCTCTGGGTGTGGAGCCTACTTAAATATTCTCTCTCCCTCTGTGCTTCCTCTCTCTCTCTCTCTCTCATAATAGAAAGAAAGAAAGAAAGAAAGAAAGAAAGAAAGAAAGAAAGAAAGAAAGAAAGAAAGAAAGAAAGAAAGAAAGAAAGAAAGAAAGAAAGAAAGAAAGAAAGAAAGAAAAGAGAAAAGAAATATTTGTTCACAGATTCAGACGAGTAAAGAGGAAACTCCTTGTGTAATTTCTTCATAATCACCAAAAGAGGCCAAATCAATCTTAGGAATGTGACTCTTTACATTCCTGGTTAAGGTCCTCATTTTATCTCCATCTGTCATAATGGTGTCAAATCCTGTGAACATGTTACCTTACATGGCAAAAAGGGCTTTTCAGAGGCGATTAAGGATCTTGAGATGAGGATATGATTTTGTTTATCCAGCTGGGCCCAATATAATCCTAAAGGTCCTATCAGAGAGAGGCCAAAGGGTCAGAGATAGAAAGAGATGCGAAAGCAGAAGCAGAGTCAGAGTGATGTGATGTAGATTTGAAGATGTTACGCTGCTGGTTTTGAGATGGAAGAAGGGGCCAAAGCCAATAAATGCAGGTGGCCTCTAGAAGCTGGACAAGGCAAGGAAACAGATTCTCTCCCAGAGTCTCAGAGCCTAAAGTACTAGGAAGGCTTAGATGTCTGTTCTTGGAACATATAATCGAAAACCATGTACTTGAAGTCAACTACGTCTGCTTGAGGGAGACTTCAATCTCTAGCTATGCTATGCTCAGTAACTGGCACTGAACTTGCCCTTCTGCCATACACACTGGAAAACTGGACAAAACATACGAGGCAACTATTTCCATCCATTGAAAAAGCAGGAAGCCTGTATCTATAATTCTTGAAAGAAATTCGGGAATTTGCCCTGTTCTCTAATTAGGGGTATTTCCCCTACTGTGGAGCAAAGTGGAGAAGCCCAAGTAGAGGGACACTTTTGTTAAATGGAGGTAGAGGAGGTAGAAGAGATTAGATTTCTGTGTTGCTGAAGCAGTCAGAATTTGTGGGGCAGGATTTAGGAGAGCAGAAAGCTGCTGGGCTGTGCATGAACAGAGTGATACTCCTCCATTAAGCCCAGAAGAAAGGAGCTTCTATGAGGCTGAAACCTCAGTGCTCCAGCCAGAACAGAGAGACTTCAGGGGCCTTGGCCATTCAGTTGCAATACCAGATAGGTCATAATCTTTGGAAATAGGAAACATGTCGTAGAGATGGGCCATTCTTTAAGACTAAGAACAAAACCAAAAGAGACCTCCACAATGCTGACAAAAAACAAAAATAGACTTTGACAACCAAAAGAATCAGCCAGGGATACAACTGTCCGCCAGAATATAACATAATGCTCTTTAAACAAAACAATACAATTCTACAACATATTTCAATATTTAGCATAAAACATATCATTAGATATATATAAATGAGCTAGAAATACGTAAAAAGATGCAGAAAAAGTGATACACAATCAAAATAACAACAAAAAATAGACAATAGAAACCAGTCCCTAGAAGGCTCAGAAGTTGAATTTAACAGAAAAAACCGAAACCAAGAGTCGGATGCTTAGCTTAACCTACTGAGCCACCCAGGTGCCCCTCACTTCACCCCCCAAAAGTTCTTTCTTTGAAAAGAGCTCAAACCTGTTAAGCCTCCAAACAAGACAGATGAAGAAAGAGATAAAAAAATAAAATACTAATGTTAGAAATAAAAGATATTACTATTACTTAGGAATAAAAAAGATAATGGTTGAATATCATGAACAGTTTTCTGTTAATAAATTTAAAAAGTTACAAGAAATGGATAGAATTTTTTAAAACAACTTATCAAAACCAACACATCTAGAAATAGGAACTAGGAATGCTCTTTATCTGTTAAAGAAATTAAATTTGTAATTAAAATAAATTCCAATACGTAAAACCTCCAGGGCCAGAGAGTTTCACTAGTGAATTGTGTTAAAGGAAATACTGCTCACCTTACACTTTACTCTATTTCAAAAAATAGAGGAGGAAGCATACTTGACAACTCTAAGCCAGGGAAACAGATGAGGACATTACAGGAAACAAAAATTATAGACATAACACCCTCATTATTATTGATGAAGAATAAACTTAAAATATTAGAAAACCAATTACACAATACATAAAAGGATACAAAATATATAATCACGTAGGGTTTAAGCCAGGAATATAATTAATGTTGGAAAGTTATTCAGGGTAGTAATCTACATTAACAGGTTAAAAAAAAAATCATATGATAATCTAACAAGATGTAGAAAAAGCATTTGACAAAATTCAACATGCTTTCAAAACAAAATATCTCAGTTTCCTGAACTGAAACTTCTTCAGTCTGAAACAGAGCATGTAAAGCCTATAGCTAACACTATACTTAAGGCAAAATACAGCAAGCTGTCCTTGTAAGATGAATAACAAGAAAACAAATGTCTACTGGTATCACTTTTATGCAACCTTGTGCCACAAGTTCCAGCTAGTTCAATAAGGCAAGAAAAGTAAACTAAAGGAATTACAGTTTGGAAGGAAGAAGTAAAATTGTTTTTATTTGCAGATGATATGATAGTGTAGGTAGAAAATCCCAAGGTGGGGGGACTACTAAAATTAAATCATAGTATTTAACAATACTACAAGATACGATCTCAATATACAAAACCAATTATATATAAAAATCAATTATAGTTCTATATATTAGGAATAAACAATTTATAACAAGGAATTTATAATATTCAAAAGCATTTAGTACTTAGGGATAAATTTAATAAAATACTTTTAAGAACTCTACATTGAGAACTATAAAACATTCTTTTTTGTTTGTTTGTTTTTTATTATGTTATGCTAATCACCATACATTACATCATTAGTTTTTGATGTAGTGTTCCATGATTCATTGTTTGTGTATAACACCCAGTGCTCCATGCAGTACGTGCCCTCTTTGATACCCATCACCAGGCTAACCCATCCCCCCACCGCCTTCCCCTCTAGAACCCTCAGTTTATTTCTCAGAGTCCATAGTCTCTCATGGTTCATCTCCCCCCTCCGATATGCCCCCCTTCACTCTTCCCTTCCTGCTATCTACTTCTTCTTTCTTTTTTTAACATATAATGTATTATTAGTTTCAGAGGTACAGGTCTGTGATTCGACAGTCTTACACAATTCACAGCACTCACCATAGCACATACCTCCCCAGTGTCTATCACCCAGCCACCCCATCCCTTCCACCCTAAAACATTTCTGATAGAAATTAAAGACAACCTAACTGAATAAGAAGGTACTCCATATTTATGGATTGGATGTCCCAATAGTATAAAGATGTCAATTATCTTAAATTGGTTTTTAAATTAATTAAAATACGAATCAAAATCCCAGCAGGATTTTTTTTTTTTTGTAGAGATTGTCAAGCTGATTCTAAAATTCATATGGAAATAGAAATCACCTAAATCAGACAAAATGGCTTGGATGAAGAAAAACAAAAGATTTATACTACCTGACTTCAAAATTTATGACAAAGCATTGTAATAGCAATCAATATTAGGATGTGGATTACATGGACCAAAGCTCATTGTACTATACTCATAAGATATATGTAGTTCACAATTAGATTTTATCTCAATAAGAAAAATATTGAAAGCCATAAAAAGTAAATTATAAAGACACACAAATGGCTCTGTCTGATTCCTATTTAACCTTTATATATTTGTGCAGTCACCTAAATGTCCTGTTTATTTCTTAATCTACAATAAAAATGCATATTATCAAAAGTTGTTGAAATTTATTCACAGAATTGAAAATGCAAATCCTCTTCCAGTTCTCATCCAACTGATAAACTCTTTTTAGATGATATTTCCTTTTAGCCTGACCCAAGAATATGAGATGATAGGCATGAAAGCCAGCCTCCCAAATTGTGCCTTCCATTAAGTCCGAATCAACAATAGAACTGGGTCTAAGATTCTAAGACCTGGCTATCTACCCTGGATGGCCCTATTTAAGTTGGGCCTGGGCTTTAGGAATAGTGTCTGAAATGTTAATTTGTTTGCTGGCCTAGAGGGGCAGAAATGGGGTACAGTGGGATATGCTAAGGATTAAATATTATAATATATGTAGAGTATTTATCAGAGTTTATGACACAGTGGAAACTAAATATCAGCTTTTATTGTAGTTATAGGAACTATTTTCATCTATAAGTAGTTCACATTGTGAAAGGAATTGTAATGTAAACTAAAGCTGAGGAGGAAAGGAAGACCTTGTAGGATAGGTGAAACCATTTTGCATTTACCTAAGGTCAGTGGCCTGAGCAGATTCCCCTTTTAGAAAGATCACCTTGTCAGCTCTGTGATGGACAGATCGGAAGGGACTGGAATTAGAGGCGGAGTAACATAGTAAGTGACAATTGCAGAAATACAAGCCATACTTAAATCTGACTAAGCTGGTAGCTTCAAGCAGGTGGATATAATAATTGTTAGGGAGGCAGAACCATTATGATAATCATTAGGAACTGGAGTTTGATAGTGATAGAAAAAAGTCTACACGTGTTTTCAGATTTCTGGTTTGGATGTTCTATGCCACTGTCAGCTTGAGAATGAGCTCAGATAACCAGTTTATCTGTGGGCCTTTTCAATTTTTAAGTAACATGGACCTGAAAGACTCAAGAAGTCTTTAAATGTGAGACATCCAAGGAGAGATATTCAGTAGGCAAATGAGAATATGACTGGAGTTTTGGAGTGAATCCAGAGTTAGTCATAATCTAATTTCTTTTTTAAATTAAGCTGCTGTGTCTCCCTAGCAAAGGCACGGGTAGGACACATCACCTACTATCTGGCTTCCATCCCATGAATCTTCTGAAACCCTTAAGTCGTATAGAGGTAATTTCTTCCCTGTATTCTAAGATGCAGTTTCTGCTGATGGGGACCAACATCTTCATGAAATTCATGTCTGGCCATTCACCCTACTGCTCTTCCCTAATCTGTGTTTGACAAACATTTCTTAGTCTCTCATTTTATCTACTCTGTGCTCCTATTCAACAGTGATGTTCCTATTCTGACCCCTCTTTTTCCATGTATACCGTTTCCTTCACTTCCACGCTTTCAGTGATCACACACATATACAACTATAGGCTTTAGCTCAGTGCTTTTCCCAAAGTTATAGATTAAAATTTTTTTAACTGATTACTTAGTGCTTCTTCCTCTTCTTCAGTCTACAGGCACCTCACCCCATTTGGCCCATCTTAAATTAAGCCCACAATCACCTCCCAAACCATTACTTCTACTCTTTCCCTAATCTAAATTAATAACATTTTCCTAGCTGTCCGAAACAGCTATCTCAACATTCATCTTTCTCTCCCACCTCCCATAGGTCATTAAGTTCTGACCTATCTTACCCCTTAAATCCTTGATGTCAGCACACTTTGAGATATACCTCAACTGGTCTCTTTGCTTCATCTTCACTAATTCTCACAATGTGATGCCTGAGTCAGCAGCAGCAGCTTCATCCAAAGAACTTGCTAGAACCCTTACTGAATCAGAAACTCTGAGGGTTGAGCCTAGTAATCTGGATTTCAGCTCCAGGAGATTCTGATTCATGCTACTTTCAAGCACAAACAGGGCAGCTATTACCAGCCTAGTATCTCAGTGTTCTCAGTTAAGATTCAGGCAACCTAGATTTAGTGCATGTGAGTATGCATAAAGATTTCACCATCTGTATTTTAATTTCCTCATCTGTCAGTTAAATGGGTTCGATCAGATAATCTCCAGGATAGCTACAAGAATGTTTCTGAATGCTTTCTAGGTGATAAACCCTGTGCTAAGGGTTTGCATGCATTAACTCATTTAGAACTAAGCAAGAATACATTGAGTTAGTCATTATTTTATCCCATGATATGTATGAATAAACTGAAGTATAGAAAGATCATTTCGCAAAATCACACAACCACCAAATCAATGCAGGACTCAAATGAAAGCTAATACCAGTGAGCATTCCCTTAACCTTACACTCTCCTGTTTCCAAGGGTCTCTAGTCTATGGAAAGAGTAAAGGAAAGAATTGCTGAGACCAGTAAAGCATTGAATATAACATAGGTATCTCATATATATATATAACTATCTCACATATAATATATAACATCTGTCTCACATATAATTAATATTGTATAATAAAGATAATATTATGATATAATTAATATAGCATATCATTTTAAATTATATATAATAAAATTATATATTACTTATATAATATATTACATATTATAACAATATGTTGTCATTAATATATTATATTATTATTGTTATAAGCCAAACCAAGCCATGCCAAACAAAGTGAAATAGTCTCATGTTTTGAGGGGCACTAAACTGTTCAACTCAGAAAACTGGAAAATTGGACCATGGTTGATATGCAGTTCCAGGGGCTTGATTCCCATTGTTTTTCCCACAGATAAATGTACTTGGTGAGTATTTCTCTAGATAAATATGTCACCCTGAATATTTAAAAGTATACTTAATCTCTCCTAGTAATTAGTCTGAAGATATGTACTTCTGGATTGAGTTAATGAATTTAAAGAGTTTGTTAATTTTTGTGGAGAAACAAGGGCAAATTTGTGATTTTCAGAGGTTGAAATATAAAAAAGGCATTGGAACATTTTTGTAGCTCAAAATAAAGAACAGTGGGTGAATAGTTCAGGAGAGGTATATTTGCAAAGTTAAACGGGTATTTTTTTCCCTGCAAACACAGTATTTCTTTCAAGAAATTATATATATGTGTGTGTGTATAGCTTTATATGTCTCTCCCTCCCTCTCTCTCTCTCTCTCTCTCTCTCTCTCTCTATATATATATATATATATATATATATATATAGTCAGTTAGTTAGTTGAATGCTGAAAATCTTTCCTACTCAGCCTGTGCTCCCTAGAGGGTACCCCTCTCCTTGGCTGAAAACAGCATTTACCAGTTGCTCAAGCCTGACACCCAAAACTAATTGTGGACATATTACTTTTCCTCTCCTAGAATATATGATCTACCACCAGCTTGGAAGCTCTTACTTCCCAATGTTTAAATCCAGACAATTTTCTATTTCTCTACTGCCACTATAATAATCCAAAATACTGTTACCATTGGCCTAGGCTTTTGCTCTACTCCCTAATATGTTCCTATTGAGAATTACATTATTTTTTTTAAAACACAAACTTTCTTACATAAAACCAGAGAGTTGTAGATTAATTCTCTATTGCTGTTGTAACAAACTCAGCAGGCTAAAACTATACGAGTTTATTCTTTCATAGTTTCTGTTAGTCAGAAGTCCAGAAGTGCTCAACTAGGTCCTCTCCTTAGGGTGTCTCAAGGCTGAAATCAAGGTATTGGCAGAGACAGAAGATGCTTACAGTTATCCAGGTAAAAAAAGTGATAGTTTGAGGAGGGAAAGTTGGGGAATATTTTACAGAAGATAGAATTCTTAGGAACCTTGTAACAGGGTTATTCATTACAGGTAAATTAGGCAACCAGGCAATGATACTCAGTTTCCAAAAACATAAGTCTGGTTTGACTAGATTCAAGCATGCTGTGCATTCCTTGTGGAATACAATATGGGACTTTCACTTTGCAAATGCCCCATACATCTTTCTGATATTTCCTTATACAGTGTAAAATCTAACCATTCTGAACCTCTCATCATTCCTTGAAGAAATGGATAAAATGGATGACTCATATATTTGTACCTGGAACATAATATCCTACCTCTACCTAGAAAATTAAAAAAAAAAAAAAAAGCCTTCTCAATGTCACCTCCTCTATGAATCCTTCCCTGTGGACCCCTCAGATAAAGCATTCACTTCCATTTATGGGCTCCCAAGGCACTCTGTTTATATCTGTTATCACATGACTCAAATAATAATTGATATAGGGCTAGGATTGTGTATATCTGTACTTCTCTATTGTATTAGTCAGGGTTCTCTAGAGGAACAGAGCAAATAGGATAGATAGATTATTGACAGATAGGTAGATAGATAGATAGATAGATAGATAGATAGATAGATAGATAGATATTATAAGGAACTGGTTCAACTAATTATGGAAGCCGAGAAGACCCACAACCTGTGGTCTGCAACCTGGAGTTCTTGTCCAAGACTGATGGCCTGAGAATTAGGAGCGCCAATGGTGTATGTACCAGTCTGAATGAGTGCAAGAAGAAAACCAATGTCTCACTTTGAAGACAACCAGATGAAAAGAGAGGATTCTTTCTTACTCAGCCTTTTGTTCTATTCAGGCCTCCAACTGACTGGATGAGACCTACCCATATTGGGGAAGGCAATCTGCTTTACTCAATCTACTCATTTAAATGTTAATTTCATGCAGAAACACCCTCACCGACACACTTAGAATGATGTTTAACCACGAACCATGAGAGACGATGGACTCTGAAATACAAACTGAGGGTTCTAGAGGGGAGGGGGGTGGGGGGATGGGTTAGCCTGGTGATGGGTATTAAAGAGGGCACGTTCTGCGTGGAACACTGGGTGTTATGCACAAACAATGAATCATGGAACACTACATCCAAAACTAATGATGTAATGTATGGTGATTAACATAACAATAAAAATGTAAAGGAAAAAAATAAAAATAAAATGTCCCATGCTCTCCTAAATTGGGAGGCATGCATTTGTGAAACAAACAAACAAAAAGAATGATGTTTAACCAAATATCTGGGCACCCCATGTCCCAAGCAAGTTGACATAAAATTTGCCATCACATCCATTGACACTGTGATTGTCAAGTTAGGGATAACTTTATTCCCTGACAGTGCCAAGTATGTAGGAGGTGTTCAGTAAATATTTGTTAAATAAATAAATACATGTTATTAATACTATCAGCTCTCCAGCCATTTTGGATAGCCACAAAATGTACCATGAAACATGAACTCACTGGGTAAGAAAATCATCTAGCACTGATCTGCTTGCTGGTTTTAGGGCTGCATGTTTCCCAAATGCACCACAGCTGACAATCTTAAAAATCGAACAAGGAGAACAGCTACTTTGTCCCATAAAATGCATTTACGGGATGAATAAATAAAACCTCCATTAAGGAAAGATCTGCGAATGTGCATGCTGACCACATACTCGATTGAACTGCAGCTTCTTCATCAATCTAGTCTTTTTGTTTTGTTTTCTCTGGAATGGTGCAAAACTCTGTCAAAGGATTCTGGAATCCCTCCGGAGTTTCAGTTAAGCTATCTTCCAGTCCACTCATTTACAAGGAATTCTTGAGAAAATAATAAGCCTTCTCGTTCTCGTCGTCCTCCCCCTTCTTCTCCCCCCCTCTCTCATTCCCTTTCTTCTCTCCCTCTCTTCCTCCCTCATTTATAGAGATGATTATTATAGGGTGTTATGGCAACCAAATAAGTCACAGCAGAAAAAAAATCAGAAACCTTTCGGAACCAACCATTACCCATCATCCCATATTGTGCTGTCTAAATACTCTCAGGAAGGTCTTCTCCAACCTGCAAAAGCCCTCCTTAAACAAAACTGGCTTTTGTAGATTTGATTTATAGTAAGGTAATTGGTGTGCATTATGATCCTGAGATTTAGGGACATAATTATAATCTGGAGTAGACATTCAAGAGTATAAATAAAATGAAAAGAGAGAGGTAAAGTCTACGAATTGTACATTAATATGCTAAGTTAATACACTGCCATATAAAGGAAACTGCCAGCCAGGATTATGCTGAGCCCCAAACAATGAGCCCTTGCATCTTCCTATAGATTTGTTGAACAAAAATGTTATTCTATCCCCATAAAGCCATGTCAAAATAAAATACAAAATAGTCCTTGTTTGAACAGTATGGAACACTGAGTTTTATCACACTGGGCAAATATTACTAATGAATTATCAGGATAAACTGCCTCTTCAGCAATTGGCGGCTTTCATGAAATATTTACATATACCATGTAGAGTGGGAAAGGAAGTAAAGCATCGACAGCTTTCTCACAATGTACTGAGCCAGATAGAACTTCGTTTCTTGGTTGCTGAAAAAATTAATACTTTACCATGATGCATAGAACCATAGAACTTAGAGAGCTAGAAGATGATGAGTAATAAATTAGTCCAAGTACTACATTCCATAGATGAGGAATCTGAGGTTTAGAGCTAGAATGAGAGTCATCGTAGGTTAAAAAAATTATATACATATAATACATATGATCTAGAATGAATATATATTCATTAAATCCATATTAAATACATCCACATATATTAAATATATTCATATATATGTATATATTTGTATATATTATCTATTCATATATATTATCTATTTGTATATATTATATTTTCATATATATTATATGTAGAGAGAGAAACTAATATGAGAATTGGTCCTTTTGGTAAAAACCTAATTTTTTTTCCTATGCTTTTAATCACTCAAATGCTACCTTAATTTTGCTTTTCTAGTCAAAGGATGACTCATGTAGCACATCCAGAAAAAAGGAGTGAGTATATAGATGCTCAGGAAATTCCGGACTTGTTTTCTGACAGATTGTACCATGTTATATCTCACAGAATAGCAGGGAGGGGGAGGGTTTATAGGTATTGGTCCATTAAGAGTTGGATAAAAGAAAAAAGAAACCTGATCATATCATGTCTATTATGATAATCAAAATAAACATCTGGCCCATCAGTAGACTGAAAATGTACTATATATTTTATGCAATAGAAGAAATACACATAACTGAAAAAAAGTCACAAAGAGTATTCATATGCTATGTTCCTAAGGTGAACACACTCCCAATATCTTTGCCAGACCTACCAAGAATCAGATTCACTTGATGTTTTCTGTGGTCCCCCACCTCAATGTACAATTAATAGAAGTCAATAACTCATATTTAAATTAGTAACATTTAGGATTACAGAAATTAAAAGCAGATTAATTCTTAGTAATTTCTCCCCCTCTAACTCATACATGACCCGGGTAGGTATTCACACAGGTAGTTCCCTCTTAAGTATTATTACTGATCTAGGTCAATTAGTTCCTTCCTACTGTTTACAATTCCAGTATATATATCTCTTACCTCTTTCTTCACTCCAGGACTTTGCCAGTTATTTAAAAATCTGGGAGAATGAAAATTCTGTAGCATCTGTTGTGGAAGAAGATGGGAAGAGCTCATAAACCCAAATAATTGACCGATTGAGAACATTGCTTTAGCATGGGGCAGAGAACTGTGGAGCCAAAATTTCCATTAATATGAGTATGAATGGATGCTTCATTTTGCACACCATACTGTATCACTGTTGACACTCATCCCTCCAAGGCTATAGGATGGAGGCTTCCTTCTCATAGAGACAGAGCACCACTCAGTGCAATGGCCCTCTATACTGTGAGACTAAATTATCCTTGCTCTGGGAATGAGATCATTTAGAATGTCACATAGGCACAATGAAATAGAACTTTTTCCATCCCTTGTTCCAGAAGAGAGAAAAAGACTAGTCAAACTCCTGAAAAATATCAATATAAATTTAGGAAGAATTAAAAGAAGGCATACAAAAATGAAAGCAGTATAGAACCTTGGCCTTTTTGCCCTCACTGGACTAAGTGCCAACAATGGATATAAAAGAAATATGACAGGAACCCATCAAGGTCTAGAGGTATACATGTGTATGAGGGGGTCTATAGTACTAGTTACCAGGTAAGGTATGAGATTAGTAGTTTCACAGATACTCATACCTTTGAGCAAGAGTGACTAAGCAATGACAGCTTATACTTAAACAGTATTTACTGTGCTAGGCACCATTTTAATTACTTTATACATATTCACTAATTTAATCCTCATAGCACCATATGTGTGGAATTGTTATTTATTTATTTATTTAGAGTTGGATGATTGTTTAATTAAAATTAAACCAGATCCAAAGGGTAGGTTAATTACTGCAGGTCTTGATCAAGAGGCATTAATAAGAAAGCAAGAGCTAAATTGGGAAACAAAACAAAATCATACAGTATAAAACAAACAATGAGCAAAAACACATTTTACCTGTAACCTCTCTAGCAAAGGGATGTGAAGATTTGCTTTTATTTCAGCATGTCAAACAGTAGCCTGAGACAGATCTGGGAACATCCCCATCCCCCACCCCCCACTGGCTAAGGGAAGCTTTCCAAACCCTATTGTACTAGGATGCTTTTTTTAAAAAAATTTTTATTGTTATGTTAATCACCATACATTACATCATTAGTTCTTGATGTAGTGTTGCATGATTCATTGTTTGTGCATAACACCCAGTGCTCCACGCAGACTGTGCCCTCTTCAATACCCATAACCAGACTAACACATCCCCCACCCCCCTCCCTTCTAGAACCGTCAGTTTGTTTTTCAGAGTCCATTGTCAATCATGGTTCATCTCCCCCTCCGACTTACTCCACTTCATTCTTCCCCTCGTGCTATCTTCTTTTTTTTTTTTAACATATGTTCCATTATTTTTTCAGAAGTACAGATCTGTGATTCAACAGTCTTGCACAATTCACAGCACTCACCATAGCACATACCCTACCCAATGTCTATCACCCAGCCACCCCATCCCTCGCAGCCCCCAACACTCCAGCAACCCTCAGTTTGTTTCCTGAGATTAAGAATTGCTCATATCAATGAGGTCATATGATACATGTCTTTCTCTGATTGACTTATTTCACTCAGCATAACACCCTCCAGTTCCATCCACGTCGTTGCAAATGGCAAGATCTCATTCCTTTCGATGGCTGCATAATACTCCATTGTGTACATATACCACTTCTTCTTTCTCCATTCATCTGTCGATGGACATCTTGGCTCTTTCCACAGTTTGGCTATTGTGGATATTGCTGCTATAAACATCGGGGTGCACGTACCCCTTCGGATCCCTACATTTGTATCTTTGGGGTAAATACCCAGTAGGGCAATTGCTGGATCATATGGTAGCTCTAATTTCAACTGTTTGAGGAACCTCCATACTGTTTTCCAGAGGGGTTGCACCAGCTTGCATTCCCACCAACAGTGTAGGAGGGTTCCCCTTTCTCCGCATCCTGCCAACATCTATCATTTCCTGACTTGTTAATTTTTGCCATTCTGACTGGTGTGAGGTGGTATCTCACTGAGGTTTTGATTTGGATTTCCCTGATGCCGAGCGATGTTGAGCAATTTTTCATGTGTCTGTGGGCCATTTGGATGTCTTCTTTGGAAAAATGTCTGTTGATGTCTTCTGCCCATTTCTTGTTTGGATTATTTGTTCTTTGGGTGTTGAGTTTGATAAGTTCTTTATAGATTTTGGATACTAGCCCTTTATCTGCTATGTCATTTGCAAATATTTTCTCCCATTCTGTCCGTTGTCTTTTGGTTTTGTGGACTGTTTCTTTTGCTGTGCAAAAGCTTTTTATCCTGATGAAATCCCAATAGTTCATTTTTGCCCTGGCTTCCCTTGCCTTTGGCAATGTTTCTAGGAAGAAGTTGCTGTGGCTGAGGTCGAAGAGGTTGCTACCTGTGTTCTCCTTTAGGATTTTGATGGACTCCTGTCTCATGATTAGGTCTTTCAACCATTTGGAGTCTATTTTTGTGTGTGGTGTAAGGAAATGGTCCAGTTTCATTCTTCTGCACGTGGCTGTCCAATTTTCCCAACACTATTTGTAGAAGAGACTGTCTTTTTTCCATTGGACATTCTTTCCTGCTTTGTCAAAGATGAGTTGACCATAGAGTTGAGGGTCCATTTCTGGGCTCTCGATTCTGTTCCATTGATCTATGTGTCTGTTTTGGTGCCAGTACCATACTGTCTTGATGATGACAGCTTTGTAATAGAGCTGGACGTCCGGAATTGGGATGCCGCCAGCTTTGCTTTTCTTTTTCAATATTCCTCTGGCTATTCGGGGTCTCTTCTGGTTCCATACAAATTTTAGGATTATTTGTTCCATTTCCTTGAAAACAGTGGATGGTATTTTGATGGGGATTGCATTGAATATGTAGATTGCTCTAGGTAGCATTGAAAAGTTCACAATGTTTGTTCTTCCAATCCATGAGCGTGGAACGTTTTTCCATTTCTTTGTGTCTTCTTCAATTTCTTTCATGAGTATTTTATAGTTTTCTGAGTACAGATCCTTTGCCTTTTTGGCTAAATTTATTACTAGGTATCTTACGGTTTTGGGTGCAATTGTGAATGGGATCGACTCCTTGATTTGTCTCTCTTCTGTCTTGTTGTTGGTGTATAGGAATGACTGATTTCTGTGCACTGATTTTATATCCTGCTGCTTTACTGAATTCCTGTATGAGTTCTAGCAGTTTTGGGGTGGAGTCTTTTGGGTTTTCCACATACAGTATTATATCATCTGCAAAGAGTGAGAGTGTGACTTCCTCTTTCCCGATTTGGATGCCTTTGATTTCTTTTTGTTGTCTGATTGCTGTGGCTAGGACTTCTAATACTATGTGGAATAGCAGTGGTGAGAGTGGACATCCCTGCCACGTTCCTGACCTTAGGGGAAAAGCTCTCAGCTTTCCCCATTGAGAATGATATTCGCTGTAGGTTTTTCATAGATGGCTTTTATGATATTGAGGTATGTACCCTCTATCCCTATACTCTGAAGAGTTTTGATCAAGAAAGGATGCTGTCCTTTGTCAAATGCTTTTTCTGCATCTATTGAGAGGATCATATGATTCTTGTTCTTTCTTTTGTTAATGTATTGTATCACGTTGATTGATTTGCGGATGTTGAACCAGTCTTGCAGCCCAGGGATAAATCCCACTTGGTCATGCTGAATAATCTTTTTAATGTACTGTTCGATCCTATTGGCTAATATTTTGGTGAGAATTTTTGCATCCATGTTCATCAAGGATATTGGTATGTAATTCACTTTTTTGATGGGGTCTTTGTCTAGTTTTGGGATCAAGGTAATGGTGGCCTCATAAAATGAGTTTGGAAGTTTTGCTTCCATTTCTATTTTTTGGAACAGTTTCAGGAGAATAGGTATTAATTCTTCTTGAAATGTTTGGTAGAATTCCCCTGGGAAGCCATCTGGCCCTGGGCTTTTGTTTATTGGGAGATTTTTGATGACTGCTTCAATTTCCTTAGTGGTTATGGGTCTGTTCAGGTTTTCTATTTCTTCCTGCTTCAATTTTTGTAGTTGATACATCTCTAGGAATGCACCCATTTCTTCCAGGTTATCTAATTTGCTGGCATAGATTTGCTCATAATATGTTCTTATAATTGTTTGTATTTCTTTGGTGTTGGTTGTCATCTCTCCTCTTTCCTTCATGATTTTGTTGATTTGGGTCATTACTCTTTTCTTTTTGATCAGTCTGGCCAGGGGTTTATCTATCTTGTTAATTCTTTCAAAGAACCAGCTCCTAGTTTCATTTATCTGTTCTACTGTTCTTTTGGTCTCTAGTTCATTGATTTCTGCTCTGATCTTGATTATTTCTCTTCTCCTGCTGGGTTTAGGCTTTATTTGCTGTTCTTTCTCCAGCTCCTTTAGGTGTAGGTTTAGGTTGTGTATTTGAGTCTTTTCTTGCTTCTTGAGAAAGGCTTGTATTGCTATATACTTTCCTCTCAGGACTGCCTTTGCTGTATCCCAAACACTTTGAACAGTTGTGTATTCAATTTCATTGGTTTCCATGAATTTTTTTAAATTCTTCTTTAATTTCCTGGTTGACCCATTCATTCTTTAGTAGGATGCTCTTTAGCCTCCATGTATTTGAGTTCTTTCCGACTTTCCTCTTGTGATTGAGTTCTAGTTTCAAAGCATTGTGGTCTAAAAATATGCAGGGAATGATCCCAATCTTTTGGTACCGGTTGAGACCTGATTTGTGACCTAGGATGTGATCAATTCTGAAGAATGTTGCATGGGCACTGGAGAAGAACGTGTATTCCGTTGCTTTGGGATGGAATGTTCTGAATATGTCTGTGAAGTCCATTTGGTCCAGTGTGTCATTTAAAGTCTTTATTTCCTTGTTGATCTTTTGCTTAGATCATCTGTCCTTTTCAGTCAGGGGGGTGTTAAAGTCCCCCACTATTATTGTATTTTTGTCAATGTGTTTCTTCGCTTTTGTTATTAATTGCCTTATAAAATTGGCTGCTCCCATGTTAGGGCCATAGATATTTACAATTTTTAGATCTTCTTGTTGGATAGACCCTTTAAGTAGGATATAGTGTCCTTCCTCATCTCTTATTACAGTCTTTGTTTTAAAATCTAATTTGTCTGATCTAAGGATTGCCACCCCAGCTTTCTTTTGGTGTCCATTAGCATGGTAAATTGTTTTCCACTCCCTCACTTTCAATCTGGGGGTGACTTTGGATCTAAAATGAGTCTCTTCCAGACAGCATATCGATGGGTCTTGTTTTTTAATCCAATCTGATAGCCTGTGTCTTTTGATTGGGGCATTTTGCCCATTTACATTCAGGGTATGTATTGAAAGGTATGAATTTAGTGCCATTGTATGGCCTGTAAGGTGACTGTTACTGTATATTGTCTCTGTTCCTTTTGGATCTATGCTGCTTTTAGGCTCTCTTTTTGCTTAGAGGTCCCCTTTCAGTATTTCTTGGAGGGCTGGTTTCATGTTTGCAGATTCCTTTAGGTTTTGTTTTTCCTGGAAGCTTTTTATCTCTCCTTCAATTTTCAATGAGAGCCTAGCTGGATATAATATTCTTGGCTGCATATTTTTCTCGTTTAGTGCTCTGAAGATATCATGCCAGTCCTTTCTGGCCTGCCAGGTCTCTGTGGATAGGTCTGTTGCCAATCTCATATTTCTACCATTGTAGGTTACATATCTCTTCCCCCGAGCTGCTTTCAGGATTTTCTCTTTGTCTCTGAGACTCGTAAGTTTTACTATTAGATGTTGCGGTGTTGACTTATTTTTATTGATTTTGAGAGGGGTTCTCTGCCTCCTGGATTTTGATGCCTGTTTCCTTCCTCACATTAGGGAAGTTCTCTGCTATAATTTGCTCCAATATACCTTCTGCTCCCCTCTCTCTTTCTTCTTCTTCTGGGATCCCAATTATTCTAATGTTGTTTTGTCTTATCATATCACTTATCTCTCGAATTCTGCCCTCGTGATCCTGTAGTTGTTTCTCTCTCTTTTTCTCAGCCTCTTTATTTTCCATCATTTGGTCTTGTATATCGCTGATTCTGTCTTCTGCCTCATTTATCCTAGCAGTTAGTGTCCCCATTTTCTTTGCACCTCATGAATAGCCTTTTTGCTTTCAACTTGGTTAGATTTTAGTTCTTTTATTTCTCCAGAAAGGGTTTCTCTAATAACTTCCATGCTTTTTTCAAGCCCAGCTAGTATCTTTAAAGTCATGATTCTGAACTCTAGGTCCTACATCGTACTAATGTCCGTATTGAGTAGGTCCCTCGCTGACCGTACTGTCTCTTGTTCTTTTTGCTGAGGTGATTTTTTTGTCTTGTCATTTTGTCCAGAGGAGAATAGATGAATGGAGAACAAAATGCTAATAGGTTAACAACATCCCCAGCAAATATACTCTATACAAATCAGAAAAGACCTGAAACCAGGGGAAAAGAAAGGGAAAGAAAGAAAGAAGAAAGAGATAAGAAAAAAAAATGAAAGATAAAAGCAAAAACAGAACAATACAAAAAAACAGAATATGATCAAATATGATCAGGCTAGTGCATAGGTCAGTGCCACACACTAGATTATGGGCATATTTTGGTCTGTTAGAAAAAAGTGCCTCCTAAAATTTTAAAGGAAGAAAGACTTATATATGTACAAAATAATGATACAATGAAGGGATGAAGGATGACTCTAAAGATGAAAATTATAAAAGATTTTATACTAGGAATTGATAAGTTAAGATGTTGTTTGAAAAAAGAAAGAAGATTTAAAAAAAAGGGGGGGAGAGAATATGATCAGGCAGGAGACTAGAACAAAGCCATATACTAGTGATTTAGGGTATATTTTGATCTGTTAGAAGAAACTGTATCTCAAAATTTTAAAGAGAGAACAACTTATATATATATATATATATATATAAGAACAACTTATATATATATATTATATATATATATATATGCCAAAAATAAGGGTAACTACTATGAAGCGATAAAATATGACTCTAAAAATGAAAAATAAAAAAATCTTTTTTTAAAAAAAGGGATTGATAAGATGTTGGTTGAAAAGGGAAAAAGAAAAATTAAAAAAACAGTTAAAAAAATTAACTTTGAAAAACTAATGGATCATGGTAAAAAAAAGCCATGAATTCTATGTGCACTATTCCCCTAGCGCTGGAGTTCTCCCGTTCTCCTTGATCGGTAAACTTGGTCTTGGCTTGCTGGCTGTTTGTGCTGATCTTCTGGGGGAGGGGCCTGTTGCTGCGGTTCCCAAATGGTTTTGCCGGAGGTGGAATTGCCCCACCCTTGCTGGTCCGGGCTAAGCAAGCTCCTGGGTTTTGCTCTCAGGAGTTTTTGTTCCCTGCAAGCTCTTGGTATAGCTTTGGAGGACCAGGGTGAAAATGGTGGCCTCCCAATCTCCACTCGGAGGAGCTGAGAACTCAGGGCTCCGCTCCTCAGTGTGCCCCCAGAGAAAAGCAGTCACTCCCATCTCCCCGGTCTCTGGCCGCACTCCGTTCTCCCCCAGCCTGTGACCAAGTGTTTCTATCTCTGGCACCCGACCCCATGTGGAGCCTGCAAACCCAGCAGATCCCTGCGGTGCACTCCCACGCCGCTCCTCCCCGGGGGAGGGAGGGGAGTCTCCCCAGCTCTGCTGCTTGTTGGGTCCCTGCTAGAGGAGCAGTGGCATGACTGGGCCACGGATCACAGTTTATGGCAACCCCGAGCAGAGAGCCTGCGCCTTGGCTCCGTTTCTGCAGCCGGCTTCCCTGCTCTGATACCTGGGAGCTCTGCCGCACTCAGGCACCCCCAGTCTTTCTGTGACCCCGAGGGTCCTGAGACCACACTGTCCTGCGAGGGTGCCACCCCCCATTTAGCCACTGGAGCGACGTCCCTCGGCAGAGCCGGCTTCTAAATGTTCTGATTTTGTGCTCTGTGCTCTATCACTTGCCAGAAGAGGGCGACGGAGGTCTCCTCCCCTGCCATCTATCCTCCTGAATATCACCTCGGATTCACTTCCCCGCAGGTCCTACCTTCCAGAAAGTCGTCGCTTCTCTGTTCAGAGAGTTGTTACTACTCTCTTCTTCGGTCTCCTGTTGAGTTCGTAGGTGTTCAGAATGGTTTGATCCCTATTCAGCTGAATTCCTGAGACCAGACGAAATCCAGGTCTCCTACTCCTCCCCCATCTTGCTCCACTGCCTGGAATTGTTATTTTGACTTCACAAATAATGGACTGGAGATACAGTTAAGTAACTTCCTTAAGGTCACACAGTTAGTAAATGGAGAAGTTGGGATTTGGAAGCTAGCCTATGCTGTAATTCCCCGATGTTTACATTGTTAGAGTGAGTCCCCAGACCACTGCCCCTGTCCTTTATGGAAGGGGATACCAAAGGTTCCCAAGGGTTGCAGCTGTGAATGGCAGTGGAGAATGTGGATCTATTGTCTTCCCAGAGATGACCAGGATATTGGCAGGACTAATACCTAGCTGGTGTGCCCAGTATTTCTCAGCTGATTATTAAAATTGAGATCCTTCTGACTGACAGAAAAACAGCAGCTGCCCTAGGGCCCTGAGTGCCTCCCACTTCCTAGCCCCTCCCTTAGCACCATTCTGAGAGGACTCCCCATAAACCATGAAATAAAGGGTTATAACAGGCACAGACTCCATTCCAGTGCTCTGGCCAGCATCTATCTGCTCTGGTTGTCAGTAGCTGTATCATACCAGCTGGAGTACTGTTTTGAATATAGCTCTGCATACCAGACAAAGTGAGGTTCTTTAGAGAAATGCTATGATAGATTGCTTGTCTTGAGCTGCAATGAGCTTCCATCTCAATCTCTTAGATGATCCCTAAAGCAGAAGGAGCTAAACTGGAAACAAGTCTGTTTTTGAAATGCCCACCATTACCCATCCATCTCCACCAGTAACAAGGATCTCTTGTGCTATGAGTACATGAACTATGGGCTAGCACTGGGCATCCTACCAGCACTCAGGGAACTAGTCCCTCTAGAGAGCCAATTCTGAAAGCTAACCCTGGGCCTAGTCCTCACTGTTATGACTGGCAGTGGTGGCCACTTGATGCCTAGGAGAGATCAGTGACTGGTGAAAAGGGGGTATCAAGTATGGAGAAGCATAGAGCTGAAACATTTATATATCCCAAGTTGATGGAGATTTACCGGCATAGATCACATCACCTGGCAGTTTCAAGACTAAATCTCTTGGCAGAAAGCAGGTGGGGTGCTAATAGAAAGCACTTACATTTGTTTCATGTTCAAGAGTCTAACTGTTAAAATAGTATTTCTCCCACTCATGTTATATATTATGAAATATCAGAGATGGAAGGAATAATGGAAGTGATTTAGGCAGACCTCTGACCCTTTAAGAAACTTTTTCTATAGCATTCTTAAAACATGGCCATCTAGCCACATTAAATAATTCCATAAAGAGGGAGTCACCATTTTACAAAGAAATACTAATTTTTAGAGATAGGTATGCGTTAAAAGTCTTCCTTATATTTGCACAGTGTACTATAATTCACAAAATGCTTTCATCCACATTATCTCATTGTCTCATCATTACAGCCTATGTTGGGGTTCAGGGTCATCATTTAAGACATCTACTCCAATTGTCAGAATTTGGGAAATAGAAAATATAGACGATTAAGTGAATATATTCTGACCTCAGTAGAGTACTCCCAAGAATTAAACAATGATCTTCCTGTGATTATTTTCTTCCCTTAAATTTCTCCCTTCTGAATAAAAGCAAGATGTAGCAAAGCTTCCTCCTCACCATTAACAATCCACTTAACTGAAGGTTCAATTAAGATTTTTCTCTATTACCAGCCGTTATTGGTCCATCCCCTCTTACCACCTCTTAATCCTTATTCATGTTTCAGACTTTACTAATGAAAGAAGAGAAATATCTGTCCCCTAGAGCGCACACACACACACACACACACACACACACTCATTCATTCATCCATCCACACCATCAAACTGTTTGAAAACTATCAATTCCCAGTACTTGAAAATTTACTGTATAGACATGTATTTGGTTTAATAATGGACTTTTAAAAATGAAAACACTTCTAGGTGTGTCATTAACCTTGGTGAGCACTTTATAATTTAAACAAATTCTTCTACTTTTTTGGTAGCAATTATATATTTAAATAGGAATTTGAGTTAGGGAGTAGAACAGGGAAAAGAAAGAGTAGAGAGAGGCAAATTTTCACCATAAAGTCCTTTGGGCAAGGGAAGATGTAGTTTGGGATATTTTGAAGCTAGGAAAAAGGAAAGGAGTGACAGAGTAGAACATGGGAGGGGGAGAATCAGAGACAATCTGCCATCTTGGCAATGATAACATGGGCAAATTCTGGTATAAAACTTCTAAACACAGGCATTCCTCAGATATATTGCATGTTTGGTTCCAGACCACTGCAATAAAGTGAATATCACAACAAAGCGAGTCAAATGAATTTTTTTTTATTTCCCAGTGTATATAAAAGTTATGTTACCATACACTGTAGTCCATTAAGTGTGCAGCTACATTACATCTAAAAAAGAGTGTGCATACCTTAATAAAAATACTTTGTTCCTAAAAAGGGCTAACCATCATTTGAACTTTCAGGGAGTCATAGTCTTTTTGGTGGTGGAGGGTCTCACCTTGATGTTGATGGCTGCTGACTAATCAGGGTGGTGGTTGCTGAGGTTTAGATGGCTGTGGCTATTTCTTAAAATAAGACAACAATGAACTTGGCCACTTTGACTCTTCCTTTCATGAGCAATTTCTCTGTAGCTTGAGATGCTGTTTGATAGCATTTTATCCACAGTAGAACTTCTTTCAAAATCGGAGTCAATCTTCTTAAACCCTGATGGCACTTTATCAACTAAGTTTATGAAATATTCTAAATCCTTTCTTGTCATTTCAACAATCGTCACAGCATATTTACCAGGACTAGATTTCATCTCAAAAAAGCCACGTTTTTTGCTCACCCATAAGAAGCAACTCCTCATCTGCTGGGCTTTTATCATGAGGTTGCAGCAATTCAGTCACATCTTCAGGTTCCATTACTAATTCTAGTTCTCTTTCTATTTCCACCACGTTTCTAGTTACTTCCTCCATGAAGCCTTGAATCTCTCAGTCACTCATGAGGGTTGTAATCAAATTCTTCCAAACTCCTATTGATATTGATATTTGACCTCTTCTTATAAATCGTGAATGTTCTTAATGGCGTCTAGAATGGTGAATCCTTTCCAGAAAATTTTCAATTTATTTTTCCCGGATCCATCAGAGGAATCACAATGTATGGTACTATAGCCTTACAGATACATTTCTTAAATAATAAGTCTTGAACGTCAAAATTATTCCTTTGTCCATAGGCTGCAAAATGGATGTTATGTTAGCAGCCATGAAAACATTAATCTCATTATATATCTCCATCAGAGCTCTTTAGTGACCAGGTGCAAGGAATCTTTTCTTCACAGTAGGTCTCAATAGTGGGCTTAAAATATTCAGTAAACTGTGTTGTAAACAGATGTACTGTCATCCAAGCTTTGTTTGTTCCATTTATAGAGCACAAGCAGAGTAGATTTAACATAATTCTTTTTTTTTTAAGATTTTGTTTATTTATTTGACAGAGAGAGAGAGTACAAGAAGGGGGAGCAGCAAGGAGAGGGAGAAGCAGGCTCCCGCTGAGCAGAGAGCTGGACATGGGGCTCGATCCTAGGACCCTGGGATCATGACCTGAGCTGAAGGCAGATGCTTAACCAATTGAGCCACCCTGGCACCCTGATTTAATAATTAAGGGCTCTAGGATTTTCAGATTGTAATTGAGCATTGGCTTCAACTTCAAATTTGAAATTTTGAAGACAGGCATTGGCTTCTCTCTAGCTATGAAAGCCATAGCTGGTATCTTCCAATATAAGGCTATTTCATTTACTTTGAAAATCTGTTGTTTAGTATCACCACCCTTATTAATTATCGTAGCTCTTCTGAACAACTTGCTATAGCTTCTATGTTAGTACTTGCTGCTTCTCCCTGTACTTTTATGTTATGAAGACACTTCTTTCCTTAAACTTTATGAACCAACCTCTGCTAACTTCAAACTTTCCTTCTGCAGCTTCCTTACCTCTCTCAGCATTCATAGAATCGAAGAGTTAGGGCTTTGCTCTGGATTAGGCTTTGGCTTAAGGGAGTGTCATGACTGGTTTGATCTATCTAGACCACTAAAACTTTCTCCATCTTTGCAATAAGACTGTTTTGCTTTCTTATCATTCATGTGTTCACTGGAGTAGTACTTTTAATTTCCCTCATAAACTTTTCCTTTACCTTCATGATTTGGCTAATTGTTTGGCACAAGAGGCCTAGCTTTTGACATGCTTTCCTCACTAAGAATCATTTCTAGCTTTTGATATAAAGTGAAAGACATGTAACTTTCCCTTTCATTCAAACCCTTAGAGGCCATTGCAGGTTATGAATTGGACTAATTTCAATATTTTTGTGTCTCAGGAAATAGGGAGGCCTTGAGAGAGGGAGAGAGAATGGGTAACAGCTGGTCGGTGGAGCAGTCAGAACACACACATATCATTAAGTTCACTGTCTTACATGGGTACAGTTTGTGGGATCCCAAAACAATGACAATAATAGCATCAAAGATCACAGATCACACATCACCATATCAAATATAATACTATTCAAAAAGCTTGAAATATTGTGAGAATTACTAAAATGTGACACAAAGTGAGCAGATGTTGCTGGAAAAATGGCACCAATAGACTTGCTTGAGTTGGGGTTGCCACAAACCCTCAATTTGTAAAAAGCACAATATCTGCAAAGCCCATTAAAGCAAAGTGCAATAAAACAAGATATGCATATACTCAGCAGCATTCACTGGACATTTCCCTCAAGAGGTTTAAGGTCTAAATGGGGGGCTAGAAGCATGACTAAAAGTAATTAAAAAACACATAGCCTACACCATATGTCTGAACAATTAGAACAATAATTTGTTAAATGATAACATGTCCAAACTAAAAGACTTCGGAGAAGTTCTAGTAAAAAAGATGAGCATATATGAACAGAAAATAAAAGAATATATTCTGTATAAGGAACAACTCATGAGTAAAAACTTGACTCCAATTATATCTCCATCCTTTATTCATCCATCCAATCTATATTTATTGAGTTCCTACTATGTGCAAGGCATGATGCTGTTAGTGTCTGAAAAGAGTTGTGGACCCACCAGGCAGAAATGGAGAAAGTTTTCAGAGAGATGGTGAAAATACTTTGGAATGCTTATTGCCACACCACCTCAAGAGGCCTTTGAAAACCAGACTAAACACTTTGAATTTCATCCATTAGGCATTAGGAAGCAATTCAATATTTCTTTTCTTTCTTTTGAGAAAGGACCCCATACCTAAACTTCTTTCCTTAAAAGAATCCTGTTTTAAACTTACAGTCTTAAGGTGGAGATATTCTGAAGAAACCATATTATTTCCTTCTAAAAATGTAATGTTCCACTCTTTAAATGGCATTTTCAGAGAAGATTTGAGTAAAATGAATATTGCCAAAAGGAACCTATAATTCCCTAAGGAAGCAATATTAATTAGAGAAATATGTGCCTCTGAATTCATCCAATTTGCATTTCATTTTATGGTTTATTTTTTGCAAACAGTTTACTAAATGATTGCAGTTGCAGATGGTTAAATTATTACCATCAGATGGCTGCCATGGCTGACATTACAGAAAAGGATAGAATCTGGTTCTTCATAAATAGAAGAAAATAAGTCTCTGGCTTAAAAAAAAAGTGTGTCTTTCCACTATGGCTGGACTTTGATGGCAATGAGCCCAATATAAAGTAAGAAGGAATCGATCTTTTGGAAGGTCCAGATTGGCCAAGAATGCCTGCCAAATCAAATTTCTTCTTTGTATCTAGAAAGCAGCTACCCCAGCTTTTGTGACTTCTTTAACAAGCCTGGGTGTTACAGACTTTGGAGTTAGGTGGGCTTTATAAGAGGATGCTAGATCCCAGGTCTAGCCAATACTGGCCATCATAACCAACCATTCCAGTTTGCCCAAGACTATTCTTGTTTTAGCACTGAAAGTCCCCCATTCTAAGAAGCCCCTAGGTATTGGGCAGACAGATATAGTGGATCCTCCAACTCGTGGCTCACAATCTTCATGGACAACCGATGCCATTTATTTATTTATTTATTTATTTATTTATTATTTATTTATTTATTTATTTATCTATCTATTTATTTATTTATTTTTGTGAGAGCAAAGATAAAGTGTTTCCAGAAAATGATGTAGATCATCCATCTTCCATGTATCAATAAAAACTGGGCTTCAGCATAATCTTTTAAAATCTAAAATATGCTGGGCTGTGATTATTGTTTTATTTTTATAATTACAAGCAAGTGAAAGATTTTATATGTGAATGCTATCAACTAACATTATTTGGGTTAAAGCATCATTTTAAAAGATTTCACATATTAATAGGTAAAGTCATTTTTAATGATCTCCATTTATACAAAGGCATTTATAACTGTAAAATAATTGCATGCGATAAGCAACTGAAGTTAGGTTTCATTCCAAATGAATGTCAATGCAATTCACCTAGATACAGACAGACAGTACTAAATGAAGCACAGGTTTTCAATATTTATTGAACATTCAATAGATTCTTGTTAGACCTTTTCTCTGTTCTAGACTCTGCTGGTCTTGGCAGTGATAGTGGAGAATGAAAATGTATAAAGCCTCAATAATCATAACTATGCTAAGATTAAGAGAGATGAAGCATGGGTATCTCTGAGAGAACTGAGGGGAAGAAGCCAACTGGTTGGGTATTGATGTGGTTGTGGATGTGGGTCATAAGGAAGAAGAGGGAGATTCCTTGGAGAAAACAACTTTAGCATCTGCAGCATGTGTAATACTACAAGGTAGTTAGGAAGTATAATCATCAGGCCTCGGCAATAAATTCATTGACTAAGGATATGATGTGGAGGGAAATATTAAGTACCTTCCAAATTTTTGGTCTTGAGCACTTAGGTGTATGGTGGGTTGCTTGGAGATAAGAGATCAGTGCAGGAGAAGAGTGAATTTCCCTTTAAAATTTAAAGGTTAATTGATACCAATGGCAAAGTGAGCAGGTTGGTTCAAGGGTTGCCCAGAGTAATGAAGGATGGTGAGCTCTATTTACCTGAATAGTAATGCTCATGTTTCTGAGAACATACAATATGGCTAAAACAAAATGAATGAGTAAATGAAAAACTACTCTTAACAGATTACAGGAAAGGTGATAGGGCAGTGTCTTACACTGCATTGACAGATGAATAGTACTCAGAATGAGGAAATTAATATATTCTACTCTGCATTTTTAGACCTCCCCTAATCAAATAGTTGTTCATCAACTAGCAGCTTTAGCATCTCAGGTCAGCTTACTAGAAATGAAAAGTCTAGGGCCTCACCCTACCTAGTGAATCAGAATTTATATCCTAATAAGACCTTCCAGTGATTAGAACATTGAGAATTAAGAAGTGCTGCTTCAGGTCACACTTAAAATACTTTTGCAGATGGGCGGAGCAAGATGGCTGAGGAGTAGAAGACCTGGAGTTCATCTGGTCTCAGGAATTCAGCTGGATAGGGATCAAACCATTCTGAACACCTAAGAACTCAACAGGAGATCGAAGAAAAGACTAGCAACAACTCTGAACAGAAAAGCGACCACTTTCTGAAAGGTAGGACGTCTGTGCAGAGAAGTGAGTCCGAGGCGATATTCGGGAGGATAGACGGCGGGGGAGGGGGACTCTGACGGCCGCTTCTGGCAAGTGATAGAGCCACGGAGCACAAAATCAGAACTTTTAGAAGTCGGCTCCGCTGAGGGACATCGCTCCGGTGGCTAAACAGGGGGTGGAACCCTCACAGGACAGTGTGGTCTCAGGATCCTCGGGGTCACAGGAAGACCGGGGGTGCCTGAGTGCGGCAGAGCTCCCAGGTATCAGAGCAGGGAAGCTGGCTGCAGAGATGGAGCCGAGGTGCGGGCTCTTGGCTCGGGGTTGCCAAAAACTGTGATCGGCGACACAGTCGGGCCACTGCTCCTCCAGCAGGGACCCAACAAGCAGCAGATCCAGGGAGACTCCCCTTCCTCTCCCAGGAGGAGCGGTGCGGGAGCGCACTACAAGAATCTTCTGGGTCCTTGGAGACTCAACACGGGGTCGGATGCCAGAGATAGAAACGCTCGGTCACAGGCCGGGTGAGCACAGAGTGTGGCCGGAGACCGGGGACATGGGAGTGACTGACTGCTTTTCTCTGGGGGCTCATGAGGAGTGGGGCCCCGAGTTCTCCGCTCCTCTGGGGCGGAGATTGGAAGGCCACCATTTTCATTCTCACCCTCCAAAGCTGTATGGAAAGCTCACAGGGAAGAGAGCAAACCTGAGCAGATTACATAGCCTAGACCGACAAAGGTGGGGCAATTCCGCCTCCAGCAAAGACATTTGGGAACCAAGGCAACAGGCTCCTCCCCCAGAAGATCAGCAAGAACAGCCAGCCAAAACCAAGTTTACTGATCAATGAGAAAGGTGGAACTCCAGCACTAGGGGAATACTGCACATAGAATTCATGGCTTTTTTACCATGATTCATTAGTCTTTCAAAGTTAATTTTTTTTAACTGTCTGGTTTTTTTTGAATTTTTCTTTTTCCCTTTTTCAACCAACATCTTATCAATCCTTTTTTTAAAAAAAGCATTTTTATTTTTCCTTTTTAGAGCCATATTCTCTCCCTTCATAGTAGTTACCCTTATTTTTGGCATATATATATATATAAGTTGTTCTCTCTTTAAAATTTTGAGATACAGTTTCTTCTAACAGATCAAAATATACCCTAAATCTCTAGTGTATGGCTTTGCTCTAGTCTCCTTCCTGATCACATTCTCTCCCCCCCCCTTTTTTTTCTTTCTTTCTTTTTGATTGTTTTAAATCCTCTTCTTTCTTTTTTCAAACAAATTCTTATCTTATCAATTCCTTTTATAAAATTTTTTATAATTTTCATCTTTACAGTCATATTCCATCCCTTCATCGTATCAACCCTTATTTTGTACATATATAAGTCTTTCTTTCTTTAAAATTGTGGAAGGCACTTTCTTCGAAAAAAACAAAATATACCTAAAATCTAGTGTGTGGCATTGATCTATACACCAGCCTGATCATATTCTGTTTTTTCTGTTTTGTTCTGTTTTTGTTTGTTTTTATCTTTTTCTTTTTCTTTTTCTATTTTCTTTCCTTCCCTTTCTTTTCCCCTGGTTTCAGGTCTTTTCTGATTTCTTTAGAGTATATTTTCCGGGGACATTTTTACCCTCTTAGCATTTTGTTTTCTCATTCATCTATTCTCCTCTGGACAAAATAACAAGATGGAAAAAATCACCTCAACAAAAAGAACAACTAGTACCGTCTGCCAGGGACCTACTCAATACGGACATTAGTACAATGTCAGACCTAGAGTTCAGAATCATGATTTTAAAGATACTAGCTGGGCTTGAAAAAAGCATGGAAATTATTAGAGAAACCCTTTCTGGAGAAATAAAAGAACTAAAATCTACCCAGGTCGAAATCAAAAAGGCTATTAATGAGGTGCAATCAAAAATGGGGGCACTAACTGCTAGGATAAATGAGGCACAAGAGAGAATCAGTGATATAGAAGACCAAATGATGGAAAATAAAGAAGCTGAGAAAAAGAGAGATAAAAAACTACTGGATCACGAGGGCAGAACTTGAGAGATAAGCGATACCATAAGACGAAACAACATTAGAATAATTGGGATCCCAGGAGAAGAAGAAAGAGAGAGAGGGGCAGAAGGTATATTGGAGTGAATTATAACAGAGAACTTCCCTAATTTGGGGAAGGAAACAGGCATCAAAATCCAGGAGGCACAGAGAACCCCTCTCAAAATCAATAAAAATAGGTCAACACCCTGACATCTAATAGTAAAACTTACGAGTCTCAGAGACAAAGAGAAAATCTTGAAAGCAGCTCAGGAGAAAAGATATGTAACCTATAATGGTACAAACATTAGATTGGCAACAGACCTATCCACAGAGACCTGGCAGGCCAGAAAGGACTGGCAGGATATATTTGGAGCACGAAATGAGAAAAATATGTAGCGAAGAATACTATATCCAGCTAGGCTGTCATTGAAAATAGAAGGAGAGACAAAAAGCTTCCAGGACAAACAAAAACTAAAGGAATTTGCAAACACGAAACCAGCCCTCCAAGAAATATTGAAAGGGGTCCTCTAAGCAAAGAGAGAGCCTAAAAGCAGCATAAATCAGAAATGAACAGAGACAATATAAAGTAACAGTCACCTTACAGGCAATACGATGACACTAAATTCCTATCTTTCAATAGTTACCCTGAATGTAAATGGGCTAAATGCCCCAATCAAAAGACACAGGCTATCAGATTGGATTAAAAAACAAGACCCATCAATATGCTGTCTGGAAGAGACTCATTTTACACCCAAAGACACCCCCAGATTGAAAGTGAGAGGGTGGAAAACCATTTACCATGCTAATGGACACCAAAAGAAAGCTGGGGTGGCAATCCTTAGATCAGACAAATTAGATTTTAAAACAAAGACTGTAATAAGAGATGAGGAAGGACACTCTATCCTACTTAAAGGGTTTATCCAACAAGAAGATCTAACAATTGTAAATATCTATGCCCCTAACATGGGAGCAGATAATTTTATAAGGCAATGAATAACAAAAGCAAAGAAACACATTGATGACAATACAATAATAGTGGGGGACTTTAACACCCCCTCACTGAAATGGACAGATGATCTAAGCAAAAGATCAACAAGGAAATAAAGACTTTAAATGACACCCTGGACCAAATGGACTTCACAGACATATTCGGGAACAATCCATCCCAAAGTAACAGAATACACATTCTTCTCTAGTGCCCATGGAACACTCTCCAGAATAGATCACATCCTAGGTCACAAATCAGGTCTCAACCGGTACCAAAGGAATGGGATTATTCCCTGCCTATTTTCAGACCACAATGCTTTGAAACTAGAACTCAATCACAAGAGGAAAGTTGGAAAGAACTCAAATACATGGAGGCTAAAGAGCATCCTACTAAAGAATGAATGAGTCAACCAGGAAATTAAAGAAGAATTAAAAAATTCATGGAAACCAATGAAAATGAAAACACAACTGTTCAAAATCTTTGGGATACAGCAAAGGCAGTCCTGAGAGGAAAGGATATAGCAATACAAGCCTTTCTCAAGAAACAAGAAAGAACTCAAATACACAACCTAACCCTACACCTAAAGAAGCTAGAGAAAAAACAGCAAATATAGCCAAACCTAGCAGGAGAAGAGAAATAATAAAAATCAGAGCAGAAATCAATGAAACAGAAACCGAAAGAACAGTAGAACAGATCAACGAAACTAGGAGCTGGTTCTTTGAAAGAATTAACAAGATTGATAAACCCCTGGCCAGACTTATCAAAAAGAAAAGAGAAATGACCCAAATCAACAATATCATAAATGAAAGAGGAGAGATCACAAACAACACCAAAGATATACAAACAATTATAAGAACATATTATGAGCAACTCTATGCCAGCAAATTAGATAACCTGGAAGAAATGGATGCATTCCTAGAGATGTATCAACTACCAAAACTGAACCAGGAAGAAATAGAAAACCTGAACAGACCTATAACCACTAAGGAAATTCAAGCAGTCATCAAAAATCTCCCAACAAACAAAAGCCCAGGGCCAGATGGCTTCCCAGGGGAATTCTACCAAACATTTCAAGAAGAATTAATACCTATTCTCCTGAAACTGTTCCAAAAAATAGAAATGGAAGGAAAACTTCCAAACTCATTTTATGAGGCCACCATTACCTTGATCCCAAAACCAGACAAAGACTCCATCAAAAAAGCGAATTACAGACCGATATCCTTGATGAACACGGATGCAAAAATTCTCACCAAAATACTAGCTAATAGAATCCAACAGTACATTAAAAAGGATTATTAACCACAACCAAGTGGGATTTATCCCTGGGCTGCAAGTTTGGTTCAACATCCACAAATCAATCAACGTGATACAATACACTAACAAAAGAAAGAACAAGAATCATATGATCCTCTCAATAGATGCAGAAAAAGCATTTGACAAAGTACAGCATCCTTTCTGGATCAAAACTCTTCAGAGTATAGGGATAGAGGGTACATACCTCAATATCATAAAAGCCATCTATGAAAAACCTACAGTGAATATCATCCTAAATGGGGAAAAACTGAGAGCTTTCCACCTAAGGTCAGGAACGTGGCAGGGATGTCCAGTATCACCACTGCTATTCCACATAGTATTAGAAGTCCTAGCCACAGGAATCAGACAACAAAAGGAATTCAAAGGCATCCAAATTGGCAAAGAAGTCAAACTCTGACTTTTTGCAGATGATATGATACTTTATGTGGAAAACCCAAAAGAGTCCACCCCAAAACTGCTAGAACTCATACAGGAATTCAGTAAAGGGGCAGGACATATAATCAATGCACAGAAATCAGTGGCATTCCTATACACCAACAAGACAGAAGAGAGAAATTAAGGAGTCGATCCCATTTACAATTTCACCCGAAACCATAAGATACCTAGGAATATATCTAACCAAAGAGGCAAAGGAAGTGTACTCAGGAAACTATAAAATACTCATGAAGGAAATTTTGGAAGACACAAAGAAATTGAAAAACATTCCATGCTCATGGATTGGAAGAACAAATATTGTGAACTTTTCAATGCTACCTAGACCAATCTACACATTCAATGCAATCCCCATCAAAATACCATCCACTTTTTTCAAAAAAATGGAACAAATAATCCTAAAATTTGTATGGAACCAGAAGAGACCCAGAATAGCCAGAGGAATGTTGAAAAAGAAAAGCAAAGGTGGCGGCATCTCAATTCTGGACTTCCAGCTCTATTACAAAGCTGTCATCATCAAGACAGTATGCTACTGGCACAAAAACAGACACATAGATCAATGGAACAGAATCGAGAGCCCAGAAATGGACCCTCAACTCTATGGTCAACTCATCTTTGACAAAACAGGAAGGAATGTCCAATGGAAAAAAGACAGTCTCTTCTACAAATGGTGTTGGGAAAATTGGACAGCCACATGCAGAAGAATGAAACTGGACATTTCCTTACAGCACACACAAAAATAGACTCCAAATGGTTAAAAGACCTAAACGTGAGACAGGAGTCCATCAAAATCCTAAAGGAGAACACAGGCAGCAACCTCTTTGACCTCAGCCGCAGCAACTTCTTCCTAGAAACATCGCCAAAGGCAAGGGAAGCCAGGGCAAAAATGAACTATTGGGATTTCTTCAAGATAAAAAGCTTTTGCACAGCAAAAGAAACAGTCCACAAAACCAAAAGACGACCGACAGAATGGGAGAAAATATTTGCAAATGACAGATCAGATAAAGGACTAGTATCCAAAATCTATAAAGAACTTATCAAACTCAACACCCAAAGAACAAATAATCCAATCAAGAAATGGGCAGAAGACATGAACAGACATTTTTCCAAAGAAGACATCCAAATGGCCCACAGACACATGAAAAAGTGCTCAACATTGCTGGGCTTCAGGGAAATCCAAATCAAAACCTCAGTGAGATACCATCTCAGATCAGTCAGGATGGCTAAAATTAACAAGTCAGGAAACGACAGATTTTGGCGGGGATGAGGAGACAGGGGAACCCTCCTACACTTTTGGCGGGAATGCAAGCTGGTGCAACCCCTCTGGAAAACAGTATGGAGGTTCCTCAAACAGTTGAAAATAGAGCTACCATACGATCCAGCAATTGCACTACTGGGTACTTACCCCAAAGATACAAATGTAGGGAACCGAAGGGGTATGTGCACCCCGATGTTTATAGCAGCAATGTCCACAATAGCCAAACTGTGGAAAGAGACAAGATGTCCATCGACAGATGAATGGATAAAGAAGAGGTGGTATATATATATATATATATATATATATATATATATATATATACACACACACACAATGGAATTGTGTATATATATAAAATTGTATATATATATAATTGTATATAATTGTATATATATTATACACACACACACACACACACACACACACACAATGGAATATTATGCAGCCATCAAAAGGAATGAGATCTTGCCATTTGCAACGACATGGATGGAACTGGAGGGTGTTATGCTGAGTGAAATAAGTCAATCAGAGAAAGACATGTATCATATGACCTCACTGATATGAGGAATTCTTAATCTCAGGAAACAACCTGAGTGTTGTTGGAGTGGTGGGGGGGGTGGGAGGGATGAGGTGGCTGGGTGATAGACACTGGTTAGGGTATGTGCTATGGTGAGCACTGTGGATCGTGCAAGACTGTTGAATCACAGATCTGTACCTCTGAAACAAATAATGCAATATATGTTAAGAATAAAAAAAAAGTAGAAGATAGCAGGAAGGGAAGAATGAAGGGGGCAAGTTGGAGGGGTAGACGAACCATGAGAGACGATGGACTCTGAAAAACAAACTGAGGGTTCTAGAGGGGTGGGGCGTGGGGGGATGGGTTAGCCTGGTGATGGGTATTAAAAAGGGCATGTTCTGCGTTGAGCACTGGGTGTTATGCCCAAACAGTGAATCATGGAAGACTACATCACAAACCAATGATGCAATGTATGGTGATTAATGTAACAATAAAAAAAATAAAAATAAAAATACTTCTTTTGTCAGAATATGACTCTCTTAAGAAAATCACAGCTACCTGCAAAATTTGAATAGATTATAGCTGGAACAGTAAGGAAACTTGACATATCACAAGGAACAGAAATGCTTAGTTAAGAGATAAATTGATGGGGGGGGCGGAGCAAGATGGCGGAGGAGTAGGAGACCTAGATTTTGTCTGGTCTCAGGAATTCAGCTGAATAGGGATCAAACCATTCTGAACACCTACGAACTCAACAGGAGATCGAACAGGAGAGTAGCAACAACTCTCTGAACAGAGAAGCGGCCACTTACTGGAAGGTAGGACGTGCGGAGAAGTGAATCCAAGGCGATATTCGGGAGCATAGACGGCGGGGGAGGGGCCTCCGCCGGCCGCTTCTGGCAAGTGCTAGAGCCGCGGAGCACAAAATCGGACCTTTTATAAGTTGGCTCGGCGGAGGGACGTCGCTGCAGTGGCTAAGCGGGGGGTGGAATCCTCCCGGGACAGTGTGGTCTCAGGACCCTTGGGGTCACAGAGAGACAGGGGGTGCCTGAGTGCGGCAGAGCTCCCAGGGATCGGAGCAGGGAAGCCGGCTGCAGAGACGGAGCCGAGGCGCGGGCTCTCAGCTCGGGGTGGCCATAAACTGTGATCTGCGGCCCAGTCGGGGCACGGCTCCCCCAGCAAGGACCCAACAAGCAGCAGATCCGGGGAGACTCCCCTTCCTTCCCGGGGAGGAGCGGTGCGGGAACGCACTGCAGGGATCTGCTGGGTTTGGAGACTCCGAGCGGGGTCGGGTGCCAGAGATAGCAACGCTCGATCACAGGCCGGGTGAGCACGGAGTGCGGCCGGAGACCGGGGACACGGAAGTGACTGCTTTTCTCTGGGGGCGCACTGAGGAGTGGGGCCCCGAGTTCTCGGCTCCTCCGGGCGGAGACTGGGAGGCCGCCATTTTCGCCCTGGTCCTCCAAAGCTGTACCGAGAGCTGGCAGGGAACAAAAGCTCCTGAGAGCAAACTGGAGCAGCTTCCTTAGCCCGGACCGACAAGGGCGGGGCAATTCCGCCTCCGGCAAAGACATTTGGAAACCACAGCAACAGGCCCCTCCCCCAGAAGATTAACACAAACAGCCAGCAAGCCAAGACCAAGTTGATCAATCAAGGAGAATAGGAGAACTCCAGCGCTAGGGAATACTGCACATAGATTCATGGCTTTTTTTTTTTTTTTTTTTTTTTTTTACCATGATTCATTATTTCATCAAAGTTAATTTTTGTTGACTTTTTTTTATTTTTCTTTTTCCCTTTTTCAACCAACATCTTATAAATCCCTTTTTTTAAAAAAAAAAACATTTTTTATTTTTTTTTCATTTTTAGAGTCATATTTTATCCCTTCATAGTAGTTATCCTTGTTTTTGGCATATATATATAAGTTGTTCTCTCTTTAAAATTTTGAGGTACAGTTTCTTCTAACAGATCAAAATATACCCTAAACCACTAGTGTATGGCTTTGTTCTAGTCTCCTGCCTGATCACATTCTCTCCCTTTTTCCTTTTTTTTTTTTTTCCTTAAATCTCCTTTCTTTTTTCAAACAACTTATCTTACCAAGTCCTTTTATAAAATCTTTTATAATTTTCATCTTTACAGTCATCTTCCATCCCTTCATTGTATCAACCCTTATTTTGTACATATATGTCTTTCTTCCTTTAAAATTTTAGGAGGCACTTTTTTCTAACAGACCAAAATACGCCCAAAATCTAGTGTGTGGCACTGATCTATGCACTAGCCTGATCATATTTGATCACATTCTGCCTTTTTTGAATTGTTTTGTTTTTGTTTTTATCTTTTTATCTTTTTTTTTTTTCTTTTTCTCTTTCTTTTTTCTTTCTTTCCCTTTCTTTTCCCCTGGTTTCAGGTCTTTTCTGATTTGTATACAGTATATTTGCTGGGGACGTTGTAAACCTGTTAGCCTTTTGTTCTCTCATTCATCTATTCTCCTCTGGACAAAATGACAAGACGAAAGAAATCACCTCAGCAAAAAGAACAAGAGGTAGTACCGTCAGCCAGGGACCTACTCAATACGGACATTAGTATGATGTCGGACCTAGAGTTCAGAATCATGACTTTAAAGATACTAGCTGGGCTTGAAAAAAGCGTGGAAGTTATTAGAGAAACCCTTTCTGGAGAAATAAAAGAACTAAAATCTAACCAAATCGAAATCAAAAAGGCTATTGATGAGGTGCAATCAAAAATGGGGGCACTAAATGCTAGGATAAATGAGGCAGAAGAGAGAATCAGCGATATAGAAGACCAAATGATAGAAAATAAAGAGGCTGAGAAAAAGAGAGAGAAACAACTACAGGATCACGAGGGCAGAATTCGAGAGATAAGTGATATGATAAGACGAAACAACATTAGAATAATTGGGATCCCAGAAGAAGAAGAGAGAGAGAGAGGGGCAGAAGGTATATTGGAGCAAATTATAGCAGAGAACTTCCCTAATGTGAGGAAGGAAACAGGCATTAAAATCCAGGAGGCACAGAGAACCCCTCTCAAAATCAATAAAAATAGGTCAACACCCCGACATCTAATAGTAAAACTTACGAGTCTCAGAGACAAAGAGAAAATCCTGAAAGCAGCTCGGGAGAAGAGATATGTAACCTACAATGGTAGAAACATTAGATTGGCAACAGACCTATCCACAGAGACCTGGCAGGCCAGAAAGGACTGGCAAGATATCTTCAGAGCACTAAACGAGAAAAATATGCAGCCAAGAATACTATATCCAGCTAGGCTATCATTGAAAATAGAAGGAGAGATCAAAAGCTTCCAGAACAAACAAAAACTAAAGGAATTTGCAAACACGAAACCAGCCCTCCAAGAAATATTGAGAGGGATCCTCTAAGCAAAGAGAGAACCTAAAAGCAGCAAAGAGCAGAAACGAACACAGACAACAGACAGTTAACAGTCACCTTACAGGTAATACAATGGCACTAAATTCATACCTTTCAATAGTTACCCTGAATGTAAATGGGCTAAATGCCCCAATCAAAAGACACAGGCTATCAGATTGGATTAAAAAACAAGACCCATCCATATGCTGTCTGCAAGAGACTCATTTTACACCCAAAGACACCCCCAGATTGAAAGTGAGGGGGTGGAAAACCATTTACCATGCTAATGGACACCAAAAGAAAGCTGGGGTGGCAATCCTTATATCAGACAAACTAGATTTTAAAACAAAGACTGTAATAAGAGATGAGGAAGGACACTATATCCTACTTAAAGGGTCTATCCAACAAGAAGATCTAACAATTGTAAATATCTATGCCCCGAACATGGGAGCAGCCAATTATATAAGGCAATTAATAACAAAAGCAAAGAAACACATTGACAACAATACAATAATAGTGGGGGACTTTAACACCCCCCTGACTGAAATGGACAGATCATCTAAGCAAAAGATCAACAAGGAAATAAAGACTTTAAATGACACACTGGACCAAATGGACTTCACAGACATATTCAGAACATTCCATCCCAAAGCAACGGAATACACATTCTTCTCTAGTGCCCATGGAACATTCTCCAGAATTGATCACATCCTAGGTCACAAATCAGGTCTCAATCGGTACCAAAAGATTGGGATCATTCCCTGCATATTTTCAGACCACAATGCTTTGAAACTAGAACTCAACCACAAGAGGAAAGTCGGAAAGAACTCAAATACATGGAGGCTAAAGAGCATCCTACTAAAGAATGAATGGGTCAACCAAGAAATTAAAGAAGAATTAAAAAAATTCATGGAAACCAATGAAAATGAAAACACAACTGTTCAAAATCTTTGGGATACAGCAAAGGCAGTCCTGAGAGGAAAGTATATAGGAATACAAGCCTTTCTCAAGAAACAAGAAAGGTCTCAAATACACAACCTAACCCCACACCTAAAGGAGCTGGAGAAAGAACAGCAAAGAAAGCCTAAACCCAGCAGGAGAAGAGAAATCATAAAGATCAGAGCAGAAATCAATGAACTAGAAACCAAAAGAACAGTAGAACAGATCAACGAAACTAGGAGCTGGTTCTTTGAAAGAATTAAAAAGATTGATAAACCCCTGGCCAGACTGATCAAAAAGAAAAGAGAAATGACCCAAATCAACAAAATCATGAATGAAAGAGGAGAGATCACAAGCAACACCAAAGAAATACAAACAATTATAAGAACATATTATGAGCAACTCTATGCCAGCAAATTAGATAACCTGGAAGAAATGGGTGCATTCCTAGAGATGTATCAACTACCAAAATTGAACCAGGAAGAAATAGAAAACCTGAACAGACCTATAACCACTAAGGAAATTGAAACAGTCATCAAAAATCTCCCAAGAAACAAAAGCCCAGGGCCAGATGGCTTCCCAGGGGAATTCTATCAGACATTTCAAGAAGAATTAATACCTATTCTCCTGAAACTGTTCCAAAAAATAGAAATGGAAGGGAAACTTCCAAACTCATTTTATGAGGCCACCATTACCTTGATCCCAAAACCAGACAAAGACCCCATCAAAAAAGAGAATTACAGACCAATATCCTTGATGAACATGGATGCAAAAATTCTCACCAAAATACTAGCCAATAGGATCCAACAGTACATTAAAAGGATTATTCACCACGACCAAGTGGGATTTATCCCTGGGCTGCAAGGCTGGTTCAACATCCGCAAATCAATCAACGTGATACAATACATTAACAAAAGAAAGAACAAGAATCATATGATCCTCTCAATAGATGCAGAAAAAGCATTTGACAAAGTACAACATCCTTTCTTGATCAAAACTCTTCAGAGTATAGGGATAGAGGGTACATACCTCAATATCATAAAAGCCATCTACGAAAAACCTACAGCGAATATCATTCTCAATGGGGAAAGGCTGAGAGCTTTTCCCCTAAGGTCAGGAACGCGGCAGGGATGTCCACTCTCACCACTGCTATTCAACATAGTATTAGAAGTCCTAGCCACAGCAATCAGACAACAAAAAGAAATCAAAGGCATCCAAATCGGCAAAGAGGAAGTCAAACTCTCACTCTTTGCAGATGATATGATACTGTATGTGGAAAACCCAAAAGACTCCACCCCAAAACTGCTAGAACTCATACAGGAATTCAGTAAAGTAGCAGGATATAAAATCAATGCACAGAAATCAGTGGCATTCCTATACACCAACAACAAGACAGAAGAGAGACAAATCAAGGAGTCTATCCCATTTACAATTGCACCCAAAACCATTAGATACCTAGGAATAAATCTAACCAAAGAGGCAAAGGATCTGTACTCAGAAAACTATAAAATACTCAGGAAAGAAATTGAAGAAGACACAAAGAAATGGAAAAACGTTCCATGCTCATGGATTGGGAGAATCAACATTGTGAAGATGTCAATGCTACCTAGAGCAATCTACACATTCAATGCAATCCCCATCAAAATACCATCCACTTTTTTCAAAAAAATGGAACAAATAATCCTAAAATTTGTATGGAACCAGAAGAGACCCCGAATAGCCAGAGGAATACTGAAAAAGAAAAGCAAAGCTGGCGGCATCACAATTCCGGACTTCCAGCTCTATTACAAAGCTGTCATCATCAAGACAGTATGGTACTGGCACAAAAACAGACACATAGATCAATGGAACAGAATTGAGAGCCCAGAAATGGACCCTCAACTCTATGGTCAACTTATTTTTGACAAAGCAGGAAAGAATGTCCAATGGCAAAAAGACAGTCTCTTCAACAAATGGTGTTGGGAAAATTGGACAGCCACATGCAGAAGAATAAAACTGGACCATTTCCTTACACCACACACAAAAATAGACTCCAAATGGTTGAAAGACCTAAACGTGAGACAGGAGTCCATCCAAATCCTAAAGGAGAACACAGGTAGCAACCTTTTCGACCTTAGCCGCAGCAACTTCTTCCTAGAAACATCGCCAAAGGCACGGGAAACCAGGGCAAAAATGAACTATTGGGATTTCATCAAGATAAAAAGCTTCTGCACAGCAAAAGAAACAGTCCACAAACCAAAAGACAACCAACAGAATGGGAGAAAATATTTGCAAATGACATATCAGATAAAGGGCTAGTATCCAAAATCTATAAAGAACTTATCAAACTCAACACCCAAAGAACAAATAATCCAATCAAGAAATGGGCAGAAGACATGAACAGACATTTCTCCAAAGAAGACATCCAAATGGCCAACAGGCACATGAAAAAGTGCTCAACATCGCTTGGCATCAGGGAAATCCAAATCAAAACCTCAATGAGATACCACCTCACACCCGTCAGAATGGCTAAAATTAACAAGTCAGGGAACGACAGATGTTGGCGGGGATGTGGAGAAAGGGGAACCCTCCTACACTGTTGGTGGGAATGCAAGCTGGTGCAACCCCTCTGGAAAACAGTATGGAGGTTCATCAAACAGTTGAAATTAGAGCTACCGTTCGATCCAGCAATTGCACTACTGGGTATTTACCACAAAGATACAAATGTAGGGACCCGAAGGGGTACGTGTACCCCAATGTTTATAGCAGCAATGTCCACCATAGCCAAACTGTGGAAAGAGCCAAGATGCCCATCGACAGATGAATGGATAAAGAAGATGTGGTATATATACACAATGGAATATTATGCAGCCATCAAAAGGAATGAGATCTTGCCATTTGCAACGACGTGGATGGAACTGGAGGGTGTTATGCTGAGTGAAATAAGTCAATCAGAGAAAGACATGTATCACATGACCTCACTGATATGAGGAATTCTTAATCTCAGGAAAGAAACTGAGTGTTACTGGAGTGGTTGGGGCTGGGAGGGATGGGGTGGCTGGGTGATAGACACTGGGGAGGGTATGTGCTACGGTGAGCGCTGTGAATTGTGCAAGACTGTTGAATCACAGATCTGTACTTCTGAAACAAATAATGCAACATATTTTAAGAAAAAAGAAAAAGAAGATAACAGGAGAGGAAGAAAAGGGGAGTATGTCAGAGGGGGAGACGAACCATGAGAGATGATGGACTCTGAAAAACAAACTGAGGGTTCTAGAGGGGAGGGGGGTAGGGGGATGGGTTAGCCTGGTGATGGGCATTAAGGAGGGCACGTTCTGCATGGAGCACTGGGTGTTATGAACAAACAATGAATCATGGAACACTGCACCAAAAACTAATGATGTAATATATGGTGATTAACATAACAATAAAAAATTAAAAAAAAAAAAAAAAAAAAAGAGATAAATTGATGTACTAGGAGTATGGATTTTTTTCTTCAAAGTACTCAAGGTTTGTTGTGCGAGCTCCAGGGTTAAAATTAGGTCCAATGGATAAAACAAAAGAAAAAACAAGAAATGTGTTTTAGCTCAATATAAAGCAAAATACCTAAGAGAAAAATGCATCTAAAAATGTAAAGGAGATGATGGTTGGTAGTATCTGTAAGTTCTCTCACACTAGAGATAAACACAAAAGGAAGGAAAAAAGAAATCATTAGTATTTATTTTGTCAGCTCATATGACTGATGTACTCTATAGTGCTTTGCATATTTCTCATTTTACTGGATTCCTGCTTTCGTGATCATTACAGAAGATAAAAAGCAGAAAGAACAGTACAAATCACAAAAGGTAAAACACTGAAAGCTCTGGCTGGTTTCATTAACCCTATTGGCTCGATTCCATGGCAGTTAAAATGGTCACAGTGAGCTTTTCTCTTCCATTTTACTGCTTATATCTGGTGCCTTGTCTTGGGCCCTCCATCCGCTCCTCTGCCAATGCTAACCAACACATTTTTCACCCAATTTTTATCTTTATTTCCTACATGTGGATGCACAGGTTCTCTTTCATTTTATTGGGTGGCCTTTTGAAATCTTTAAGTGGTAATGGGATTTGAGCATGGTTTATGTCAGTCATTAGGCCTTGTCTGAGTTGGAAACTATGCAAGGTGTGAGGATGGCTGCAAGGTCAAGCTTCAGAGCTTTTATCAGCCTCAGGTCTCATTTGGTTTCAACCTGCACACTGAGAGTGCCTTTCTTCTCTGTAATATTTCCTTTTGAAAGAAGATGTTTTCCATATTTCAGACCTCAAGAGTGTACTGCATGAAATAACCCAGAGAAATGTATCACTGGTTGCTGTTTTATTACCAAGACTCATTACATAAATAATACGGGTTTTATATAGTAAATATGCATGATGGTGTTTACAGTGAGTTGACCAGTAAGCACGTGGAACTTCCATGTTGCAAATTTTCACAAATGCCATTAAAGAAGTAATAACCATGTAAAAATTAAAAGAAAAATAGAATAAGTACTGATTTTCCCCCCTTCTTGTAATACATGCTTCTGACTCTGGAACTGGATGTACAAATTTTTACTACAGCCTAATTAATCTAATACAATTCATGAGTGCTATGTTGTCACAATTAAAGAGCGAAAGAACTTCTCAGCTACAGGGATCCAGGTTTTATTTAAGTTGCATTGTTAATTTTTTTTCTCAGTAGCTCCTTAATTACTTAATCACCTAAGAGGATCAAAGTTCTGTCTTTTGAAGATTAATGAGAAAAGAAAGAAAGCAACTGATACTTAATGTTACCTACTGTGTGCTGGGAACCTTGAGCATATTTTATTTAATCCTCAAGTGACATTACATTGAAGCATAATTATGCCATTATTTTATAGTTGAAGAAACTGAGCCACAGTGATGTGAACTGTTAGCTCACCATGGCATGTTGTACACATGTTGGATTTTTAATCTTCTTAACAATGCTATAAGGAAGGAATCATTAACTCTATTTTGTAGACAAAAAATGATGATTGATATAGGTGGTTAAAAAAATGTTCATTTTCTTACCGATTTGAGTCTTGGTTGTCTACATAAAAGAGTTTTTCAGTCTTGACAGTATTAACATTTTGGACTGGATAATTCTCTGTTGTGGGGTCTGTCCTATGCATTGTAGGATTTAGAGCATCACTGACCTCTATCTGGTACTAGATGCCCAGAGGGCTCTGCCACCTACCAACAATTGTGACAACAAAAATACATTTTTAGATATCTCCTAAGGGGCAATATCACCCCAGGTAAGAACATTAATACATAAAGATAGCCATTGGAGGTAAGTGACAATCCTGGATCCTAAAGGAGAACCAAAAGAATACAAATTCCTTGATCACTTAAATAATTACTAATAAATAGTAATTACAGCTAACATCTATTGAGTACATACTTATGAGGTAAATATTATTGTTCTTTATTTCACAGATAGGGAAAGCGAGGCACAGAAAGGTTGAATTATTTCCATAAGGTTGAAGTGTCATGGTAAAGTGGTGATTTTAACTCAAGAAGCATGAAGTCACCCCACTTTTTATACATCGCATGTCCTTTCCTCATATGGCAGACACTCTTGGGGACCTGGCCAGCAGCCATTCCCGATCCCTTCTGCCCCATAGGAAGAGTCAACATTCCACCAGAGAGGCTGTCCACATCAGATACTAAATTTCCCTTTCCTCACAGCTGTGACTAATCCATCCTGACTAATGGGTTTAGTCTGAGTTGATGGTACGGTTGTTGTTGGTGGACATTCTGGCAAAGTTTCCCTCTTGGTTAAAAGAAAGAGATGCTCTAAGTGAGTCCTCTTTCCCTCCCATTTGGACTCCGAGATATGGCATCTATTATGATCATGACAGCAAAGTCAGAGTGTGAAAGCAGAAGAGTACTCTCATTGAGAACTGAACTCACCCTGGGACTATCTATTTCCAAATATTTATTTTGAGTGATAATAACACCTCCTATTGGTTAAGTCACTTATAGGGGCATTATTTCACTTGCAGTTGAAATCACCTTAACTTACATGCTCCCAAGAAGCAAATCCTTTGGATATTTTATTTTTATCTTTTTGGGAACTCAGGTGCATAAGGTTTAATCATATTCCTCAATTCCTGACACATGACTTCCTCTTGTCATAGCTATGTCTTTCTTCTTCTTCTTTTTTTAACCCCATTTCCTACTCTCATTCCCACAAGCAACAAATCTGAAGGATTTAATGTATATTTTTTTATTAGTATGCATTTATGTCAAATGTGAGATTGTGTTTTCTTTGCATGTGCCACTAATTAGTATAATAAAAATCAGATGAGTGATATCTCTGTGATATATTAAGAGCATTTACTATGTCCCAGGCATTTAGTTAAGTGCTTTTCATGCATTGACTCATTTAATGCTCACAAAAACCCTGTAAGACAGGTACTATCATTATCCAAACCTTAAAGATAAGGAAACTGAGGCAAGGAGGGGTACATAAATGACACTGAGCTATAGAACTCATTCTGCTCATTACATTTTTCTCTTTTTTAAATCTTTTTTTAAAGATTTTATTTATTTGAGCAAGAGAGAGGGAGAGAGAGGGAGAAGCAGGCTCTCCACTGAGCAGGGAGCCTGACTCAGGGTTCAATCCCAGGAGCCTGAGATCATGACCTGAGCCGAAGGCAGACATTTAACCAACTGAGCCAACCAGGTGCCCCTCATTGCATTTTTCAATCAGTACTTTGAGTCTAGGTCTACCCACACTGGTGCCTATTGTGTTGATTATGGCATGGTATTTTATTATGCACATCTTCCATACAGACCACTTGATAGCCTCCAAATTTCTGCCACCAAAGACAAAGGAACATTGAACATCCTTATCCATGTTCACTAATAGACCCCTGTCTACAGGATATATAGAAAGCTATATATACAGAAGCAGAAGGGCAGGTTCACAGTGAACATGTACTATTTACTATGAGTAAAATATATAACCTGATTGGCTGTGCCAGACTTCATGACTATCAAACATGCACAAGGATTCTTATATCCCCACATCTCTGCCAACATTTGGTAGTGTCCAGCACTGTAATTTTTGTCAAGCTATTAAGACTGAAATAATATATCATTTCCATTTTTCTAATTACTAATCCATTTGAGCATTCTTCCTATGATTTATGTGATTACTTCGAAGACTTTACTACTTAAAATATAACCCAGAATATTCCCTCCTTTACGAAAGATGCACACCATTTTCATTCTACATAATGGCCAAGTGGGAAAGTTCATTCATATGCTAAATATCAATAGCTTATTTGTGACTAATCAATAGATGAGGCAGACTTGATAGTAAAAAGAAATTACAGAATAAATATAATTCCCATTTTGTTGCTTGGATAGTAAATAGAAAATACAGGAAAAGGAATAGGTATTTCATTGCTGGGGACATGTGCTAAGATTCTTCTGGTCATTATTGTGGTTAAGATTCTTTAGTCATTTGAGTTTCATTTGTCTCCCCACTCTTAGTTGAAGATCTACGCTATACTCCTGCATGGGGTGTGGGAGAGCCCATGCTCTCAAATCATTCAGCCTAGCACAATCATAACACAAAAATACAAGTAAAGATAAATGAGCCCAGAGCTGGAACATCTAACCCAGCTGGGAGACTGGAGTTCAGGGGTATTCTCTGAGAGGATGGTGCTTCATTTTGTCACTTCATCTTGCACTTAAAAAAATTCATGGGTGCCTGGGTGGCTCAGTTAGTTGAGCATCGGACTCTTGCTTTCAGCTTAGGTCATGATCTCAGGATCATGAGATCGAGCCCTGTGTCGGGCTCTGTGTGGTGTGGAGCCTGCTTAAGATTCTCTCTCTCCATCTCCCTCAACCCTTCCTCCCTAACTCTCCCCACTGCCTCTCTCCCATTCTAAAAAAAGAAAAAAAGAAAGAAAGAAACATAAAAATATTTTTAACAAATTCAGAAAGCACCCTCCCTCAAATCTACATTTCTATCCCTGCCTATGAACATACACACACACACACACACACACACACACCTCAATCCATTTCATCATTGCCAAGGACACCTGAGAAAACTATAGATGCAAGAGGCAGCAGGGTTTTTGTCAGGAATGACAAGCAGCTCAGTGTTGCTGGGGCACAGGGTGTGAGACAAGTCGGGACACAGGAGAGAAGAGATGGGCAGAGCCTTGGGTGCCATGGATAGGAGCCTGGACTTCACCGTATTGCTGATGGGGAGCCAGTGAAAGGTTTTAAAGGGAAAGGATTTGGTCAGAATTGCAGCTCAGTGGATGATGGATTTGAAGGGGATGGATTAGAAAAAGAAAGTGACAATAGTAATTCAGATGACCAACAATGAAGTCCTAAATAGAATAGTAGCAAAAGGCATAGAAAAGAGAGACTGATTGAGGACACGTAAGCAGGATACGTGCTTGGTAATATGAGGAGCCTAAGTGGAGAGAGAGGGAAAGGGGACAGTCCAAAATGGTCTCTAGGTTCTTGAAATCACAAATTATAGTGAGAAGAAAAAATACAAGGAGGTTGATTTTCCAAGACAGTCCACTATTCTCTTAGGCCCATCAATCAGGCAGCAAAGAAGCCCTGATGCCATGGAAATAAGAGCCAAAGCTTTTAACAGCTGAACATGTCTGGCCACTGTTGTAAATGCTTTACACAGAGTAACTCATTTAATCCCTGAAACAACTCTCTGACAGAGGTCCTATAATAACCTACATTTTACGGTTGAGAAAACCAAAGCTCAGAGTTTAGGTAACCCACCAAGAATCACACAGCGGAGAGGTGAGTTAAGCATAAGCAGTGTGGTTTTCAGAGTCGGTGCCAGAGTCAGTGCCAGAGTCTGTGCTTTTCCTGGCTACACTCTTTCTGCTTATATTTCCAGCTGGGTAGGTCTTGCGGAGTAAGCATTAACCCCATGCCTCCACACACACCCCAGGCAAACCTCGAACACCTTCCTCCACCTGGCCTTGCTGCTTATTTCTACCACGGAGTGGGCCCCAAGCTGTGTGAAGGCTAAGGCAGGACAGAGAAGAAGGGAAGAGTTTCTGGGCTCCTTGCTCTATCACTGAAGCCTTGACTCCAGTCCTCAGAACAACCATGAGTGCTAGAACCACATCTGCAATACCTGTTCTTATGGATGCTCCCATTGCAGGGAATTGGTGTCCCCCTGAGACCTGGCACTTTCCCCAGGTGCCAGGAGAGAGTCTTAAAGTCTCCTCTTTTATCTTAGAAGAGTGGAAAATATAAGTCAGTGCACATGCCTCTGTATGATTAAATCCATTCTCATGTATTAGCTCAGGCAGTAGAGAAGTACAAACTATAGAACGTATTACCAGTAGTCTTCTAAGGTGAGAAGAGAGCCAACATTTCTCCAACCTACTCTTTGGGGTTAGCAGATGGCATTAGGCAACACGGACAGAGGAACATGACCAGAGCAAAGCCCTCAGATGGTGGTGCCTTCCTTCCCTCAAAAGACTAAAACAGAATTGACTAAAAACACTTGGTTGCCGCCACTTGAAAGAAGGAGTAGAAGAGGAGGGAAGGGCTTGTGGGCATGAGATGAGAGGTCAATTTTGGATATCTTGAGTGTGAGGACATCTGGGAGAGCTGGATGGAAATTATATAGCTGTCATACATGTCAGAACTGAGGCAAGAAATCTATGGTGAATAGTGCCTTAGGAATTGTCTATTTCTTTTTTTTAATTAATTAATTTATTTGTCACAGTGAGAGAGAGAGAGAGAGCACAAGCAGGGGGAGCGGCAGGCAGAGGGAGAAGCAGGCTCCCCGCTGAGCAGGGAGCCCGATGTGGGGCTGGATCCCAGGACCCTGGGATCATGACCCAAGCCGAAGGCAGACGCTTAACAACCGAGCCACCCAGGCACCCCAGGAATTGTCTATTTCTTATTATGCTACCTTTTGTATATTTTATATTTTGCTGTGGTGATGGTCAAGTTTATTTCCTGTGTACAAAAAAGTCAATGACTTCCATATATATATTTCAGCATATCGATGATAGTTTAACCATGTTCTCAACAAAGACATTTGCAAAGTAAGGAAAAGTACATGGATGGAGGAGACAGGCAGGGGTGTATGGGCAGAACTCTGATAAAAACCAATGTGTGAAGGTTGCAGAATGGAAGAGGAATTAACTCAGTGGGCTACAAAATAGTTGCTAGAGGGTCTTCCTAGATAAAAAGGTGTAGAGGTTCAAGAAAAAAAAGACTGATCATGAATGTGTATTAAAGCATGGAGAACCAGTAAGTTTAGGACCCCCCCCCCCCGCAAAAAAAAGTCCCACTGAATGTGGAAATATCAGGATGACAGTTTTCCTTAATCATAGGATTTGACTGCTGATTGCTGTGGGCTGGGGAATGAAGGAGAGATGAGGAAGTGACACAATGTTTGATTAAATTAGGGGAACAGTTTGACATTATTAAAATAATTTAACATTTTTCTGCAGTTTCTCCAGTGCAATGAAATAAAACAGAAACTTCAAAAGACTGACTGATGCAGAAATGTTGGGGTTTGGAGCTGACAGCCAAGAAAGAATTCTTAAGACACATTTGGTGCAAAAACGTGGTTTTATTAAAGCACAGGACCCACGGGCAGAAAGAGCCGCACCGGGGTCATGAGGAGTGTCCCATTATATACTTTCAAGTAGGAGGGTGGTTAGGGATAGTGTAAATCTCTAAAGAATTTTGGAAACAAGGTTTCCAGGACCTTGAGGAGGCTAATTGTTGTTGGGAAAAGGTCATTTATTACTGTATAATAAAACCTGAGTCATGAGACCCATTAGATGTATACTGGTGGGCCATATGCTTGGGGGATTATTGCCAACATGTATCGTGGGGAGTAGAAATAAAGGAAGTTTCCAAAGGTATTTTGATATATTAAAGTAGACTTACAGGATCCTGGGGGTTGGGCTAAGATTGCCTTTTGCCCCTAGCAAAGTATTAACATGAGGCTGCTGAGTTCCTGGAGTAATGTCACCCTGGCTGTTTCAAGGACTTGTCAATCGGCTGTAAGTAGTAAGGAAATATAATTTTTTCCTTTGCCTTTGTTTCTCACATCACTGACTACTGGGTTAGCTAGAAGAAAATATAATAGTCTCTATCAACAGGAAAAAAAATATTCTGAGAAAATTAAGGAAATCCTACTGAAACTATCACGGTTGAGTAAGATGGTTGAACACACATTCTGTCATGTCAATGTCATGTCAAAACTATGTTAATGGTTTTCCCATTCAGAATAATTTATTGCATGAATATACTGGAAAATTAGCCAAATCAGAACAGCACCACAAATATAAATGATCAAGATTTACCATAATAGGAAATTGATCAATGAAGATATTTTAAAAATATATGAGACTTCTGTTTTCAAGATGGTATAGGCATACTTTCCCATATTCCTCATGATAAATACAATCAAAACCCTGGACATTCTTTAAAACAGACATAAGAAGACTCAGAAAGGTCAAGAGAAAGACCAGCTAGAACTCTCAGGATATAAAAAGTGACCTCTTGGTGAATTCCCTGTATTTTCTTTTGGCCTCAAATAGCCCAGACTTGGAGCTGAAAAAGACAAGCCAGAAATGCCAACGTAGAAAACAATAACAATAACAACAACAACACCTCAGGGAAAGCCTGTTTTCTCTAGCAAAAGAACAGGAAAGGAGCAGCCTAGCCCTTTTTAGACAACTAATCCTCCTCAACCAAACCCTATAAAACCAGTTCCCCCACCCCACAAGCAAAGGACACGGGGGAGCTTTGATTTCCACCACTGTGAAGCTCTAATGAGGCACCCTAACAACAGCAGTGTGGGCTCAAAGAAGACCAAACAGACATTTGGGACTTTCATCTCCATCGGAGGGCAATAACTGCTCCCTCATACAGCGGCAAAAGAATTAGAAGCATAGTGAACTTTTTCTAAATTTGCTGCAGGGAAGGACTTCTTATTTATTTTTATCTATTTAATTTTGAATAGATAACAAATTAACACTATTCTTGATTTTAAATGCATACAAGGGCATACATTGAAAAGTTTCTTTTCCTCTTCACTCCAATCCAATTCTCCCCACATGAACACGAGGGTTAATGGTTCTCTGTATAACCTTCATAATGTATTACATGGAAACAAAAGTAAAAATGTGCCCTTGTATTTCCCATTTATGCATACATCGAAGCATACCATTCACATTGTTTTGACCTCTTCCCCCCACTAATTTGTCTCAGGAAGGTAAACAGCACTAACCTCCGTGTCAGCTCCTATTCTAATCCTCTTCAAGTATTTATTCATACAATCCTCATAATAACCCTATGAGGGGAACAAGATCACCATCTTCATCTTTCAAATTGGAAAAATGATGCACAGAGGGGTTAAGTTTCCCTTGTTCAATATCCAGCTTTAAAGTCCAAACTTTTAAAAATGGTGCTTTAATGTCTTGATAGCACTCAATATTTGTATATGAAGAGCTTTCTCCTTTTCTATGGCTATGAAGTACTCTATTATACGGATGTACCATATTTTTTGAACTGGCTGATGGTTGATGTTATTTCTATGTTTTGTTATTTCATAAAAATGCTGCACTGCATATCCTTGTCGATACTGTGTAGGAGGGATTGGCCACCAAATGTGGGGCAACCCAACCAGCTGGAGGCTGGCTGCACCAGAGGTGAGAGAATTCACCCAAGGTAGAGCAAAGGAGATAGAAGTGTAGTGAATACACCACAAGGGAGGAGCGGGCCGGACAGCAAAGGAGAGACTGTGAGCAGGCAGAGGAGGGGGCTGTGGTTAAGGGGGAGAATGAGGAGGTATGGGAACGTATGAAAATTTCCTTTTTTGGTACCTGTGTCTGGATGTAATTAACTCATTGGTCAGCTAGGGTTAATGGCTATTTTGAGGTTGTTCGCCTAATGGGCCTATTTGTATCCAGCCAGGAGGTTGGTGGGTCACTATAGGCCTCTCTACCTTCCTCAGGTTGCCATTGTTCAAGTCGGTCGCCTAAAAGCAGTCTCTACAGATACTTCCCTTAGTATTAGTCTGAAATGCAAAATGAATTTACTAGAGTAGAATTACCAGGTAAAAGCGTGAGCATTAGTAATTTAGACAGATATTTGCCAAATTGCTCTCCATTTTGTGTTGCATTGATATATATTACACCAGCAATGGAAAACAAATGGTTAGAAGGATATAAAACCAAATTAGTATTATGTTTTTTCCTCCCCTAATTGGATAACTGATAATTTTTCAAAGTTGCCTATTGTATTTTATTTTCCATCAAGATAAGAGGATATATGAGGGACCAGTTTTTGTCTGTCTGTATTTTCCCTTTCCAATCTATCTCACCCCATTCCCTAAATTCATACTTTATAAAGCAGGCTTTTATTTTTTAATTATTATATTATTATTATTATTTTTTATTATATTATTTTTTTAAGGTTCACTTATTTTTTTGAGAGAGAGAGCGCACAGGCTCGTGGGGTGGGGGGGAGGGACAGAGGGAGAGGGAGACAGAATCTCAACAGACCCCCACTCTGAGCACAGAGCCAGACAAGGGGCTGGATCTCACGAACCTGAGGTCACGACCTGAGTTGCAACCAAGAGTCGGTTGCTTAACCGACTGTACCACCCTGGGGCCCCTATTTTTAAATTATTCTTATCTTGCTCTTTTTTTCAGGGTGGAAGAGGAAAAACACCTTGAAGTCAATACACATTCCTATCTTTGTAAAAGCCTATGCTCACTGAAGAGACTGATAGTTAGAGAAGACAGTCCTTTTGAGAGAAACAGGGAGCAAGTGGCTCTTCTCTGCAGTAGAGATGAGGTGAGGGCCGCGGAAGCACATCACACTGCAGGGCAAGGCTCACAAACTCCTGGGTGGCCGCTCTTTGGTAAGGTGGCAAGATTTCAGAGGCAGTGGAAATGTAATGGTCAGGGAGAGGTGGGTCCAAGGCACAGGGGTTCCCAGCATCCCCGAAGGAGGCTGTGACACAAATATGGTTCAAAAGCGGCGCCTGCAGGAGTGGTGAAGTGGCACACAGTGGAACAAAATTTACCTCAAGAGTTTCCAATGAGGATGAGTAAGCACAAAAAAAAAAAAAAGAAGGGAATTCTCCACAGTGTTGATGCTCTGAGACCTCAGGGTATTTTCCAGTCTTGGGAGGATTTCGCGTTCCAATAATAATGACAAAAAAGTTAATTTGCATTTGCTTAATGGAATGCAGGGGGAGCTCAGAGTTGTGGTTAAAGTGTTTTGGAAAGCTGTTTCATACCTAAAAGGCAGAAAACTCACTAGAAGCAGGTATTACTGCCCTTCTTCCTCCCCTCCTCCTCCCCCCCCCCCCCCCCCCCCCCCCGCAAGTGGCCATTGGAGTTTCCTGCCAACGGAAGACTGTGTACACTAATTGAAGAAACCACTGGGCCTAGTATCAGTTAACGATTAGATTGGTGAAAAAGGCACAGAAGGGAAGAGTTCTATTTGGAAATTATCTTCAGAGGTCGATAATTTTAATGAATAACTCTTTAAGGATCCTATTTCCTGATTCTAAAATAGCTCCTTTTTATCAGTGCCATCCAAGTTGTGTTTGCGCTGAGCATATAAGCTTTGTCCTATGGGGACAGTGACAGAGTTAAGATCTTTCTTTGCTTTAGGATATTGTTCTTTTATTACCCAGAGAGAGTATTCGATGAGCTAGTAAAGATTTTCTTGAAAGTGTGGGGGGAAATACTGAATGTGTAGATATTGAACCATTTGTCTAGCCCTCTCAACAGTTAATGTGATTATCAAATCCCAGGACAGTTTCCCGGGAAATCCATATGAATTTTGTTTTCATCAACCAGTAGATATCTGAGAAAGATGATTCATCTCCTCTTACTTTAGTGCCTTAGGTCTGTCTTTAAAAAGGCATACCATCTAGTGAAATTGGAATGACTTTTGTCTATTCAATCTTGGTGGAATTTTACCAGGAACTGCTTTGAGATATCTGGTGAAAATACAACTATGCATTCCTTGAAAAATGCTATAAATAGATTATTTATTTTTAGTTGGAAAACAAAATGCTGTGTGTCTAAAGCACTTTAAGAGGCAGAATTCCATTTACCTGGAGGATATTAATTGAGAAAATCTGTATTTTTATAAAACACAAATAAAAAATGCTGACCTTTGACTAAATAAGTACTTTCAAGTCATAGCCATGGTAGCTACATTTGAAAATCTTTATGAAAACAACAAAAAGAAAACTAACCTGGTTCCGAGACTGATTTCTGCTCCTTTTCTTTTTTTGCACTAACTTTTTTCTTGTATCTGCTGGTCACAGTACCACACATGACAGATCAGAGCAAGCACACACACAAAAGCACACTGTTAATACCCTCCCCAGAGCCTATTGACAAGGCTGGTGCAACATCTGACAGCTGCTATCAATATTTGGTGCTAAGGACTCACCACTGTCCCTTTTCTCTGGAGCACTTCCTTCAGCCTCTAAGACCCCATTTATCCAGGAGGCATTCCACCACTTCCCTCAGCCTATGGGCCCCCATTTACCCAGGAGGCATCCCACCACCATCTCAGACTGCTCTGAGAATAAAAAACACCAAACCCCTTGCTTCAGGTAGAGACAGAGATGCAGAGTCCCTGTCCATGAGGACATTCTCAATTACCTGAGACCATATCCTTGCGCAAATCTTTCCCTTTCATTCTACCACTTTTCTCACCCCCTTACAGATTTTTCCCTAAAAGGCACCTTTTAATAAATGATGTGCAACCAATCCTTTTCTCAGGTTCTATTTCTAAGCAACCAGAGTTGTCATGTTGGTATTTCGGAGAAGGAACTGGTGATTGCCGGGGGGGGGGGGGTGGGGGGGGTGGATGGGCAAAATAGGTGGAGGGGATAAAGGGGTGTAAGCTTCCAGTTATAAAATAAATAAGTCACAGGAATGAGAAGTACAGCATAGGAAATATATGTTGCATATGTCAATAATGTTGTAATAACTTTATATGGTGACAGTTGGTAACGACACTCACCATGGTAAACGTTTCATAATGCGTATAATCGTCAAATCACTGTAGTGCACCTAAAACGAATATAATATTGTATGTCAACTATACTCCAATAAAAAAAGTACTTCAGAAAGTTGTTTGGATTAAATGGAGACTTTAGCTCACTCTGTATTTACAATAAATATCACTATTATTAAAAAAAAGATGAGTAAATATTTCAAAAAGAACAAGGTGGGAAAAGACATTTTGTATAGAGGAACAGTGGATGCATAATCCTCCCCCACCCAACTCCCCCACAAAAAGAAAAGGCTTGAAGCTGCCATGCTCAGGAAGATGTTATTTGGAACTTATGTTAAATGGAAGAAGACAGGAAATGAAGGCCAGATGAGAGATAAGTCTGTAAAGATGGATTCTAGTCAGCTTATGAGGGAGGGACCATCTATACCTCCCCAGAAGACCGCAGAGGCCTGTGCTGGGGTCTGAAGTTGGGGTGAATCCAAATACCTTATATGAAGGCTAAATCTTCGCTTCTTTGTGATTCCCTGTGTGTTTCCCTCTTTCATGTGTGGGTTTCAGTGAATAACAGTGACAGTCGCAGGTGCAATAGCCTGACCTTTTGAAATCCTAAGGCAAAGGGAGTCTTTCCCTTTTTTTGTGATAGGCACAACTCAGAACCAACACATCACTCTCCTTCCCCATTTGCTCAGATTATTTTGACACCTGTGTCTGATAGTAACATGCATGTCCACAAGACAAATCCAGAGTGCTGGATATAAATACATGATAAGGGAGTCACTTTCCAGGATGTAAATAATAAATTCTGCAAAGTACCTAAGACACCTTCTGATTCTCACTGAATAATCACCCCAAATGTCTGAGCATTTGTGTTACCTGCAATGTACTCCACTCAGTGAAATTCCATGTGCTGCTTACAGCCATTTCTCAAACTCTTCCTCTTGGGAGTTCTCTGTGGAGCCTGAATGAGTAATTATAAGAGAAGCAGACCTGTGACCCTCTCCTCAGGCCAGAGCAATTGCCACCTGTCCAGTGTGAGAAGTGCCTGGGAGATTCCGTGATAGAGGCAATGAGTTTTGGAATCATAGATGAGACCAAATTATAAAGATTGTATTTCAGCTGTCCACAGAGGTTGGGAATTGCAGTAACAAATATTAGCCTGTGTGCCAACTTAGTCAACCTGAAGTCTTTACAGTCCTCCAAAGAGGCAGCCCTATTCCAGAGATATTTAGGTGAATAGAACCAGATTTGCCTCCAATTTACTTAAATAGATCATCCTTCAGAGTACTGGTGGGTGGTTGGGGCTGCAGAGGTCACAGCTGACTAGTGGCTACTCATCTATGGTATCTCTAGACTCTCTCTTTACAATCTTGCAATTTCACAGTGCATTTTTCCAGTTATGATATGAATACATGATGAAAGCAGGAAAAATGCAAAGCACAGAACGTCACAAAGGAAAGAAAACCCATAATAAATGCTAACAACAACAATAGTGATGATATATATTGACAAATTAGGACATTTTTGTGTAGCTGATTTGACGCAGACATTTTTGCTGAGTTTTGTTATGGCTGGAGTTATGGTGAAGAAGCACTCTTGAAGCAAGTGTTTTGCTGTAGCCTTAAAATATATTTATATTTTTATATTTTTTATATATATAAAATAGCTACTTTAAAATGTAAAAGTCATGTGTACCATAGGTAGCGCCATATAGAGATGGGATCTGTGTCACTGTTTGAAACTCCATTTCACATACACTCATTCCAGGAGATTAAGGGAGGGCTGAAAAAGAAATGGGACCAGTTATAAACAGATCCACTTTGTACATTACTTCAAAATACACTGTATCTTGGGGGCAATGTAGCACTAAGTGTCCTTAGTGTTATCAATTTTAAATGTACATTCTGAGAAGCATTTTTTTTTCTGATGGAAATGAGGCCTTGGAATTAAACTGGCACTTTCTGTATATGTGTGTTAGTGTGCATATACACACACATTTATATATTTACCCACACAACCATTTCTATTTGGCTAAAATGTTCATAATAGCAAAATGTTATACAGCCTAAATGGCAATCAAGTGGGGATCAATTTAACAAACTTATTGTAAAATCATAAAGAAGGTCGGTGTAATAAATAAAAATATTTATACATATATGTGTATGTGTCTGTGTATGTATGAAAAGTGACAAAAAGTTAAGCATATATGTTATGATTATAGTTTCTCATTTTACTTTTTCATTTAAAACTTTTATGAAACTTAGCGATATCCAGTATAATAGCTAATACTTAAACAGACTTTATGAAAACACCTAAACCAAACAGAAAAAGCTTTCACTAAGAAATGTGAAACAAATTTTGAATAAGACAGAAAGGTAATGTTCCTAAATTTAAAAAAAAATTAAACTTTGTGAAAAATAAATTATCTACCAATTGATCTTGAAATTATCTGCCATCTAATCTTTCTAAAAAAATCACAAAATGTATTTTGGAATTTAACAAAATGAGTCTAAATTTCATTTAAAACCTTAAAATAGTATAAACATTGAAACTTTGTTCCTTGAAAACAGTGACTATGACTTTTTATAAAATGTGTATAGAATATTCATAAGTTTGCAAATAAAAAGATGCAAATAAAGCCTCCATGGATTTCAAAGTAGAAATAATATAGTATAATTTGATCACACTGAACTGCAACAAGAATGTAATAACAAAACAAGATATCAAAATGTCCTTAAAACTTGGAACTTGTGAAAAATTTTCTGAAATAATTTAAGAAAAAAGTTTAAAACCAAATTGTAGAATGCCTAAAAACACCAATCGTGAAAGCCATTCATATTAGAAATTATGAGGTAAAGGCATAAAGTTTTAATTGAAGATAGGAAAAACAGAAACAACAAACAACCAAGGGAAGGCTGAAGGATGGAGTTAATAAAGATAAAAGCAAAATATAATCAATTAGAAGCAAGAAAAATGGCAGAATAAATAAATTGAACACTGAAGCTTCGAGCAAACCTAATTGGTTAGTATAAAAGACAAACACAAAAATAACAAATGATGAGGAGTAAATCATCATATTTGGAGGAAATTAAAACATTGACAAGAAACTATATTGTTCAACTCTGCCAAAGCAATTGAAATTCCAGGAAAAAATAGGACACCTCTTTTAGGAATTTTCACTAGATTAATTGACCCCAGCACAAACAGAATATCTATAAACCACTCACTAAGAAAAAATAAAGTCGTGAAAATGTTATCCCTCTATCTAAAATCAGCGAATCCAGACATTTCTCAGGGAAATTTTACCAAAACTTTTACAGATCAGAAAATCACAAAGCTATTAAAAATTTTTCATTAATATGAAGAAAAAAACCAAGTAAGTCTCTTTTATGAAGCTAGTCTGACAATGACATCAAAATTCAGCAAAGAATTTATAAACAGACCAAACCAAACATCGTTGAGATTATTAATGAAAATGCTAGATAAATATTATCAAACACAACTCAGCCACATATTAAAACAATAACACTATGGCATCACCAAGTGAAATTTATTCCATTATAGCAAGAATGTTTTAGCATTTAGAAACCTATTAATTTTATCATAATGATGGATGATGGGAGAAAGACATAGATCATTTCATAGATGTTGGAGGGCCTTTGATAAAATTTAGTATCCTTTTTTGATTAAAAAAATAAGGATACACGGATGTTCTTCAAACATGATGAAATACAGCTATCTCAACCCCAAATTCTTTTTTTTTTTTATCATGGAACTATTAGAATCATTCTCATTAGAATTCTAAGACAAGGATGGCCACTATTACCAGAATTATAATAGCATTTTGAAAGCATTAGTCATGGTAGATAGACAAGTGAAAGAAATTAGACATACAATAATGAGAAAGAAAATCATATTTTTCTCAGTTTGATGTGAGTGTACAGTTGAAAAACCCATGATTCAACTGGTAAAAGCAGTTACAGTGAAGAAACTCAGATTGATTTCCAGATATAAAATCCATATGTAGAAATAAAAAACTTTCTTTTTTACAAACAAAACCAAAAGCATATAATGGAAAATATCCCATTGGAAATAATTTAAACAGTGATAAAAATACTACTTAATAAACTTAACAAAAATACACTCTCCAGATATGAAGAATAAAATGTTCTTGAAAGACTCAAAAAGAGAGACTTGAATAGATAGAAAGTAATTCCTGTGATCTGGAATAAGAAGACTCCTATTTGTACAATTGTTAATTCTTCCTAACTTAATGTGATCTCAGTAATAATAACTGATATATAACTTAACAAATACAAACTAAACTTTATATAAAAATAAATAAGATATGAAAAAGATAAGTGACAAGAGGTTACCTGATTAGTGTATTAAAATGCATTATAAAACTAGACAAAATACAGGAGTGTGATACAAAGAAACAGACATAAAATAATGTAAGAAATAAAATCAAATACATACAAAATATTACAATTAGATAAGTATAGAATTTTTTTTAAAAATTAGAAAATGATGAGTTAAACAATAAATGTGGGTTTTTTCTCTCAAAATGACCACTAAGAGGAAAATAAGATTTATATATAACTAACATACTACAAGAAACTTCAAATGGAAAAGACATAAAGATAAGAAAATTTGTAAGTATACTTAAAATAAAAATATACTGCACAGGGAAAAATGTTTTATGATAGAGGAGTGGGAAAGGCCTGTCCAGTTGTAACAATAAAATCCAGAAGTCTTAAAATTTGGTAAGTTTTATTACATTAAAAATAGATTATGAATGCAAAAACATAAAAAAATCAAAACATAAATGACCAACTATAATACATTTCACAAATCATATTACAAAGAATTAATGGCCCTAGTAAGGAAATAATTTCTATCAATCAATAAGAAAAATGAAAACTAAATAGAAAAATGGAAAAAAGTTTAGAAATTTAGGTGGCTTACTCTCACTGATATACAAGAAAAGCAAAGACTCAAAAACAGTGGGGCCATGTTTAAAGGCCACAGAGAACAGAGAAAGAAACTTTGAAATGCCAAATGTGGGACTATTTGAGCAATAAAAGAAATAGTGGGAAGAATGAATTCCTAATCATAGAATAATATAACATTCCATGAGTCCAGACTGATATGAACAAGGGTATCAATCAATCAAAAAGCGCTGACTAAAGAGAAGGGGAAAGAAAATTCTTCCTTAGAGTAGAATTCTAGCTATCCAATGTAGAATGAATGGTGGCAATCACCCTTTATCTTCAACATATTCTAAAATTAATGAGTGAATGCATGATTTGAAAATATGTAGATAGTCTCAAAGTATCTCTCAGAAAATATTCAATAATTGGAAAGGGGGAATTCCAATACACAGGAAGACCTACCAGGTACCATAAGGAAGTGATCAAATTCGACAAGGTAAGTAGTGGAACAAAGGCCACATCATGTGCCTTGTGATACAAAGAAAGACATAACATTACTTCTGCTGTATTCTTTTTTTTTTTTTGTAATTTTTTATTGTTATGTTAATCACCATATATTACATCATTAGTTTTTAATGCAGTGTTCCATGATTCATTGTTTGTTCATAACACCCAGTGCTCCATGCAGAACGTGCCCTCCTCAATACCCAACACCAGGCTAACCCATCCCCCTACCCTCCTCCCCTCTAGAACCCTCAGTTTGTTTTTCAGAGTCCATCATCTCTCATGGTTCGTCTCCCCCTCTGACTTACTCCCCTTCATTCTTCCTCTCCGGTTATCTTCTTCATTTTCTTTTTTCTTACAATATGTTGTGTTATTTGTTTCAGAAGTACAGATATGTGATTCAACAGTCTTGCTCAATTCACGGCTCTCACTGTAGCACATACCCTCCCCAATGTCTATCACCCAGCCACCCCATCCCTCCCACCCCCAAACACTCCAGTAACACTCAGTTTGTTTCCTGAGATTAAGAATTCCTCATATCAGTGAGGTCATATGATACATGTCTTTCTCTGATTGACTTATTTCACTGAGCATAAGACCCTCCAGTTCCATCCATGTCGTTGCAAAAGGCAAGATCTCATTCCTTTTGATGGCTGCATAATATTCCATTGTGTATATATACCACCTCTTCTTTATCCATTCATCTGTCGATGGACATCTTGGCTCTTTCCACAGTTTGGCTATTGTGGACATTGCTGCTATAAACATTGGGGTGCACGTACCCCTTCGGGTCCCTACATTTGGATCTTTGGGGTAAATACCCAGTAGTGCAATTGCTGGATCGAATGGTAGCTCTAATTTCAACTGTTTGAGGAAACTACATACTGTTTTCCAGAGGGGTTGCACCAGCTTGCATTCCCACCAACAGTGTAGGAGGGTTCCCCTTTCTCCACATCCCCGCCAACATCTGTCGTTCCCTGACTCGTTAATTTTAGCCATTCTGACGGGTGTGAGGTGGTATCTCATTGAGGTTTTGATTTGGATTTCCCTGCTGCCGAGCGATGTTCAGCACTTTTTCATGTGCCTGTTGGCCATTTGGATGTCTTCTTTGGAAAAATGTCTGTTCATGTCTTCTGCCAGTTTCTTGATTGGATTATTTGTTCTTTGGGTGTTGAGTTTGATAAGTTCTTTATAGATTTTGGATACTAGCCCTTTATCTGCTATGTCATTTGCAAATATTTTCTCCCATTCTGTCGGTTGTCTTTTGGTTTTGTGGACTGTTTCTTTTGCTGTGCAAAAGCTTTTTATCTTGATGAAATCCCAATAGTTCATTTTTGCCCTGGCTTCCCTTGCCTTTGGCGATGTTTCTAGAAAGAAGTTGCTGTGGCTGAGGTCGAAGAGGTGCTACCTGTGTTCTCCTTTAGGATTTTGATGGACTCCTGTCTCACGTTTAGGTCTTTCAACCATTTGGAGTCTATTTTTGTGTGTGGTGTAAGGAAATGGTCCAGTTTCATTCTTTTGCATGTGGCTGTCCAATTTTCCCAACACCATTTGCTGAAGAGACTGTCTTTTTTCCATTGGACATGCTTTCCTGCTTTGTCAAAGATAAGTTGACCATAGAGTTGAGGGTCCATTTCTGGGCTCTGAATTCTGTTCCATTAATCTATGTGTCTGTTTTTGTGCCAGTACCATACTGTCTTGATGATGACAGCTTTGTAATAGAGCTGGACGTCCGGAATTGTGATGCCGCCAGCTTTGCTTTTCTTTTTCAATATTCCTCTGGCTATTCGGGGTCTCTTCTGGTTCCATACAAATTTTAGGATTATTTGTTCCATTTCTTTGAAAAAAGTGGATGCTATTTTGATGGGGATTGCATTGAAAGTGTAGATTGCTCTAGGTAGCATTGACATCTTCACAATGTTGGTTCTCCCAATCCATGAGCATGGAACGTTTTTCCATTTCTTTGTGTCTTCTTCAATTTCTTTCATGAGTATTTTATAGTTTTCTGAGTACAGATCCTTTGTCTCTTTGGTTAAATTTATTCCTAGGTATCTAATAGTTTTGGGTGCAATTGTAAATGGGATCGACTCCTTGATTTGTCTCTCCTCTGTCTTGTTGTTGGTGTATAGGAATGCCACTGATTTCTGTGCATTGATTTTATATCCTGCCACTTTACTGAATTCCTGTATGAGTTCTAGCAGTTTTGGGGTGGAGTCTTTTGGGTTTTCCACATACAGTATCATATCATCTGCAAAGAGAGAGAGTTTGACTTCCTCTTTGCCGATTTGGATGCCTTTGATTTCTTTTTGTTGTCTGATTGCTGTGGCTAGGACTTCTAATACTATGTTGAATAGCAGTGGTGAGAGAGGACATCCCTGCCACATTCCTGACTTTAGGGGAAAAGCTCTCAGCCTTTCCCCATTGAGAATGATATTCGCTGTAGGTTTTTCATAGATGGCTTTTATGATATTGAGGTATGTACCCTCTATCCCTATACTCTGAAGAGTTTTGATCAAGAAAGGATGCTGTACTTTGTCAAATGCTTTTTCTGCATCGATTGAGAGGATCATATGATTCTTGTTCTTTCTTTTGTTAATGTATTGTATCACGTTGATTGATTTGCGGATGTTGAACCAGCCTTGCAGCCCAGGGATAAATCCCACTTGGTCGTGGTGAATAATCCTTTTAATGTAGTGTTGGATCCTATTGGCTAGTATTTTGGTGAGAATTTTTGCATCCATGTTCATCAAGGATATTGGTCTGCAATTCTCCTTTTTGGTGGGGTCTTTGTCTGGTTTTGGGATCAAGGTAATGCTGGCCTCATAAAATGAGTTTGGAAGTTTTCCTTCCATTTCTATTTTTTGGAACAATTTCAGGAGAATAGGTATTAATTCTTCTTGAAATGTCTGATAGAATTCCCCTGGGAAGCCATCTGGCCCTGGGGTTTTGTTTCTTGGGAGATTTTTGATGACTGCTTCAATTTCCTTAGTGGTTATAGGTCTGTTCAGGTTTTCTATTTCTTCCTGCTTCAATTTTGGTAGTTGATACATCTCTAGGAATGCACCCATTTCTTCCAGGTTATCTAATTTGCTGGCATAGAGTTGCTCATAATATGTTCTTGTAATTGTTTGTATTTCTTTGGTGTTGGTTGTGATCTCTCCTCTTTCATTCATGATTTTGTTCATTTGGGTCATTTCTCTTTTCTTTTTGATAAGTCTGGCCAGGGGTTTATCCATCTTGTTAAATCTTTCAAAGAACCAGCTCCTAGTTGCATTGATCTGTTCTACTGTTCTTTTGGTTTCTAGTTCATTGATTTCTGCTCTGATCTTGATGATTTCTCTTCTCCTGTTAGGTTTAGGCTTTATTTGCTGTTCTCTCTCCAGCTCCTTTAGGTGTAGGGTTAGGTTGTGTATTTGAGACCATTCTTGTTTCTTGAGAAAGGCTTGTATTGCTATATCCTTTCCTCTCAGGACTTCCTTTGCTGTATCCCAAAGATTTTGAACAGTTGTGTTTTCATTTTCATTGGTTTCCATGAATTTTTTAAATTCTTCTTTAATTTCCTGGTTGACCCATTCATTCTTTAGTAGGATGCTCTTTAGCCTCTATGTATTTGAGTTCTTTCCGACTTTCCTCTTGTGATTGAGTTCTAGTTTCAAAGCATTGTGGTCTGAAAATATGCAGGGAATGATCCCAATCTTTTGGTACCGGTTGAGACTTGATTTGTGACCTAGGATGTGATCAATTCTGGAGAATGTTCCATGGGCACTAGAGAAGAATGTGTATTCCGTTGCTTTGGGATGGAATGTTCTGAATATGTCTGTGAAGTCCATTTGGTCCAGTGTGTCATTTAAAGTCTTTATTTCCTTGCTGATCTTTTGCTTAGATGATCTGTCCATTTCAGTGAGGGAGGTGTTAAAGTCCCCCACTATTATTGTATTGTTGTCAATGTGTTTCTTTGCTTTTGTTATTAAATGCCCTATAAAATTGTCTGCTCCCATGTTCGGGGCATAGATATTTACAATTGTTAGATCTTCTTGTTGGATAGACCCTTTAAGTAGGATATAGTGTCCTTCCTCATCTCTTATTACAGTCTTTGTTTTAAAATCTAGTTTGTCTGATCTAAGGATTGCCACCCCAGCTTTCTTTTGGTGTCCATTAGCATGGTAAATGGTTTTCCACCCCCTCACTTTCAGTCTGGGGGTGTCTTTGGGTCTAAAATGAGTCTCTTGCAGACAGCATATGGATGGGTCTTGTTTTTTAATCCAATCTGATAGCCTGTGTCTTTTGATTGGGGCATTTAGCCCATTTACATTCAGGGTAACTATTGAAAGGTAGGAATTTAGTGCCATTGTATTGCCTGTAAGGTGACTGTTAACTGTATGTTGTCTGTGTTCCTTTCTGATCTTTGCTGCTTTTAGGTTCTCTCTTTGCTTAGAGGACCCCTTCAATATTTCTTGGAGGGCTGGTTTCGTGTTTGCAAATTCCTTTAGTTTTTGTTTGTTCTGGAAGCTTTTTATCTCTCCTTCTATTTTCAATGACAGCCTAGCTGGATATAGTATTCTTGGCTGCATATTTTTTTCGTTTAGTGCTCTGAAGATATCTTGCCAGTCCTTTCTGGCCTGCCAGGTCTCTGTGGATAGGTCTGGTGCCAATATAATGTTTCTACCGTTGTAGGTTATATATCTCTTCTCCCGAGCTGCTTTCAGGATTTTCTCTTTGTCTCTGAGACTCATAAGTTTTACTATTAGATGTCAGGGTGTTGACCTATTTTTATTGATTTTGAGAGGGGTTCTCTGTGCCTCCTGGATTTTGATGCCTGTTTCCTTCCTCATATTAGGGAAGTTCTCTGCTATTATTTGCTCCAATATACCTTCTGCCCCCCTCTCTCTCTCTTCTTCTGGGATCCTAATTATTCTAATGTTGTTTCTTATTATCGTATTGCTTATCTCTCAAATTCTGCCCTCGTGATCCTGTAGTTGTTTCTCTCTCTTTTTCTCAGCCTCTTTATTTTCCATCATTTGGTCTTATATATCACTGATTCTCTCTTGTGCCTCATTTATCCTAGCAGTTAGTGCCCCCATTTTTGATTGTATCTCATGAATAGCCTTTTTGATTTTGACTTGGTTAGATTTTAGTTCTATTATTTCTCCTGAAAGGGTTTCTCTAATAACTTCCACGCTTTTTTCAAGCCCAGCTAGTATCTTTAAAGTCATGATTCTGAACTCTAGTTCCGACATCGTACTAATGTCCGTATTGAGTAGGTCCCTGGCTGACGGTACTACCTCTTGTTCTTTTTGCTGAGGTGATCTTTTTGTCTTGTCATTTTGTCCAGAGGAGAATAGATGAATGAGAGAACAAAATGCTAACAGGTTTACAACGTCCCCAGCAAATATACTCTATACAAATCAGAAAAGACCTGAAACCAGGGGAAAAGAAAGGGAAAGAAAGAAAAAAGAAAGAGGAAAAAAAAAAGAAAAAAGATAAAAACAAAAACAGAACAATACAAAAAAACAGAATATGATCAAATATGATCAGGCTAGTGCATAGATCAGTGCCACACACTAGTTTTTGGGCGTATTTTGGTCTGTTAGAAAAAAGTGCCTCTTAAAATTTTAAAGGAGGAAAGACATATATGTACAAAATAAGGGTTGATACAATGAAGGGATGGAAGATGACTGTAAAGATGAAAATTATAAAAGATTTTATAAAAGGACTTGATAAGATAAGAAGTTGTTTGAAAAAAGAAAGAAGATTTAAGAAAAAAAAAAAGGAGAAAGGGAGAGAATATGATCAGGCAGGAGACTATAACAAAGCCATACACTAGTGATTTAGGGTATATTTTGATCTGTTAGAAGAAACTGTACCTCAAAATTTTAAAGAGAGAACAACTTCTATATATATGCCAAAAATAAGGGTAACCAGTATGAAGGGATAAAATATGACTCTAAAAATGAAAAATAAAAAAAAAATTTTTTAAAAAGGGATTGATAAGATGTTGGTTGAAAAGGGAAAAAGAAAAATAAAAAAAAAACTGTCAACAAAAATTAACTTTGATGAACTAATGAATCATGGTAAAAAAAAAGCCATGAATTCTATGTGCAGTATTCCCCTAGCGCTGGAATTCTCCCATTCTCCTTGATCGGTAAACTTGGTCTTGGTTTGCTGGCTGTTCGTGCTGATCTTCTGGGGGAGGGGCCTGTTCCTGTGGTTTCCAAATGTCTTTGCCAGAGGCTGAATTGCCCCGCCCTTTTCAGTCCGGGCTAAGGAAGCTGCTCTGGTTTGCTCTCAGGAGCTTTTGTTCCCTGAAAGCTCTCGGTACAGCTTTGGAGGACCAGGGCAAAAATGGTGGCCTCCCAATCTCCACCTGGAGGAGCTGAGAACTCGGGGCCCCGCTCCTCAGTGCGCCCCCAGAGAAAAGCAGTCACTCCCGTTTCCCCGGTCTCCGGCGGCACTCCGTGCTCACCCGGCCTGTGACCGAGCGTTGCTATCTCTGGCACCCGACCCCGTGTGGAGTCTCCAAACCCAGCAGATCCCTGCGGTGCATTCCTGCGCCGCTCCTGCCTGGGAAGGAAGGGGAGTCTCCCCGGATCTGCTGCTTGTTGGGTCCCTGCTGGAGGAGCAGTGGCCCGACTGGGCCGCGGATCACAGTTTATGGCTACCCCAAGCTGAGAGCCCACGCCTCGGCTCCGTCTCTGCAGCCGGCTTCCCCGCTCTGATACCTGGGAGCTCTGGCGTACTCAGGCACCCCCGGTCTTTCTGTGACCCCAAGGGTCCTGAGACCACACTGTCCCGGGAGGATTCCACCCCCTGCTTAGCCACTGCAGCGACGTCCCTCCACCGAGCCAACTTCTAAAAGGTCCAATTTTGTGCTCCGCAGCTCTATCACTTGCCAGAAGCGGCTGGCGGAGGCCCCTCCCCCGCCGTCTAGCCTCACGAATATTGCCTCGATTCACTTCTCCACAGGTCCTACCTTCCAGTAAGTGGTCGCTTTTCTGTTCAGAGAGTTGTTGCTACTCTCCTCTTCGATCTCCTGTTGAGTTCGTAGGTATTCAGAATGGTTTGATCCCTATTCAGCTGAATTCCTGAGACCAGACGAAATCTAGGTCTCCTAATCCTCCACCATCTTGCTCCGCTCCCCTACTTCTGCTGTATTCTTATCACAGAATTTAGTGGTAAAGAGACATAGGCAAGCCAAAATTAGAGATATTATACAAAAAATCTGGCTAGTCCTCTTTAAAAATGTTAAGGTAATAAAAGAATGGGGGGAAAAGATACAGAAAATTCCAGATTCAAGGAGACTAAGGTATCATAGCAACTATGCACAATGTATGATCCTGAATTTAACCTAGATCATCAGTAAAATATTTAGTGAAATTTTGAAAAGGTATATAAGTTACAGTTTTGTATCAATGTTAATTTTTTTTTAAGATTTTATTTATTTATTTGACAGAGAGATAGAGAGCACAAGTAGGCAGAGCTGCAGGCAGAAGAAGAAGGAGAAGCAGGCTCTCCGCTGAGCAGGGAGCCTGATGCTGGGCTTGATCCCAGGACCCCGGGATCATGACCTGAGCAGAAGGCAGCCGCTTAACCTACTGAGCCACCCAGGTGCCAGTCAATGTTTATTTCTTGATGTTGGTAATCGTACTCTCTTTATGTAAGATGTTAATATCAGAGGGATATTGGTGATGTGTATATCAGATATTTAGTCATTTTTTTGCAACACTTGTGTGTCTTTTTTAAATGAAAAGTTAATTTTTAATAATTAAAATACCAGAATTATTTTTTTATTATTATACCAGTAAAAACCCAATACTTTTATTACACAGTGTGGATCAGTGTGTGGGAAAACAGAAACCTTAATATATTATTAGTGGGAGTAAAAATTGGTACAATCTCTATGGGGTGAATCAAAATTCAAATCTCTATGGAATGCAAAATAAAATTTTGACTCAGCTTTTCTACATCTGGGATTTTATCTTCCAGTTACACTTGCCTGTGTGCAAAATGGCAAGTGTGCAGATAATCATTGTAGCATCATTGGTAAAAGGATGGCTAGAGACCACATGTGTTTCCATCCATAGAGAACTGGTTGATTCAAACAATAAAATACATAAGATAAAATAATAAATAAAACCATAGTCAATTAAATACTTAAAATAACAGAATAAGGAAGTATTTTAGGCAATAATATTAAATATCTAAAACCAGTTACAGGCAGAAGGCAAGATTCATAAAATTTTATTAACATTTGTAACTACTCCATATGTTTCTTTGAAAGGAAAAGTAAGTAACATTATTTGCATTGATAGTATGTTAAGAGGTAGGTAGTTAACAACATGGGCATCATACCATTGTACCCAGGCCTCCTGAGTTGCAGTTCTAACTCTGTCACTACTAGTTGTAAGTACTAGAGTACAGTATTTAACCACACAGAGCCTCAGTTCCCTTATCTGTGAAATGGGCAAATGACTGTTGCTACCTATAGAGTTGTTTTGAGGATTAACTGAGTCGTTTGATTTAAAAGGCTTACGGGGCACCTGGGTGGCTCAGTCGTTAAGCGTCTGCCTTCAGCTCAGGCCATGATCCCAGGGTTCTGGGATCGAGCCCCATATTGGGCTCCCTGCTCAGCAGGAAGCCTGCTTCTCCCTCTCCCACTTCCCTTGCTCCTGTTCCCTCTCTCGCTGTCTCTCTCTCTGTCAAATAAATAAATAAAATATTTTTAAAAATTAAAAAAAAAAGGCTTAGAACAGAGATGCCTGGGTGGCACTGTTGGTTAAGCATCTGACTTTTGATTTTGGCTCAGGTCATGATCTCAGGGTGTGGGTTCTTGAGCCCTGCAACAAAACAGGCTCCTCCACTCAGTGGGAGTCTGCTTGTGATTCTTTCTCCGTCTGCCCCTGCCACCGAGCATGTGAGTGCACTCTCTCTTTCTCCCAAATAAATAAATAAATAAAAGGCTTAGAACAGTGTCCAGCACTTAAAAGCAGTTCAACCAATGCTGTTTTTATTACTGCCTTTAGGGAGAGGAAGTTTGTGAGTGTGATGCCCGTGTAGGAACAAGACTTTCACTGTATAAACGTGCACATTTTTAATTTTGAGCTATGTGACCGACTGTATTAGCTCTTTAAATATAGGAGAGAAGAGATGAGGAAAAAAACTTTTCAAGTCAAAAATAACACTTTATTATTCTATAAGGAGAAAAAAATCTCAAAGATCTCATGCTTGTTATCCAGTTGTGTCCCAATGGTAACTTCACTAAAAATACCTATTCTGCTGCAGATGAGGATATACCTTAATATCATATCAAATTATTTTTGTCAATATTTATTTTTAATTATTGGCTTTATGTTTTCATTATAGTTATCGTGATTCGTAATATTGTCTTAATAGAATGATCTAAATTTTGGACACATATTGATTGTGTTCGTTCTACATGAAATGCATTTCTATTTGTTTTTGTTTTATTCCAAAACACTTGCCTTTATTGGCAAAAATATAAAATGTTTTTTTAACTAACAAAAATAAGATTTTGTTTCCGTATTCATGCTACCTTAAGCATATGGGCATAATAAGTACATCGATGGTTAAAGGTAAGATACAAGCTCAAAATTTTATTAAAACTCGTAATTTTAATTTAGAACCATGTCTCCATATTTTCTGTACAAATTTCATGAAATTATTATCTTGTGAATAATTATTTAAAGTGGTGAGAATTTGCCAAGTATGGCCTATAATAAAATATGGCTTGATGTAATGAAATGCATTTAACTAATTTAGCTAAGTTAAAAAGCTTTATTATCCTTAATCTTTGATTCTAGAACTGGAAAATGAAGCAGGGATTTCAATTTGCATAAAAAGCTATATGAGTATGTGCATATACTCACGGGGCTTTTATCTCATAAATTCTGCACTCTCTGCCAAGACCAACACTATCACTGAAAATTAATTTGATATCAAAAGCTCTAATTGTGTTACAATTAAAACCCATCATTACCTCCCTTTTTAGGAAGGGAAAGTATCCAAGCCCTTCTTGCCAAATCTGAGTTCTACAAGACTTTGTATTAGACTGACTGCCAGAGACACTTAATAAAATCTGAAAATAAGGGTTGCAGCCCAAAGCAACATACTATGTCTCTTTATTTGTATTTTTAATATCCTCTCTTTCCTGCAGGACTATAAAGCCACCAAACATGCTCTTAAACTTTCAAGGTAAGGAGAAAGAAAATGGCATTAATGAGAACTTATCTCCTACATGTCATGTACATTGCTGCATGTTTAACACTTATTACTGCACTTAATACTCAAAATAGTCATACGATATGGGGACCCTTGTTTTTTTTTAAGATTTTATTTATTTATTTGAGAGAGGGGGGAGCACGAGCAGGGGGCAGAGGGAGAAGCAGGCTCCCCACTGAGCAGGGAGCCCGATGCGGGGCTGGATCCCAGGACCCTGGGATCATGACCTGAGCCGAAGGCAGAAGCTTAACCAACTGAGCCATCCAGGCATCCCCGATATAGGGACTCTTAAGCGCATTTACAAATAAGGTAACTGTCAAACAAAGAAATATAGTCCAGGCTAGGTTAAAGCATACTCCACGTCTCCTATAACTGATTTCTATTTCTTCGGTTCTATATGCTGTGCCCTCTTTTTTCCAAATCTTTCCTCCATATGCCTTTTCAAACTCAGTGATTTGATGCAAGTAGGATTTATGCTTTGGCTTAGAATAGTGAGTCTCCAACTGTAACGTGTGTATGAAACATGTCAAGACCTTGTTAAAATGCAGATTCTGATTTGGTAGGGCTGAGTTTAGAAATTTTGCATTTCTATCAAGCTCTGGGGAAATACTCATGCTACTATTCTGTGGACCACACTGAGTAGCAAACCATAGTGTCTTCTCTCCTCTCAGTGGAATATTCCAGTTGCAAGCAAAGCCTTATTAGACATCAGTCATGCAAACTGATTTTCCAAAATTTCTTACTAAGGTCTCATTGGCTTGGCCAGTCTAACCTGGTTATAATGTTGGCTAATTTTATGGCTGATAAAGAAAACAAATATCCAGATTTATTTGTCTTCCTCCATTACACAAGTAATGCATATTTGTTATTAACAATCAGAAAATAACAAGCAAAATTGAACAATAAATTATAAAATATTTACCTGAAAACTACATTCAGAAAAGTACTCAGAAAAAGATTCTGAGATATATATATATATATAAATATATATAATACACACATATATATTTCCAGAATTATAATGAACATACCACTTCATATCTTTGTGGAAATTAGTTTTGCATTAATAAATATACATCTACCCCATAATTAAACAGTTAGAGGAACTGGCTATCTTCCATGTAAACCCACAATCTGTAAGTCACTTTCTCTCTTCGGGCCTCAGTTTTCCCACTTGTAAAATGAGTTGAGGGTGCCTGGGTGGCTCAGTTGGTTGACCAATTGCCTTCATCTCAGGTCATGATCCTGGGGTCTTGGGATCAAGTCCCGCATCGGGCTCCCTGCTCAGTGGGGAGTCTGCTTCTCCCTCTGACCCTCCTCCCTCTCATGTGCTCTGTCTCTCATTCTCGCTCTGTCAAATGAATGAATAAATAAAATCTTTAAAAAAAAATGAGTTGAACCAGGTGATCTGATAGATCCTTTTCCATACCACTGGTGGAAACTACCATTCTTTACATCTTTAGCTCAGTGTTTTAAATTGCTCTACACTAATGATTATATCCCATTTCTCATGAGTTTCACGAGAATAAGGTTAAGAAAATAGCAGGTATGCAATCTTTGCAATCTCAAAAGGTTTAGCCTGAAAGAAATCTGCATACAGCAGCAATCTGCATTTGCACTTCCAGAGCATGAACGGGTACAAAATATTTGCCTATGTCTCAATCCGCTGCCTCATCAGGGGAAGGTAGCTGTGCCTTCCATCGAGGAAAACTTCTTTCTTGGTTTACATGGGTTTTGCAGAGGAACATATAAAATGTACAAACCACCACAATGAGTTTTCACTTCTGCAAAGTATCTCTAGGTATTCAAGTACTCGTTTTGAGTTATTTAAACGGAATTTTGCACATAGAGAGCCTGCCAGTTCATTTCCCATCAGAAGTTATTCTCGTTAAGCACTTAAACCCCGCTTAATGAAAAAGGCACACATTCTCGTGTGTACTTGCATGAAGCTAATAAGATCAATACTAGACAGGAAATTAACTTAAATTTGGGATGGGTGGGTGAGAACAAGTAGCTGAGCCCATCTCTACCTCTCTCTGTGGATACTGTATGACTCATGTTTAAGACTGTACATTGAAAGGGCTTCAGTTTTCTGTGGTCTCATTTGAGAAGATAGGCTTTTTGCCCATTTTTATTTGTTTGTTTTAGAACCTCTCTCCATCGTGGACATGACTAATACTCAGAACTTTTACTTGCCAGCTGAACACCAACTGCCCCAGCCAGCCCCATCTGGAACTACCCCTTGATGGGGCAGATTCATTGTTGCAAAACATTCAGATGTTCCTCCACAAACATACCAATTGTTTTTTTAAACTTAAAGATTTGGAAGGAGATTTCCTTTTGTTCTTTCCTTCTTTCTGTCTTTCCTTCAATTTACTTGTTAAATTTAGTATGGAAACTTCTAAAATTTCTGCCAAATCTTGCAATTTTATGAGACTATGATTCTCTTTATTTCTGATCTAATAGGTATTAGAGGCAGAATACATATTGTATGACAGGTCAGTGGGTTCATGATATAAAGCGTCTTGTTTTCCCTTTGATATTCTTCTATAAGGATCCAGTAGGACGTACACAAGCCATGACACCCATCTTACTGTGCTTCTCACATTTAGAAAATGTGGCCTCTTGTTTCTTTGAGAGATGACCTCAATTACACATTTCTGTGTCCACATGTTGCAGTAGAATTTCTGAGGCTTCAATAAAAATGTCATGCTTTTGTCTCTCACTCCCTCAAAATCACATCTTGCACAGGAAGAGTGATGGCCAACACCTGACTCTGGAAACAGATTGCCAGGGTTCAAATTCCAGATCTGTGTGATCTTTGGTAATTTATTTAACTTCTCTGTACCCCAATTTCCTTATCTTTAAACATGGAGCTAATGTTACCACCAACCTCAAAAGGTTGACTTGAGTATGAAATAAGGTAATATGTGTTAGTGCTGGAATAGTGTCTGGCTCATAGCAAGCCAAATATTGGTGTGTTTTCTATTATTGTTATCTTCATTATTTTATAAGAGAGAGAAATACATTTCTACAAAGTTTACTGTGATTTGAGGTTCTTCTGCTATGTCCAGTGAAATTTAATCCCCAAGATTACCTCATTGCTTCAAGTTTAGCTTTGACATTACCTTCTCTGTGAACTACTTCCAGATCCCAACAGACTGACTTAAACTATGACTTCATTAAGTTGAAGGAGTATATTAAAATATCTCTATTAGAACTATTGCATAATTGTACTTTTTGCTTCTTTCTTTGCTTTTCTTTGCTTCATTTGACTTTTCCCCCATGCATACTACTGTTCCTTTGTAATAAATACCAGCTTATCCTCTTTTGCAATCCTAGCACTAATAATAGTCCTTGGTTTATCACTGACATTCATGAATGTTCATTAAATTACTGTGTGAATAAATGAAGGCACAAAGAAATCTGTGGTCATCAAAAGCAGTGTATCATTCCAGATCCATTTATATTCAGTGTTTCTTTCTTTAATTGCCTGTTTACCTCTTTCTACTCTATGCTTGTTGTTGATTAAGCAGCTCACTCACTGAGATGTTGCTGCAGCAAAGCTAACCAGAAGCAGCAGATGACATCATGCAGAGTGGGTCCATGACTGGGCTCATTTCTTCTTGAGGTGATAGAATGGCAGTGACCATGGCGTCTGGAGGCTTATCCAATGAGGACCACTGAGAAAGAAATTCTGAAAACTTTCCGCTTCTCCGTTTTGAGCATGCTCAGGAGGTAGCTAATAGCACAATAGCTAGCTAAGCCCCAATTTTCCGTATTTTGTCTCTTCCTCTGAATTCCTCAGCCTGAGGTTGCTTACCAAATGAAGAAAGACCAGAACCTAATTTCTTTAAAATATCAAATCACTAACCCATCCCACTAAGATATATATTGGGGGGCAAAATTACACTTTTAAGGGACAGTTAACCTTTTTTGAGCCTTGATTAGGGAATTCCACGAACATTAGAAATATAATGAAGGAAATAAAATATTACTTTACCAATATTCCAAAAATGAGCCTTTTTTCATTATAAGAAGGAGACATGTTTTATCACCTCTTACATTAACTAGATTCACATATGTCCAGATTTTGGCCAGAATTTTATTTCTAAATTGGCCAGATTAGCACTCTTGATGTACTTCAACCCCTGAATCATGGACTTTCACTTATTCTTCCTTAATAATAAAAAGTGGAGAGCAGAAAACAGTCTCTATAAAATAATGAGTGTGTATTTGAGTTCTGACATTATATGACAGACTTGGTAAATGCCAAAATGACGGTATATATGGTTTTTACTTTTAAAGTCTAGATATGTCATAGAAAATTTTCTATGTATTGTTGGATTGTATGATCCAGGAGACATGAGGGTCAATTAATCTAATGTGGTATTCACTTTTGAGAGGACCTTGCATGAAAGGACCTGAGTGAAGCAATTTAATTGTAAGTATAGCCAGTTGTAGCTTTGTTTCTTCTTTTAGTTTATTTTGCTGCTGCTGCTGCTGCTGCTGCTGCTTCTGCTTCTTCTTCTTCTTCTTCTTCTTCTTCTTCTTCTTCTTCTTCTTCTTCTTTTTTTTAATCTTGAAGGCAAGGCAGGTAAGTGGCTTTCATGGGAAGGCTGCAAAACTAGCTCTGTCCATAGGAAGACACTGGTGATGTGTAAGGAAAGGAGGATGTAAGGAATGGCACTGAGAGGGATGATTTTCAATACTCACATGTTTAGGAACATGTGTCCTCCAGGGTACCTGGGACTCCTGATTTATTTAGCTGCACAGGAAACTATATTTAATGTTCACCATCAGTTGTTTATTTTTTATTTATTTTTTATTTTTTTTAAAGATTTTATTTATTTAATTGACAGAGAGAGAGAGAGAGACAGCGAGAGAGGGAACACAAGCAGGGGGAGTGGGAGAGGGAGAAGCAGGCTTCCCGCCGAGCAGGGAGCCCGATGCGGGGCTCGATCCCAGGACCCTGGGACCATGACCTGAGCCGAAGGCAGTCGCTTAACCAAGTTGTTTATTTTTTAAAGATTTATTTATTTATGTGAGAGAGAAGGAGAGCATGAGCGGAAGGGGCAGAGGGAGAGGGAGAGAGAATCTGAAGCAGACTCCATGCTGAGCAAGGAGCCCAATGCTGGGATGGATCTCACAACGCTGAGATCATGATCCTGAAGTCACAACCTGAGCTGAAACCAAGAGCTGGTCCTTTCACTGACTGCGCCACCCAGGCGCTCCTATTCACCATCAGTTTTTATGCTGATGTCTCTCAAGTCACTTTGATAGTTTGAAGTTCATTTTCTAGCAGAATCTTGAAAAAGGCCTATGGCAAAAATGTTTTCTGAATTTCTTACATGAGGATGACAGATCTTCTTTTCTGTGTGCTGTAACACAAATTATATTTTATATTTTTTATGCAATAAATATTATTTTATGTAATTTTGAATATATTTTATGTCAAATAATAATAACTTTGAAGATAGAGCAGTTGCAGAGTTGGATCATTTGAGGACTCAACCAAGTGAAATCCCTAAGTCATTTTCAGCTTTCTACTCTGCCTTCCTCAGCATATTTGCTATTGTCCTCTAACTGCCATTCCCCCCCTTATTATTCAATTTATCTAAACTAAACAAGCAAATAAACAAACACTAAGACAGTTCATCCTTTTCTCCCACCTCCTCACCCCCACCTCTGGCAAGCGCCAATTGGTTAACTGCATCTATGAGCTTGGATTGACTGATGGATTGAGTTAGATTCCACATACAAGAAAGATCATATGGTATTTGTTTTTCTCTCTGACTTATTTCCTACACATAATGCCCTCCAGATATATTCATGTAGTCACAAATGGCAACATTTCATTTTTTTATGGCTTAATAATATTCCATTTTGTGTGTGTGTGTGTGTGTGTGTGTGTGTGTGTGTGTGTGTGTACCACAATGTCTTTATCCATTCATTCACTGATGGACCCTTAGGTTGTTTCCATATCTTGGCTATTATAAATAATGCTGCGATGAAACGTGGGGGTGTACATATCTTTTCAAGTCACCATTTTCACTTTCTTCTGATAAATAACCAGAAATGGAATTGCTAGATCATATGATAGTTCTATTTTTAATTTGTTGAAGAATTTCTGTAATTGTTTTCCATAGTGGCTGTTCAAATTTACAATCCTAGCAACAATACATGAGGATTCCCTTTCTCCACATCCTTGCAACACTTGTTATTTCTAATCTTTCTGATAACAACCTTTCTAACAGGTGTGAGGTAATATCTCATTGTGGTTTTGATTTGCATTTCCTTGATTAATAATGCAAAACATCTTTTCATGTATTTATTGGCTATCTATGTCTTATTTCATAACATGTCTATTCAGATGTTCTGCCCATTTTTTAATGTTTTTTTTTTTTTGCTATTGAGTTATATGAGTTCTTCACATATTTTGGATATTAGACCCTTCTTAGATGTATGATTAGCAAATAATGTTTCCTGCTTAGTAGGTTGCCTTTTCATTGTGTTGATGGTTTCCTTTGCTGTACAGGAGCTTTTAAGTTTGATTTGGTCCCCCTTATTTATTTTTACTTTTATTGCTTTTGCTTTTGGTGTCAGATTTCAAAAAAAATCATCACCAAAACCTATGTCAAGGAGTTTACCACCTGTTTTATTCTAGGACTTTTAGGGTTCAGGTCTTACATTCGAACCTTTAATCCATTTTGAGTTAATTTTTATGTATGGTGTAAGATAGTAGTCAAATTTCATTCCTTTGCATGTGGCTGTCCAATTATCCCAACACTACTTATTGGAGAGAATGTCCCTTCCTTATTGTCTATTCTTGGTTCCTCTATCATAAATTATTTGACCATATACTTGTGAGTTATTTCTGGGCTCTCTATTCTGTTCCATGATCTATGTGTCTGTTTTTATGCCAGCACCATACTGTTTTAATTACTATAGCTGTAATATGGTTTGAAACAGGACACATGATTCCTCCAGCTTTGTTCTTCTTTCTCAAGACTGCTTTGGTTATTTGCAGTCTTTAATGGTTCTATCAACTTTTAGGATTGTTCTATTTGTGTGAAAATGCCATTGGAATTTTAGTGGGGATTACACTGAATCTATAGATTGCTTTGGGTAGTATGGAGACTTTAACAATATTGATTCTTCTAGCCCATGGGCATGGAATATTTTTCCATTTATTTGTTTCTTCAATTTCTTTCATTAGTATCTTATAGTTTTCAATATACATACAGGTCTTTTACCTCCTTGGTTAAATTTATTCCTATGTATTTTATTGAATTTGATGCAATTATAAATGGGATTGTTTTCTCAATTTCTTTCTAATAGATTATTAATGTATAGAAATGTAATACATTTTTGTGTATTGATTTTGTATTCTACAACTTCCTGAATTCGCTTATTAGTTCTAGTAGTTTTTTTGATGGCGTCTTTAGGGTTTTCTATATATAATATCATGTCATATGTAAATAGTGACCATTTTACTTCTTCCTTTCCAATTTGGATGCCTTTTATTTCTTTTTATTATCTTATTGCTCTGGATAGAACTCTATATTGTATTGAATAAAAGTGGGAAGATTAGGTATCCTTGACTTGTTCCTGATATTGGAGGGAAAGCTGATTTCTCATCCAACGATAGCAGAATATATACTCTTCTTAAGCTCACATAGGAATTTGCCTAGATATAAAACATTCTAAGCTATTAAAAAAAACCACATCAATAAATTTAAAATAATAGAAATCATACAGAATCTACTCTTAGATCACAATGGAATTAAGCTAGAAATAAATAACAGAAAGATAACTGGGAAACCAGTTATAATACATGGGTCAGAGAAGAAATCTCAAGAGAAATTTAAAAATATTTTGAACTAGATGAAAATGCAAATGCAAATGATCAAAATTTGCAGGATGCTGTGAAAACAGTGCTTAGAAGGAAATTAGTAGCATTGAATACATATATTAGCAAGGGGAAAGTTCTAAACTCAATAATTAAGCTTCCATCTTAAGAAACCAGAAACATAAGGGGCACCTGGGTGACTCGGTTAAGCAGCTGACTTTTGGTTTTGATTCATGTCATGATCTCAGTGTTGTGAGATCAAGCCCTGCATTGGGCTCCTTGCTGAGCATGGAGTCAGCTCGAGGATTCTCTCTCTCCCTCTGCCCCTCCCCCCATTCACACTCACTCTCTCTCTTTCAAAATAAATAAATAAAATCTTAAAAAAAAAGGAAACCAGAAAAATAAGAACAAATTAAAGGAGAAGAAAATAAAGAATAAGAATTATAAAAAATTTGATAAAATTAAAAATAAAACATCAGTGGAGAAAAATCAACAAAACCAAAAACTAGTTCTTTGAAAAGATACATAAAATCAATAAGCCTCTTCTGCTCTGCAAAAAGGCAGCAAGAGAATGAGAAGACAAACCAGAGACTTGGGGAGAATATTTGCAAAGACAAATCTGATAAAAGGCTATTATCCAAAATATACAAAAAACTCTTAAAAATCAGCTATAAAAAACCAACCTGATTAAATAAATGGGAAAAAGACATGAACAGATTCTTCATCTGAGGAGATGTACAGTTGGCAAATAAGCATATAAAAAGATGTTCAACATCATATGTCATTATGAAATTGCAAATTAAATCAACAATGAGGTATCAGGTAGTCTTACCTGATGATTCAGCAATTGTGCTCCGTGGTATTTACCTAAAATAACTGAAAACATATCCACAAACAACCTGCCATGAATGTTTATGGAAGTTTTATTCATAAGTCAAAGCTTAAAAGCAAAAAAGTTGTCCTTTAGTAGGTGAGTGGGTAAATAAATAAACTGTGGTACATCCAGACAATGGACTATTATACAGTACTTAAAAAAAAAAAAAACTATTGGGATGCCTGGGTGGCTCAGTCAGTTAAGTGTCTGCCTTCGGCTTAGGTCATGATCCCAGGGTCCTGGGATTGAGTCCAGCATCAGGCTCTCTGCTCAGCAGGGAGCCTGCTTCTCCCTCTGCCTGTCGCTCTCCCTGCTTGTGTGCACTCTCTCTCTCTGATGAATAAATAAATAAAATCTTAAACAAATACACAAACAAAAAAGATCAAGTCATAAAAATAAAGATATAGAGGAAATTTAAATGCAATATTACTAAGTGAAAGACAGCAATCTGAAAAGCCAATCGTACTGTTTGATTCCAGCTCTATGACATTCTGAAAAAGGCAAAACTATGGAGACAGTAAAAGTGTCAGGGGTTGTCAGGAGATGGGGGGGAGAAAGGGTAAACAGCACAGAGGATTTTTAGGATAGTGAGACTATTCTGCATGATACTATAATGGTAGATACATGTCAGTTGACATTTGCTAAAACCCATTACAATATACATTAGGAGTGAGCCCTAATGTAAACCATGGACTCTGGGCAATAACGATGTGTCAGTGCAGGTTCATCAGTGCCCCTGTGGTGTGAGATGCTGATAGTGGGGGAGGTAGTACCTGTGTGAAGACGGGTTAATTCTTTGTACCTCCTGGTCACTTTTTCTATGAACCTAAAACTGCTCTAAAAAAGGCTTATTATTTTGATTTTTAATCCAGTAATTTTATTAGAATATGTCTTGATATTGGGTATTTCTAGCTGGAGGTCTTCAGGTTTATGTTATAATTTGTCGATATGTAGTTTCAAATCCGTTTTTCCTTCCTTCCTTCCTTCCTTCCTTCCTTCCTTCCTTCCTTCCTTCCTTCCTTCCTCTCTCTCTCCCTCCTCCCTCCCTTCCTTCTCACTCATTCTCTCCCTGCTTCCCCTTCCTCCTTCCTTCTTTCTTCCCTCCCCCCTCCTTCCCCGCTCCTTCCTTCCTTCTTTCCTTCCTTTTTAATTTCAAGCAAGCGTTCTTGTTCTCTTGCTTTGGTTTTGTTTTCAGAGATGCCTATCATTTCTAGGGCAATCTCTTTTACTCAACACTGGTATTTATCTCCTTTATACTGACTTTATCACTTCGTTTCTTTTTAATTAAAAAAATTTCCTTTTAATCTTCCATTTCTTAAGACATTATCTTGTTTTTCCTTTCTTTTGTTCTGTTTCTTCCAGCATCATCTTAATTGCTAATGTTATTATTTTTTCTTTCCTAAGTTCAATACCCTATTTGTGAGTTTTGCTAATTCTTATTCATATTTTCCCTTCATGTCTTGTATTTTCTTAATGTCTTTTAGCTCATTTTGAAATAGTCAGGGACAGTTTTAGCTGGGTATATCTATGTAGTGTGCCCCCATAGTTTGTTAGGAACTTAGTTCTGATTCTCACTCTTTTCTTACAAGAGCTTTTAGTGAGATTTAAGCTTGACACTTTTCCATTACTCCAAATATGAGCATGTTTTCTGTTATTATCTTTATTACTTTATGAGAGAGAAGTAAACTTCCATTTGCTTTATGGCGATTTTAAGCTTTTCTGGATTTTTATGTGAAATCAGTTTTTCTGATCTTTTAGGAGGAAGCAAATTGTTCAGGAAAGCTTTTCTAACTTCACAGAGCTCCCTCTTCTGTGCCTTGCATTCTGGGATTTCCTGGCTGTGTTTTCCTTTCCCACTTTTATGCAGATCTTATGTCTCCTCTCTCTTGTCCCATCCTGCTTAACTTAATTCAACTTCCAGAAGTTTCTGCTCAGTGAGGGGGAACCCCCCCAAAATAAAGATCCCTGCAGAGTCTGTTTTGAGAGTCCTTGGGGGCTGGGTGGTGTACTTCTTTATTACTTCTTACCCTGGCCCCCAGCACTCACCCAGTCCCAGTCTTTGGAGAGCAAACCCCTTCCCTTGCCTGTGGCAGCTGCTCTTCTCAGGTTGGCCCATTATGTTTTACAGAGAACATCTGTTGGCTCCTCAAGGTTACTTCTAAGTTCCAAAAGAAACCACCCTCCTTGCTTCTTTTGTTTTCTTCTCACATAAACAGCCATACAATGCCTGTCTTGTGGCTACTTGTGTATGTTGCAGCTCATGGAGAGGAACCTAGTTTTGTTGTAAATGTTGCCCGTGTGTTTTTGGTTTCACTGTGTAGTTGCTGTCTATTTTTATGCAGGAATTCAAAGAGATTGAAAAATCTTGCAAGGGCCCAAAGGCATTAGAAAAATATTTGTAGGTCTTTTATGAAGCATTGAAAAACATGCACAGGTTGGATTTATTAAGCAGTCCTTTAGAGTCTATATAGGAGCCAAAATTGGCCAAATTTATCCCATTCCTTGGTGGTTCTTTTGCTATTACACCAATTGATTTTAATAGAGAAGAAGTATCACTAGACTTTTATTGTATGGATCTTCTGAGTGACTTTTTTTTTTTTAATTTAGGAAAAGAAAAAGTGTTTAAGCACTATGTTGAAAATTAAAGCTGTCTAAACAAAACCATGATCACTTTGGATGAAGTAGGGGTTAGACACAAAATGGAGGTTGCAAAATATGAATTACTCAAGAAAACATCTCAGATGAAAAGATATTTTCATCATAACTCCGCATTAGCAGCTCTTCATGTTTCAACATCTAATGGGATGAGGACACATCCACACACTCCAGCCATGAGTAACTGTCCTTCCTGTGAAGCGCCAGCTCTTTTTGTCTGATATTTCGATAGGTTAATAAACACCAGTTACGACACTTTTTTTAACTTTCCATTAATCAGGTATTCCAATGGACAAAGTATGTTGAAATTACAGAACCTTTATCTGGTAGTGTTTTTCCTAAAATGTTTGCCAGAACCAAGTGCAGAAGAAACCCTTAGGAAGCACATATTAAATGCTTGTTGATAGATTGCCTGAATGATGCCACGTGCTGTGTAGTATTCTGTGGTTTGCATTGAACTGTCACCTATTATTTGATACCTTTAATTCCCTTTCAAGATACTAACAGTGAGTTAGGTATTTTACAGATGAGGAAGTTGAGGCTCAGAGGAGGTCTAGGACTTGTTCAAACTTCCTGGGTCCGTGTATTTTGCTGTCTACTATTCCATAGTTTTGAATAAATGACTGATTTGCAAAGATGGAAAATTCATCCTCCTTTATACTGACTTAAGAAAAATGTGTTTTATGTGTAAAAAATATCAATGCATTTATCTCTGCTTATGTTTCCCATATACTTATTTTATCATTTTTAATGATTCTTTCAATAATAAGGATGTCTTCTAAGAAATATATTAAAGGATTTTCTTCTTGCAGTTACTGTGCTATAGAAAGCTAATGATGATGGATCACCTGACATGTGCTAACTACTCTGCTAATTTTTTTCACAGAATGTTTTATTTGACACACCAACTCTGTTACACATTTTACAGACTAACCACTCCTTCTTTTATAGGTTGAAGAAGTTAAATTACTTTCCCAAGGTCACATAATTTATTAGGTGGAGAGCCAGAATGCAAAACTATATCTGAGTTCAAATTAATGTGGCTTCATATAAAAAACACTGACCTTACTCCCTGTGTTGGGATGCAATATATGAGATTTATCATACTCCATATATGTCCAAGGTCCTACTATTACAATTTTTCTTTTTTGGTTTGTTCCTTTTATGACTTGTCCAGGTACATTTTTATCACCCAGGTTTTACAAAACACCAGCATCTTTACACTAGCAAAGATGCTTTGGTCATCATACGAGCTATATAGAATGCTTAAATGTACTAAGTAGTCAAGTTTTCGGTTTTGAATAGCAGCTCCTTTCCCCTGATAATGATTTAAAGCCCTTATTTTAAAAGTAGTGCTCTTTAAGAATATAAGTGGTGCATATTTATATCCTAGCCAGCTTTGAAACATTACTGTGTTGATATTCTGGGAATCAAAGAACAAGTTGTTCAGGGAGGAATTTTGTAGAGGAGCACTTGATATTTCAGGGGGTAGAACAAAATATGAATATGTGACTAGTCCATTGAGCCCCAAAGGAGGGTCCATCTAAATGTAAAAAGCAAGAGCCAAGTAATTCAAGAAGAGAGTGAGGAAAATATGATCTGTAGCTCAGGGAGTAAAAAGGAACAATTTTATTAGCTAGAATGATTTATCAGTATATATGCTATTTTCTTATGTGATATATATATATATATATAAAGATATATATCATAATATTATTCTTTGCCAAATACTGTGCAGAGAGCACACACACACAAAAGCTATATACAGACAGCATCGTAAATAAAATATTTCAGTAAATTGATGACAAAGGAGGCTACCATTCATAGATGCCCTCTTAAGAGGGTGATGAAAAAGCTAAACAAAAGAAATTCCAGATTCTGTCTGCCAGAGTTGAAAAATAAAGGCAGATATTGCAACAAAATAGCAAAGGGTTCTTCTCCTTCGACCACACAGTAGAAACCATCAGTCCATCCTGCAGGGTAGATGAGGGCAATGGTGAATGGTCAGTGTCTAGGTAGGAAGCTGTATCGTAGCAAGGTACAACTGGGAATATGAGTATTAAAACTGTTCATCTGGAAAGGAAACTAAGATCTTACTTTTCTCCTTAGTTCTCTCCAGGACAAATGATTGGGTAGACCCTGTGTGATCAGGGATAGGTCAAGAGAATGAAATACTTATTGCCATATCTTTAGAGGGTACAAGTGGTGATGGTGCATATATCTCATCTGGGAATATAGCAGTAGATGGTAAATTAGGCTACTTGTGTCTTTCTTTATTTAAATAACTTCAATTTAGGAGTGTGGGATTTGATTTAATTTGATTAAGTTGACTCACAGTGGCTTACGAAAAAATCTTAAGTAAGAGTTAATGCTGAACTATAAGATTTTAACTGAAATTCAGTTTAATCCAGGTCCATCAGAATTAAAATAAGTTTCAAGTAAGGCAGACATGGTTTGAAATCTATGGGTCACTGGAAAGAAGGGATGCTTTAGAGGGCTGACTTTACCAACAGTAAGCTTTGATAGGGACTGGTGACTTTACAAGTGTTGAACAAGGATTGAACTCAACACTGAATAAGCAGATGTGAGGAACAGAGCAGGGGAAAACTGGGAGTTAGTGTAAGAGTTTGAAGTTTATAGAAAGTAACATGGATAATTCCAGAAGTTATGTGGATTTGGGAAGATCTCAAAGGAGCAGTGAGTTTGAGGAAGGTACCTAAGAGTCTGTATGAACCAAATTGTTATTTTGGGGCCATTTTTGTTGGTTATTCATCCAGCACCAAATTAGAACACAAATATCCCATAAGTATGAGTTCAGGGTGAAGTGACCTGTGCATTGGTAGGATAGATGCTCAAGTAGTGGAGTTGGGATGTGATAACATACCAGGTTGGTGGGGTTAGCAGCAGTTTTGAGGGTCTCTCCAAAGTGGTCAGGGACAATAAAAAATCTCTAGCTTACTTGGTTCTATGTCCTCTCTAAGCAGAATGAATAGTTATCTACTTAAATATTCTCTCTTAACTCACCTTCTAAAGATTGATAGCTCACCCTTGACAGAATATGGAACTTGAACCAGGAGCCAGGAAATTAGTGGGGGGGGGGGGAAGAGTTATGTAGTATAATGAGCTGTCTGACAAATATAAATGAGCAAAAAGGGGGTAAACACAGCAACCAGTATTAATTAGAAAGCTTTATGGGGATCTGAGGATGACTGTGAAAAATATCAACAAAATTAATGATGTTTGAGATGGAGACCCAGATCTTATTGCCCTGTACCCTGTAACATTTTAGTTATTCAACAAATATTTAATAGAGTAAAATTGGGGGCAGGCATTGTGCCAAATACATGGGTACAATAATTAAAAAAAAAGATAGTAATGACTCTCAGGGAGTTATACTCTACTAAGGAATACACACAAGTGGATTCAGAACTATACGCTGATTCATTCTTGGAAAATTACAGGGCTCTAGGAGAGCATACTAGAAGAGCTCCTACTTCAGTCTCTGGGGATGGGCAGGGAGGAAGGAAGAAAAGACCAAGAGAAGTAGACCAGAGTGAATAGCTGGCCTCAATACAGAGAGGGAGCCACTGCTCCAGCAGGCTGGCATGAGCCTCAAGCAGTAGAAAGTATTACATAATATGAAGAAAGAGGTGGCCCAGAAAACAGCACTATGGATGAAGATGCCAAACTCACTTCTCTACCCCAGGTTATTGCAAGTATGTGATATGCATGCAATCTATTTGAGAGAGCAGTCGAGGGATGACATCTTCATGGAAGATCTTTTTTAAAGGCATGGAGTCAGAGAAAGAATTCTATGAGGAGACTGAAAATAGAAGGGAGGGTTTCTGCCACACAGTATTGGGTTCCAAGAGTAGAAGTGATAGGTGAAAGAATTGGATAAGAAGAATTATGAAGTATGATGAAGCTGAAGTTATCAGAGGGAATTTTTGAACCAAGATACTTTTGACTAAGAGCAGTAAACAGGAATAATGATAATCTGAACAGTCACAGGTTAGCTAATTACAAAATTTCTAAATACATTTGCTCCTCCTGACGTTGGACTGTGGGATTTTCCCCCCTCTGGAAGAAGTCATCCATCCCCTGAATATACTATGCCTCTGAGAGAGTGCGATCTTCATGCTAGGCCAGAATGTTATAAACCTGGAAGCTGCCTAGTTGTACAAACTCAGTATTTTTCATGAAATGTCTTCTGAGACTTGACCCTTGGGCCTCTGATTAATTCATCTTTAAGAGCCACTTTCTCTATGCAAAAGCAAGAGCAATGGGTGAGGAAGAAAATTGCATGAAAGAGTTAAAGATAATTTGTACACGTTTACTTTGAAATAGGCTAGCTGTTCTTTCTTTCTGTTTTTTTTCAGGCTAGCTGTTCTAAGCAGATTCTTTTCACTTCTCCCCACCCCCCCAGCTTTACATTTTTGGGAGAATATTTCAGGCTTGACCTTCATATAAATATTTTGGATTCCTTCTATATTTTTCCTCTTCTTTTTCCAGAATTTCAAATAGCTTTTCTTGAGCATCTGTTACATGACAGGCATGGTGTTAAGCAGTGCCGATGCACATAAATCAGGCACAATCCCTGCCATTGAGGAACGTGCAGTCTTGTGAGGGATGTTTAAACAAATGCTTTTAATATAATATGATAACTGTGCATTAATTCCATGAGAACACATATTTATCCACCCATCTGCCCACTAGGAACTCAACACACATTTACTGAATTCCATCTATGTGCTAGGTATTGGTCAGTCAGTGAGTGAACAGGACTAATAGTGACCTAGCTTTCAAGGAGCTGAGATTCTAATTAATTAAGGATCTTTTCTAGTGGACAAGGGACTAATTGCCTTTCGTAGGCCACACAGTGGAGGTGACATATTAAATTGTTTTAGAAGGACAAGAAGCATTGTATTGGGTGGATTAAAAAAAAAAATCCTTAAGACAGTTACCAGAAAAGGCAAAACATGGAGACACAATAATTCATGGAATGTTTGAGGATGGACAATGAGCAGACAAATTATAACTAGGGTGGTGATTGCAAAGTGTGTTTGCAGGACACTGGTTCTGTGGGTAATTTATTAGGAGCTCTGAAGCCAAAAAATTTCATGAAAAAAAGAAAACTGGGAAATACCAGTTAAATAAAAGTTTAATAGGTTTATTTACTGTAGAATTTCTTGTCACCTTTAATATGAAGAATGCACAAAGAAGGGGCCTATGGCTTACATAGTTAGCAAGTTATTTTACCAGAAAGTACCTTTGCTAGTGAGCGTTTTTCAGGACTACTTTTGAATATAAGGCCAATGATGGGCCAGAGCAAGGGAGCAGGCCAGCATGCAACTGCAGATGGATCTAGTTAGGTCAATCTGAGTCACATGGCAAAAGGCTTTTCGGCAATACAAACTGGACTCTATTGACTAGACAGGAATAGAGGAGGGACACAGCCAATTTCTGTTATTATTTTTCTCTGCATTAAATTAATTTACTTTATAAAAATGTTTACTCCTCAAGATTTAATATAAAGAAATATACAAGAAATAATATACCAGATATGCATGTGCTTTCATTTAAAATTTATCAGCTGTCAATATTTTGACATATTTGCTTTAGATCATATTTTAAAGAGCTAATTATATCAACAAATACAGATCTCAAAAAACAATTTTCAGCACAAACAGCAATCAAATTGCAGAGTGTATTCTATGGTACCACATATAGAGTTTAAATACCTGTAAAAATTACTGTGTAAATGTTTATGGATTCCTAAATATATACTAAAATACAAAAATGTTCATGGGAATTATAAACACTGAATTAAAGACTGAGGATTTCTGGAGAGATAATGAGAGGGAAGAGTTTTGAATTGTGGCTAAGATATTTAATTCCTCAATGAAAACAACAATCATATCTAAAAGAAATAAGAAATAGGGGCGCCTGTGTGGCTCAGTTGGTTAAGAGTCTTCCTTTGGCTCAGGTCGTGATCCCTGGGTCCTGGGCTCAAGCCCCATATCAGGCTCCTTGCTCAGTGGGCAGTCGGCTTCTCCCTCTCTCTCTGCCCCTCCCCATCCCTACTAGTGCTCTCTCTCTCTCTCTCTCTCAAATGGAGTAATAAAATCTTTAAAAATAATAGATAAATATAAAACAAATAAGAAATAATGCTAATTTATAAAGCTGGGTAATGATCATCTAAGGTACATATCTCCCTGGAAATAGAATTTGAGGCAGTGATTTGTGGATACTTGAGAACAATTCGTAAAAGAAATGAAAGAAGGATTGGACAGACGGAAAAACTGACCTGCAGTTCAATCACAGTGGGGTCACCATCTGATCCCATCAGAAGTTCTGGAACTGGGATGACTCTTCAGAGATTCCCCAAATTGAGACAAAGGTGTCAAATATTGGAACCTTGTAGCTGGAACATGAAGTGTCAATTCTGAAGTGATTCTAAAGAAAAACATTGTTATTCCCATTATTGGATTATAGTACTCTTTTTTTTAATCATCTAAATTTCCCTCTCTCTACTCCAGTATAAAAATCTTCAATTCCCTACAAAATTGTGTCTTTTCATTTTACCTTTTTTTTTTTTTTAAGTTAGTACCATAAAGTCCATATACTCGTTAAGTCAGGGTCAGCAAACTATGGCCCAAGGGACAAATCTGGATTGATGCTTGTTTCTGTCACACAGCAGTGCTCATTCATTTACACATTGTTTATGGTAGTTTTGTCCTACAATGACAGTTAGTCATTGTGACACAAGCTGTACAACCCACAAAGCCTAAAGTATTTATTATCTGACCCTTTACATAAAAAGTTTGCCAATTCTACTTTAAGAACATTGGCCATTTTGATATTTTGCTTTGAGAAAATCCATATGTGGTGACACAGCAGTGGATACGGGCTAATATATTTGGCTATTTGACATTTCTTTACTCTTTTTTTCTAACAGAAAAAAAAATGTACTAAAGCCTGTTGACAGGGCCAATGTTTTCTTGCATCTCTGCAAGGAAAATCCTAAATGTAAGAGGCCCCTGTGGTGAAGTCATTTCTTGTCCTAAAATATATCTCAACAACAACAGGGAACAAGTCAAGAAAAAAACAGTGTTAAGATCTACTTTTATAGTTTGTAGGCAATCACAAGTTACTGACTTGAGTGGGCAATAAGTAAAAATAGTGTATATATATGTATACATACACAAACACACACACACACACGTGACACTACTTCCTTCACATGAGCTGGATGCTTGCCTTCTGTAAGGACAAATCCCATCAGAATGAGACCTAGAAGCATTTTGTCTGATGCTGATATGCATTTGTCTCTGTATTTTTTATTAAGAGTCTTAAAATTGTGTTATATAACTTTCTCTAATAAGGTCTACTTTGAGAAATCTCATCAGCATGCAAAATCTGTATAAGGCAACCAACTTTTGTAAATATCTACAGATTTATAGATCTAGATACACATATTCATGAAACTATACAGATAAACATAGATATGGATATGGGAACAGAGATACATATACACATATATATATTGTTTTGAATCTTGCTAGTGATATATTTCTCCTTCCTTTTCGATGTGGACTTTTCCATGGATCTAATTGCAGCTTTTGTTTATACGATCACTCTGAATGACAGGATATCCATCCAGATCACCTATGAGTTTGTCTATAAATTGAGTGGATTTATTTCCTTTATCATTTTTTTTCTCAGTACTACTTGGTTTCTGTTCATAAACTTTGATCAGACCTTTTTTTTTTTTTAAGATTTTATTTATTTGAGAGAGAGAGAATGAGAGACATAGAGCATGAGAGGAAGGTGGGTCAGAGGGAGGAGACTCCCTGCTGAGCAGGGAGCCCGACATGGGACTGGATCCCGGGACTCCAGGATTATGACCTGAGCCGAAGGCAGTCACTTAACCAACTGAGCCACCCAGGCGCCCCTACTTTGATCAGACCTTAAGCTCAACAGAAGGTTGATGAAAATTTACATGGTGAGTTCTGAGGTCCAGAAACAGTGTAATTAGCTGGCTATGTGGGCAGCCTAGCTAAGATATTTACCTCTACTCTTATTGAAAAAAATCTCTACCTGCCTTTTTTGTTTGACCAGAAACACAGTGTCTCTCCTGGTCTACTGCTGGCACAAGAGAAAGAATCCCCATTCAAGGAATGCTTCCTGCAGCTGAGGATGCCACATGAACTCTGGGCTGCCCCAAAATAAGGACATGCCAGTGTTACCCATCCGCCAAGCATCTCAAGTGCTTTTCTTTCCACCTGTCCTTTCCTTTGGTGCCTTGCCTTTCTAGATTAAAAACAATACCAAGGGGAGACCCTCCAAGAGGGCAAAGGAGTAGGGGATCCTAGTTTTGTCTCGTCCCTGGAAATCAGCTATATAGTTATCAAATCATTCTGAAAATGCAAAATCAACCAGACATCTGAGAAAAGGTTTGCTACAATTCTACAAATAGAAAAGTGACCACTTTTTGCAAGGTAAGAGGGGCAGAGATGTGAATCCGAGGTGATATTAGGAAGATAAACCCCAGGAGGTAGGGAGCCTTTGTAAGCCAGCTACTGGAAAGCGTTATAAGCAGCAGCAGAGTACAAAATCAGAACTTTTAGAAGTTTACCCGAGAGGGGTTGTTGAGGTGAAGCAGGGAGGAATCCTAAGTGGGACAGTGTGGTCTCAGAATCCCTGGGGTCACAAAAAGAATGGGGGTGCAGGGCTGCGGCAGAGTTCCCAAGCATCAGAGCAGGGAAGCCAGCTGCAAACAGTGAGCCCAGGCATGGGCTAGAATTCTGCTTGGTGTTGCCATAAACCGGGAACAGCATGGTTGGGTGACTGCTCTCCAAGCAGGGGCCCAGCAAGCAGCCGAACCATGGGAGACACCCCTCCATCCCCCAGGAGGGACGGCATGGGTACACGCCATAAGAGTCCATAAAGTTTGGAGACTCAAAATGGGGTCATGTGCCTGAGATAAACATGCTTGGTCACAGGCTCGGTGAACACAGAGTTCGGACAAAAACCAGGGAGACAGGAGTAATTGACTTTTCCCTGAGGGCACACTGAGGAGTGGGGGATGCAAAATTTCAGTTCCCAGGGCTGGAGATTGAGGTGCAGCCATTTTCATTTTCATTTCCATCATCCAAAGCAGTGCTGAAAGGCTTCATTCAGGGAACAAAAGCCACATAGAGCAATCCTGAGCTGCTTACACTGAGCCTGGCCCCCTGGCAAGAGCAGTGCAATTCCTCCCAGGCAAAGACACCTGAGAATTAGAGCAACAAACCCTCCCCCAGAAGACCAGCAGGAACACCCATCAAACACCAAGTTTCTGGATCACACAGAATTGAAAACTCCAGTGCTAGGGGAAAATAGTATATAGTATTTGTGGGGTTTTTTCTTATTATTCTTTAGTCCTTCAATTTTATATTTTATTATACTTTTCAGCTATTTTCTTATTTTATATATTATTTTTTAAGTCTTTTTAAATTTTCATTTTTTCACTTACAGTTCATATATGTATTTTTCATTTTTGGCTTCCTTTCATTGTATTAATCTTTATATATGTTTTTCTTTCTTACCTATTTTGGGATCTAGTTTCTTCTAACAAACAGATCAAAATACACCCAGAATCTAGCTTATTGTTCTGTTCTCTTCAACTTCTTGTCTGATTTTATTCCCATATTTTTTCCTTTTCTTTTCTTAGGTTTCTGTTCTCTTCTGATTAGTGTATATTTTTCTGGTATAGTTATTACTCTTTAGTCCCTCAGTTTTATATTTTATTATCCTTTTCAACTATTTCCTTATCATACCAATAGTTTCTTAAGGCTTTTTAATTTTCATTTTTACACTATGGTTTATATATATATATCTTTCATTTTTGGCTTCCTTTCATTGTATTCAAGTACATTTTTGTATCTATGTAAGGTTTTCTTCTTTGCCTATTTTGGGATCTAGTTTCTTCTAACAGACCAAAATATACCCAGGATCTAGTCTATTGTTCTGTTTTGTCCAACTTCTTGTCTGATTTTATTCCCATTTTTTTCCCTTTTCTTTTCTTTTAGATTTCTGTTCCCTCTGATTTGTGTAATGTATATTTTTCTGGTGTGATTGTTGCTATATTTGTATTTTCCCTCCCTTTCATCTATTCTTTTCTGGACATGACAAGAGGAAGACTAACCCCAAAAAGGAGAACAAGAGTCAGAACTCACAGGCAGGGATCTAATAAATATGGATAAAAGTAAGATGTCAGAATTAGAATTCATAACAACGATTATAAAGATCCTAGCTGGGCTCAAAGAAAGCAAAGAAGACACTAGAAAATCCCTTACTGGAGAAATAAAAGAACTAAAATCTGATCAGGTCAAAATCAGAAAGGCTGTTTCTGAGATGCAATAAAAGATGGAGGCTCTAACTGCTAGGATAAGCAAGGCAGAAGAGAGAGTCTGTGATATAGAAGACAAAATGATGGAAAATAAGGAAGCTGAGAAAAAGAGAGATAAACAACCACTGGATCATGAGGGGAGGATTTGAGAGATCAGTGATACCATAAAGTGAAACAATATTAGAGTAACTGGGGTCCCAAAGGAAGAGGAAAGAGAGAGGGGCAGAAGGTATATTTGAGCAAATTATAGCTGAGAACTTCCTTAATCTGGGGAAGGAACCAGGCATTCAAATCAGGAGGCACAGAGAACCCCCCTCAAAATCAGTAAAAATAGGTCAACACCTAGACATATAATAGTGACGCTTGCAGATTTCAGAGATAAAGAGAAAATCCTGAAAGCAGCTCAGGACAAGAGGTCCTTAAACTACAAGTGTAGAAAGATAAGGCTGGCAGGCAGACCTAGCCATAGAGACGTAGCAGGCCAGAAAGGACTAACATGATATATTCAATGTGCTAAATGAGAAAAATATGCAGCCAAGAATACTTTATCCAGCAAGCCTGTCATTCAAAATAAAAGGAGACATAAAGAGCTTCCAGGACAAACATAAACTAAAAGAATTTGTGATTGGGGCACCTGAGTGGATCAGTCATTAAGCGTCTGCCTTCGGCTCAGGGCATGATCCCAGGGTCCTGGGATCGAGCCCCGCATTGGGCTCCCTGCTCAGCAGGAAGCCTGTTTCTCCCTCTCCCACTCCCCCTGCTTGTGTTCCCTCTCTCATTGTCTCTCTCTTTCAAATAAATAAATAAAATCTTAAAAAAAAAATAATTTGTGATCACTGAACCAGACCTTCAAGAAATATTAAAGGGGATCTTTTAAGTGAAGAGAGAACCCAAAAATAACAAAGACCAGAAAGGAACAGAGACAATATACAGAAACAGTGATTTTACAGGTAATATAATGGCACTAAATTCATGTCTTTCAATAATTACTCTGAATATAAATGGGCTAAATGCTCCAATCAAAAGACATAGGGTATCAGATTGGGTAAAAAAATAAAAACAAGACCCATTGATATGCTGTCTTTAAGAGACTCATTTTAGACCCAAAGACACCTTCAGATTGAAAGTGAGGGGGTGGAGAACTATCTATCACGCTAATGGACATCAAAAGAAAGCTGGGGTAGCAATCCTTACATCAGACAAATTAGATTTTAAACCAAAGACTGTAATAAAAGATGAGGAAGGACACTATATCATAATTAAAGGGTCTATCCAAGAAGATTTAACAATTGTAAATATTTATGCCCCTAACTTGGGAGCAGCCAATTATATAAACCAATTAATAACAAAATTAAAGAAACACATTAATAATAAAACAATAATAGTAGGACTTTAACACCATACTCACAGCAATGGACAGATCATCTAAGGAGGAAATCAATAAGGAGACAAGGGCCTTAAATGACACACTGGACCAAATGGACTCAGAGATATATTCAGAGCATTTCATCCTAAAGCAACAGAATATACATTCTTCTCTAGTGCCCATGGAACATTCTCCAGAATAGATCACATACTGGGTCACAAATCAGGTCTCAACCAGCACCAAAAGACTGGGATTATTCCCTGCATATTCTCAGACCACAATGTTTTAAAACTTGAACTTAATCACAGGAGAAAATTTGGAAGGAACACAAATACATGGAGGTTAAAGAGCATCCTGCTAAAGAATAAATGGGTCAACCAGGAAGTTAAAGAAGAATTTAAAAAAATTCATGGAAGCAAATGAAGATAAAAACACAACAGTTCAGAACCTTTGGGATGCAGCAAAGGCAGTTCTAGAGGGAAGTATACAGTAATACAATCCTTTCTCAAGAAACAAAAAAAGTCTCAAATATACAACCTAACCTTACACTTAAAGGAGCCAGAGAAAGAACAGCAAATAAAGCCTAAATCCAGCAGGAGAAGAGAAATAATAAAGATTAGGGCATAAAACAAAGAAATAGAAACCAAAAGAACAGTAGAACAGATCAACAAAATTAGGAGCTGGTTCTTTGCAAGAATTAATAAGATCAATAAACCCTCAGGCACACTTATCAAAAGGAAAAGAGAAAGGACCCAAATAAATAAAATCATAAATGAAAGAGGCGGGATCACAACCAACACTGAAGAAATACAAACAATTATAAGAACATATTATAAGTAACAAATGCCAACAAATTAGGCAATCTGGAAGAAATGGATGCATTCCTAGAAACATATAAACTACCAAAACTGAAACAGGAAGAAATAGAAAACCTAAACAGAACCCTAACCAGCAAAGAAATTGAAGCAGTAATCAAAAATCTCCCAACAAACAAGAGTCCAGGACCAGAAGTCTTCCCAGGGGAATTCTACCAAACATTTAAAGAAGAATTAAACCTATTCTTCTGAAGCTGTTTCAAGAAATAAAAATAGAAGGAAAACTTCCAAACTCATTCTACAATGCCAGCATTACCTTGATTCTAAAACCAAAGACTCTACCAAATAGAGAATCACAGACAAATATCCCTGATCACCATGGATGCCAAAATTCTCACCTAGATACTAACCAATAGAATCAAACAATACATTAAAAGGATTATTCACCATGACCAAGTGGGATTTATTCCTGAACTGCAAGGGTGGTTCAATATCTGCAAATCAATCAATGCGATACACCACATTAATAAAAGAAAGGGCAAGAATCATATGATCCTTTCAATTGACGCAGAAAAAGCATTTGACAAAATACAGCATCCTTTCTTGATTAAACTCTCCACAGTGTAGAGAATAGAGGGAAACATACCTCAATATCATAAAAGCCATATACAAAAAGCCCACAGCAAATATCATTCTCAACAGGGAAAAACAGAGCTTTTGAGAGGGAGATCCTCTCTCACCACTGTTGTGCAACATAGTACTAGAAGTCCTAGCCTCAGCAATCAAACAACAAAAAGAAATAAAACTGGCAAAGAAGAAGTCAAACTCTCACTCTTCACAGATGACATGATACTCTGTAGAAAACCCAAAAGATTACACCCCAAAACTGCTAGATCTCATACAGGATCTCAGCAATGTGGCAGAATATAAAATCAACCCACAGAAATCAGTTGCATTTCTACACACTAACAATGAGACTGAAGAAAGAGAAATTAAGGAATCGATCCCATTTACAATTGAACCAAAAACCATAAGATACCTAAGAATAAACCTAACCAAAAAGGTAAAGGATCTGTACTCTGAAACCTATAGAACACTTATGAATGAAATTGAAGAAGACACAAAGAAATGTAAAAGCGTTCCATGGTCATGAACTGAAAGAACAAATATTGTTAAAATGTCTATGTTACCCAGAGAAATCTACACATGCAATGCAATCCCTGCCATAATACCATCAACATTTTTCACAGAGCTGGTAAAAATAATCCTAAAACTTGTATGGAATCAGAAAAGACCCTGAATAGCCAGAGGAAAGTTGAAAAAGAAAACCAAAGCTGGTGGCATCACAATGCCAGACTTCAAGTTCTATTACAAAGCTGTAATCATCAAGACAGTATGGTACTGGCACAAAAACAGACACATAGATCAATGGATCAGAATAGAGAACCCAGAAATGGACCCTCAACTTTATGGTCAACTAATCTTCGATAAAGCAGGAAAGAATATCCAATAGAAAAAAGACATTTTCTTCAACAAATGGTGTTGGAAAATTGGACAACGACATGTAGGAGAATAAAACTGGACCATTTTCTTACACCTTACATGAAAATAAACTCAAAATGGATGAAAGACCTAAATGTGAGATAAAAATCCATCAAAATCCTAGTGGAGAACACAGGCAACAACCTCTTGGACCTTGGCCACAGCAACTTCTTGCTAGACACGTCTCCAAAGGCAAGGGAAACAAAAGCAAAAATGAACTATTGGGACTTCATCAAGATTACAAGCTTTTGCACAGCAAAGGAAATAGTCGACAAAACCAAAAAACAACCCATATTTGCAAATATCTTATCAGATAAAGGACTAGTATCCAAGATCTATAAAGAACTTATCAAACTCAACACTCCAAAAACAAATAATCCAGTCAAGAAATGGGCAGAAGACATAAACAAACATTTCTCTAAAGAAGACATCCAAAATGGTCAGCAGACCCATGAAAAAATGCTCAACAACACTGGGCATCAAGGATATACAGGTCAAAACCACAATGAGATACCACCTCTCACCAGTCAGAAAGGCTAAAATTAGCAGTCAGGAAACAATGAATCTTGGCGAGGATGCAGATAAAGGGGGACCCTCTTACACTGCTGGTGGGAATCCAAGCTGGTACAGCCACTCTGGAAAACAGTATGAAGTTTCCTCAGAAAGTTAACAATAGAGGGCACCTGCATGGCTCAGTTGGTTAGGCAACTGCCTTCAGCTCAGGTCATGATCCCAGGGTCCTGGGATCGAGTCCCACATCGGGCTCCTTGCTCAGCAGGGAGTCTGTTTTTCCTTCTGACCCTCTCTCCTCTCATGCTCCCTCTCTCACTCTCTCTCTCAAATAAATATCTTAAAAAAAATCTTAAAATAAATCTTAAAATCTTAATAAAAATCTTAAAAAAAAAGTTAACAACAGAGCTACCCTATGATCCAGCAATTTGCACTACTAGGTATTTACTCAAAGGATACAAATATAGTGATCTGAAGGGATGCCTGAACCCTAACATTTATAGCAGCAATGTCCACAATAGCCAAACTATGGAAAGAGTTCAGATGTCCATCAACAGATGAATGGATAAAGAAGATGTGTGTGTGCGTGTGTGTGTGTATACATACACAAACACATATACATATAATGGAATATTACGCAGCCATCAAAAAATGAAATCTTACCATTTGCAATGACGTGGATGGAACTGGAGGGTATTATACTAAGTAAAATAAGTTAATCAGAGAAAGACTGTTATATGATTTCACTCATATGTGGAATTTAAGAAACAAAACAGTGGATCATAGGGGAAGTGAGGGAAAAATAATATAAGACCAAATCAGAGAGGGAGACAGACAAACCATAAGAAACTCTTAACTATAGGGAACAGACTGAGGGTTGCTGGAGGGGAGAGGGTGGGGGGATGTGTGCAATTGGGTTATGGGCGTTAAGGAGGGCACATGATGTAATGAGCAAGGGGTGTTATATGCAACTGATGAATCACTGAACTCTACCTCTGAAACCAATAATACACTATACATTATTTAATTGAATTTAAATAAAATAAAATACAAAAAAACAAAACTATAACAAGATTCTTTGAAAATATCCTCTATTTAGTTTTTGGTAAGTTAGAAGTGTAAATTAGTCCTTGGTTAATGTTATCCTTCTATTAGATCTCTGCTGTTGGGAAAATGTTTGAAGTCTTGGCCTGTAAAATATATCCAATGATGAAATACAAACTTCCCTGAAATATAAATGAAGTTTAATTGGGGCAGGGTAGGGCAGCATATGGTTAGTTGGTTTGTTTATATTGTCATCCTATAATATAGATTTTAATTGGGAGATTTCCTCCTGTATGTGCCATGTTAGCCTAGTAATTTTCAAAGAATCATTGCAGATTAGAACACAAAATTAACCATAAAAGAAAGAAAGAAAATGACCTTTTACAAACTTTCTCTAATTTCTAATGATAATATAATATATGGTGGCCTCTTTTTGATAACCGGTTTGTGGGCTTTTAGTCTGAATATGTGATGAACTGGGAGAAATAGAGAAAATATATTTTCTTGTGATTCAGCAGTTCCTCAAGCTATTTTAACAATTCACATTTTTATTTTGTGTTCTCTTAATTTCTTGGTGTGACAAATAACTCCTTCATGTTCTTTTACATTAATTTCAATAAATTATGAATAAAGTATTTATAGTATGAACATTTCATCTTCCATAGTCTCAATATTCAGATGTTTGTTCTCACTAGACACAGCCTTTATTTTCCTTTTAGTAGATCTAGGTGATGTAAATGAGTGTTTGCTTATGAATACAAAACATCCACTAACACTTATTAACAAACAGAAGTATTCATACCCACCAGATGAACATCTGAAAATTGAATGGGCACATCCTTCTGGTGTGCAGGTAAAATTTTAAGATTATAGTCTTGATGATTATAAAAATTTGAATTCTACTTAAGCATTTTTTCTGAGCCAGCACCACCCTAGATACACTGCATGTATTTTACGCTATCTTTGTTAGGTAAAAATATAAAAGATAAGCATATTTTTCCTTATCTTGTTAGATAATGTTTGTCATCCCCATTTTCAGAGAAAATAACTGAGATTTAGAGAGTTTATGACTATTCCATGGTCACTTACTTGAAAATGGCTGAATTAGGACTTCAATTAAGGTCTGAGATACTAGAAGTCCCAAACTCTTAATTACTACAGTACATGACTTTATGCAATTAAAATATGCTTAAATTTACCACAGAGAGATTCCCTTCCAGTTTTTCAGGCATCAAATCCTCTATAAAGGCCAAAAAACCTATAGATTCCTAATATTGCAATCATCATGAGATATCAATAATGTCCAAACCTGGCCATTCAAGATGTTTGTATCTCAAATATGTCACATTTTTTTAAATTCACCTTCATTTCAATCTTTTTCTTCCATTTATCAAAAAACTTTCAGAATTTCGTATTATATGATGCCCTATAAATAGCGCATTTGAATTTAAAATTCCTAATGACCTTTCAGATGGTATTCATCTGTGAGTATGGCCTCTTGCATAGAATGTCAGGTAGCAGGTGGCTCTCCCCCAACCTAAGAGATTATTTTTGGTTTTTAATTTAATATTTTTTAGACAAAACATCAGGGTCAGTAGGCACATTTGAGTACACACACAAAAAAAGAAGCCAGGTTCATCAGGACTTCTGTCACTGCAATTTAGAAATCATTTTGCTCAGTATTCTTGGGCAAGGAGTAGTGGGGATAGGGAAGCTCACTCCATGCATGGATGGGAAAATTTTGAACGTCTTTCATCTAATAATAGGAGCAAAATATGAACAGGAAGGGAGTGGTCCTGACCCTACAGATATTTACTACAACTATTAAAGCTGGATAAAATCGACTAATAAAACGACTTAGATAGCAGCCACTTTTGGGTCCTCCGTGGGCAATGGATGTAGAATTACTGGCTCTAAGAGCATGAACTTCCTTGGGAACCTTGAAGAAAAGTGTGTGCAGTTCAGGGAGGCAGAGAAGCAGAACAAACTTGTGCTTTTGGCCAATCTCTTTTACTGTGTTCTGTTAATTTCTTAAGACCGATTAAGCTTTCTTATGAAATATTCTAATTTTAAGGGATGCAAATCTAATCAATAGGTGTGGATAACTACATCTTTCTTTGCTTTTTCCTTTTTTTTTTTTTTTTGGTCATGTTTATTGTGTTATAGTTTACATAATAAAATTCACCTTTGTATTCAGTTTTATTTTGACAAATTTGACAAATATACACCATTATGTAAATACCACCAATGCAGTAAAAACAGAATATTTTCCTCACTCCCCAAAATTCCCTCCTCCCTTTTGCAGTCAGTCCCCTTCCCCAACCTTTGGTTCATAGTATCCACTGTTCTAATGTCTGTTCCAATAATTTGGTCTTTCTCAGAATGTTGTCCAAATGGAATTGTAAAATATGTACTCTTTGGGTAAGAATTTTGAGATTCACTCATGTTTATGCATGTGTCATTAGGTCATTATTATTACTGAGCAATATTTTGTTATATTGATGTACCACCATTTGTTTGTTCATTTATCAGTTGCTGGACATTTGAGTTGTTTCCAATTTCGGGCCATTATGAACATTCCAGGAAAGGTTTTGTGTGGTCATATATTTTCATAAATCTAGGAGTTAGATTGCTGGGTAATGTGCTTATCTTCATAAGAAAGTGCCAAACTGTCTTCAAAGTTGTGTCATTTTGCATTTTCACCAGGGATGTATAAGAATTTCAGTTGCTCTACATTCTTGTCAAAATTTGGTATTGTCAGAATTTTGTTTTCAATTTTAGCCATTTTATAAGGCATGTGTTCATCAAATTGTGGTTTTATTTTGCATAAGGTGATCTGACACCCAAATGCAATGTGGTATGTTGGATTGGATTCTGGAACAACAACAAAGAAAAAAGACATTATTTAAAGATCTGGTGAAATCTGAATAGAGTCTATAATTGAATAATAGTGCTGTACCAATGTTAATTTCTTACTATTGATAAATGGTTATGAAAGACAGTTAAATGATTATGTATAAGAGGTGAGTTATAATTAGGGAATTAGTTGTTATAGAGAAATTTCTATACTATTTTGTAATACTAAAAGGTGACATGAATGTAAAAGGTACAATTAATAAAGGTGCCATATGACATTAAATTCCCCAATAAAAAAATCACAATTAGATCCCTGAGGATCTGCAGCAAGTTCCTGTTCTGCAGTGGAGAACTATACACCATTTGACAAATAGCTGCTGGTCTGCTACTGGTCTGTTACCCTAAACTGTTGACCATGGGCATCATTCGACCACATGGCCATAGTGGTGTCCTGTCAAATTCATGAAGTCCTAGGCTGAATGAGCTCAACAGCAATGTATTGTGATATGAAAGTGGTATATCCAGATATAATATGAGTAAGGTGGCATAGCTGCATGAGCAGATAGGCCAGACCTCCATATAATTTGCTAATATTGCACCTATGATTCTTTCCCAGGATCTACCTGAAAACACATGAGAGAATTCTTTTTGACCAGCTGATAGAAGTAGAAAAAGGCCAAGATTCAGATATCTGGTTACCCACTTTGTGTAGAAAGAGAAGCAGTCCAGGATAAGAATGCAAAAGGACTAATGGGCAATGGCATATGACTGGCTGGATTCCTGTAGGCCTAGAAGAAAGCTAGAAGATAACAATGTTTGAAGACATTGTATTGTACATTGATGCCCACCAGAAAACAAACTCAATGGGATAAGTACTGAATCACCAAGCAATCAGGGCATCAGTCAATCCTTGTCATCTACCACCTCATTCCTAATACCATGAGTTCATGAGTAGAGTAGCCAATTCTGTGTTCAGAGATACAGAATACACATGGTCCCGATAGCATGTGTTCCAACTCACTAAGCCTGATACAGCTAGTACTTCTGTTAAATGTTGAACCTGCCACAATACAAACCCACACAAGACCTTAATAAGATATTACCTGCCAAGAAAGCTTGTTGGTGGCAAGTTTATTACATTGGATCCCTGCTACCCTGAAGACAGCCATTCATTCTGACTAGAATCAGCATATATTTGGGGTATGGATTTTTCTTTCTTGCCCATAGAGCCTCAGCTAATACACTATCCAAAGATATTCAGAATATCTGCTGCACCAGCACAGAATCCTGCATAATAATGCAATAGACCAAGTGGTCAACTTCACACCAAAAGAGATATGTCAGTAGACACATGTCCATGGATATCATATCACATATGAAACTACCCTGAGGCTGATGTCCTGACCCAGTTGTGGTACCAACTTGGAGATGTGAGAATATGAGGTCTTCAGTAAGTAGAATGAATGAATATAAGAACTAAAGGGATAGAAATAGGAGTAGCCTTAATTACTATAACTTGCAATAACCCATGTAAGAAATTTGTACTTCTTTTTTTTCTTTTTCTTTTTTTTTAGGGGCAGCGGAGGGGCAGAGGAAGAGAGAGCAAATCTTAAGCAGGCTCCACACCCAGCATGGGGCCCAACATGGGGCTCAATCTCACAACCCTGAGATCATGACCTGAGCCAAAATCAAGAGTCAGACACCTAACCAACTGAGCCACCCAAGTGCCCTGGAAATTTGTACTTCTATTTTCGATTACCTTGGACTTTGAGAAGCTAGAGCTCTTAGTTCCCAGAGGAGTAACACTTCTACCAGAGGACATAGGTAGAGTCCCATTCAAATCTATTTTCAAACTTTCACTTAGTCTCTCCTGATCCTTTGTGCCAAGAGAACAGAGGCAAAGAAAGGAGTCAACATTCTGCCAGGGGTAATTTACCCTATCAGTACATGATACATTTTTTTATCCATCAGTAGGGGTACATTTTTTTATCCCTGGGGGCAGGGATAGTATGTACATGATCCACTTGGGAATTATTTAGTACTCTGTTACCTAATTTTGATGGTAAATGGAAGTATAGCAGCCATGCATGGAGAGAGTTCCCAGTTATGGAGATAAGACTCCCCCCGCCCCATCAGTTATGCCTCTTAGACCAGCAGAGGTGCTAGACATGCATAAGGGGAATTTACAAGGGATTGTAAAAGAGAAAGAAAGATGATGAGTACAATTTATGGCTTCAAGGTCTACTAACTAACTTTTATTTCTAAGTTACTCAAGGGAAGGAGACCACCTGGAATTCTGAAGAGATGTTTCTCATGTGGTGTGAACCTACTACACAAAGCATATGACTCTGGGTGATGAATGGTGTAAAGTGTACTGTATGTCAGGCTGTACTGCTCACATCTCCCCTTTCATGACTGGGACCCTCATTTTCCTGGCTTCTGGGATTGTTGCTTGCTAATGGCTCATAGCTGAGTACCTCTCTGGACATTACTTTCTGTTGAAGAAAACCACCTTGCCCATGAATACACCAGTCCTGTGTTGGTAAACTGGTGCTCCAAAAGCAAAGCCCTGAAATAAATATTCCCATGATGGCCAATTTCAAGGTATCAACAGTTTAATAACCAGCTTGCAAAATTCTTGGATATTTAGCCGTTGGCTCTCTTGAGGCAGGACAGATTCCATTATTCCCATGGCTTACAGGCTTACATGCTCCTCTTTGGGGGCAGCTTGCCTCCAATGACTAGTCAATGAAGGGTTATTGGGGCAAATAGGAAGAACAAATCCAGCACCAGAATGCCTCTGCTACCTTGCTTCACAGTTTAACCTACCCTTCTGCCTAATCTCATTTCCCTCCCCCTTCAGGTATGTTCCTGGAAAATCTCTAATAAACTTCTTGAACATAAATCTCTATCTCAAAATCTGTTTTAAGGGACTAAACCTGGGTCATGTAGAAACACTGAAAAAGATATCCATTCTTTTCTTATTAAACATTTCTTTCTTATCAATGAAATTTATATTTTAGGAAGCAAAAAGTGAATGATCATAATATATTTTCCACATGCTTAAAGTAGCAGTAGAAAGTAGAAGAGAATGGATTAAAAAAGCAACAGGCACACAGGGTAATAAATGTAACTCCAACATCCATGTTAGCAGTGCAAATACACCATGATCAAGTGGTGGACACACTCTGTTTAAGATGCAGAATGTTACCCTGACAAGGTTACATTTCTTTCTATGAAAGCTTGTATGAAAAAGATTAAACATTTTTTTGAGCCCACTTTTTTTCAAAATGTAAGCATCATTGTCTAAAATGGAATTTCTGATGTGGCCATAATGTTTATTTCACAACAATATAAGAAACAGTTTTATAGAAACCTCATTCTGAAATTCTAAGGGAGTTCAAACAAGAATAATTTCCCTGCATTCTCCTCCCATCAACAGGAGCCTAATTTTGCCAGTACATTATGAAATGTGAGGTTGTTAAGTCTTTTTGAAGCATTTGACTGGCAGATAAGGATGAAAATTGTCAGATGCCTGATGGTCAATCTCAGATTTCAGCTGGATAGTATTTCTAAATGTGACATCAAATAATTTCTGAGGAAAATACATTTCCTACCCATGTGCTTTGAACGATACCTTCTAACTTCTCATTGCTTAAAAAATTCCCAGGATGTTATACTTAGAAAAAAAATATACTATTAAATAGAAATTTCTCAACAGTCTGATCGACAGAATAATAATAATGAACATGAATAATACGAAAAGTAAAACCTAAATCATTCTGCAGCTAAGTCCTTAGCATGCCCCTTTCTTAGCAATATTTCTCTCATATAATTCTAATAGACACATATTTTGATAAGAATCTTTTAGTGTCCTTGGAAAACAGGCTTTGGAATGTACCAAGTCAAAGGGAAAAGAAGATATCTTAAAAAAAGCACAGTCAGCCTAATTTGAATTGAATTCTGAAATTTTTACACACTTTACAATGCTCATCTGAACATCTGAATATCTGTTCTGTTAATGAGAATGAAAACCTAGGGGTTCCTGGGTGGCTCAGTCATTAAGCGTCTGCCTTTGACTTGGGTCATGATCCCAGGGTCCTGGGATCAAGCCCCGCATCAGGCTCCCTGCTCCTCAGGAAGCCTGCTTCTCCCTCTCCCACTCCCCCTGCTTGTGTTCCCTCTCTTGCTGTGTCTCTCTCTGTCAAATAAATAAATAAAATCCTAAAAAAAAAGAATGAAAACATAAAACTATAGTAAGTAGGGTACAAAGAAGAAGGAAAATACTAATTGAGACTCTATAATGTTTCACACTATATTAAACACATTACAAATGTTATTCATAAATCACCCACATCACTGTAAGCTGCTCTATCTCCATTTGATGGATTGGGAAAATAAATGCCAGTAATTTGCCAAAGTTGTGTAGCTGTATCTTCTCCTCCCTGCTCCTGATAAAACACCAGTAGGCTTCAGGCATCACATCCCTGACAGCATGACTTCTCTACCCGCCTTTACTTTCTAGGAACGCTCCCCAGAGCAATGGCTTTAAATACCATTATAGTGGATATCTACTGCTGTGTAACAAATTACCCCAAATTTAGCAACTTAAAACAACAAATATTTATTATCTCACATGGTTTCTGAGAGTGAAGAATTCATCAGTGGCTTTGGGGGATGGTTTGATTCAAAGTCTCTCATGAAGTTGCAGTCCTGCTGTCAGCTATGCCAGAGCTTATCTGGAGGCTTAACTGAAGATGGTGGATCTGCTTCCAAGATGGCTTTCTCATGTAGTTCTTGGAAAAAGGCCTCAGTTCTTTTTGACAAAAAACACTCCAAGTGCTGCCTGGGTATCCTCACATGACACCTGTGTTTCCCCTGAGCAAGAATCCTGAGAGAATTAAGCAGAAGCCACAATGTCATGGGACATAGGCTGTCCTATGTGATATACCAAGACTTGCCATTTTCTATTGTTCAAACAGATTAATCTCAAGACAGTGTGTGAGAGGTCTAAACAAGGTTGTGAACACCAGGAGGCAGGGATTAAGCCAGACTCTTTGGATTTAATTCCTTAAGTACATCTCCTCAACTACAGTTTCTCTCTAAATCTGAAGACCCCGTGAAACAAAACAGATAAGTCATCCTGTCACACTAGACAAAAGATACAGCTACACACTTCTTTGAGGTAAGCTCTTCTCTACATTGGGTTTATCCTAAGCCGTCTGAGGAACAATGCCCTTCAGCTTCTTAGAAGTTTGATTTGCACTTAGAAGTCTGGTTAAGGTATCTGTGAGCTACAACCTTACACTCTCTAGAGGACATGTTGTCTGATGGAATTAAACGCTGATGCACCAATTTTTTTCTTTTTTTTTTTTTTTACTTGAGCTCTATGCCCAATATGGAGTTTGAACTCACAACCCCGAGATCAAGAGTCATATGCTTTACCGACTGAGCCAGCCAGGTGCCCCGCTGATGCACCACTTTTGATTTTTCTGAGGTCTTAACAAAAGATGTTACTGTCACAGTGTCAGTTTTATCAGTAGCCCATGTTTTCCTAGTTGTGCCCTGGAATCGATCATTGTTTAGAAGCCCTTTCTTAATTTTAGCATCATTTTCCCACTGGAGAACCTGAGAATGTTCAACACCATTAAATCCCAGCTCCTCCATGTTTAACAGTCTTCCTGTTACTTTCTCTCATTTCACATTTTACTTTAAGCAGCAGGATGAAAACAGGTGGTACCTCTAAAGCTATAGCTGGAAATCTTAGCTGCATCACAAAATTCATTAGGCACATCTACTTTCCTCATTATTGTAGGGAATGGTGTTGCTAAACATTCTGCCACTACACATAAAAGGACCTCCTTTGCTCTACTTTCTGAGATTTTCTTCACTTTCTTCAATCAAAGCCTCCTCAAGGGCAATGATGTTTCTACAAAATTTTCTCAAGGCTCTTCAGGCTTTTATGAACACCCTCATCAGCCCTCCTCATTTCCACTCACTGACTTATTCCAGAGCCGCTGCACATTTTAAGTATTAGCTAGTACTTAAACACTTCTGGAACCCAAAGCTGTATTAGTTATCAATTGCCTCATAGAAATTATCCTGGGAATGTTGCAGTTTGAAAACAACATTTATTATATTACACATTTTCTGAGGGGTAGAAATTCAGAGCCATTTAGCTGGGCAGTTTTAGTCAGGCTCTCTCAGGAGGTTGTAGTCAAGTTCTGGACTACATCTGACCCGTCTGAGTATTGAATGGGGCCTGAGGGATGTGCCCTGAAGATGGCACTTATGTGGCAAAAAGCTCTGTTTCTTACCACATATGCTCCTCCATGGGGCTGTTTCCTCATAACATGGCAGCTGGCTTCCCCAGAAGAAAATGACCCAAGAGAGCAAAGAAGAAGCCATATGTCTTTTATAATTGGGATGGTTAACTTTATGTGTCAACTTGGCTGGGCTACAGGGTCCAGATATTTGGTCAAATGTTACCCTAAATTTTTTTTTTCTCTTTTTGGTGAGGGTGTTTTTGGATGAGATTAACATTTAAATCAGTACATTTTGAGTAAATCAGATTGCTATGTACATTGTGGGTGGGCCTCAACCAATCAGTTGAAGGGCTGAATATAACAAAGAGTGACCTGTCCTAAGCAAGAAAGAATTATGCCAGCAGACAGCCTTTGGACTTCAACTGCAATATTAGCTCTTCTCTGGGTCTCCAGCCTGCTTGCTCACTCTTCAGATTTTAGACTTGCCAGTTTCTATAATTGCAAGAGCCAATTCCTTAAATGAATTTCTCTCTCTCCTGTTTCTCTAAAAGAACTCTAATACAACTTCATCTCAGAAGTGACATACCATCTTTTGTATATTCTATTAGTCACACAGATCAACCTTGATAAAATGAAGGCGGGGACCAAACAAGGCCATGAATACCAGGGAGCAGGAATTATTTGGGGGTTGGCTACCACAACTATCTACAGTATAATGATACCCAAATTTATATTTTCAATGACAAGGTCTTTTTTGATTATGGACTTGTAAATCCAACTGCATCCTTGACATCTACACTTAGGTGTAAATAAGCAATGAAATTTTAATAGAACTCTTGACTCACTGCCCATCACCATCACCTAACCTGTTGATCTGCTAGTGTTCTCAATTACAGTTAATAGCACTAGTGATTGTCACTCCTCAGGTGAAACTTTTAGTTCAACCTTGGTTCTGTTTGTCTCATACTCCACATCTGATCATGAGTCTGTCAACTACTTTCAAAAACACCCTGGTATCAGTGATTTTCCACTTTTCACAGCCTTTATAACTACCACTGTCATCCAAGCCACTATCATTACATGCAAATGGAATCATAGAAAAATAAATACTTTCTCTTCTTTCTGCTACCATCAAGGACCTAAATTTGCCAGTACACTTTGGAATACAGTGTTTTTAAGATTTAAAAAAAATTCTCTCTATGGTCACATACACTGAATGCATAATGCCTATGGTTTGTGGGGGGAGAGGAAGACCCTGATTTGGGTACCTTAGTAAGAGTTTCTGAATATGGCTTCAGCATGTTCTGATGCGGGATCAAAATTTTTTATACTACCTTCTCCTTTTGCTTTGTTTCGGTCCCTCTTGAACTCTTTGTCAACTACCACTTGGCATTTTGAATGGGAAGGTGTCACCATTCATCAAATTAAAATGCACATACAAATGCATTTTAATGTGCAGTGTACACTAAAAGGCCTCCCTCAGATATTATATGACCCAGCTTTACAATGTAATTTTACCATTAAGACATTTTATCACAATAGAATTACCAACTCTAATTTGTTTATTTCTTTTCCCCCTCTCAATTAGTCTTCTCCCAGACCAGCAAGTACTTTTTCCCTTTGTTAATGGCACAATGGGAAAATAATTACTAAGACGAGTATGGTTTGGGCCTCTTGAGTTTTCAATAAATTGAGTAAATGGAGTAGAAAATGCTTCTTATGTACCCATATCAAACTCTGTATGGGGCACTGGTAAAGATCCACCTAGGGGGTCTTTATGTAATTGCAGACTGATAAGGACCCTTTCTAGGAAGTGAATGTTCATACTTTGTGATAAGACTAAACTGATCAAGGAGGTGAAAAGAATCAACATTACAAAAAAATGTTGCCTTCTTTCAACTCCTGTTACACATATCCTTTCCTGGATAACTTAGGTCAGTGTTATTAGTTATCTATAGATATGGAAGAATTACTCCAAATCTTAGCATCTTAATACAATATTGATTATCTCACTGTTTCTGTGGGTCAGAGTCAAGTTAGATGGATAGTTCTGGTTCAGGGTTTCTCAGGGGTCATAGTCAAGCTCTTGGCCCAAACTATAGTCACGTGGAGCTGGAGAACCTGCTTCCAAACTCACTCATGTGGTTGCAGGCAGGCCTCGGTTCTTTACCATCTGTTGGCTGAATATCTAAGTTCCTTGCCTTGTAGGTCATTCCACCAGGCCACTAACAATATGGCAGTTTGCTTCCCTGAGAGCAAGTGATTGGAGAGAGAGACCAAGACATGAGCCACAAGAGTATAAATTAATCTCTTCAGTGACATACCATCAGTGCTCTGTATTCTATCTGTTACAAGTGATTCACCAAGTTGAGCACAGTAAGGCTTCACCTCTTGAAGGGAGAAGCACCAAATAATTGGTAATTTGCTTGAAACCTCCACAGCCAGATAATCACCCACTTCAGGTCATCTCTGGCCCAGATCTGGTATTAGTCCTGATGTACATGCCAAGCCCCCCTCCAGAGCCTGGCCCTTACTCTGGAAGAAGACAACCTCCTTTCTGGGCCTGTACTGTCTACATAAAACTGGCACAATGTCATGGATACTCTCATTTGGACACAACAGAAAACCTGCAGAAGGAAAATGAAACTTCAGACTTTATCTTGGAATCATTTTCTAGTGGTTTTGAGAGCAAATTCTAAAGCCAAACTCTTGTTTTCATACTGGCCCTGCCATTCAGTTGCTGTGCAACTTTGAAAAATGATTTAAACTTTACATCCTTAAAGTTTTCATGTGCAAAATGCAGATAATAATAACGACTACCCTGTAGGTCTGCTGAGATGGTTAAACTTTATATATATATGTATATATAAATGCTTAGAATATTGCTGGACAGATATTTATTATTAATATATTTTTATTAATATCATTATCTTTATTATCATTATTTTAATTGAAATCATATCTACTCCCTAGTCCCATTCATGGTATATAAAATGGGCAAGCATTCTACAAATATAAGAACTTGGTAATGAGCCAGACTTTGTTTTAGGCATTAGAGATTCAGTGGTGAACAAAGCAGACAAAAATCCTGCTTTTGGGAGCTTTCTGTTTTTGCACTTTTGTGCACATCCATCACAATCTCATCCATAGCTTTTCTAAGATGAAATGGGTACAATAGCAATTGAGGGGTCTGGAAAGCAAAGCTGAAGATACAGAGAAAGTGCTGCTTGAAAGAACTTGCCTAATTATCAGAAGAGTATTCTGCTACCTGCTCTATCTACATGTTTCCAAGAACAAAATAGAACAAGTCTTGGCTTGGCCAGAACCTGTCAATCTGAGCAAGTCATTTATGCTTTCTCAAGGTGTTTCCCATTTGCAAAATGAGGATGATGAAGGTTTTACTGCATTCATTTTTTTTTCCCATAATGGTCTTCCAGAAAAGATCAAAATTCCTCAGAAATGCTTCTAGGATCCTACAAACATTTTACTGTCATTTGACCTAATTTTTCATCAACATTTTATTTTTATTTTTAAAAACTTCAATACAAACTTCATGCAATCAAGTGGGCTATACCAAATATTAGTATATTAGAGTCCATTTGGATTAAGATTTGTCTGCAATAATTTATTCACAAATAAGAAAAAAATCATACATCTAAACTTATAAATAAATAGAAATTAAGATTTACTTTGATCATTTTTATATATTGCACTTCTCTATAGATGAATTGAAAATAGGGTATCATAAAATGACTTTCAAATTCATTTGTCTACATAATAATGACTAAAATTTTGAGCCACTATCTTTTGCCAGAATCTCCCCTTATGTGTTCCACATATTTCATTTAATTTAAAAACAATTCTATAATGCTCACATGCATATCTTCCTTTCAAAAAGTGATGAAACAGGCTAAAAAAATTTAGTAACTTGCCTAAGGTTGAATGATTACAGTGGCATAGCCAGAATTTAAATTTAATTTAATTTTAATTTAATTTACTATGTTTTAAACTACCACAACTATATTTTTGGGGTCCCTTATTATGATAACTGCCATATTTATCTACCTTTCCATTCTGTTACATGGAAAACCAGCTCTTAGTATTGAAGGCTGAGTGTCAACAAATCTGATGGTAAAAGTTTCAATGTAAATAACTTCCTGGGAGGCACATTGTATGTAGCACTGATTCCAAACAAAAGTCTATTCATCTGTTTCTGTTTCAGGGTAATAATCAGTTACAAAACTATTTTGCTTCTATGTTTGCTATTGCTCACCATGCACATGTTCACTATTTACATGATATACCCACTGTAGCCAATATACTTCTGCTCCCCTTCTATCCAGGCTCATCCCATACCTGGGCCTCATTCAAACTGTGGCCAAAATGACATTTCTAAAGCATGCACAATCATGCCACTCTTCTGGGTGTTGTCTACATGTCTCCTGTATTTACATCGTTGGGCCTTGCATTTAAGTTTTCTCACATCTAGTCCTGGTCTACTTTTCTAGAAATTTTTACCATTATACTTCTTGCACCTTACATTCTGCTCTTGCTTTTTTTTTTTTTAAATTTTATTTATTTATTTGAGAGAGAGAAAGAGAGAGAAAAAGAAAGCACAGGTCGGGAGGGGCAGAGGGAGAGAAAGAAGCAGACTCCCCATTGAGTGGGCAGCCTAGTGTGGGGCTCAATCCCAGGAACCTGAGATCAGAAGCCAAAATGAAGGCAGACAATTAACCAGCTGAGCCACCCCAGGAGCCCTGCTGGTCTTGCTTTAAAACAAATACACATAATTCTGAAATTATCATTTGGTATTTCATAGTGCCTAGAACAGTGTCTGATAAATCAATGGCAAAAGCACCAATCAATGCTTGTTGACGAAAACTGTCTACGACTATGTCCAATCATTGTTAAAATTTGAATCCCATTCCTTAATTTAACTTTTAATACATTAAGCATGAGTACAAAAACACAACATTCAGTTATAATGATGTAGCAAATCTTAGTCAGTAGCCTCAACCTCTTTAGAACTTTACTTCATTGACGTGCAAAAAAGTAAACATTCAGTAAATCAGGAGATTTAGAAGAATTTTGTAAGTTTCTTAAGTCCAAGATTTAAACTGAATTAATGACTAAAAATTTAGAGAAGTGGCTTCCTAAATTGTAAATGCCACATTTCTTGTTTTCTCCAGCTTGATCAGTTTATGGTTGAGCAGCACAATTAATAGCTACTATTTTTGTAAAGTACATGAAAAGCAATATTTTATCTAGTTCTGTGGGTGGCATTAAACTAGCAAAACATTCTACTTGGCATTATCCTGACACCAGTCAATGAAGCCATCAGGCAAATGAAACTGCTTTTGTGATAAGCAGCACAGTAATTGAAAATTGTCATTTTTTTTTCCTGAGGAAAATTTGAAACTTTCATTTCAACATTTTTCAAGTCACCAGGAAGAAATGAATATTTATAAAACAAGAAAAAGGGCATCATTTTTCTTGGTGAATTATACACAATGAAGAAAGATAGTAAAACAATAATTCAAATTTAAACCTGAGTTGCTGCAGTAGCTTAATTGTACAGACACTTATTCAGTTCTGTAGGCAAATGTGTAGGCAATGATTTGCAACAACATGGATGGAGCTAGAGAGTATTGTACTGAGTGAAATAAGTCAGTCAGAGAAAGACAAATACCATATGATTTCACTCATATGTGGAATTTAAGAAATAAAACAAATGAGAAAAAGGAAAAAAAAGAGAGAGGCAAACCAAGAAACAGACTCTGAACTATGGAGAACACACTGATGGTTACCAGAGGGGAAGTGGGGGGTGGCGATGAAAGAGGTGATGGGGATTAAGGAGTGTACTTGTGATGAACACCAGGTATTGTATGAAAGTGTTGAATCACTATATTGTGCACCTGAAACTAATACTACACTGTGTTAACTAACTGGAATTCAAATAAAAACTTAAAAAAATAAAATAAAACTATTAGCTAATATTTCAATTACAAAAAAAAATGTGTAGGCAATGATGTCAGGGCAAAATGCATCCTGGTACATTCGATGGTGATAGTGGGGGCATCACTAAATTAAACTGGTAAGTGCTCTCTTTTCATTAGAATCCAGTAGTTAACCTGTTAGAGGTGATGACTGAGGATCCAGGTGTGAGGTCTGAACTGATGGGCTGGAATCATCAATCAGTTGAGGACAACCCTAGGCTATAAAACAGGATCAATTTCAACCCAAAGGAGTCAAAAGCAGAATTCTACATCAAGATAATAACTAAGCATAAATGTTTAGATTTGTTCTCTCCCCAAATCACACTGGAACAGCAAAAAGTTATTGGAAAAAGAATAAATTCACAATTGTTTCAGAAACAGGGGAAGGTAATGTTAAAAGACCAAAAAAAAAAAAGTTGAAGAATTTCTATATGATATAAAGCAGATGATATTGATTAGTGAAAAAATAAATCAAGGATCAATAGATATTTAAGAAAAGCATAAATGAACAAGAAAAACCAAAATGAACGAACACCTGACTCTGGAGGACACAAGAAATTCTAATAAGAACAAATGGGACTTTAAATAATTCTGATAAGTGTCCTCAGGGAAATTACAGAGGGCATTAAACTCACAAAATGTAGTAATATCCTGTTAAAAAAAGTAATAATAAAAAGAAAAAAAGTTTGCAGAATTAAAAAAAAATATATCAAAATTTTGAAATCAATGAAAGTATATAATAATAGATTGAAAGTGAGTTTATTTTTTATTTATTTTTAAAAAATTTTATTTATGTGGGAGAGAGAGAGAGGCCAAGTAGGGGTTGGGAGGCAGGGGCAGAGAGAGAGGTAGAAGCAGACTTGCCGCTGAGCAGGGAGCCCGACAGGGGGCTTGATCCCAGAACCCAGAGATCATGACCTGAGCCGAAGGCAGACACTTAACCAACTGAGCCACCCAGGAGCCCTTGAAAGTGAGTTTAGGTCCAAATAATAAGCTGTATAGAAAGTCAAGGAAATTTTCACATGGTAGATGGAAAATATATGAGGAAATATTAAAGACCTGGAAGTCAGATCCAGAATAGTTTATTCATATGCTCAGCTAAAGTCCTATATCCAACTTATTTCTTCTTTCTCTTCAGCAGAACAGGTAATGTGCTTGAGATTAAATTTGTTGCCTTTGGTTTTAAATTTCTGACTAGTTTTTTCTTTTGGGGCTTGTGAATGATGATGATATTTCATAGATATTTATAATGTATGTTCTGTTTTGCACATACAAAGTTGACTGATAGGTAGATAATAAAGCTTGTGTTGTTTTATTCAAATAGTTTTTCAATTCTGAGAGTGAGAAAGGGACAGGCAGGGCTAGGTAGCGAGAGATAGATAGGGGGCTCCCGGATCAGGCTCACAGAAATTCCAAAAATGTGGGGGTATAAGGAAACCAGAGATAAGGGCATACACCAGACCACCTTGCTCTAGATGTCTGAGGGGGAAATCTTATTTATTACCGTCTCCTGTGGTCAACAGAAAATAACTAGACCGTAAAAAGAAGTAAGCCATGAAAGATGTTATCACTAGTCCTTAATCAATAGTGCTGCAGTAGAAAAGTCAAAAAGATTTAAATTCCCTGGTTAGCTTTCTATAAAAGATCAACCCTAAGAGCCCTTAGTGGCAACCCTGTCGGGACTCCTCTCATTCCTGAGGGTTTTTTTTCTGTATCCTTGCTTAATAAACTTCTGTCGCTTTATTCACTTTGCTTCATCCACAAGATTCATTCGACTCCGTGAGACAAAAACCTCGTTCTCCCGCTTCAAGAGCAAGGAGTCTCTTAAGCATAGGCGAGGCTACACTGAGGTAATAATTTCTTACTATTTCATTTCTTATTCATGCCACATATCTAATATATGCTATGTATTGGAAGGAGTGTGTCTTAGTTCCACACAGCCACTCAAGCCCCAGACTGAGAGGCCCCACGTTCTTGTGGCCATTACATCTGGAACAAGTGGCCTTCTCAGTTGGTGGAATGGAGAAGACGTTGCTGGAGAATGATGGGCAGCTCTTCCATCCTTCAACCTGGAAGTGATATCCAACACCCCTGCCCTCTGCCCATTACTAGTCACACAGCTCCACCTAACTCTAAGAGATCTAAAGAAGGTAAGAGAAGAGAAGAGATCTTTGATGCTGATTTTCCTGTGGTGTGTTGAAGCCTTATGCTATGACTGGAGCATAACGTAGTGGCTAAGACAGCAAGTTCTGGAGTCAGACTGACTGTGTCAAATCCTGCAGTCATCAATTACATCACCATCTCTGTGCCTTATGCTGAAAATAGGAATTAGATAGATCCCTACTTCATGGGATTGTTGGGAGGACACAATAAATTAATACAAATACAGTACTTAGACTAGAGCCTGACATTTAGTAAGTACTCCATAAGTATTAGCTATTAGCACAATTATGATCTTTTTTTGCACATCTAGCAGTGTAGGCTTTCAATGTTGTTACATATTATGTTGTTAATTACATAAAGGCTTATGACTGTCATAGTCTTGGTGTGGATGATCAAAATAGAAATTTTAAATAAATCCCTTACTCATCAGTTGAAATGAGGGAGGGAAATGCCAGAGAAGTGTCCATTTCAATAAAAGATTGAGGAGTCTCCTGAGAAACAACTTTACCCAGCAGTAGAGAGAGCCAGGCATGATGACCCTGACACCATAACTAAGCCAGAGAGGGGACAGGGGAATTCTGAATACAGCATGACAATACATGACAATCAGCTTTGCTTCTCATTAATCTCCCTCAGATTCATGTACCAACCCTATATGCATAAGGGGATTTTAACTCCAATATGAAAGCACTGTTTTGCTAAGCATTCAATATTGTACATAGAACAATGCTAACAAATATTTTCAAATACAACACATAAAAAGTGGGGCATCAGTTCACAAAACAACATAACCCAACTTTGGTCCCTTGAGGGCTTGGCTAGCTCCAGAGGAGGCATTCCTAGTGGGATACCTAGAGCATTCAGGGAGCTTGGTGGCCACTGTAAGTGTTTTGTGTGTTTATATCTTTGTCCGCTAAATTGGTTCTTTTACTCTTCATTCTCTGGCTATGATCTTGTAATCAAAACGATAAAATAACAGGTAATATTTAGTGTCTGTCAGTGCCAGGCCCCTGTTTTGACACATTTCATACATTATATCATTTTCAGATACCCTCATACTACCCTATAAGATAATTATTATTTCCATTTTAAGGATGAGAACACTGAGATTTGATTTTATCTTACAACTACATTTTATATCATGATTTGGAATGAGATTTGATGCCAAAGTCCTCATCTTTCCCACTAGGGTACTTTGCCTCAGGTGTATTCAGATAGTATATGTAGCCAAAAACAAAGTGCCATATATAAATGAAGTATTCCAATGTCTTGAACTCATAAAATGCATTCGTTAATTTTAATTGTTCTTAAGGTTCATTTAGAGAATTTATTTCCGATCATCTATGAGAGAAAAGAAATGAATAAAACCCAACGTGGATTATCTTTATGAATTTAGAGAACATTCTTCTTGGAGCCATATCTGTATTTTGATCTATCTAGATTTCCTCAGTTAAATACCGGTAAGAATCTTCTGTGGTTTCCTTATTCTGGGTGATTTTCTTTGAGATTATGTTTTACCTCTGTTAGCAGAAAGCCCAACATTCTAACATTATCATATTGTTTATTTTCCTTTGTTTGCTAATGCACTGTCACTGCTCAGAAGACTTCCCAATTTTGAATATGAATGTAACATCTGGTTTAGTTTTAATAACATTTCATGCTGCAAATGCTAATACGATTTTTTTGTTTGTACTTCAACAAAAAAAAAGTCTCAGATTGTCATTCTAATGAAGGCTGATTTCCACATTCCAATTCCTAAATGCTATGGTTTTGCCCTATTTTTTCCTTTTTTTTAATTTGGAAAGATGCATGAAAATATGTTGCAAGCATATCCCATACTGCTATTTCCATTTTATCATAACTTTAATCCGCAACTTGCCATGTCCTTCATTTGTTAGATTTGGTGCACTCTAGGCAATAAGTAAAATATCTCCTCTATCCTACCTGATCTTATATACGAAGACAATTTTGTGACATGTTATAGCATGTGATTCACCTCTCATCCAGAAAATCAGAAATACATATTCTGATAAAAATCTCAGTGGAAAAACTTTTGATCACTCAGGTACACTGAAAGTTTTCAGCCAAGAGAAATTTTAAAAAGCACCTTGTGATGTTTTTTGGAGCAAAGATGGAGGGCATCCACATATGCAATCCACAGACCAGTTACTTCCGTTCACAGGTCATGATGCCAGGATCCATTGAAATACTCTTCACACACAGCTACAAGTTTAAGGTAGTGAGGTTATATTTAAAATAACATTCTCAAAAAAATTGTGTGTCTGCTATAGGCTAAGGTCCTATGAAAAACACAGAGATGTATAAGCACAAGCTTCCTTCTCTAAGAGTTTTATTTTCTTGGGGAAAAACAAAAACATGTATAAGGAAGAAAAATAAAAAATAAAAATAAAAAAAATCAAGATACTGAGAACTAATTAGTGAGATGTTTGTAAATCCTGTGGAAATTTAGAAAACGAAGAAAGCATGAGGGGCTAAGTATTCAGGAAGAAACATGGAAAAATGAAAATTGGAGTTGGGTTCTGGATATTAAAGTGATAGGCTGTGAGGGGAGGGGGAAGAGTACAGTTAGAGAATGAACTGACTGAGGGCCTGGGGGTGGAGAAATTCAAGGTATTCAGAGTGCAGTTTACTATCCTGCCTGCCTCAACATGCTGGAAATCTGAGACTGATTTTCAGGTGTGCCCAGATACTGGGCACAGAGGCTCTAAGTCCTTCAGGATAATGGAAGCTTGTGTATTTATCCTAACATGCCTGGAATATTAGTTCTATACCATCTTCTAGTTGTGCCATGATTTTAATAATATTGAAAGAGTGCCTTAGGTTACAGCTTCTAGATCATTCTAATTAGATTAGAGTTTCAAGAAAGATAGAAATTAGAGGGTGCCTGGGTGGCTCAGTCCTTTAAGCGTCTGATTTTGGCTCAGATCATGATTTCAGGGTCCTGGGATTGGGGCCTTTGTCAGGCTCCCTGCTCAGGGGGAGTCTGCTTCTCCCTCTCCTTCTTTCTCCCTCTGTCCTTTCCCCCACTCACGCGTGCACTCGCTCACTCTCTCTCTCAGAAAAATAAAAAAAAAGATAGTAATTAGAGGGATTTCAAAGATAGATTCTTTTCTTGCTGTTCATCATATACAACATATATGAATGTTATGTACATATAATATATGATACATATATATTATGTATATGTGATATTCATTTCATCCTCAAAGCAAGCCCATGTGATAGCAGAAAAAAATATTTTTATTGACTAACAGCCATGAAACTATGTTGATCAAGGTTAAGCTACTTCTTCATGGCAGGATCTAGGTAGATTTCTCTAATACTCCTTGGAAGGAAAGGAGATGCAATAAGAACAATGAAACAGCTTTATAGTCAGATGGGCTATCTGAAAAGCCCATTTCTGGAACTTTCTAGCCCTGAGCCTACTACTCCAAATCTCTGAAGTAAAACAGATATAAATATTAAACATGGACTTGCTATAGCTTAGGAAATTAGGGGCTAAATGATTTTTTATCTATCTATCCATGTATATATAAAATACATATATATGTACACCTGCTATATATACGTATCTATGTACACCTGCTATTTTAACAAACGACTCTTGGTAATCTTTATTTCTCTCTTTAAGAAAGATGGACAGGATTCCCAACCTTTTTTTAAAGCTTCCCTCTACATATTTTGATTTTTCAAAAATACCTTGAATTATAGAAATATTTATTAGAATGTGGAGAAGTTAATTTCTCCAAATATATTTTGCATTACAACAACTTCTTTTGATATTGAAATATTTTAAGCACGTAACATTTTATGTTCTTGTGGAAATTGGTTACAAGTCATTTTTTATAGAGTATTCTTTCAAAGAGCTTTAGATTTACAAAAAAATTGAGAGGACAGTACAGAGAGATTTCATATGCCCTATACCTAGTTTCTATTATTAGCATCTATTAGTAGTAAAATACAGTTGTTATAATTAATAAACCAATATTGATACGTTATTGGTCAAATCCCTACTTTATTCAGATTTCCCTTAGTTTTTATCTAATGTCCTCTTTCTATTCTTCCATGCATATCACATTAAATTTACTTGTCATGTCTCCTTAGGCAACTCTAGATTTGTGATAGTTTCTCAGGTTTTCCTTATTTTTAGTAACCTTGAAAAATTTGAGAAACACTGATCAGGCATTTTGTAGAATGTCCCTCTATTGGGATTTGTCTGATGATTTTCTTGTGATTAAATGGGGGTTATGGTTTATTGTGAATAAGACAACAGAGGTAACATGCCATTTACATCACATCGCATTGAGAATATATACTATCAATTTGACTCAGGGATATTGATGTTAACCTTGATCACTTAACTTGAGATAGTGTTTGTCAGATTTCTCCATTGTAAAGTCACTCTTTCTTCTCTTTTCAATAGTGTGCTCTTTGGAGATATCATTAAGCACAATCCACACTGAAGAAATGGGGAGTTATGCTCCATCTCTGAGCAGGTGCAATATTTACATAAATTATTTGGGATTCTGTTGCATATGAAATTTGTCTCTTTTCTTCCATGTATTTATTTATCCAATCACTTACTTATATCTATATGGACTAATAGATACATAGTTTGTACTTTGGTTTATAACTCATTCTACTTTTAAATTTTGTTGCTCAACTTGTCCTACCTTTTCCAATGGGAACTCTTTAATTGGCCCCTGTCTTCTTTTGAAAAATCCTCACCATTGTGGATTTTTTTTTTTCTTTTTGAACATTTTCTTACTTTCTAGCACTATAAAATACTCCAGGCTTATGTTGTATATTTCCTGCTGCATGCCAGAGTCTGTCATTTATCCACTGATCCTTGGTTCCTTTTACTGAGCTATGGTATTAGAAACCAGATCTGGACTTAGGTATGGTTGTTGCTACTAGGCCCTCTCCATGACAAAGCAAGGAAATCTATGCATGCATACTAACTTATCTATCTACTCATATCTATAACATTTTTATATGTAACTGTAATCATATTTAGCTAGTTCATACTGATGTTTGTAACTCTAATCCATTAACAAATGGATCAGTCTAGCCTCCTCCCCTTGCTTATTTGTAAACTCCTATTCTAACAGTGAGAAGCCTGGATCCCACCTCATTCATCCACTTGCTGAATGTTCAATTCCAGTACACATGCATAGCAATACAGAATTGTTAATCCATATCTCTGTGGAAAACAACTCTATCACCTAGGCTAAAGTCTTTATATACAGTTACTTTTGCCTTTAGTTTTATAGACTCCACCATTTCCAAGGTTACTTAGGTCAGCACTCCCCCCACCCCAACATATACCTCCTTAAGTAGGGTTTTTTTCATAAATGTGTAACACAGATTATTTTGCCAAATTTGCCCTGTCTTAAATGATCTTTTCATATTTGTGTACATTAAGGTTTGCTCTTTGTACAATATTGTCCTATGGATTTGTATAAATGCATGAGATCAGGTATTCCACAATTACAGTATCATACAGAATAGTTTTATTGCCCTAAAAAAATCCACTATGCTTCACTTATTTAACTATCATTCCTACTTCCAAACATCTGGCAACCACTGATATTTTTACTATCTGTATAGTTTTGTGTTTTTCAAAATTTCATATAGTTTGAAACATAAAGCATGTAGCTGTTTTAGACTGGGTTATTTCACTTAGCAATATATATTAAAAGTCAATCTATGTTTATTGTGCCTTGATAGCTCATTTCTTTTTATTTATGAATAACAGGTCATTATATGGATGCATAGCAGTTTCTTTTCCTATTCATCAATTCAAGGGCATGTTGGTTTTCTAGTTTTTGGCAATTACAAATAAAGTTGTTATAAATATTCATATATAGGTCTTCATGTGTACACAGTTTTTCAAATTAGTTGTGTAAATACCTAGGAGTACAACTGGTGAATCAGATGGCAGTATTGTCTTGCTATGTAAGAGACTGGCAAACTGTCTTTCAGAGTTGTTGTTGCATCATTTTGCAATTCCACCAACAATGAATGAGAGTTGCTATTGTTATCCATCCTTGTCAGCCATTGGTATTGTTCAATTTTTTTTAAAGATTTTATTTATTTATTTGAGAGAGAGAATGAGAGATAGAGAGCACGAGAGGAAAGAGGGTCAGAGGGAGAAGCAGACTCCCCACTGAGCAGGGAGCCCGATGTAGAACTCGATCCCGGGACTCCAGGATCATGACCTGCCGAAGGCAGCCGCCTAACCAACTGAGCCACCCAGGCACCCTTAATTTTTTTATTTAACCATTTTAAAAATATGTAGTCATATCTCATTGTTTTAATTTGCAATTCCTTAATGACAAATTGCATTGAGAATATTTTCATGTCCTTATTTGCCATCTATATATCTTCTTTTGTGAGGTGTCTATTCATGTCTTTTGCCTACTTTTTTAATGGAATGGTTTGTTTCCTTATTGTTGAGTTTTAAGAGGGCTTTGCATATTTTGGGCATAATCAGTTATATATTTTGCAAATATTTTCTCCCTATCTGTAGTTTGTTGTTTCTTTCTCTTAATGCAGACTTTCTCTGAGTAGAAGTATTGAATTTTAATAAAGTCCAATTTATCAATTTTTTAAAAATTTCATGTGTCATGCTTTTGATGTTAAATCTAAAATCTCATTGCCAAACTAAGTATTGCCTAGATTTTATCTTATGTTTTCTTCTTGAAATTTTTTTTAAGATTTTAGTTATTTGTTTGACAGAGAGAGACACAGTGAGAGAGGGAACACAAACAGGGGAGTGGGTGAGGGAGAAGCAGGCTTCCAGCTGAGCAGGCAGCCGGATGCAGGGCTTGATCCCAGGACTCTGGGATCCTGACATGAGCCAAAGGCAGAGGCTTAATGACTGAGCCACCAGGTGCCCCTCTTCTTGAATTTTTTATATTTTGTGTTTTGCATTTAGACCTATAATCCATTTGAGCTGATTTTGTGGAAGATAAAGGTTTTGTTACAAGGTTAATGTTTTGTTTGATTTTTCATGTGGACATCCAACTATTCCAGAAATATTTGTTAAAAACACTATCCTTTCTCCATTGAATTGCTTTTATTCCTTTGTCAAAGATCAGTTGGCTATATTTGTGTGGGTCTATTTCTGGGCTCTTTATACAGTTTCATTCATCTATTTGTCCTTCCTTTTGCCAGTACGGTTAGTGTAACTTCATAGTATACCTTGAAATCAGGTAGTGTGATTTCTCCAACTTTATTATTCTCTTTAGTATTGTGTTGACAATTCTAGGCCTTTTGCCTTCCCAAATAAACTTTAGAATCAGTTTGCCAATCAGTTTGCGAAAAAATAGCTTACAGGGATAGTGATTGAGATTGCTCTTGAGATGAAGTTGGGAAGAATTGAAATGTTAAAAATACTGAGTCTTCCCACCCATGAAAACAGATTAGCTCTCCCTTCATTGTGGTTTTGATGTTTCTGTCAGTGTTTTGTAGGTTTCTGAACATAGACTCTATACCCGTTTTGTGAGATTTATAGCTCGATATTACATTGTATCTGTGCTCCTTTAAAAGGCATTGATTGTTTTATTCATTTCCAATACCAGCTTTTCATTGCAGATGTGGGAAAGCAATAGAATTTTGGATGTTAGCAATGTATCCTGTGACTTTGCTATAGTCATTTAACGGTTCCAAGTATTTTGTTATTGTTGTTGATTCTTTGGAATTTTCTATATAGACAATCATGCCATCTGTAAACAAAGCCATTCTTATTACTTTCTTCTCTGCCTGTATTTTACTTTTCTTGTGTTGTTTCAGTAGCTACGACATCCCAAACAATGTGGAAAAAGAGTAGTAAAGGAGGTGATCTTGTGTGTTCCTGATGTCAGGAAGAAAGCATCCAATTTCTCACCTTAAGTATATGCTAGCTATTGGTGTTTTGTTCATGTTCATTATCAAGTTGAGGAAGTTCCTCTCTATTCCTACCTTACTGAAGTTTTCATTGTGAATGGATGTGATCTGTTTTGGGTGGGTTTTTTTTGGTTTTTGTGTGTGTGTGTATTTTGTTAAATCACATGATTTTAGCTATTTGATATGGTGGGTAATATCAACTTTTTTTTTTAAATATTGAACCAGCCTTGCATGCCAGAAATAAGTTTCACTTGGTCATGGTATAGAATTATTTAAAAATGTTGTTGATTGGGACTCCTGGGTGGCTCAGTCGGTTAAGCGGCTGCCTTCAGCTCGGGTCATGATCCTAGGGTCCTGGGATTGAGCCTTGCATCGGGCTCCCTGCTCGACAGAAAGCCTGCTTCTCCCTCTCCCTCTGCCTGCCATTCTGCTTACTTATGCTCTCTCTCTCTGTCAAATAAATAAACAAATCTTTATAAAAAAAGTTGTTGATTCTATTTGATAATATTTTTTGAAGATCTTTGTATCAGTGTTTGTTAGAAATAATGGTTTATATTTTTTTCTTATAATATTGTTACCTGGTTTTGGCATTACTATAATGCTGCCCTCATCATTAAAAAGTACATAGAAAGTACTGTCTTTGCTTTTATTTTCTGGACAACATTTTAGAGAAATTGTATTTTCTTTTCCTTAAAAGTTTGATAGAAATCACTAGTGAAACCATTTGGGCCTGGTATTTTCTTTTCTGGAGAGTTATTATTAATTGATACAATTTATTTAATAGATGGAGGCCTATTCTGGTATTTATTTATCTTTGTTGAGTTTTGGTCATCTTATATCTTTAATGAATTGGTTCACTTCATCTAATTATCAAATCTGTGGGCATAACATTGTTCATACTATTTTTTTTATTAGCCTTTGATATTCACAAGATCAGTAATAAAGATTCTCCTTTAATTTCTAATATTGGTAATTGTGTTTTCTCTCTTTTTTTCCTGGTTAGCCTAACTAAAAGTTATCAACTTTATTGGTATTTTCCAAGGATCAGCTTTTGGTTTCATTGTATTTCTCTATTGTTTTCTTGTTTTCAATGTGACTGATTTCTCTTCTAATATTTATTATTTCTTTTTCATCTGTTTGCTTTATTTTTAAATTGTCTCCTTTTTCTAGTTCCCCAAAATGGAAGTTTAAGATATTGATTTTAGATCTTTCTCTTTCCCCCAGTACATGCATTTAATTGCTAAACACTGCTTTTGCTACATCCTACAAATTTTGGTAAGTTGCATTGTCATTTATATTTGGCTCAAAATATTTTTAAATTTCTCTTGAGATTTCTTCCTTGCCTCATTGTGCTATTTGGAAATGTACTGTTTCATCTGGGAATTTCTTAATTAAAATTTTTTTAAAAGATTTTATTTATTTGACAGAGAGAGACACAGCAAGAGAGGCAACACAAGCAGGGGGAGTGGGAGAAGGAGAAGCAGGCTTCCTGCTGAGCAGGGAGCCCGATGCGGGGCTCGATCCCAGGACCCTGGGATCATGACCTGAGCCGAAGGCAGACACCCAACGACTGAGCCACCCAGGTGCCCCCATAATTAAATTTCTGTTATTGATTTCTAGTTTAATCTTCTTGTGGCCTATGAGTCCATATTGTATATATTTTTATTCTAATAAAATTTTTAAAAATGTTGTTAAGATGTGTTTTTTAATGTAGAATGTGGTCTAATTTGGTAAGTTTTATGTAAGCCTGAAAAAAGAATGTATATTCTTCTATTGTTGAATATAGTTTGTATAAATACCAGTTAGATCATGTTGATTGATAGTGCTGTTTATCTATTCATATACAGATATACATACAGATAATAGATAAATATATATAATTATATCCTTAAATGATTTTCTGCTGCTTGAACTATCAATTACTGAAAGAGGGGAGTTGAACTCTCCAACTTACCTGTTTAGGAGGTGTTCTGTGGTTAGCATTTCCTGTATCTGGAGGAACTAGAGAATTCAAATTCCCCTAGTGTCTTTGTTTTTGTCTTCCCTGTTCTCTTTGGGTTCCCCAGAGAATGCTTTTTAAAATAAAGTTTGCACCTTGCAGCAAGTTGGCTACAATCCACTGTTATTATGCTGGAGGCTTGTTGTTGTGATGGTTATGTGTGTGGGGAGGAGATGTTCTATAACTTTATGATTTAAACTCCAGCTTTTGGCCAGTTTGTGTCCCTGGGCTGTGATCTTTGCAAGTGTCTTTCTCCCCTTCCATCTTAGGTGCCTAGGAAAGCTAGAAGGGGCTAGAATCAGGTAATTTTCCTTTGCCCCAGTGGGCTATGTTTTCTGTGAAGTATTTTTCCATGCAGAGTAGGTCTTTATTATGAAGAATACTCTAGCTTACTTCACAATGATTGTTCTTCTCCTCTCCCTATCAGATCCAAGAAGGGGTCTTCTTTGAGTTATTGTGAGAAAAGGGTGGGGGTCCTGGAAGTAAAGCCCATAAACCTATCCTAGGACAACAGTCTTCAAGAGTTTCTCGCTCTCACATCAGTTCACACTCAGCATCCAACAATTCATTAAAAGTAACATTTAAGCATTCCTGCCAGTTTATGACTCTAGTGGCTTCTGCTCTAAAAAAAAAAAAAAAAATAGATCTCAGCTGTGTCCCTCTAGAGGAAATTGTCTCTCCAGGTTTCAGGGTAGCTGTTTGCCCTGCAATGGTAATTTTCTGATGGATCTAAGAAAAAGTCATTGGTTTTCAGTTTGCCCAGCTTTTCTTGTAAGAATGGGAATGATGACTTCTAAGCTTCTTACAAATCAAAGGTGGAACTGGAAGTCTCCAAAGATGTTTTTTATATTCTTTTATTCTAGACTTAGTCTAGGAGTCAGAAAAAAATGTGTTAATTAAAATAATGGCCCTGGAATTCAGCTGTGGTGCCACAAAGATAGGACAGACAGAGGAAGAATGTTCTTCAAGAGCTGGTAGAGTTTGACCATCATCATTTGAAACTGTTCTCACAGTTCTACCCAGCTGATACACCATCTACATGAATCCTATCTCCAGTCTTTTCTCTGGTTTTGAATCTAGTCTTATTAGATGTAAATGATTATAATATACATTGATTGAAAGCTATTACCTGGTGTCAAGTGCCTGAGGCAGATTTGCATCATTACCGTCCTTTTTTTTAAGTCCTATATGTATCACCATCTATGCTTTGAATAGGTAGAGAATTCAAACTTCACATTAGAGAAAAAAAAGTATGATATTTTGAATGGAGTGTGAGTCACTTTGAGGTATAAGGGTGTGTTATGTGCTAATTACTTGCCCACCCTCCAGAAAAACAGACCCTTATTAGAAAGTCCAGAAGTCCTCCTGTGACATGCTCTTGATGTAAGATTATAAAATAAAGCTTTAGTTCAATTACTCTTCTGTTTTATTGGATTAGGGCTGTCACTGTCTTAAATAGTTCCTCCTTTTATAATTATCACCAAGACGCTGCAGAGATTCTTTTTTTTTTTTTAAGATTTTATTTATTTATTCATGAGACTCAGAGTGGGAGAGAGAGAGAGAGAAGCAGAGGGAGAAGCAGTCTCCCAAGGAGCAGGGAGCCTGATGCGGGACTCGATCCCAGGACCCTGGGATCACGACCCGAGCCGAAGGCAGACGCTTAACCATCTGAGCCACCCAGGCGCCCCACTGCAGAGATTCTTAACCACATCCTTACTCTCAGGAAAGGGGTCCTCTTCAGCTCTCTTCCTCTTCATGCTTCCATTATGTACATGAATGGAAGAAAGTATCTCTTGCACATGCAATTCCTAGTTCTCAAATGAATTTGAGCTGGAAGATGGAAGTTCTTTGAAGCATTTCTAAGTTTCAGGTGTAGGGACAGGGCGCTAACAACGATATTTCAAGAATTCTTTTTTTTCAATCTTTTAAAACCTTTAATATTTCAAGAATTTTTTTTTTTTGAGAATTGAGGATTCATCTCCCTCAACTAAGGTCTCTTATTTCAAGAGCAAGGTCACTGTTCATGAGTAAAAAATCAATCATCCAATCACTATGAATGAAATAATTTATGATAGAGACAAACCTGGCATCGGATGTCATGGTACACCAGGCATTCTGGTATAGATTCCTGCCAAGCTGTCAAGCCCTGATTGTGTCAGTCATGGCATATGCTATATGTTGAACCGTTTGCCCCCTCATTTCTTTCTAACCTATAATTATGTTTCCAGGAGCAATTTCTTCCGAGCGATAAATTTATATGGTAAAACAGACTACCCTTGGGAGCACCATTCATAAAGCTTTTCCTACTGTTTGATGCCATGAACCATGTATTTAACCTACAAGTGATGGGGAGTATGCACTTAATTATAACTGGCCTGGTGTGCATCACTAATTAAGAACCAGGATGAGTCCTCCTTTGATCACTAGAGCTCAGACTGGAGATTTTATAAGACAAGATAAATTTCACTAAGGAGGAGGTCTCCTCTTGATTTAAATGGAAAAAAAAGAAAAAGAAAGGAAAAAGAGAAGAAAGAAGGAAAAAATTTTGTTTGTATCATGCAACCCATGTTCTAGATATTTTTATACATTTTTATTTAAATTAACTTTTCTTGTCACAACAATATTCTAAGGTATGCATTACTAACTTCATTTTACAGATGTAAAGAACAATGAATGAGACAAAAGAAAGAAGTAATATAGAAATGATAAGATACAGTCAGCACATTTGCTGTCACAGATACCTAGAGGACATTGCAGAGAAAACACTTAGAGAATATCTTCTTTTGCAAGTACATGTTGTGGGAACAAAATAATTTGCTTGCCTGTGCCCCATCTTCACTTTAAGTAGACACACACTTTCTATTTCATAAGAGCAGACATGAGAACTTCCACAAGTTTCCACCTCTACTCCTCACTCACAGGGGTCTGTGTTCAGCTCTCATTCCTGTCACTATCAATGATCTTTACATAAGGTTCCCAAAGGTCAACCTCTCCACTTGCACATTAGCTGCTGTTCCTTGAAGATTTTCTCCTTTCTTCTGTCCCACCATTTATTTCTTCTCCACTTTTTGCTTTTCATCAACACACATGCATGCTATTGTGTTCTCATTTTAAAGAAAGATTTTATTTATTTTATTTGAGAGAGATTGAAAGAGATTGTGTGTGAGTGGGGGGAGGGGCAGAAGGAGAGGGAGACAATCTCAAGCAGACTCCTGGCTAAGTGCTTACCCTAGTGCAGGGCTCGATATCAGGACCCTGAGATCATGACCTGAGCTGAAACCAGGGTTTTTTTTGTTTGTTTTTGTTTGTTTGTTTTTTTTAAAGCAAACCTTTTCTTGGGCACCTATCTCTTTAGTTGCTTCCCCACATTGTCACCTCTCCTTTAGAGTAATACTCTTAGAAATTGTCTGCCTGTATTCTTGTAAACTCTTCTCCTCCCCATCTCTCTAAAATCTACTCTGATTGGGCTTTCATATATCTGTCCCTCCCCTAAAAGTGTTCTGATGCAGGTCACCAATGATTTCTTCTTTGTTATACTATAATCAGCTTTCTCTGTCCTCATCTTATTTGGCATTTGACATGGCTGATGACTCCCTGTGCTTTCAAACCCTTTCTTCATGTGGCTTTCAGTGCTTCACTCCCCTTCCCAAACTCCCCTGGTTTGCCTTCTGCCTCAGTGGCCACTCTGTCCCCATTTCCTTTGCTGCCTCCTATCTTCTCTTTGACTTACACATGTTGGTATGGTCCAGGATTTTCACTTGAAACTTTTTCTCCCTATATATTCTTTCTGAGGTGATTTTATCTAATATCATGGTTTTAAATACGATTTTTATGGTGATGGTTCCAAAGTTTATGTCACCATCTCACAGTGCTCCTTTGAATTTGAGATCCCTATATCCAAAACCTACAACATACTTACTCAGATGTCTCACAGACATCTCAAATTAAGTAGATGTAAAACTGAAATTCTGACCTCTCAAAACTTGCTCTCTTTTATTGCCCATCATCTCACATACTGGCAACCCCTTTTATTTGTTTAGGAAAACATACCTTTAGATTTATCCTTAATCTTTTACCTCAGAATTTAAATCCAATCTATCAATAAACCCTATGGTCTCTACGTTCAAAACATAAATTCTAAATATTTTCACCAATCACCCCTTCTGGGTGATCTCTTTTTGGTCAGGATGCTGGCCAATTCAACTTCACATATTTATACAATACAATTCACAGTTTTGAATATTTCAGGGATCATGGAGGGGAAAGAATGTAACATTTGAAAATATTTAGAATTTAATAAAATTGAAATAACTCCAAATTTTAATTTTTCTTATGTAGGTACATTTCATACATTAAAATTAGCAATAGCTATACAGTCCTCTGTAAAAGACAACTACTATTACACCTGATCCCCAACATTCTGGAGTCAGCAGGGTCACCTCCCTCCTATCTTTTGTTGTTGCTTAGAGTTTGGCCTTGTTTGTTACAGATATGCTTTACATCAAATCTGAAAAAAGATATAAATTATAAGACACACCGCCCTTTTATCTCCTTCTAAAAAAATTTTTAAAAGTGCTGCTAATTAATCTACAACAGTACCTTTGAATGATGGTTCAATGTGCCTCTGACATTTGAAATTTCTTTCACCATTTTGAGGGAATCGACAATTTCTCAGGCTTTAGGTACACTCTTATCTAGAAATAGTCAATACCTATGCATGCATCTCAGTAACACAAAATAATAAAATGCTGTAAAAAAAAAGAAGTCCTAATAATAATTTAAAAAATAATATAGCTCCTTCTACTAGTGAGTAACTTCCTTTCTTATGTCCTGTATAGCTCTTGCTTGCTACTTTGAGACAGGGGAGTATGACGTGGCTGCCAGTCTTCCAATGACAAGTATTTGCTTTAATGTCACCCAATGGATTAGTTAATGCTGTGTTTCCATACCTTTCTGAGTACAACAACTTTTCACTTTGGCCTAAAATCATATTAGTCGTTCTAGAAGACATTTCAAACAATTTAACTCCACTTATGTAGCATTAACACTGCCCTTAGCTAAACTGGTATGATGCTGGCATGACCAGCTACATTCAAGCTGAGTATAACCCAGCAGTGACAACAACATCATGGCTGTTTCCTGACCAAAAATGGTTATGAGACTCATTTAAATTTCAGATATGTGAAAAACGTATGTAACTGTGATATGTGAAAAATACTGTAATCTTAGACTCAGTGAAATAGGGTACATTTCCTTCTTTATTTCTTTCCTTATTTTTTATACAGTTAATTTATTGTTTACCATGAATAATTTGCAAACCTTTTCTAGCATTCATTACTGCTACCTCTTTATTGGAGTCATTCATCTAATAACGTTTTTAATTTTGGTCTCTACGTGACAAAACTGATGTAGTATTGTATACATAAAGGATATGTTTGTTGTTCCCTCATATTTAGAGGATTCATTTTTTGAATGTATAATTGTGGAGGTTTAAATTTCACTGCAATTTATTCTAGGTTTGGGTCTTTTGTTTTTGTACTGATTGGCATTCTGAATAGGATGACCATATGATTTATTATAGTTTTTGAGTAAACATTCCCACAGATTTTAAAGAAATTGCAACCACAGTATGGAGGGCCCATGTACAGAAAATAATTTAATACCATTTAAAGAGATTTAGATTGATTTACCAAGTGGATTTTTAAAGGGTCAGTTGATTTTAATAACCTGGTGATAATGGGCAGCAAAGACAGAAATCGTACTGCTGTGCTACCGTACATTTGTATATTTATTTGTATCATCATGAAAGTTTTACAGTTATTCTAAATGTGTGTACATAAAATATATGTAAGTTTCTACAATTATAACTTCTATTTGGATTGGTACAAGTCTGAAAATTGTTTGGTTAAATTATGAATTATATGTGTACCATAGCTAATTCCAAAAATGGTTTTGCTCTGAAGGTTTCTTAATTAGGTATCAGATTTCTCTGTACCCTAATACTCTGCTCCACCAAAATTTGTGTTTCTCTCATCAAGCACAAAAAAACAGTCATCTTCAAAGGAGGATTTTTTAACCGTCCTTTGCAGTGGCATAATGTCAGATGTTTCATATTTAATGGAATGAAATGCCAAACTTTTCTTTGATATAGTGCACTGAATGAAAAATCAAACCATGATTAGAATTAACTTGACTAATTTTTTATTTGAGGCAACTGCTGACAGTACTATATAACTGGGACCATTACTGCCAAGTTTCCATTCTGCTAAGGGAACCAGCTCCTAGGAACCACCTCTGCTTGTTGGCATCCTACTAATAACTCCCTCCCTTAGGAAGTCTCCTTTGTACTCTTTAATCAAAGCAGCACTGGAGATAATCTGTTTAAATTATGGTCCATTAACCCTTGGGATGTGGATGGGAGAGGCAATGGGGGGGGTGCCTCAGCAGTTAATTAGTCTGCTCAGTTCTCCCCCCATAATGATAGAGTCTAATAGGGATTCATGAAATATTCGATCATGAAGGATGTTATTGACTACTGGCATGAGTTATATATCTTTTATCAGTTTGAGGAAATATTTCTCATCCTGGCCCAAAAAGTATTTTTTTCTCTTCATATGGACATTGAATTTCATCAAAACTTTATCAGAATACATGGATATGATACAGTATTCATTCTTGGCTCTTGAGATATGTTATTTATTTTAAAAAATGACTGCAATTATTCCCCTCCTTTTTTGGACCTGTCTATATAACAATGTGAGTGCAAGCAAAAGGAAGAGAGTCTGGACCAGACTGGAGCCAGGCAATCTCCAAACATGCAAGAAATTCCCACCAAGTTCAGCAGTAATGCCTACCCTACTGACCATGGATCCATTGACTCCTGAGCAATAACAAATGCATATTATTTTAAACAACTAAGTTTTGGAGTGGTTTGTTACACAGTAAAAACTAAATACAGAATAACTGACCATATACTGCTATAGATACATATACACATGTGTGTAGATGTATATTGCACAGAAAATTATCTAAAAATATACAAGCAAATTGATGTCAGCATTATCCCAGAGTAACATACGGATGTTTTAAATTTGTATGTAGTCAAGTCTTTTAGTATCTTCAGGTGTGATTTATTATTTATTTATTTATTTTTAAAGATTTTATTTATTTATTTGACAGAGAGAGAGAGAGAGCAGGAGAGAGTGCACAAGCAGGGGGAACAGCAGAGGGAGAGGGAGAAGCAGACTCTCTGCTGAGCAGGGAGCCCGATGAGGTGCTCTATCCCAGGACCCCAGGATCATGACCTGAGCCCAAGGCAGACACTTAATGGACTGAGCCACCCAGGTGCCCCTATTTTTTAATGTAATGCTTATTTCTTTCAGATACCAGGTTTATATAATTAGCTTTAGTTTATTTAACCCTTAAAGATTTATTTATTTACTTGGCGGGGGGAAGGGCAGAAGGAGAGAATTTCAAGCAGTTCTCCCTGCTGAGCATAGAGCGGATGTGGGGCTTGATCTCAAGACCCTGAGATCATGACCTGAGCTGAAATCAAGAATTGGTCACTTAACTGACGGAGTCACCCAGATGCCCAAGTTTAACTCTTAACTATGATAAATTATATTACAATAATAGAATAACCAATATCAAACCATGTGTGCATTCTCTGAATAAACTATATTTGCCATTATTCTTTCAATATAATGCTGGATAATATTTGGTATTTTATTTTTTAAGATTTAGGGTCTTGCTATTAAAGGATACTGCTATTGGGTTTTCTTGTTTTATGCTATTTTTGTCCCATTTTGGATGTTAGTGTTCTTTGGAAAGGAACTGGGAAATATTGCACCTTCATGTATTTTATGTCTACTTACTCATTCCTCCTTGGCATTTATATTTCTCTTGTTGTTGTTGTTTGTTTGTTTTTAAATGATTGCCACAGATCTATATTATTCAATTTTGCAAATGAGTAATACTTACATTTATCTGTAACTTTTACTATAGTTTTCTTTTATGATACTCTTCATTTAAAATGTATCCTTTCCTCCTACTTTATTTTTTAAAATTTTTATTGTTATGTTAATCACCATACATTACATCATTAATTTTTGATGTAGTGTTCCATGATTCATTGTTTGTGCATAACACCCAGTGCTCCATGCTGAACATGCCCTCTTTAATACCCATCACCAGGCTAACCCATCCCCCCAGCCCCCTCCCCTCTAGAACCCTCAGTTTGTTTTTCAGAGTCCATCATCTCTCATGGTTCATCTCCCCCTCTGATTTCCTCCCCTTCATTCTTCCCCTCCTGCTATCTTCTTCTTCTTTTTTTTTTTTTTTTTTTGTCTAGTCTTACCAGTCTCAGATTTATGAGGCTATGTTACAATTTTGTGTTTGGAGAGAGGATGTGAGTAGGAAGGCCTGAAATTTTGGGTAGAATAAATACATTAAAATCTTTTTGCACGTATGTATGAAGGTAGATGACCCAGGGAGGAATGATTAGAATATCTTGTACCTAAGCAGATGATGTTGTGTAGGAGTAATATTCTGGGGTTGTTATTAACACCAAGAACAGCCATAACATCAATAAAATGATCAATGTATATCCATTAAACAAATATATGTTTTAGTCTTTTGCACCTAATATATTTTAGTCTTTTTCATAGCACCAATGATAAAAATCCAAGATAAAAAAGAAATAGTCTCATTCCTCAAGAAATATATATTTTAGTAAGGAAATTAAAAGTTACAGTGTCACAAATTTTCCTATGAATTTGTATTCTACTCATACACAAGCCTAGCATGAAATGTGTATAAACCACATTCTAATAGGAGCTTGCATCTAAATAAGCTGAAGTCCCAGCAGTTTGTCTCTGTTTATTTTTTTTTTTTACTCTTTGGGTGCCTGGGTGGCTCAGTCAGTTAAGTGTCCAACTCTTGATTTCAGCTCAGGTCATGATCTCAGGGTCATGAGATTGAGCACCACCTTGGGCTCCATACTGGGTGTGGAAACTGCTTAAGATTCTATCTCTCTCCCTCTCCCCCTAGCTCCCCTTGCCTTTCTCTCTCTCTCTCTCTCTGTCAAATCAATCATCAATCAATTAATCAATCAATCAGTATCTGGCGCTAATATTTGGGAATGCTATACAAACTTTTGAACCCTAAAAGTATACTACTTAGAGGTTGATGGTGTCAATAGTAATCATAAAAGATTTGTGTATATGATATTTCTTTGGGATCTTTCCAGAAAAGAAGGGTGTTTCTATACCTTTAAAGAGGAAACATGCAGAGTCAGGAGGTAAAGCTTCATATCAACAACGGCTGTGCCTTAGTGATCAGAATTAAAGTGGGATCAGACATTTGGAGCAGGTATAGAAAGCTATTCATAACCAAGGCCATGCTTCTCATTCATATGGTGATTCTTAGGCTGGGTTTCACCACACAATATTAATGGGGAGGCATCATGTCTGGTCCAGGTGCTAATCCTGTCAGGCCTGGCTCAGGCTCCACCTGAGTTCCATCCATGCATCCCATCAATCATTCAGAGTTTGCTCCTCTGCAGTTCCCCCAGCCTATACTTCCTACCATGAGAAGAAGCTGCACTGCCAACATCTTAATGTGAAATGTGAAAACATATCTCTACAGAGTATCTGCCGAGCTTGAACCTGGTGAATACAAAAATCAGAAGGGGCTACAACAAACAAAAACCAAAATGAGATGGCTTCACAGGTGAATTTTACCTAACACTTAAAGAAGAGTTTAATACCTATTCTCCTTGAACTATTTCAAAATAGAAGCGAAAGGAAAGCTTCCAAATTCATTCTATGAGGCCAGCATTACCCTGATATCAAAACCAGATAATAACACTACAAAGAGAGAGAGAGAGAACTACAGGACAATATCTCTGATGAATATAGATCCAAAAATCCTCAACAAAATATTGGCAAACCAAATCAAACACTATTTTAAAAAATCATTCACCACAATCAAGTGGGATTCACTCTTGCATTGTAAGAGTGGTTCAACATTTGAAAATCTATTAATGTGATATATCATATCAATAAGAAAAAGGATAAAACCCTTGTAATCTTTTTAATAGATGCAGAAAAAAGATTTGACAAAATACAACATCCATTCATGATTAAAAAAAAACCTTCAACAAAGTAGGTTTAGAGGGAATATACCTCAACATAATAAAGGCAATAAAGGCCATATATGAAAAACCCACAATGAACATCATACTCAATGGGAAAAAACTGACAGCCTTACCCCTAAGGCCAGGAATAAAACTGTGCACCCTTATCACTCTTACTCAGTATAGTACTGGAAGTCCTAGCTACAGCCATCAGAGAACAAAAAGAAATAAAAGGCATCCAAATTGGTAAGGAAGAAGTAAAACTTTCACTATTTGCAGATGACATGATACTATGTATAGAAAACCTGAAAGACTCCACCAAAAAACTGCTAGAACTGATAAATGAATTCAGTGAAATCGCAGGATACAAAAATCAAGGCCCAGATCTGTTGCATTTCTTTAAAAAAAAAAGATTTTATTTATTTATTTGAGAGAGAGAACCAGTAAGCAAGAGAGAGAGAGAGAGCATGCATAAGCCGGGGGGAGGGGCAGAGGGAGAGGGAGAAGCAGACTCCCCACTGAGCAAAGAGCCTGACACAGCGCTTGATCCCAGAACCCCAAGATCATGACCTGAGCTGAAGGCACTTAACTGCCTGAGCCACCCAGGTGCCCCAGATCTGTTGCATTTCCACACACCAATAATGAAGAAGTAGAAAGAGAAATTCAATTCCATTTACAATTGTACCAAAAATAATAAGATACCTAGGAATAAGCCTAACAAAAGAGGCAAAAGACCTTTACCATAAAAACCATAAACCGCTGATGAAAGAAATTCATGATGACACAAAGAAATGGAAAGACATTCCATGGTCATAGATTGGAAGAAGAAATATTGTTAATATGTCTAAAATATCCAAAGCAATCTACACATTTAATGCAATCCTTATCAAAATACCAATAGCACTTTTCACAGAACTAGAACAAACAATCTTAAAATTTATATGGAAACACAAAAGACCCCAAATGGCCAAAGCAACTTTGATAAAGAAAAGCAAAACTGGAGGTATCACAATTTCAGACTTCCAAGTTATATTACAAAGCTTTAGTAATAAAAATAGTATGGTACTGGCACAAAAATAGACACATAGATCAATAGAACAGAACAGAAAACCCAGAAATGAACCCATAACTATATGTTCCATTAATTTTTGGCAAAGCAAGAAAGACTATCCGATGGGAAAGAGACAGTCTCTTCAATAAATGGTATTGGGAAAACTAGACAGCCATAACAAAGGAATAAAACTGGACCACTTTCTTATACCATACACAAAAATAAGTTAAAAATGGATTAAAGGCCTAAGTATGAGCTCTGAAACCATAAACATTCTAGAAGAGAACACAGATGGTAACTTTTTCTGATACTGGACATAGCAACTTCTTACTAGATTGTGTCTCTGGAAGCAAGGGAAACAAAAGCAAAAATAAACTATTGGGACCACATGAAAATAAAAACTTCTGCACAGCAAAGGAAACAATCAACAAAACTAAAAGACAACCCAGTGAATGGGAGAAGATATTTGCAAATGACATATCGAATAAAGGGCTAGTATCCAAAATATATAAAGAACTGATACAACTCAACACACACACACACACACACACACACACACACACACACAATCCAATTAAAAATGGGCAAAAGACATAAACAGACATTTCACCAAAGAAGACATCCATATGGTCAACAGACACATGAAAAGATGGTCAACATCACTCATCATCAGGGAAATGAAAATCAAAACTACAGTGAGATATCACCTCACACCTGTCAGTATGGCTAAAATCAACAACACAAGAAAAAACAGGTGTTGGCGAGGATGTAGAGAAAAAGGAAACCTCTTGCACTGTTGCTGGGAATGCAAACTGGGGCAACTGTGGGAAACAGTATGGAGGTTCCTCAAATAATTAAAAACAGGATTACCATTTGATCCAGTAATTCTACTAGTGGGCATTTACCCAAAGATTTCAAGAACACTATTTCAAGATGTATGCACCTCTCTGTTTATTGTAACATTATTTACAATAGCCAAAATATGGAAGCAGTCCAAGTGCCCATGGATAGATGAATGGATAAAGATATGGTATAGACACATACAATGTAATGTTATTCAGCCATAAAAAACGAATGAAATCTCACCATTTGCAACAACCTGTATGGATCTAGAGGATATAATGCTAAGCAAAATAATCAGTCAGAGAAAGGCAAATACCATGTGATTTCACTCAAATGTGGAATTTAAGAAAAAAAATGAGTAAAGGGGAATAAAAAGAGAGGGAGAGGCAAATCAAGAACTTAACTCTAAAGAACAAACCGATAGTTACCAGAACGGAGATGGGTGATATATGTGAGGGAGATTGAGAGTACACCTATCTTGATGAGCACTAAGTAATATACAGAATAGTTGAATCACTATATCGTACACCTGAACCTAATGTAACACTGTATGTTAACGACACTGGAACTTCTAAAAAAGCTTATTATGAGCTTTCAGAGGAAAAGAAAAAGAAATTACGGGTGTATTTTGTAGCCTATGAAACTCAATGTACCCTGTACCCCCAATCTCCTCCTAAGCAGAGTCCCTCAGAGTGATTTTTTTAAAGTAGGCTCCACATGCAGAGTGGAGCCCAACACAGGGCTTGAACTCACAACCCTGAGATCAACACCCGAGCTGAGATCAAGAGTTGGATGCTTAACTAACTGAGCCACCTAGGTGCCCCCCTCAGAGTGATTCTTAATAACTTCCCATGCTTTCTATCACTGAACCTATTAACCTGCTGGGATGGATTGCATCAGGAGTCTACATATGGGTCAAAGAGAAGTAGTGATGGGTAAGTTGGAAGGAGCAGGTTAAGAAATAGGCACAAGAATGCCCAGTGGGTGTGCTCTGAAAATGAATAGTGAATAACATGCCCCATGAGATTCTCTTGAGGAAGGTTGGTTGGAAATGAGTGGGAGAGGGAGAGGTTGTGTGTGTGCGTGTGTGTGTGTATGAGAGAGAGAGACAGACAGACAGACAGACAGACAGAGATAGAAAGACAGAGGAAAATCAGTCAGAGTAGAGAGAAAGGAAGAAAAGCAGTGGAGACTAGGAAAGGCCCAGAGAAAATAAAGTTATAAAATATAGGTACATTCTTCTTTTTTTTTAAAAGATTTTATTTATTTATTTGAGAGAGAGAGAGAATGAGAGATAGAAAGCACGAGAGGGAAGAGGGTCAGAGGGAGAAGCAGACTCCCTGCTGAGCAGGAAGCCCGATGTGAGACTCGATCCCAGGACTCCAGGATCATGACCTGAGCTGAAGGCAGTCGCTTAACCAACTGAGCCACCCAGGCGCCCAAGGTACATTCTTCTAATAGTATGCCAAAATGCATGACAAGGTCAACAAAACTGCTGTTAAATTCCTAGAATTTCTGTAGTTAGTAGTACAATGGCAGCTACTGTTTGCCGTGTTCTTTCTGTGTGCTCAGCACAGGGCTACGTTTGGCATCCACCATTATCAAATTCTATTGCAGTCACTAGTTTCACTGAGTATCCTTGGAGCTGCTTTGGTACCTGCAAGGTGATGAACACCATTTCCATTAATATAAGGCCTGACCTTGACATTACTGAAAGATATCCTTGTGCTTGCAGGCTTCCTAGGGCATCTTATAAGTCTCAATCATCTGAAGGAGAGAAGCATATTTCCATTCCTAAAACCTGACATCTCCTAACATACTAGAAATTGACAATCTAAAAGAAAAGTAAGCCAAGACATATGATGCCGAATTGGTTATCACTGTTCCTTACATGAGTAATGAATCAGTTAAATCCTTCACTGTCTCAAGAAATCACCATCTGTTCTTTAGTCTTTAATTGATGTAGGAGACGTTTCAAGAAATCTCCAATGGGAAACAATTCTGGTGTTCACAAAAACTGGCTGTCAGATGAGTGGGTCAGCTAACCAGATGGTGCCAGGGCTATTTGGTATCCAGGGCAGCTGCTGTCCTATCTGGGCAAAGGGGACATTCCCTCCAATGCATGAATCATAAATCTGCCAGTACCACTCAAGCTCCCAATGTCTTTGCTTCAGATAGAGAGTTTATTCTGGAGACAGGGTTTGGGAGGTGGGAAATGAAGGTAGCAGAAGGCACAATACATCCTTCAACTTTAGCAGCACTCTGAGGGCATAGGCAAGGGTGGAAAAAGTTTTGGGTAAAACAAAATAAAATTTCATCAACTAGCCAAGAATTCCAGATGGCAAGTTTATACCTCTTTGTAGGCATTTAGGTAAAATCAAAAGGTCAGGGATTTGATTACCATGTGTAGAACTACTGCATTTTTTGCAGGAAATTTTACTTTTTGAGGGGAAGATCTATGTCATATTTACTTCATCTCATTTCTTGGTTCTGTGGAGTAAGTGGAGGACATTTCCTGATTCCCTCTTGATTATTCCTCAGGAATTGCGAAAAGCCTATGCTGAAAGCACTATGATATCTTCAGCAATTCTTAGAATCGTTTTGACCCCAGGCAAAATTGTGAAGTAAATAAAGCTGGGTTGAAAGCTGTTTATATTCAGAATTGACACTGTAACCCTAACCCACTACACATGGAAGGTCAACAGTCACATTTCAAGATGTGTTAGGGAGCAGGACATTGGCTAATAAGCTAGTATCCTAAAGTAAGTCCAGAATGACCATGTTCTGTGCAGCAGGGGGTGTGTTTTTAGGTAGCTTTCAAACACAAACATTTTCTTCTTGCAAAAGTGCAGAAGGGTCTATGAGAATCCTTCTCCCCATAGTGCTATCACGCACAGACAGGGACACAAACCTTGGCAGTGACAATGACCTGCTCTGTAGAACTGAGACTTGCATTTGCTTAGTCTCCAGATCCTGGAAGTATTTTGGGAGAGCAGTGACTAAGTGTTACAGAAAGAGGGTTATTTTATAGTTTGGGTTGCCAGATTTGGCAAATAAAAATATAATTAAATTTTAAATTCAGGTAAACATCTAATAGTTTTTGAACAGTGAATTTTGTTTTTAGTTTTTAATTCTGAAATTCACATTTAAATGGGTGTCTTTGTCACTTTGGGCAGCTGTAAGAGAACACCATAGATTAGGTGGCTGAAACAACAGAAATGTATTTCTCGTAGCTCTGAACGCTGGTAAGTCTGAGATCAGAATGCAAAGGGTTGGGTTCTTATGATGTCTCTCTTCCTGATTTATAGACAGCCACCTTTTTGCTGTGTCCTCTCATGGCCAAGAGCAGAGAGAGGAAATGCAAGCTCTCTATTGTCTCTTTATATAGGATTCTCATCCCATCATGAGGACTCCCCACATCATGAACTAATTACCTCTCAAAGACCCTATCTCCAAATACCATCACATTGGAAACAGAAGTTTCAACATATGAACTTTTGGAAGATACTAACATTCAGTCCATAGCACTGGCATCCCGATTTTCCCTGGCAACTCTGTAGTTCATCTGAATTTTGGGCTCTGGAAGCAGATTGAGAAACTTCTGCACAGTTGTGAAAAACCTCCCATGGGTCAATCCAGAATGTGGAATGGCAGGGGCTGTAGCTGCTGGAAGCTGGGAGGGCATCCTCCCATTGGGTGCCAGCTAGAGGCAAAGCCCTATGTGGCAGTTTTTGGGGAATTGATTAAGGGGGAGAGCAGGACACATATTGAAGAGTGGTAAAAAGAGGGACCAAAGGCTGAGTCTAGGCCTTACATTGGCCAGGTGGCACACACAGCAAAGCTTGAGTCACCAAGAATGAGAAGGCAGCAGAGGACAAGCAAGGGATCTACAAGAAAGGCATTTGAGGATCAGAATCTGGGAAGTTCCTAGAGGGAAATGGACACACAGGGTGGGAGATTTTTAAAAATAGCCCATTATTTGGCCCTGAATTGGCCTTGAAGTTCACTGAATCAGTTTTGACAAGAAGATCCAAATATGATGATTATAGGGGAATTTCCCTGAAGTACTCCACAATCCCTAAGTGAGGTGGGAATGGAGCTAACACTAGGGTCACCTGTGTCTTAATTCTTCATTGTTGAAGCAGAAGTTCACTGAAATTGACTGCATCCACTGAAAGAGATTACATCCATTTCATCTCATTACTTTTTTTTTTTTTTTTTTAAGATTTTAGTTATTTATTCATGAGAGACAGAGGAGCAGAGAGAGAGAGAAGCAGAGGGAGAAGCAGGCTCCCAAGGAGCAGGGAGCCCGATGTGGGACTCGATCCCAGGACCCTGGGATCATGACCTGAGCCGAAGGCAGACGCTTAACCATCTGAGCCACCCAGGCGCCCCTCATCTCATTACTTTTAACTCAAGCATTAAACAACCGAGGCCTGCTTTGTCATTCTAGAGTTTCCAGATAAAAGGATGCCTTCTGGTATTGCCAAGGAAAGGAACCTAGAACATCTGCAACTCATAAAGCCACTGAAGCCAAAATTATTTTGCCAAATTGGTCAAGCAGGTAAGAGATTTCCTTTACCAAACGTGCCCAGACTGTGTTCCTCCCTGGTGTATCTTTTGCACATCCCTCCCCACTTCCCTGCTCTTTCAGGGAGGCTCTGGCAGTGACTTTTATTTGTTTTTTTTTTTGCTTAATATCCAGATGACTTGTGACATGTGTGTCATGCAGGGAAGATTTGGGATCCTAAGTTATCATTATGGTAGAGTTTCTTTTTTTTTAAAGCAGAAGTTACATTTGGATGACAAGAGCTTATTGAATATTTAGGGGATTATGATAAGGGGCAAAACCAGAATAAATCTCATGACTCTACAATGATGTGGCTAACATCTCGCCTGTAGAGAGCAAACATTGTTTTACTTCCGCTAATGCTGGCATTACTGTAATTGGATGTCTACCTGTTAGCTATAGCCTTGAAGCCACTGGAGAATAACTTTTAGCAAATTCACTGATAAAACCTGCTAGATGTATAGATATCCTCACTGCAGCAGAAGTGACATTCAGACACAACCAAAACAGAGGCTATCTAAAGACAAAAGCTGCCTGTAGAGGGCTTTGTCCTTAGTAGAGTGTCTGATTTAAATGAAAACGAGTTCTACTAGAAAAAAAAAAATCATACATGTAGGGTAGGGTCCAAACAAATGTGATAACAGCAAAGACTCTACCTCCTATGGTTCAACATTTACCCATGTAGCACACTTCACAATTTACAAAATAAATTAAAAACGTTCTGTTTCCATTGACTTCCAAAGTAAATCCAAATATCCAAAGTAAGGTGAGAGGTTAGCAGAAGAGAACCAGACGTGGGGCCAGAATCTGGAGCTTTGGTTCTAAGAGCACTTGTTAGGTGTGGCCAGGTAGTTCCAGTGCATTACACATGACTTCAGTAACTGAGTTGCTCTCACAGTCCTGGGGTTAGACATGATTACGGTCTTCATTTTGGAGGTAAGGAAACAGATCTTCAGAGAGGTTGTGTTGCCTTCCCAAGGTCACACTGCTGGTAGGTAGTAGAAATCGGAAGGTCCTTCGTACTCTCTGAACCCCAGCTCCTTTATCTATATAATTTAGATAAGAATAATGGATGTAATAATGATGCACGCTTGTTGCACAGCAATTGAAGGGTTTCAATTTCCTGCAATGGAGTTGACTCTCTCGATTTCAAAACCCACTTGAGAGGTAGGTGTTATTCCTTGATTCTGAGGAAATTGAAATTAAGTCACTAGGTCACAAGGTAGATGACATAACTCAAAATCAACTGCAAGAGACACAGACACAAAGAGAGATACACATGGAACTCAAAGGAACTGTGTTCAGAGACCAACGCTGTGGCACCACCTTTCATACCATACAGGGTTTCTCCAAGGCTCAAAAAAAATTGAAAGGAAACACAAAGGCAAGTTAAAACTTGTCTTTATTGTCTTACTTTCTTCTTATTCCACCTGCACTTTCTGTAACAGAGTATTTCTAAAATGTGTGGGACATTACTGGTACCCTTTGTTATATCTAGTGCCTATGTAGATTTTCTCATATTTCTATTATAATAATCTTGGTTTATGTAACTTCATTCTCTTATGGAATTGAGGGAGGTGAAGCCATCAGATAAAGAGCATGAGGAAGGAACACACTTGCAGTTGAACAGAGCTGGGTTTGTTAAGTTGCTGTTACAAGGGAGAATGGACAAAAGGGGCCATGGAGCTCTCACTAGGAAGCAGGAAGGAGATTTTTATGGGGTTTGAGCTTATTATGGGTGATTCTAAAAAAAAAAAAAGGAGGTGAAGATCAGCTCTGAACTGGTACATTTCTGAAGGAACTTTGCAGCTATAGTATGGCCTTGAAAGAAACTTCGATTTATACTGGCTTTGAGAATGGCCTTGTCTGTGTCTGCTGCAGTCTGATTATCAATAAGGCTGATTTTTTCTTTCTAATTCTGAATGGATTTTACTTTTTCAGGTAATATTTCAATGTCCATTTGCATATATAACAACACTAATTCCATATTAGGGCACAAAGAAAATCTCAATAAATATAATTAACTAAAATTTTAAAGCCATATTCAATAACCAAAATGCAATAAAGTTAGGAATATGTATAATAATTTAAAGAAACTGATGGCTATGATCAGCAGATGTATCACAAGTAAAGTTTGGAAAAAGAGAATCAAAACAAAAATTACAACATATTTAGAAAATGAAGACAATAGGAACACTATATATTCCTATATAAATTTGGCATAAATTTTCTTAGGTTGATAATCTGTGTCTATAAGTGATTTATGATTCAATGAGAAAAATAAAATAAAATGGACTAGGCTCTCTCTCTCCCTCTCTCAAATAAATAAATAAATAAATAAATAATTTAAAAAATGGACTAGGAATTTGATGCAAATCTTTTATAAAATAAAAATAAATAATTTTACAAAAACTAGAGAAAGGGACCCATAAGATAACAGCGTGACATAATGAGTTAGAAAATAGATATTGAGTAAAAAAATATAAATGTCCAAGAGCAAGTTCTTTGGAAAAACAATTACAATAAAAAAAATCACTTGTAAGCTTAAGTAAGGGAAAAGACGAGATTATGCAAACTTTTGCGCGCCTGGGTGGCTCAGTTGTTAAGTGTCTGCCTTCGGCTCAGGTCATGATCCCAGGGTCCTGGGATCGAGCCCCATGTTGGGCTCCCTGCTCTGTGGGAAGACTGCTTCTCCCTCTCCCATTCCCCCTGCTTGTGTTCCCTCTCTCACTATGTCTCTCTCTGTCCAATAAATAGAATCTTAAAAAAAAAAAAAAAGATTAGGCAAACTTTTAACATTAGAAAATTCAATTAACTGATAATAGAAAATGTTCTTCATATCATAGAGAATATATAATATTTCACAAAATGGAGGAAAACTTAAATCCTCAGAACTGCCTTGTATTCGAGATACTATTCTGGAAAGTTCATTTAAATTTTATAGTTCCAACCTATATTTAGAAATCAAAATGTTTATTGTTTATTTTACTTTATATGCAATCACACATTCATATCTATAATATATATTATATATTCATATATGTGTTGTTTTCAATAGGAATTAAATTGTATGCATTCTAACTTACTTATGAACATGAAAAGATGTTCACGAGGTATAAAGGCAGGATGTACAGTGTACAACTTACACTTTATGACTCAGATGCAAAGCTGCCTGAGCTGGAGCTGAGATACTGTGTGACAGGAAGCCAGAGGCACCTGGCAACCTAACCCGTACCTAGGGCTGATTCCCACACCACCCTCTTTCTCCCCCATCCCTTTTGTGTTGTTTTTATTTAAATTCCAGTTAGTTAACATACAGTGTCATATTGGTTTCAGGTGTAGAACTTAGTGACTCACTTATATAACACACCCAGTGTTCATCACAAATGCCCTCCTTAATGCCCATCCCCCATTTAACTCACCACCCCCGCCGCCCAACTCCCCTCCAGAATCCCTCAGTTTTGTCTTTACAGTTAAGAGTCTGTTTTCTGCCTTACCTTTCTCTTTTCTTTTTCCCCCTATGTTCATACCCATGCCACCCTCTTGAGACACCTGAATGGTTGAACATGATGGTGCTAGTAACCCAGGATTTGGCTCAGGCAGGTGCCAGTTACTGACGAGATACTACTAAGTGCTAAACTGTGATGTGGCTTCCCAACGTCAGGAGCCCAGTCAAGCTGGAGGACATGCCAGGTGTTGCAGTCACCTACTAAAGTACCAAAAAAACCAACGTGAAAGTAACGAAAGTAACAGTGAAGCCTTTAGTTACTTACTGCCATACTATAAATTACCAGCTAAACCTGGAGAAAGCACCAACTTCCCCCCTTTTAGTTTCCTCCATGGATGGGCTCAGTAGTAGAGGGTCAAGGACGTGTCAACTAACTGTTGAGAGAGCCGCAAATACAAATTCCTGCAGTTTTCTGGACCAGAGGCCTGGGCTTGAGGGGGAAAGTGTTGGACTAGGAGTGGAGAAGTGGTGGGTAGTGAGTCAGGGTGGGGAGAAGTGTCTTTGAGATTCCCCCTCAGCACCCCTCATAAGGAGATCTCAGCAGAGGAGAGATCCTTTGCCCAAGGTCTCAGATGAAGAGGCCTAGGCATGAAGGTGCTTGTGGTAGGGATGCAGATACAGGAAGAGCCTGACAAGGGAGAAGGGTCTGAGTCCTTGACTGCACCTCTCTTCAAGGATGGCATTGCATTTGTGTGCACAAACCTGGTGTCAGGTAACAGCTTGTCCCTGAGGCCTGCCAGGTAAAACCTTTGTATCACCTAGAGTCAGGCCTGAAGAAAAAAAAATCACACAGCACCTCACGAAGCTGGGGCTAAGGAGTCAGGGTTGGCACAAAATGTGAAACTGATCTACCATCCTGTCCCAGGGAAAATTCATGCATGAGAGAAGTTGAATTCTTCATAATCTCATATTTTGTCTCATTTTTATCCACATTAATGTGTGCTCTTGTCAAATTCTTCCTTCCTCATAGGCATTTCTGTCATGGTTTTAAGCTTATTTAATGATTAGGTACTGACTTTATAAAATTCACTTTTTAAATTAATCTGTATGGTTTATAATGTTCCTGATGATTCTAGTGGCTGAATATGATGGTTGGCATAAATAAATAAGTAGTGTGTGAAGCTGTGATATAATTAGCCTTTTTTTTTTTTTTGCTTCATAGTGATTGAATTTTCATAAGGTTCAATTGGACCACGTCTGCCCGTGATGCAACATTTCTGTGAGTGGACAGTAGAAACTGCTCACGCCATGATGTAGAATTATTGCCAACTAATATACTAAATGTATTACATATTTCTTCTATTTATTTGCTGTCCCCCAACAATAGAATTTAAGTTTCCCGGGGCAGAGTTTTTGTTTCATTTTGTTTTTTTGCTTTTGTCTTGTTTTAACCACTGCAGCATCTCCAACATCTAGAAGAGTGTTTGGTACATTGTAGGTGCCACATTCTTGTTTGGTGAACGAATCGATGAACAAAGTTGGTGTGATAGGAAATGGGTTTTATTTGCTCTCAGTAAATATCTAAAACAACTTTAAAATAAACATCACCATTTAAGTGATTTTCTGAGATAGATTCATTTATGAAAACACTTTGTACATCACTGATTCTTTCAGATTTCCAGTGGGTTTGGTTTTCTTGGGTTCTCACTTTTGAAGGCTACTCATAAAATTCCTGGGAAAAATCTTATTCTAATTAAAAATGTCATTAAATGTGTTTGATTCTAGGGTCAAACTCCTTTTCCTCCATTACTTTCCAGTGGACTCCATCTTAGCCCAAACTATTCTGTATTCAGCATCCAGAAGCTCAACCTCTGAACCATGGCTCCCAGTCCTGCCAGAAGTCAGTCCCTTCCCTGGATTTGGTCATCCTCCTTACCTGGCCATGCATCTAGATTTGTCACAAGGTTTCTTTCTCTAACAACACAGGAGAATCTTGTCTTTCCTAGAAACTAAATCTCCTTCAAAGTCACAAGCACCAAACATCTTTGATAAGAAGACTTTTTAAAAAGGCTTATAAAATTTTTACATAAAATATACTTTATTTTGAATAAAGTATAAAATTAAATATCAATATATTTCATATTAAAAATGATAGGTAATTTTTAATTGAATCTGGGATCCAGGAACCTCTATAAGAATTTTATTAAGGTCATTATACAGCCCCATCTGTTTTAAAATGTGAGACTCACATGATGAAAACATAAAAATGATAATGAGAAAACTATAAAAAATTGGTAACCCTAAGATTTCTTCATCATTTATTTTTAAATCCTCTTCCTATAAACCTCATATGCTATTCTGAAGGAAAAGATTTAATCAGTTAGGTACTTGTCACTAGTGGGGAAAAAATGTTTTGATGATAATTTGGTAGACTTAGGAGTCTACAAAGATGTGAAAATATCTGGGCTCAATTTAGTATAGAAACAGAGAGAAAAGTACAGAGATTTATCCAGGAAAACATGCAGATTGCAGCATATAAATTTTCTTGATTCATCAGTTCTATTTTTTAACTTTCCATTCCAGAGACAGAAATTTAATAACAAAGAAAATATCACTTTTTAATTCACAGAAATATATATATATATATTAGCCTAGACACATGTTGATTCTTAGAGAATGGGAGCATGTAGCCCTATCCTCAAACTGAAATCTGAATGTGTCTACCCACTCCATTAAGAGCCACGAGTTTCTTTTTATTAGCTTTCAATAGTGATATCTCCTAGGCTTTAGCTATTTCTTCAACAATTGTTTGATAATCTTGACAATAAGTTGGTCTAAAGATGTTTTATTTGGTCATGTGGTATAATGAAAAATATTTGGTCTTTTCCCCTGATTCCTGGCTCCTAAAAACTCTGGAATTTCTTGAGTAAAAGGAATAACTTCTTATTCATAATGAGGTCCTTCCAACCATACCTAAGTTTATGCTAATGAAGTGACTATTGTTAGACCCTGGGTAGCTCAAGATGGGGACTGGTTCCAGAGGAACCAACCACATGATTAGAGGGTTGGAATTTTCAGCCCCACCTCTGGCCTCCAGAGAAGGAAGAGGGACTGGAGTGGAGTTCAATCATCAACATCAGTAATTTAATCAAGCATGCCTATGTAATGAAACCTCCATAAAAACACCTATGGGATGAGGTTCAGAGAACTGGGCTGGTGAATACATCAAGGTGCCAGGAGGGTATGTGCCCAAAGAGGGCATGGGAGCGTTACATCCCTTCCCCTCCAACCCATACCTTGCCCCAATCAGCTTTTTCATGTGGCTATTGTATCCTTTAAACAACAACAATAACTGAGTTGTATCCTTTATAATAAATAGTAATAGTAAATAAAGGTTTTCCTTAAGTTCTGTGAGTTGTGCTAGCAAGTTATCAAACCTGAGGCTGCTGTTGTATTTGTAGTTGGTGAGACAGAAATGTGGGTAGCTTGGATACACCATTTGCAGCTGATGTCCAAACTAGGGGCAGTCTTGTGAGACTGAATCCTTAACCCATGGAGGCTGGGCTAAGTTCAGATGGTGTTAGCATTGAACTGAATTGTTGGACACCCAAACTGGTGTTGGAGAACCAGATAATTGGTTGGTGTAAGAAAAACAAACACAAAAACCACAAGTCAATAACTGTTAAATATTTCTTAAACACGTGGCTGAATAGCAATACTATTGTCTACTCTTTCCAAAGGGAATTATTTCTATTATTTAACTGAATGTTGATCATTTAGCTTACCTTGCTCTGCTCAAATTTTATAACATCTGTTGACATAACAAAGGGCAAGTGATGTGAAAGGTTTATTTTCAGTGTGAAACTGGTAAAATATCCTAATAGAGTATATAGCATTTACTTCATATTCAATCAAATTACTTTATCATGCTATGAATTATTAACTGACTGTGTTTATTGGTTTTTCTTAGAAGATCATGTATATACTTGATCATGTATGCACTTGAGGGCAGAGACAGTGTTTACATATTTTTGCCATCCACCAAGGAGCCTAACCTTGTCCTAGAATGTAGTAGGAATGCAGTACATATTTATTGATTGACTTTGTATGGAATTTATATAGTGGAAAGTCGTCTTCTATTACCATCTTGTTTTCTACAGTCTTAAATTGAGTTTAGACTTTTGGATCATACTGCAATAAAACTCTTGGGTTTCTTCTCCATTTTCTCAGTTCCAATTAGATTTAGAACATTTTACTGATGCTGAGTTGAAGAGAAAGGGAGCCCTGAGAGGTAAGAGACCTCAGTTAAGTTACTTAACCTCCTGGAAACGCAGTTTCCTCAGCTGTCACATATGGTATGCCTTAATAATATCAAATTCATGAGCTCTCATTAGAGCAAAATGAAAATCCAAATATAAATCTTCTGAAATCTTTGGTAGGTATTAAGTATACCTCTCTTTTCCCATTGATTCCTAAAACTTTTCTATATTTATATTGCACAATCATTGCTTTATTCAAGTAAATAGGTATATTCACAAATATTGAACAGCTTTAGAAAACATAAATCCCAGATTCCTTTCATAAGTTCTTCATGGGAAGATAAAAAACAAGTTTATCTCACCATCAATATTTGGTTTTTCTCATTTATGATTAAAACATTGCAGAAGAGACATAAAAACAGATTATAATGATGCAAATAAGGAAGTTTTCAGTGCTATTAAATTTGGGCAGATAAAAGCATTTTGGAAGAACAAATGTAGAGAAAGAACTTCCAAAGGGGTGAAGTAACTGTAGTGGTTAGCATTCTAAAAGCTTACTTATACTTTTCAGACTTTAATTTCTGAAATCAAATGTATATCATACATATCAAACTCCAAGGGATGGTAGGTATTTGGGATTACTGTGAGTGTAGAATATAACTTCTGTGAACGTGATAGAGACTAAGACTGTTTGTGACTTACAAAGACTGAAATATTTACTATCTGGCCCTTTATAGAAAAGTCTGCTAACCCATATTCTAAAACATAATGTGTCAAAAAATTGCAAAGATCTCCCAGATTTGCAATATATACATTTTTCTGTCTTTAGATCTATGACACCATAAATTTATCACAGTTCCAAACAAAATAAGGGAACCTTAGGTTCTTAATTTTATATCATCTTAAGTAGCAATGTTCCGATGCTCAAGAATAGCCTGGTAACATTGGTATTGCACCGGGACTTAGTTGATCAAATCCCTTGCATCCCCTGGAATTTTGTTTTGAGATTTGTTGTCTATGAGATGCATTGTACTCTATCATATGAACCTACCCTATTGTATTTATCTTTTGAAAAATATTAAGGAGCAATGATTGTTGTTCTGCATAGGTTTTAGGGTACGTAAATGTTCAATTTTGGGATGATCACTAAATTATTTTCCAAAGTGGAATAGTTCTATAGTCTCAAAATTAAGCATGAAATTTCTTATAGATTTTTCAGTCATTATAATGCCAAGGGAGTTCTGTTCTCTTCCTATTGAAGGTAGAAATTTGATTTTTCTATGCATGTTGAGACAGCTACCTACTTTTCATTTATTTTAAATTCCATTAATCTATTATTGAGATGAAGTATATTAATTCGTTTCTAATGTTAAATAATCCTTTCATAACTTAATAAATTAAACTTGGTCATGAAACCCCAGTACAAACAAATCTCTCATTCCATGGGTCTTATTATTTTATTCTATTGGTCATATTTTTTTTTAATGTGTGCTACAGGTCTCATCCACTAGCCATGATGCTTATATATTTTTGTATTATGAGTAACAGAAGCATAATTGCTATTTGGATCCGTGTATTAATTTAGGTATGATTGCATGCCAGTGAAATATTTCTTGAGAACATGGTTTTTATTTTGTAATATCCATCTTTACTACATATATCCATATTTCATTTGATGTCTTTATCTCTAACTTACCTTGATCTCTCTATTTCAGTATGTTTCCTAAAGTTAAGCTGGATGTATTTTTTCACATAATCACTTTAGCTATTGGTCATATGTCCTAGTGAAATCTAAACACAGTAAATCCTTTATAGATATTCCTAAAATAAAATAAATGTGTATTCTGCACATTGAGGACAATTAATATTCACAACAGTTCTTTGGATTAGGTTCCATTATCATTTTATCATTCCCATTATACTGATATGATAGCTGAAGCTCCAGTAAGCTATGCCATCAGTAAGAAGTGTTATAGCTCTGGTCCATGTCCATGACCAGGCACAGTGTTGTAACAAGCTAATGTGAAAGATGCAATAGGCTAGTGGTTGGTGTAGGTTGTTGCCTGGACAGCAGAGAACAATAGCCTCTAGACTGCAGTGAGTTTGCTGTGTGTGAGAAGTTGAGAGAGTTCTGACACCCAGGACTCAAGAGACCTAGGTTGTTCTCAGGGTGGCATTCAGTCTTCTTCAAGTGGGTAGTTTGACCTCTATCCCTCACCCATGGGGCATCCTGGGTGGGTGGAGAAAACAGCACATATTTCAACTGGACTTAGTTAGGCATATTTGTCTGCTGATGGAGATGATTTGTAGCAGGAAAGGAGCTGGTAATCTGGCAGATAGCCCAAGTAATTGAGGAGCAAGGATGGGCTGGAGCATGACAGACAAGGTGGCCTTAGATGTGAATGGTTGCAGATAAGGATTGAGATTTTACCGGGTGGTAAGTATTCCTAAGGAAAATTTATATTGGGAGGCTTTATAGTAAGAAGTATGGTGTCTTATGTTGAAAAAAGAAGCAAAAAAGATCCTGAAGTTGATAGCATAAAATATATAACTCCTGATAACATTGAAACATTTTCGAAATGGGGTACTCTGTAAAGGTTGATGCAGTAAACTTGAAAAATAAGAGATAGTTACCAGAATGGAGCATACCTAAAATCTAGATTCTGGAAATTATGTATTTAGTGGTGATGACAGGCCCCAGAAATAACTGTGGGAGGTAGCTGAGGTATAACGGACGTACAGATGATTGCAGCTGAAAAGTTCAAGGATCTGTAAAGCCTGATTTCGGATTGCGTCTTCTCTCGGTTAAGACTACTCCATCATCTCAATTGCTCAGGTCGAAACCCTTGGTGTCATCATTTTCTCCTCTTTATTGCACACTACACATCATCCCATCAATAAATCCTGGTGTTTTTTTTTTTTATCTTTGAAGAATATCTTGATTCTAACACTTCTTTCCATCTTGGTCAAAACCAACATTATCTCTTAATTGAATTATGTCATAAACAAATAGGTTTCTCTCTATTCTTACCATTAATCCCTTTCTGTCTATTATCAACATGGTAATAAGAGTGAACCTGCTAAAACTGGATCATTCAGATGTCATCTTGCATTTCAAATTCTCCAACGGCTTTACCTCTAACTTAGAGAAAAGGCCGAAATTCTACTGTGTATCAATCAATTAGGTTGTTGTCACAATAATGCTACATAACAAACTGTGCTAAATCTCAATGGCCTAAAATGACAATATTTGATCTATGGTCACGTCTGTGGAATGGTTGGTGGTTGTTTGATGGTGATACTGTAGGTTTGGCTGCACTTGGTTCAAGCTACAGATTGGGTCCAGTTCTCCCTCATATACACCTCATCTTTGGTCAATGCGTGCCATATGATAAGCTAAAATCAAAGTGCAAGAAGTACAATATAACAATATGAAGCCAAGTCAAGTGTGTCTGTTCAGATCCCCTAAGAAGCAGATTCGACATGCAAGAGATTCAGTGGCAGAAGGCCGGTGAAAGATGAAAGTGCATAGTAGTAGGCAGGAAGAACATTCAGTGCAGAATTGCAATGCATGCCTGACAACTGTATAAGGAGGGGGGAAGGCAGAAGAAACAGGTAGGGTGAATCTCAGATCCCAATGCAGTTTTAAGAAAGTTCCAGCTAGACCAATGAGCCACAGTTCCTGTGCAAGGGGTGGGGGTGGGGCTTGCATTCCACAAAAATGATACTGGTGTCCATGCAATGTAATGCTCAGTTACTGCCTAAGAACAGCCCTGTAGGAGTACTGCATCTGGGAGAATAAGGTGATATATCAAAGGGACAACACTGGAAGCTCTAGGTCCAATTATGATGCCCAAAGAAGGTTTTTTGAAGATTTGAGTAGCATATTTACTTGGATATAATGCCAGTTATACTGTCAAGTCGAAAAAATTGGAGCAAGGAAGTATATCCTCCCATGGAAGTAGGAAAAAGAGTATGACTAAAAAATAATTAACACCAACAAGACCTCCAAGTCTATATGAATCAAACTTCTTTTTATCTCTCTGACCTCATTTTTCACCACTCTTCTCTCATTAATTCCCCTCTAGTTACACCACTTCTTTGTTTTTACCAGAACATGCCAGGCATGCTCCTATCAGAGGAACTTTTCCTGGAATGCTTTCTGCCCAGATGTATACATGACTTTTCATTTCTTTCTGATGTTTATTCAAATGTCAACTTGTCAGTAAGGCTTTTTCTGATCACCTTTTCTAAAATCTCAATCCCCATCAACATAAGGCATGCTCCGTAAATTGCTTTCAGAGCTGATCCTATTTCTATTCCCAAATACACTCTAATTTAGTCAAGGAAAAATGCACAAAAAACCATTATAAAATCTCAAATTTTGGCACTATAGTCTCCTAGCTAATGTAGGCAGCAGGTAATCTAATTATTCTTAGAAAGTAGCACTATGAATAATTTAACAAGTGTTTGCCTTCAAGAAAATATTGAATTCAGGGCATTTTGCAAATAATTCAATAAGCAAAAACAAAATACTACGATAGTTACTTTTTAGGGAAAATGTACAGACACAAGGAAAAGCAATGCCTCTTCCTCCATTGGTTTCCCCCAACCTCCTGAAGATAATCTATAGAATACTAACAGGCTGGGTCTTTGATTATCAAATTTGATAAAATGATTCAGGCAAGTTTCCTGCTGCTGCACAGTGTGACAAATAAGTACTGTGATGGATAGTGTTGTGTGTCAATTTGGCTAGATAATAGTACCCGATTATTTAACCAAACACTAATCTAGGTGTTCCCGTGAAGGTATTTTGTAGATGTGGTTAATACGTACAATCAGTTGACTTTGATGAAGATTATCTTCAATCAGCAAGGTGGACCTCATACAATCAGTTGAAAGACCTTAAGGAGAAAAGTGAAGTGCCCTGAGGCCCAGGAAATTCTGCCTATAGAATTCTGCCATATATATATATATATATGTAGTGCAACTCTGACTGATACATGCACCAAATAAAACCTTTAAGGTTAAAAAACATATGTATTTAAACTTTACTTTTCAATGTTAAAAGGCCATTGGGAACTTTGATGGTTTGCTCCTCAGTGCTTTGGTCAGGTAATTGTGTAAAACAGAAACAAGTATTCTCAGCAAAGAACAACAAGAAAAAGCTTCCTAAAATATGCCAGGCACTATATTAGATACTTTATGCATGTTATTTAAAATCAATCCTTCTATATAGTCCCTGTTTACAGAGACATTAGTGGAAAGTTATGATGCTAAGAGGTGACATAGCAATATAGCAGCCACCAGTAAGAGTCATGAAGATGTGAGTGTATATCCCATTAGTTCCCCATGTACTAGATATGTGCGGGTTTTTGTTTTTGTTTTTAAAGATTTTACTTATTAGAGAGAGCATGAGCGGGGGCAGGGGCAGAGGGAGAGGGCGAAGCAGACTACCCATTTAGCAGGGAGCCCGATGTGGGGCTTGATTCCAGGACCCCAAGATCATGACCTGAGCCAGACACTTAACCAACTAAACCACCCAGGAGCTCCTAGATATATGTTTTAAACATCTTCAGTTTTCTGAACCTCTGTTTTCTCATCTCTCAAATGGGAATGCCAAGAGCTTTCTTGCTCTGGTGGTGGTTTTGAGGATTAAATTAGCAAATATAAATGCTTAGTCCTGTGTCAGGTACATCAGGGATGTTCAACAATTGTTTGCACACTTAGTCCTCTAGAAATCAAGACATCATACCCCCACCGCTATTCAGGATCTCATTTATTCCCTTTTATAGCCTTTTCTATAGTGCTGCAGAAGGCACAGAAATAGCCTGTAGCTGCATTTCACCCTCAGAACAAATGGAATCTCCATCTGAAGTGAGCAAGGACAGTTGGAAGAAGTTCTGTCCACTGCTATGTCAAGGACTGCCTTAATCCCTGCCTTTCTAAACATAGGTTTTATAAAGGATTGAATTCCTTTGAGATTTTGACCAAATGATGGCAAGAAAAATACTACAAGATCCCTGAAAAAACATTCAGCTGAATGTTGGGACTTCATAACAACTGAAATTGAAACAAAAGGAAACTAATCTATCACTGTTATTTGATAACAAATCACATTTTTCTTCCTTATTATCCTCTAAATGCAGTCAGATTCTACCTTTGACATAGTGACTTTTTTTTCTTTTTCTTTTTTTTTTCCTTTTTGGCTTTCATTTCTCTGAGGGGGGAAAAATCCAACTAGAGCAAGATTTTTATTTGTATGCTTTCTTCCTCTCAACATAAAACAATTGGATTTGCTGGTGAAAGGAGAGTACTTATGAATTGCAAAAGCATGCCTCCTGATAAATACTTCATCATTTCTCAAAAATAAAAGCAATGAAAAAAGTGCAATAAATCATGTTTTTAGAGGAAGAAAGAGACTAACATCTTACAATATTAACCTCAGAGAAATGTGCTGGAGAGCTAAAGTGGCCAGTCTCTGCTTACTGCTCTAGTTATCTTAGGTGGGTGGGTACCTGCTATTCCTCAGAGCTTTGGGGGTTCTAAGAAGAATCTCCACATTCAGCTTTCCCTCCCTACTTCCCCTTCCCCACATCAGCAGAAGGGAATGCATACTGAATCCCTTAGTGTAGAGAGGCCTCTTGGCATTAGTCAAAGCAGACAGTTTTGTACAGTGTTGACCCAAGTTTTAAGCCAGGCTTTTGGGTGTGCTAGTTGATTGCTTAAGGTGTATGGATGAGCTACTTAACCTCTCTGAGCCTCCACTTTCTCATTTGTGAAAGGAAGATAATACATGGATCTGGTAGGAAGTTGTAAGAATGAACAGAAATAAAGCATGTGAGGAATTAAACAAAAGGCTTGGCATGCTGCACAATGTTAGCTATTTGTATTATTAAGATCATGATTGTTTTTGTGGTTGTTAATAAGCTGCTTTGGGGCTTGGGTTGTGGTATCACACAGACCTGACTTCAAATCTCAGATCTATCTCTGTGTGACCTTGGAGAAATTCTGTAATCTCTTCATGTTTTAATTTCCTCATCCATATGATTGGGATAACATCACTTCTTTCATAGTGTTGCTGTGAAAATTAAGAGGTAGAGATAGAGAGTTTAGTACACTTATGATTATAACTTAATTTAAACCCTGAAGATACACTAATGTGTTAAATATAATTACACCAATGTACCTTTGAAGAAACTGAGGCTCAAAACCCTTAAGAAAATCATCCATTGCCACTCAACTTATAGAATAATTTGAATTCTCTTCTCTGTCATTCCCAAGCCTTGGATAGTTCTATAATAAAGCTCAAGACAATGATCTACAGAAAAAAAAACTGAGAAACTTCTTAATTTCTTTCTTTTCTCATACCATACCCAATCCATCAGTGAATATCTCAGTTCTATCTTTAGAATAAGGCCAGAATCTGACCACTTGATACCATCTCCATCACACTTCCCTAAGCCAACCCATCATCTCTCATTTGAACCATGTAAGAAGCTTCTGAACTGGTTTCTCTGCCCCAAAGTTTGCCTGTTGCCTGTAAAGCTTATTCTCATCACAGAAGTTGGACAGATCCTTTGAAGATGAGAATGAGGTGATTTAATAACCTCTAATGACTTTCAGAATAAACAGCAAAGCCCTTACCATGACCTCCTTGGCCCTAATGACCTGTCTCTTGTTGACCATCTGACCTTCTCTTCTGCAACCCTGGTTCTTCATCATTCTGTTCCAGCCATACCAGCTTTTTTACTCTTCCCCCCATATATATCAAGGACACAGCTGCTTCACAGCTTTTGCACTCTATGTTACCACTGCCTTGAAAATTTTCCCCCAGATATCAGCCTGATGGATTTTTTTATTTCTTTCAAGCACTGCTCAAATGCCATGTGCTGGAGAGAAATGTCCTGGCTATTCTATATATGAAATAGCACTTTCTCTTTCTGTTTCTACAACTCTAGCTATTACATGCACCAAATATTTTCTTTATTTTCTTCCATAGTACTTTGTACCACTTGATCTTTATCAGTTGAATTCCAGAAGCAAAGTCTTTGTTAGTTTCTCATTCCTAGGGCCTGTGACAGTGCCTGACACATCATAAATATTTGCTGAGTGAATGTAGTAATAACCTGGTGCTCTGTGTGATTGTATAACGAGGAGAAAGGACTGACATAATGGATTTTTCCTGACTCCCCAAAGAACCACTGGAGGGAGACTGAGGGGGTAAAAATGTAAACTTCTCAAGGGGATGACCAGACAGAATTCCATTCTCCTTCCAAGTAATTCAGATATTTAATGAAAGTAACTTTGTCCTTCCTAGAAACTCCCCAGAGGTACAGAAACAATGTCTGTCTCTACTTCACACTTGGCTGGTACTGACAGCGTAGTCCCATGAGTCTAATTCCCAATTCTGGTTAAAAGGAAACTGCAAAGAAAGAGAAATGTGGTGCATAGAATTAAGGAATTTGCAATCAGTTGATTAATTTAGGGTTATTCATTGTAGGCTGTAAAAAATAAATGAAGTAGATGATGACTGGTTGCAGTAAACTGGTAAAGTCAAACAAACGTAAATAACAAAGAGAGTTCTTTATTAGAGTTTTTATCTACAAGAATTTTATGAGCAATGACATAGAGAAAAAATTTATCCACCAGGTGTCAATTTGAGCACATCAGATAGCAATGTTTTATCCACCAATCACAGCTTCCCTACAATTTGCTAATCTCCTGAGGTGGGTGCTGAAAGCTGTATTAATCTAGACTGTCAACTCAGACTCTTGCCATCAGAATATAAAATGCTATATGCTCCAAGATTTCTTTCATAGGAGAAATTGAGAAATCCCTTATATGTGGGGCCTGTGGTCTTCACAGGCACAGTTCATAAACAGTACAGAGTAATTTATTTTTAAAAGTAAAAGAAAGAACTGTAGACATTTTTCAACAGGAAATAATTGTTCTACCAAATAGTTTTATTTTTCCCCTAAAGAATTTCTTCCATCAGAAGACTCAGAAAATGGCCAAATGAGAGTCATGTCTATCCCAACCCTTTTGCCAAGGAGCTGTGTTTTTTTCCTGGGACTGAATTCATTCAGTTCTGGAAACTGAAGGGACTTCAGCACTGTGCCTTTATATGAAGAAAATATTGATATTAAGATTTTACCTGATTTTACCTGCATATGCAGATTGATACTGCCACACATCATGAGAATAAGCTTAAAACTCCTTCAAACAAGAAGGAAAAAAGGAAATAAGTGAAGAGTAAATTAAAAGTACAGGTGGAAATAAATAAAACTGGAAGAAAGACCACCTGTACTGAATAACATAGAAAGGCTCTCGGGAATCGGCCAGCTTAGTGGTATTAATCTTGGCTTCGATTAGAACACCCTGGGGGATGTTTAAAAAATATGGCTACTCAGGCCTCTCCCACAGAGATTCTCACCAAATAACCTGGGACCAGGCAGGTTTTAGCATGTTTTATAGACTTTGATGGTGATTGTGATGTATGGCCAGAATAGAGAGTCCCTCCATCAACCCAGCCTTGGAAATCTAGAGAAGTTGAATGAAAATTCAGAGTCATACAAAGTCAAGACTAAAACTTTTTTTTTTTAAGATTTTTTTTTAAAGATTTTATTTATTTATTTGACACAGAGAGAGAGATTGAGAGTGAGCACACAAGCAGGGGGAGCAGCAGGAAGGAGAGGGAGAAGCAGGCTCCCCACTGAGCAAGGAGCCTGATGAGGGGCTTGATTCCAGGATCCCAGAACCATGACCTGAGCTGAAGGTAGATGCCCAACTGACTGAGCCACCCAGGTGCCCCTAAAACCCAGTTTTGATCTATTAATTTATGGTTCTTTCTCCCCATTCAATGCCACCATCTCTAGATCTAACCTGAAATCTTGGTTAGGAATATATAGTAAAATTAGGCTGCCATGACATTTACTATATGCTCTGAAATTTGGAGGAAAGCCCCAAAGAACAAGTATACCTGGGTACATCACTCAATCACTAGGGGCTTCATTCTTAAATCGGTGCTCTGAACACAAAGATAAACCCATCAAAAATCTTAGTCTTAAGAACATAAGGCTATGCTATTATAAACATCAATATACACTGCCAGTCACTTCTTTCTATAATTTCCCACAAGGCCAGAACTATGTTGCACCTAAGAGTAACTCAGTAGAAAAATACAAAATACTGGCCAACAGTGGGAATAATCTTAAGAGAGGGCAGGCACTTTCTGTTATGGTCCTGGACTTGAACTGCCATGGTCCTGAGCTTTATTTGGAATGAATTGTTAAATCCTCATTGGTATGCACCTACACACCCCCAGATCTGTTTGGAAAGTCAGCTGATCCAAGTCACAGTCAATCTTAAAATGTTAACTCAGCAGCAGAAATATGTTGGAAACAAATTTGATCTGCTTGCAAAGGCATAGAAGAAGATAGGGTTGGAACATTAGTCAGGGAAGCAGACAGGCAGCTCCCCCATGCCTCCCACCTATGACTTCTCTTATCTTACCCTAATAAACACATTTTTGTTCTTTTCCCATAGTAACATAGGATTTTCTTCTCTACATAGCCATGGTAATAGGACATTATTGTTATGTGATTCTCCCCTTTATAAATGCAGTCAGTTTCCACGGGCTATCTATTTACAATAATATGTATTTATATTCATGACAATTTAGAATATAAGGAAATACATTTTTTCTTATTAACTAATATAAAAGGTGCTCAGAGGAAATTTTAATGGGACGGTTTATGTAAGTTTTGCTCTAGAGGAATAAGTATTGAATCCAGCTAAAGTATTAGTCATTTATCTTCTTTAAATATTTCACAAGATTTGTTTTAACCTCTCTTTACAAATGCTGACTTTAACATTACCTTATGAATGTATTTCTGAACCCGGAAAGAGCCGCCTTGATTATCTTGCTGTGTTTAGGTACATTAAAGAAAATGTGCATTTGAAGAATGAAGGGGAGTAAGTCAGAGGGGGAGACGAACCAGGAGAGATGATGGACTCTGAAAAACAAACTGAGGTTTCTGGAGGGGAGGGTGGGGGATGGGTTAGCCTGGTGATGGGTATTGAGGAGGGCACATTCTGCATGGAGCACTGGGTGTTATGAACAAACAATGAATCATGGAACAGTACACCAAAACAAATTATGTAATATATGGTGATTAACATAACAATAAAAAAATTAAAAAAAAAAGAAAATGTGCATTAAACCTGAGGCCTTTAAGAAAACAAAAATATCAGAATACTGAGTTTAGGTAATAGCTGCCAGTTGTCTCATGCCATGTGAGATATATCTTGGCAGCACTTGATCATGTATGTTCTCTGTCTGGCACTGTGAGCCACTCTGCATTCCATAAAATGTGTGAGTTGGCAATACTGAAACCAGTGTCCCCATTTTGCAGATGAGAAACCAAAACAGAGATACTCTGACTCCAATGTTGTCCACCTAATAATTGACTGAGTTTGTTGTTCTAATTTTATGAAGTCATATGTTTAACTTTTGGCAAGATATTAATGAACTGAAAAATACCTCAGCAGCCCGTACCTAATAAAATGTATCTAAAAAACAAAAACAACACGCAAAAAATGTTGCTCTCCATAGTTATCCACCTACCAAAACATTGGGCATATAGGATTGACAATAACTACTTAGTGTGTGTTTATTATATGTCAAATACCATCCTAAGTGTTTTCATTCATTACTTCATTTCTACAGATGCTGAAGCCCCCCCCCCTTTTTTTTTACCACTGTGCTAAAATGTTCCCAACTGCTATCAAACGTAGCTCAAAGGTCTACTAGGTAGATTCTTGTTCATATGTAAAGATGTGAAGAGGGGGCTTACTTATATTTGCAAAATGTAATTATCTATACTTCCAAGAGTTCTTCTGAATTTACTGCCTATCATAGGGTAAGCACATAATATGCATTTATTGTGTGTCATTAAATCTGTATACCATCAAGTGTAAGAGACATTATTTCATGTTCCACAGGAAAAAAAAATGCCAATTAAATATAATACAATATAATGAAGTATAATACAATACTTTCTCATCATATCGATCAAAAAACACATTAGTACTTCAGAGATGCTAGAATGTAAAACAGAAGTATGCATCTTAGAATCAGTGAAATGTAGTAAAAATCGCTAATTTCCTTTCTAGAAAAAAGGCCATATCCATTTTCCATGAAAGATTTGTCCACATTATATGAAAGAAATTTTCAATTTATTATACACTGATAATCAAATCATGCATGTAATTCTTCACTCCCTTGTATTATGTGTCTACATCGTTATTCTAGCCTCCTGGTGGGTCTTTCCTAACCCCTTGACCTTGGACTTGTCCATGGGACTTGATTAGATTAATACAGGATTCCTCGGTATTAGTGCTTCACTGAATTTTGGGCTGGATAATTCTTTGTCGCGGTGGACTGGTATCTAGCCGCATCCATAGACTCTACCGACTAAAGACCAATAGCACCCCTACCTCCCGAATGTTGTGACAACCAAAAATGTCTCCACATTTTGTAAAATGTTCTCAGAGCATCTGGTGCCTCCAGTTCCAAGCCTGTCTAAGATTCTACACAGGAATAAGGTTGTTTCTTATTGGCAGTCATCTCTGCAAGTAGTTAAGTTTCTTTCCCTTAACTGTCATTTTAACAGATTTTCAGAAAGGAGCAGAGATAAATAATTCTGCTTAATTCATCAGATACAATTAGAAGTTGAGGACATTTTAATAAACAACATAATAAAGATAAATGGTATGCTGATAACTTTTGACGATGACACAAAGGTGGGAAAACTATATAATACTGAATTAGCAAATCAGGGATCCAAAATTTCTCAGCAGTTTGAAAAATAGTGGAGCTGAATATAATAAATGCAATTTAGCTGAGATAGATATAAATCCAATATGTAACTTCAAAAAATCAATTGCCCAATTGCAAGATATACAAGAATACTTTAGAAGTTTAGGTAAATTAGGGGAGCGGAGCAAGACGGTGGAGGAGTAGGAGACCTGGAATTCGTCTGGTCTCAGGAATTCAGGTGAATAGGGATCAAACCATTCTGAACACCTACGAACTCAACAGGAGATCGAGGAAGAGAGTAGCAACAACTCTCTGAACAGAAAAGCGACCACTTTCTGGAAGGTAGGATGTGCGGAGAAGTGAATCCAAGGTGATATTCGGGAGGATAGATGGCGGGGGAGGGGACCTCCATCGGCGGCTTCTGGCAAGTGATAGAGCCACGGAGCACAAAATTGGAAATTTAAGAAGTCGGATCCGCTGAGGGACGCCGCTCCAGTGGCTAAGTGGGGGGTGGAACCCTCGCGGGAGAGTGGGGTCTCAGGACCCTCGGGGTCGCAGGAAGACTGGGGGTGCCTGAGTGTAGCAGAGCTCCCAGGTATCGGAGCAGGGAAGCCGGCTGCAGAGACGGAGCCAAGGTGTGGGCTCTCAGCTGGGATTGCCATAAACTGTGATCCGTGGCCCAGTTGGGCCACTGCTCCTCCAGCAAGGACCCAACAAGCGGCAAATCCGGGGAGACTCACCGTCCTCCCCGGAGAGGAGCAGCGCGAGAGTGCACCGCAGGGATCTGCTGGGATTGGAGACTCCACACGGGGTCGGGTGCCAGAGATAGAAACACTCGGTCACAGACCGGGTGAGCACGGAGTGCGGCCAGAGACCAGGGAGACGAGAGTGACTGCTTTTCTCTGGGGCGCACTGAGGAGCAGAGCCCCACGTTCTCAGCTCCTCCAGGTGGAGAATGGGAGGCCAGCATTTTCACCCTGGTCCTCCAAAGCTGTACCGAGAGCTTGCAGGGAACAAAAGCTCCTGAGAGCAAACCGGAGCAGCTTGCTTAGCCTGGCCCGACAAGGGTGGGGCAATTCCGCCTCCAGCAAAGACATTTGGGAAACACGGCAACAGACCCCTCCACCAGAAGATCAGCAGGAACAGCCAGCAAGCCAAGACCAAGTTTACTGATCAAGGAGAACGGGAGAACTCCAGTGCTAGGGGAATACTGAATATAGAATTCATGGCTTTTTTTTTTTAACCATGATTCATTAGTTTTTCAAAGTTAATTTTTTTAACTGTTTTTTTTAAATTTTTCTTTTTCCCTTTTTCAACCAACATCTTATCAATCCGCTTTTTAAAAAAACATTTTTTATTTTTCATTTTTAGAGTCATATTTTATCCCTTCATAGTAGTTACTTAGGAGGCACTTTTTTCTAACAGAACAAAATACGCACAAAATCTAGTGTGTGGCACTATTCTATGCACTACCCTGATCATATTTGATCATATTCTGTTTTTTTCGTATTGTTCTGTTTTTGTTTTTTGTTTTTTGTTTTTCTCTTTCTTTTTTCTTTCTTTCCCTTTCTTATCCCCTGGTTTCAGGTCTTTTCTGATTTGTATACAGTATATTTGCTGGGGACGTTGTTAACCTGTTACCATTTTGTTCTCTCATTCATCTATTCTCCTCTGGACAAAATGACAAGACAAAAAAATCACCTCAGCAAAAAGAACAAGAGGTAGTACCATCAGCCAGGGACCTACTCAATATGGACATTAGTGCGATGTCGGACCTAGAGTTCAGAATCATGACTTTAAAGATACTAGCTGGGCTTGAAAAAAGCGTGGAAGTTATTAGAGAAACCCTTTCTGGAGAAATAAAAGAGCTAAAACCTAACCAAGTCAAAATCAAAAAGGCTATTCATGAGGTGCAATCAAAAATGGGGACACTAACTGCTATGATAAATGAGGCAGAAGACAGAACCAGCGATATAGAAGACCAAATGATGGAAAATAAAGAGGCTGAGAAAAAGAGAGAGAAACAACTACAGGATCACGAGGGCAGAATTCGAGAGATAAGCGATACGATAAGACGAGAAAACATTAGACTAATTGGGATCCCAGAAGAAGAAGAAAGAGAGAGAGGGGCAGAAGGTATATTGGAGCAAATAATAGCAGAGAACTTCCCTAATGTGAGGAGGAAACAGGCATCAAAATCCAGGAGGCACAGAGAACCCCTCTCAAAATCAATAAAAATAGGTCAACACCGCAATATCTAATAGTAAAACTTACGAGTCTCAGAGACAAAGAGAAAATCCTGAAAGCAGCTCGAGAGAAGAGATATGTAACTTACAATGGTAGAAATATGAGACTGGCAACAGACCTATCCACAGAGACCTGGCAGGCCAGAAAGGACTGGCATGATATCTTCAGAGCACTAAACGAGAAAAATATGCAGCCAAGAGTACTATATCCAGCTAGGCTCTCACTGAAAATAGAAGGAGAGATAAAAGCTTCCAGGACAAACAAAAATTTAAAGAATTTGCAAACACGAAAACAGCCCTCCAAGAAATATTGAAAGGGGTCCTCTAAGCAAAGAGAGAGCCTAAAAGCAGCAAAGATCAGAAAGGAACACAGACAATATACCGTAACAGTCACCTTACAGGCAATACAATGGCACTAAATTCATACCTTTCAATAGTTACCCTGAATGTAAATGGGCTCAATGCCCCAATCAAAAGACACAGGCTATCGGATCGGATTAAAAAACAAGACCCATCAATACGCTGTCTGCAAGAGACTCATTTGAGACCCAAAGACACGCCCAGATTGAAAGTGAGGGGGTGGAAAGCCATTTACTATGCTAATGGACAACAAAAGAAAGCTGGGGTGGCAATCCTTATATCAGACAAACTAGATTTTAAAACAAAGACTGTAATAAGAGATGAGGAAGGACACTCTATCCTACTTAAAGGGTCTATCCAATAAGAAGATCTAACAATTGTAAATATCTATTCCTCTAACATGGGAGCAGCCAATTTTATAAGGCAATTAATAACAAAAGCAAAGAAACACATTGACAACAATACAATAATAGTGGGGGAATATAACACCCCCCTGATTGAAATGGACAGATCATCTAAGCAAAAGATCAACAAGGAAATGAAGACTTTAAAGGACACCCTGGACCAAATGGACTTCACAGACATATTCAGAACATTCCATCCCAAAGCAACGGAATACACATTCTTCTCTAGTACCCATGGAACATGCTCCAGAATAGATCACATCCTAGGTCACAAATCAGGTCTCAACCAGTACCAAAAGATTGGAATTATTCCCTGCATATTTTCAGACCACAATGCTTTGAAACTAGAACTCAATCACAAGAGGAAAGTTGGAAAGAACTCAAATACATGGAGGCTAATGAGCATCCTACTAAAGAATGAATGGGTCAAGCAGTAAATTAAAGTGGAATTTTAAAAATTCATGGAAACCAATGAAAATGAAAACACAACTGTTCAAAATCTTTGGGATACAGCAAAGGCAGTCCTGAGAGGAAAGGATATAGCAATACAAGCCTTTCTCAAGAAACAAGAAAGGTCTCAAATACACAACCTAACCCTACACCTAAAGGAGCTGGAGAAAGAACAGCAAATAAAGCCTAAACCCAGCAGGAGAAGAGAAATCATCAAGATCAGAGCAGAAATCAATGAACTAGAAACCAAAAGAACAGTAGAACAGATCAACGAAACTAGGAGCTGGTTCTTTGAAAGAATTAACAAGATGGATAAACCCCTGGCCAGACTTATCAAAAAGAAAAGAGAAATGACCCAAATCAACAAAATCATGAATGAAAGAGGAGAGATGACAACCAACACCAAAGAAATACAAACAATTATAAGAACATATTATGAGCAACCCTATGCCACCAAATTAGATAACCTGGAAGAAATGGGTGCATTCCTAGAGATGTATCAACTACCAAAATGAACCAGGAAGAAATAGAAAACCTGAACAGACCTATAACCACTAAGGAAATTGAAGCAGTCAGCAAAAATCTCCCAACAAACAAAAGCCCAGGGCCAGATAGCTTCCCAGGGGAATTCTGTCAAACATTTCAAGAAGAATTAATACGTATTCTCCTGAAACTGTTCCAAAAAATAGAAATGGAAGGAAAACTTCTGAACTCATTTTATGAGGCCACCATTACCTTGATCCCAAAACCAGACAAATATCCCATCAAAAAGGAGAATTACAGACCAATATCCTTAATGAACATGGATGCAAAAATTCTCACCAAAATACTAGCCAACAGGATCCAACAGTACATTAAAAGGATTATTCACCATGACCAAGTGGGATTTATCCCTGGGCTGCAAGGCTTGTCAACATCCGCAAATCAATCAACGTGATACAGTACATTAAGAAAAGAAAGAACAAGAATCATAGGATCCTCTCAATAGATGCAGAAAAAGCATTTGACAAAGGACAGCATCCTTTCTTGATCAAAACTCTTCAGAGTATAGGGATAGATGGTACATACCTCAATATCATAAAAGCCATCTATGAAAAACCTACAGCGAATATCATTCTCAATGGGGAAAACCTCAGAGCTTTTCCCTAAGGTCAGGAACGTGGCAGGGATGTTCACTATCACCACTGCTATTCAACATAGTATTAGAAGTCCTAGCCACAGCAATGAGACAACAAAAAGAAATCAAGGGCATCCAAATTGTCAAAGAGGAAGTGAAACACTCACTCTTTGCCGATGATATGATACTGTATGTGGAAAACCCAAAAGACTCCACCCCAAAACTGCTAGAACTCATACAGGAATTCAGTAAAGTAGCAGGATATCAAATCAATGACAGAAATCAGTGCATTCCTACACACCAACAGCAAGACAGAAGAGAGACAAATCAAGGAGCCGATCCCATTTACAATTACACCCAAAACTTTAAGATACCTAGGAATAAATCTAAGCAAAGAGGCAAAGGATTTGTACTCAGAAAACTATAAAATACTCATGAAAGAAATTGAAGAAGACACAAAGAAATGGAAAAACTTTCCATGCTCATGGATTGGGAGAACCAACATTGTGAAGATGTCAATGCTACCTAGAGCAATCTACACATTCAATGCAATCCCCATCAAAATACCATCCACCTTTTTCAAAGAAGTGGAACAAATAATTCTAAAATTTGTATGGAACCAGAAGAGACCCCGAATAGCCAGAGGAATATTGAAAAAGGAAAGCAAGGCTGGCGGCATCACAATTCCGGACGTCCAGGTCTATTACAAAGCTGTCATCATCAAGACAGTATGGTACTGGCACAAAAACAGACACATAGATCATTGGAACTGAATAGAGAGCCCAGAAATGGACCCTCAACTCTATGGTCAACTCATCTTTGACAAAGCAGGAAAGAATGTCCAATGGAAAAAAGACAGTCTCTTCTACAAATGGTGTTGGGAAAATTGGACAGCCACATGCAGAAGAATGAAACTGGACCATTTCCTTACACCACACACAAAAATAGACTCCAAATGGTTGAAAGACCTAAACGTGAGACAGGAGTCCATCAACATCCTAAAGGAGAACACAGGCAGCAACCTCTTCGACCTCAGCCGCAGCAACTTCTTCCTAGAAACATCACCAAAGGCAAGGGAAGCAAGGGCAAAAATGAACTATTGGGATTTCATCAAGATAAAAAGCTTTTGCACAGCAAAAGAAACAGTCCACAAAACCAAAGACAACCGACAGAATGGGAAAAAATATTTGCAAATGACATATCAGATAAAGGGCTAGTATCCAAAATCTATAAAGAACTTATCAAACTCAACACCCAAAGACAAATAATCCAATCAAGAAATGGGCAGAAGACATGAACAGACATTTTTCCAAAGAAGACATCCAAATGGCCAACAGACACATGAAAAAGTGCTCAACATCACTCGGGATCAGGGAAATACAAATCAAAACCTCAGCGAGTTACCATCTCACACCAGTCAGAATGGCTAAAACTAACAAGTCAGGAAACGACAGAATTTGGCGGGGATGCGGAGAAAGGGGAACCCTCCTACACTGTTGGTGGGAATGCAAGCTGGTGCAACCCCTCTGAAAAACAGTATGGAGGTTCCTCAAAATTTGAAAATTGAGCTACCATACGATCCAGCAATTGCAGTACTGGGTATTTACCCCAAAGATACAAATGTAGGGATCCGAAGGGGTACGTGCACCCCAATGTTTATAGCAGCAATGTCCACAATAGCCAAAGTGTGGAAAGAGCCAAGATGTCCATCGACACATGAATGGATAAAGAAGAAGTGGTATATATACACAATGGAATATTATGCAGCCATCAAAAGGAATGAGATCTTGCCATTTGCAACGATGTGGATGGAACTGGAGGGTGTTATGCTGAGTTAAATAAGTCAATCAGAGAAAGACATGTATCATATGACCTCACTGATATGAGGAATTCTTAATCTCAGGAAACCAACTGAGGGTTGCTGGAGTGGTGGGGTGTGGGAGGGATGGGGTGGCTGGGTATTAGACATTGGGGAGGGTATGTGCTATGGTGAGCACTGTGAATTGTGCAAGACTGTTGAATCACAGATCTGTACTTCTGACACAAATAAGGCAACATATGTTAAGAAAAAAGAAAAAGAAGGAGATAGCAGGAGGGGAAGAATGAATGGAGTAAGTCAGAGGGGGAGACAGACCATGAGAGACGATGGACTCTGAAGGGCAAACCAAAAGTTCTAGAGGGGAGGAGGGTGGGGATGGGTTAGCCTAGTGATGGGTATTAAAGAGGGCACATTCTGTGTGGAGCACTGGGTGTTATGCACAAACAATGAATCATGGAACCCTACATCAAAAACTAATGATGTAATCTATGGTGATTAATATAACAATAAAAAATTAAAAAACAAAGTAATGGAAGGAAATATGGCAAAAATAAAAATAAAAAGAATAGAAATTTAGGTAACTTAAATCTCACTTTGCATCCTCAGGATGCCAGGAGGCCTGAAAAGGCCTATATGCTCTTAGAGTGCATTAATAGAAGTAGAAGTTCAAGTGCATTGTGTAATTCTAAGCACACCTGGAATATTCTGGGTGATCCAGTTTAATGAGGTACTGATAAATTAGAGTGTAGATGGAGAAGGAGGAGGAAAAACAGCTTTAGGACTTGCTATTTTTTGAAATAATGGGTCAATTTACCCTGGAAGGATGAAGCCCATGCAGAAAGGATAGTTGCCTTTATTTTAAAAGCCAGTATATGGAAGAGAAGAAACCCTTTCCTACCATGACAACTGAGGACAGAGTTCATGAATGAAATTAATAAAAGGCAATGTTTAGCCCATTATAAAAGAGTAATATTGATCAATTCTAGATTGCTGGTGGATTAATGATGGCTAAAATAGAGGTATACTTTTCATCACAAAAAATATTTTTTTGTAACCACATATGGTGACAGATGTTAATTAGATTTTGCAGCATATACAAATATCAAATCATTATTCTGTACACCTGAAACTAATATAATGTTATATGTCAGTTATACCTCAATAAAAAAAATGGAGATATGCCATTATTACTGTACTTGACATTAGAAGGCAATATGTCAAGTGATTTTTCCAAGGGTGCTTACTTTGTACCAATAACAAGGCTAAGTCCTTCCAACTAGGTCATCAGGCAGGAACTTTTATTATTCACATTTTACATTTGAGGAGAAAAGAGATTAAACAATTTACCCAAGGTTACAGAGCTAGTTAATTAGAATTAAAACCAAGACATTTGATCGTCCCTTTTCTGCTTTTAATCTCCTAGCTTGCAGAGCTCATAGATTAGTATGAAACTTTTCTGACCATTTTCTACCCAGCCGGGATCCCCACTGAGTCCCACCATCCTCATCCCTTCTCCCTAATGCCTGGGAGCTCTGAGTGCTCAACAGCTCTCTGATAAGAAACTCCTCCTAAATGTTGCTCCTTGAAACAATATCTGGAAAGACAGAAAGCAAACAGCCAACTGTTAGGCCAACTAGTATGCCAGTATGCATCACCAGCTCCAAGAGCACAGACAGCAGCCTGGAACCCCAGAGTCCCAGCCTCCAACAGAGCTGAAGGGTGAGCAGAGCCACAAGCACCAGAGTAATGGAAGGATTCCCCAACCATGGTAGACCTGAGAACATCTGGGAACTGTACAAAGGTAAACATCTGCCCTACCCTCATACATTTCCTCTAGAGGGAAACATGAGGGAGCAGGGTACAAGACAAGACTGGATTTCTTGCTAACCAAACAGAAAGGCATCGGAGCATTTAAATTTGGAGCTTTGCTGCAATTTTGACATACTCATTGGTGAAAAGGCCCATCAGATATGTTTTTATATATTGCAACTTTAGTTGATAGATAGATTCCAATTCTGTCCTAGTGAGAAAGAACTTGAAACAAACCAAAGGATGTGATGTGGAAGCTGCTGAGGCAGTCCTGTTGTATGCATTTCGAGCTGTTCCTCCCAGGACACAGGCGGCTCTCTGCACTCCAGCCTGAGGCTCATCTCTGCCCCAGGCCAAAACAGTGCTGTTAAAAATGGACAATGACCACAGTCTAAGCAATAAATTTTTTCTGTAACCATTTTCAAATCTACTGAGTTTTTCCTGTTCCTAATAGTATATGTTTATTTATTTTGCAAAATGCCAATTCAATGTATAGTATTTTTTGCCCTTTTCTCATCACTGGAAAGGAGACTTCCACTGAGTCCATGGGTGCATTAATGTCTTCTTACATTTATGACATGCTTTAAACTATTAACCCAAGATGTGTGTTTTTCTGAATCCAATCCTGCTACTCTCACAGCCTTAGGTGTTTTATAAACGACGGTGTGGCTTTGGTCTGAAATGGTTAAACATCCAAATCTCTGGCTTTTGCAGCATGAGGTTAATTAAAATTGTGACATAAGAAACTGTCATGAATTCCATGACAACCGCCAGGAGGCCTGTAAAGGAGAGTTACTTTCCCCTGAAATCAAGAGTGGCCCAAATGACCTTCCTGACAGCCACAGAGCAGAAGAAAAGCAAAAAGGTGCCCCAGCTCCTTTCTGCTGTCTCGGGAGACCGTTCTCTTCATGCTGAAATACAATATACTGTTCTTACAGGCTGCTTCATCAGCACTTATTCGCGGTCTACCGGAAAAGGAAGTGGTAGAGATACTGAAATATAGGCCAACAACGGGCCAAAAAAAAAACCCAACCCAAATCCTCCCCCCCAGCCCCCCCCCAAAAAAAATCCAGTCTCCTTGTACACACACTACGGAGGCTATGACTTGCATAGAAATTTGGAGAAGCCAGCCTATGGTGTGGGAACCAAGGCATGTGAGGAGAAAAAATGAAGCCAGAGGGAAAAGGCTTTGGAAATCATATGGAAGGATCAGGCCCTATGTGGGGATCCACTGCAGGGTGCAGCACAGACAAATAGCATGCTAACTTTTGGATCTTATAAGCATCACGCTAGCTTTCTAATGTCCTGTGCTGCAAACTGTCAAGCCTGCATGCGATCAGTTCTAAAATGTTTACTTAAGAGTCTCAAGAGCTCCCTTGGTTAGCTCCATGCCAAGGAAGAATTCCATTTGACTGATCTGTGGGGCATTGCTTCTTGTTCTGGGATCATTATGAGTAACAGTTCGGTCACAGCCTTAAACTGCAGAGAAAGGAGGTGTTTTTACTGCAGCCACCTCAATGCCTTTCTTCCATTAACAATTCAGAAGTGTTCTTAGGTCATTCATGTGTCAGTGAAGAAAGCGAGACTGAGTGTTGGAAAAAAAAAAAGGGTGGCTAATTATGTGATTTAACTTTCCCCTCCCCCCAGAAGAGGAGCACTTTGACTTTGTCTTATTGAGACTATTTTATTAGGACTACTTATTAGGACTTTCCAGAGGACAATATCCATAATCCATTGGGAAGTTTTCCTGGGTTGATTTGACTCTGAATTATGGTCTTTGCAAAAATGCTTCGGATTTTATTTTGATGCATTATCTCATTTATACCTTAAATCAACTATTGGTTGGTTATGTGTTATTATTATTACTTCTATTTTATAAAAGGTGGAGACACAGTGTTGATAGGGATAAATTACTCTTCATTGGATAAAAATAATTAGTCAACAGAAATTGGACTTGAACAAACCTGTCTACTGACAACAGGGCCCATACTCTTTTTCATCTAAAGATCCATGGGCAAGAAGCACACTTTATATACCAGGTGTTTATATTCGTGTGCAAGGAAATGATGCTTCATGTTAACTGACAAGCACACAGAGTTTCTGAAACACCAAGCCCTGTCTGTTGTTTTCATTGGCTTAGTTTCTATTTTGTATCTGAAGAATCTCTGGTAGTAGAGTCCCACAAAGAGACGGAGGTATCTAAAAGTAGGAAATAAATAGGCACTTTCCAAGGACAAGCACATTTCTGTAAGAGAAGGCAATGTACAGGAACAGAACGAGGTATTCCATGGCCTTGTCAGGCCCCAGTGTGTTTATCCAATTCTCTCTGCTGCCTCTGAACTCTGAGTGAAGATATAAATATATCACCCTCACTATAGTGGAAGCAGGAGGAAAATGCACAAATGAGCACAAGATAAGAATTTGAAACATAAAATTACCCAGACATAATTTCATAGCAAGGAATGATTTTAGGAAGTGGACAGGATATTTTTATTTATAAATGTGGAACATTCTGGATGCAGAGGGACCTGTCACACATAGTATATACTGATGTGGTCTCTAAACACTTAATGGCATTCATTTTATTATCATTTTCCTCTGGAGTAGAATGACATACTAAACTGATCAATAGAAGGTTTTGGCTTCCTCAAGATGTTTACAGAGATTGTTGAAATTGAATAACATGAAATGTTCTTTTATTTTTCTGTTGACTGTTGCACTGTTTTAAGACTTTGCCAGAGTTTACTTCCTAGTTCTGAATGGCGAAGTCCTGAGGAGCAGGTTAATCACTTGTAGATCTGCACATTGTCACAGACATTAAGAAAAGGTAGGTAGTTGTTCAGAAAGGGGGAAATGTATGGATTTTCAGGCAAGGAAAATGATCTAAAAGACTTGTTTTTCTTTGACAGTGTAGGGCTTGATTCAGGTGAAACTATACTAGATCCCAAACTAGGACATACATGGCAGACCCTTTCATTGAGCACCAAAGGTAAGAACAGGCACCTTGGTTGGTGTGTCTGGGATCCCTTTTTGCTGCCTTTTTAGCTGATGAGTGGAGAGGAATGAGGAGAAAAAGGGAGGGGAGGTAAGTAATTTCTGAATGCTATTATATTCTATAATTAATACCAGGCAAGAATTTTCTCATCTTTTCTCTAATGTGTTGGTATTATTATTATCATTTCGCAGGAATGCCTCTATATAAATCCCCAGCATGGGAGGCATGTCTCAAACTCAGATCTTCTGATTATGACTTGAATGCCCTTATTTGGACTCTGGTTTAGAGGTGACATAAACACAATTCAAACCATTTTCGGCAAAAGGGAATTGACTTGCTATCCAAGAGATGGAAATCTGGATATAATTTGGTGGCTGGGCCTCAGAAACCTGAACATGCTCAGGACATTCCCTGAGTCTCCTCCCTTCTCTTGGCTTGACGGCATCAATCGTCAACTGGACCCATCCCCAGAGCAAGCAGTAAGGCCACTGGCAACTCCTATGTCTCATATTTCCAAGTTTCATCACTAAAGAGACTGGAATTGAGGCTCTGCCTTACATGTCCTGGGCAGTTTCTGACTGGTCCTGCTTAGACCATCCATGCGCCAACCAACTGTGCCTATCAGGTGAATTATTATGATGGGCCTAGGTTGCTTAGTAAGATGCCCAATGAAGGTAGAAAGGGCGGCATCTGCTGCATGAAATAATTAGGACCATGTGATGGTGGAGGATGGGAGCAGAAGTTCCATCTCTGACACTGTACATGTTATGTAACCTGGCAAGGCTGCCACCATTGGATGTTCCTGGGATCTTAGAAGAGCCCATCTCTTTGGAATGAACCCATGACTTCTGGCTTCAGTGGCAACATACCACATTCCGCTAGAACACTCTGACCACCCAAACCATGCCATCAAAAATCACTAATCACATTTTTCTTAGACTTTGTGAGAGCAAGCACACTTATTTTCTGACCCTTAGATTGCCGTTGAAGTGAACAAGATGGTAGTGAAAGAGAGGAGTCTTCGTTGGCATTAGAGACAAGGAAATCTTAGTGGCCATGTACCACAAACTTAAACAATGTTGACTAAAAAGTGCAAACAGATTAAAGTGAAGAATGTTCTGCAACTTTCCCTAAAGCCATAATGACAGTCTAGAGCAGCTTCGTTAAAGCAGCCCCAAATCAACACTTGAGGTTAATAACAACACCATGATTGCTGTACACAAGAAGACACAAGAAAGGAAGGCTAGTACCCTTCCGGTGGAATGCTCGCCTTCAGCTTTTCCAAAAGGGAAAGTTTGGACTCGCCTCTCCCTCAAATGATCAAAGAATGAAGTAGATACAAGCCTGGTAAAACTCGTACTTTGCAGTCTAGAAGAGATGCCTGATAGTAAGTAAGGAGGAATGAAGGGGGTGCTGATGGTAGACTTGAACGGGCAAAGAACTTAAAAAAATACAACTATCTGAGCTCTGTCTAGATTTGGGGTCAATTCCTATGCGACCGCAGTGACAACAGAAGGCCCCTGGTTTCCTCGTGCTTTGGGCGGCAGTGCCAAGCAATGAGCTGGTGGCTCATCATATCATACTGCAAGACAAAGTGACAGTAGGTGAGCACCTGGCCACACTGGTGAAGAGCTAGGAACATGCAACTTCCTGCTTTCAAAATAAAGCACCAGAGAAAGAAACTCTTTAGAAAAGAAACAGAGCCCCCTATTGAGACTACACTGTGCGTTTCTATACATCCTTTTTTCTTCTTTCTCATAATGTGAAAGAGTCAAACAAGAACAGATCAAAGTCCAAGAGAATTTACCTCAACTCCTAGATGATTCTACCTGTGGTTTAGCTTTAGCTGCACATTAAAATCACCTGGGAAGTTTTCAAAATTCCCAAAGCCCAGGCCTTATCCCAGTCCAATGAAATCAGAACCTCTGCAGGTGAGACCAAGGCCTCTGTACTGTCTTTAAAGTATGCTGGACTCCACTGGGTAGTCATGGTTGAGAACTACTGTCCTAAATAAACACTAGATAAATAAATGTCTCCTTCTGCAAGAATAAACAGAGCAAGAAAAATTACCAAATTACAAAAAGCTACTGCAGCACAAAACCATAAGGGCACCTGGAGGAAACAAAAAAAGGTTAGTCAGGGGGGTGGGGAGGTTCTTGATTTTTTAAAAAAATATTTAACTTTTATGTATAGTATTCTTTAGAAAGTTAATACACCGTTTGCTCTGAAATACCGTTCTCAAGGCAATTACAGTTTTCATTCTTCATCTGATGATAAAAACATTGAAATATTTCAAGGACAAAATTGCCTGTTTGCTGAACATGAATTTTAGCCGCAGCCCTGTTGTCTTTATCTGAAGAATAGCCTTTTTTCAGTTCTTTGAGGAATTATTTTCATTTGGACCTGGGTATTTTAATTTAGAAAGTAGAAAGAGAAAGAAATAAAGTTACCAAGTCATAGGCAGCTCAAATGTTTAGAATAAAACTCAGGCAAAAATAGAACTATTGTGTTTAAAGAGATGAGTTTTCAGCCTCAATTAATGATTAAACATAGTCAACTGTGAGAAATTGTGAAGAAAAATGTTTAAAATTTAGAAATTAGTTACAGAATATTTGAAATATGCTTTTGAATTAATGACTAAAGTCTAATGTCATGAGAAATTTTCAATGATATATTTGGCTCTCTGAGAACTTCTAGAATGTAAGTCTATCTTCTCAAATTATACATATTTAACTTGAACATGTTTTCAGGAATGCATTATGTATGAAATTAAGGAACTGGGTAAAATTTAAGGAAGCAGAAAAAATAGAAGATAGCATTCTAAAGACTATTTTAGGCAATGACACACGAATTGAGTGTAAGTAGTTTATTTGAGAGATAATACCAGGAAACACTGAGAGGGAGCAGGGGAGTGAGACAGGGAAAAAAAGAAGCCACGAAGTATGTCGTATCAAGCATGTCACTGCTGTGGTCAGTGGAGTTTGATCATCTTGGGGACTCTGGTGTAGAATGCGTCCTTAGAGCTCTCCCACCTGAGGAGCAAGGGGATGGATGTTTATGCATTTTTGAGGTCCGTGGCCAGGGGACATTCTTGCCTTGGCACAGAGAGCCTGCCCCAGCCACTGGGCATGGAGAATGGAACCCCCCTCTCTGAGCCAAAGAGCCACATGTACCAGCATTGGATAAGCACAGAGAGAACATGACAGGGCTGGGACAGTATCTGCTAAAAGTGTGTTTTGAAATAAAACAGAGCAGGGGTCAGCAAACTTTTTTGTGAAGTACCAGATGGTAGATATTTTAAGTCTTGTGTGCCACATTCTCACATATTTTTCTTTTTCCTTTCTTTCTCTAACTATTAAAAAATGTAAAAACATTCTAGCTCATACAGAAACAGGAGCCAGGCCACATTTGGTCCACAGGGTATAGATTGCAGATTTCTGACATAGAGAATAATATTTTTAAGACTAAAAACTAAATGGGTCCGTTAATATAACCAATCAAAATGAGTAAACGTTCTAAGATGAAGACAATCTTCGCATGAAAAACATTTATTTTATGTTGTTTATATGATACACTTAAACAAGATGATTACCTTAGAAAAACAATTGTCCAGACAGATTAGGTAATCAAAAACAGATATTAAAAAAAACAGATATAAGACAGGAAAGAACAAAGAGGGTTGAAGGCATTATAAAAGATATTTTATATTTGTAATGCAGTAATGTAAATGTGGTAAAATGTAAAATCCACAGTGACGACATGGTAGCCACAGTCTTTAATTGGACAAGTAAGATAATAGCAAAGGACAAAACAAGATAAAAAACAAAATTGCTGAAAAAAAGAGATGAACAAAAATACCATTAGAGTGGTAGAATTTAATTCATTATTCCAAATCTTCAATATATCAGGCTTAACAAAATTGACAAAATATGAAAGAACAGGTTTATTAAATTATGAGAAAATAGTGGTTATAAATTTCAGTGCATAGCTTCAGATTTTCAAAAAATGTTAACCCAGTTTCAGTGAATTAACTAGCTGTGACCCCTGGCCCTACCCAGCATGGTCAATAACACATTCAACCTCTGACTCCCACTGGGCTTCTGGCACTCCGGGTATGATATTTTGGGAACGTACCTATCCTCGCTAAACTGAGAAGACTTCCCTGGTCCTGAGGCATCAGTAGGCTCAGCAACCATATGTAAAATTGTCCTAGTGCTAATTTTTCATTGAAGACTATAGGTTCTCTGCTTGAGGCAAGAGGCTCTTTAGTCAAAGCCAGAAAACTCACAGCTACCCTTTTCTTTAGGTCTTTTCATCTTTTTCAGCATCAGAGACAGCCGGATATACTTCCCCTTGCTTGAGGAATCCAGACACCTCTTTTCCCCCTTTCTCCCAGGTTCCAATTACCTCTTCCAACCAGAGGAATCTCTCTCCACGTCTCTTCCAGCCTCCTTACAGACACTGTGTCCTGAATCACACCTGGTATTCAACGTACTTTCCAAAGCAGGTTTAAGATTTTGAAACAAAAACAAATAAGAGAAAGAAGCATTCTCACAGGCAAATTCTGCTCTCTCTCCAACACTGTTCTTTCTGCTACACAAATTCTTTCCTATTGTTCAGCCTCCATTAACTACACAAAGGCAAAAAGCAGAGACCATTCTCTCTAAGGATAGTGGCACTGAATTAGAAGTAAAATACAAAAGGAATAAAAGCAAAATAAAAACTCTCAGCCCTCGTATTTTCTTGTGAGTTAAGAATCCAAGCTGCAATTATTATTTTCAAAATAATGACTCTAAGAAAACTACGTATTAAAATAGAGAGGATGGGTCCAATGAGGTACTCTGGGAAAAATTTAGAGACTTCTTCTAATGTTTTGACACAGGCATTCTTTTACAAGTTATGTGACTTATTGTGGAGTTAGGGAAAAACTTGAAGGAAAGGCTTTTAAACAATTCTGTAAGTAATATAAAAACTGGCAGAAAAATGGCAGTACTAGGAATCTTTTTTTTTAAATAAGAATCTTTTGATTAATCAAAAAATATGGGGGGCAGAGAAAGATGGAGGAGGAGTAGGAGACCTGGATTTCTTCTGGTCTCAGGAATTCAGCTGAATAGGGATCAAACCATTCTGAACACCTACGAACTCAACTGGAGATTGAAGAAGTGAGTAGGAACAACTCTGAACGGAGAAGCGACCACTTACTGGAAGGTAGGACGTGCAGAGAAGTGAATCGGAGGTGATATTCGGAGGATAGACGGCGGGGGAGGGGGCCTCCGTTGGCCGCTACTGGCAAGTGATAGAGCCGCGGACGACAAAATCGGAACTTTTAAGAAGTCGGCTCCACTGAGGGACGTCGCTCCAGTGGCTAAGCGGGGGGTGGAACCCTCGTGGGACAGTGTGGTCTCAGGACCCTTGGGGTCACAGAAAGACCGGGGGTGCCTGAGTGCAGCAGAGCTCCCAGGTATTGGAGTGGGGAAGCCGGCTGCAGAGACAGAGCCGAGGTGTGGGCTCTCAGCTCGGGGTTGCCCTAAACTGTGATCCGTGGCCCAGTCGGGCCACTGTTCCTCCAGCAGGGACCCAACAAGCGGCAGAGCCAGGGAGACTCCCCTTCCTCCCCCAGGAGAAGCGGTACAGGAGCGTACCGCAGGGATCTGCTGGGTTTGGAGACTCCACACGGGGTCAGGTGCCAGAGATAGAAATGCTCGGTCATAGGCCGGGTGAGCACAGAGTGCGGACGGAGACCGGGGACACGGGAGTGACTGCTTTTCTCTGGGGGCACACTGAGGAGCAGAGCCCTGAGTTCTCAGATCCTCTGTGTGGAGATTGGGAGGCCAGCATTTGGTCCTCCAAAGCTGTACCGAGAGCTTACAGGGAACAAAAGCTACTGAGAGAAAACCCGAGCAGCATGCTTAGTCCGGACCGACAAGGGCGGGGCAATTCCACCTCTGGCACAGACATTTGGGAACCACGGCAACAGGCCCCTCCTCCAGAAGATCAGCACGAACAGCCAGCAAGCCAAGACCAAGTTTACCGATCAAGGACAACGGGAGAACTCCAGCGCTAGAGGAACACTGCACATAGAATTCATGGCTTTTTTTTAACATGATTCATTACTTTTTCAAAGTTAATTTTTTCAACTGTTTTTTTTTAATTTTTCTTTATCCCTTTTTCAACCAACATCTTATCAATCCCTTTTTTTAAAAAAACATTTTTTATTTTTCATTTTAAGAGTCATTTTATCCCTTCATAGTAGTTACCCTTAGTTTTGGCATATATATAAAAGTTGTTCTCTCTTTAAAATTTTGAGATACAGTTCTTCTAACATATCAAAATATACCCTAAATCACCAGTGTATAGCTTTACCTAGTCTCTTGCCTGATCACATTCTCTCCCTTTTTTTTTCTTTTTTTTTAATCTTTCTTTTTTCAAACAACGTCTTAACTTATTAATTCCTTTTATAAAATCTTTTATAATTTTCATCCTTACAGTCATCTTCCATCCCTTCATTGTATCAACCCTATTTTGTACATATATAAGTCTTTCTTCCCTTAAATATTAGGAGGCACTTTTTTCTAACAGACCAAAGTACACCCCAAATCTAGGGTGTGTCACTGATATATGCACTAGCCTGATCACATTTGATCAAATTCTGTTTTTTTGTATTGTTCTGTTTTTGATTTTATCTTCTCCTTTTCGTTTTTTGTTTTTTTCTCTTTCTTTATTCTTTCTTTCCCTTTCTTGTCCCCTGGTTTCAGGTCTTTTCTGATTTTATAGAGTATATTTGCTGGGGACATTGTTAACCTGTTACCATTTTGTTCTCTCATTCATCTATTCTCCTCTGGACAAAATGACAAGACGAAAAATGTCACCTCAGCAAAAGAACAAGAGGTAGTACCCTCAGCCAGGGAACTACTCAATACGGACATTAGTATGATGTCGGACCTAGAGTTCAGAATCAGGACGTTAAAGATACTAGCTGGGCTTGAAAAAAGCGTGGAAGTTATTAGAGAAACCCTTTCTGGAGAAATAAAAGAGCTAAAATCTAACCAAGTCAAAATCAAAAAGGCTATTCATGAGGTGCAATCAAAAATGGGGACACTAACTGCTACGATAAATGAGGCAGAAGGCAGAACCAGCGATATAGAAGACCAAATGATAGAAAATAAAGAGGCTGAGAAAAAGAGAGAGAAAGAACTACAGGATCACGAGGGCAGAATTCGAGAGATAAACGATACGATAAGACGAGAAAACATTAGACTAATTGGGATCCCAGAAGAAGAAGAAAGAGAGAGAGGGGCAGAAGGTATATTGGAGCAAATATAGCAGAGAACTTCCCTAATGTGAGGAAGAAAACAGGCATCAAAATCCAGGAGGCACAGAGAACCCCTCTCAAAATCAATAAAAATAGGTCAACACCGCAACATCTAATAGTAAAACTTACGAGTCTCAGAGACAAAGAGAAAATCCTGAAAGCAGCTCGGGAGAAGAGATATGTAACCTACAATGGAAGAAATATGAGATTGGCAACAGACCTATCCACAGAGACCTGGCAGGCCAGAAAGGACTGGCATGATATCTTCAGAGCACTAAACGAGAAAAATATGCAGCCAAGAATACTATATCCAGCTAGGCTGTCATTGAAAATAGAAGGAGAGATAAAAGCTTCCAGGACAAACAAAAATTAAAAGAATTTGCAAACATGAAACCAGCCCTCCAAGAAATATTGAAAGGGGACCTCTAAGCAAAGAGAGAGCCTAAAAGCAGCATAGATCAGAAAGGATAACAGACAATATACAGTAACAGTCACCTTACAGGGAATACAATGGCACTAAATTCATACCTTTCAATAGTTACCCTGAATGTAAATGGGTTAAATGCACCAATCAAAAGACACAGGCTATCAGATTGGATTAAAGAATAAGACCCATCAATACGCTGTCTGCAAGAGCCTCATTTGAGACCGAAAGACACCCCCAGATTGAAAGTGAGGGGGTGAAAAACCATTTACTATGCTAATGGACAACAAAAGAAAGCTGGGATGGCAATCCTTATATCACTCAAATTAGATTTTAAAACAAAGACTGTAATAAGTGATGAAGAAGGAAAATATATCCTACTTAAAGGGTCCATCCAACAAGAAGATCTAACAATTGTAACAATCTATGCCCCTAACATTGGAGCAGCCAGTTTTATAAGACAATTGATAACAAAAGCAAAGAAACACATTGACAAAAATACAATAATAGTGGGGGAATATAACACCCCCTGACTGAAATGGACAGATCATCTAAGCAAAAGATCAACAAGAAAATGAAGAATTTAACTGACACCCTGGACCAAATGGACTTCACAGACATATTCAGAACATTCCATCCCAAAGCAATGGAATACACATTCTTCTCTAGTGCCCATGGAACATTCTCCAGAATTGATCACATCCTAGGTCACAAATCAGGTCTCAACTGGTACCAAAAGATTGGGATCATTCTCTGCATATTTTCAGACCACAATGCTTTGAAACTAGAACTCCATCACAAGAGGAAAGTTGGAAAGAACTCAAATACATGGAGGCTAAAGAGCATCCTACTAAAGAATGAATGAGTCAACCAGGAAATTAAGGAAGAATAATAAAAATTCATGGAAACCAATGAAAATGAAAACACAACTGTTCAAAATCTTTGGGATACAGCAAAGGCAGTCCTGAGAGGAAAGGATATAGCAATACAAGCCTTTCTCAAGAAACAAGAAAGGTCTCAAATTCGCAACCTAACCCTACACCTAAAGGAGCTGGAGAAAGAACAGCAAATAAAGCCTAAACCCAGCAGGAGAAGAGAAATCATCAAGATCAGAGCAGAAATCAATGAACTAGAAACCAAAAGAACAGTAGAACAGATCAACGAAACTAGGAGCTTGTTCTTTGGAAGAATTTACAAGACTGATAAACCCCTGGCCAGGCTTATCAAAAAGAAAAGAGAAATGACCCAAATCAACAAAATCATGAAGGAAAGAGGAGAGATGACAACCAACACCAAAGAAATACAAACAATTATAAGAACATATTATGAGCAACTCTATGCCAGCAAATTAGATAACCTGGAAGAAATAGGTGCATTCCTAGAGATGTATCAACTACCAAAATTGAACCAGAGAAATAAGAAATAGAAAACCTGAACAGACATATAACCACTAAGGAAATTGAAGCAGTCATCAAAAATCTCCCAACAAGAGCCCAGGGTCAGATGGCTTCCCAAGGCAATTCTATCAGACATTTCAGGAAGAACTAATACCTATTCTCCTGAAACTGTTCAAAAAAATAGAAATGGAAGGAAAACATCCAAACTCATTTTATGAGGCCAGCATTACCTTGATCCCAAAACCAGACAAAGACCCCATCAAAAAGGAGAATTACAGACCAATATCCTTGATGAACATGGATGCAAAAATTCTCACCAAAATACTAGCCAATAGGATCCAACAGTACATTAAAAGGATTATTCACCATGACCAAGTGGGATTTATCCCTGGGCTGCAAGGTTAGTTCAACATCCGCAAATCAATCAACGTGACACAATACATTAACAAAAGAAAGAACAAGAATCATATGATCCTCTCAATAGATGCAGAAAAAGCATCTGACAAAGTACAGCATCCTTTCTTGATCAAAACTCTTCAGAGTATAGGGATAGAGGGTACATACCTCAATAACATAAAAGCCATCTATGAAAAACCTACAGCGAATATCATTCTCAATGGGGAAAACCTCAGAGCTTTTCCCCTAACGTCACGAATGTGGCAGGGATGTCCACTCTCACCACTGCTATTCAACATAGTATTAGAAGTCTTAGCCACAGCAATCAGACAACAAAAAGAAATCAAAGGCATCCAAATCGGCAAAAAGGAAGTCAAACACTCAGTCTTTGCAGATGATATGATACTGTATGTGGAAAACCCAAAAGACTCCGCCCCAAAACTGCTAGAACTCATACAGGAATTCAGTAAAGTACCAGGATATAAAACCCATGCAGAGAAATCAGTGGCATTCCTATACACCAACAACAAGACTGAAGAGAGACAAATCAAGGAGTCAATCCCATTTACAATTGCACCCAAAACTGTAAGATACCTCGGAATACATTTAACCAAAAGGCAAAGGATCTGTACTCAGAAAACTACAAAATACTCATGAAAGAATTTGAAGAAGACACAAAGAAATGGAAAAACGTTCCATGCACATGGGTTGGAAGAACAAACATTGTGAAGATGTCAATGCTACCTAGAGCAATCTACACATTCAATGCAATCCCCATCAAAACACCATCCACTTTTTTCAAAGAAATGGAACAAATAATCCTAAAATTTGTATGGAACCAGAGGACACCCCGAATAGCCAGAGGAATATTGAAAAAGGAAAGCAAAGCTGGTGGTATCACAATTCTGGACTTCCACCTCTATTACAAAGATGTCATCAAGACAGTAAGGTACTGGCACAAAAACAGACACACAGACCAATGGAACAGAATAGAGAGCCCAGAAATGGACCCTCAACTCTATGGTCAACTCATCTTCAACAAAGCAGGAAAGAATGTCCAATGGCAAAAAGACAGTCTCTTCAACAAATGGTGTTGGGAAAATTGGACAGCCACATGCAGAAGAATTAAACTGGACCATTTCCTGACACCACACACAAAAATAGACTCTAAATGGTTGAAAGACTTAAACGTGAGACAGGAGTCCATCAAAATTCTAAAGGAGAACACAGGTAGCACCTCTTCGACCTCAGCCGCAGTAACTTCTTCCTAGAAAAATCGACAAAGACAAGGGAAGCCAGGGCAAAAATGAACTATTGGGATTTCATCAAGATAAAAAGCTTTTGCACAGCAAAAGAAACAGTCCATAAAACCAAAAGACAACCAACAGAATGGGAGAAAATATTTGCAAATGACATATCAGATAAAGGGCTAGTATCCAAAATCTATAAAGAACTTCTCAAACTCAACACCCAAAGAAGAAATAATCAATCAAGCAATGGGCAGACGACATGAACAGACATTTTTCCAAAGAAGACATCCAAATGGCCAACAGACACATAAAAAAGTGTTCAACATCACTCGGCATCAGGGAAATCCAAATCAAAACCTCAATGAGATACCACCTCACACCAGTCAGAATGGCTAAAATTAACAAGTCAGGAAACGACAGATATTGGCTGGGATGCGGAGAAAGGGGAACCCTCCTACACTCTTGGTGGGAATGCAAGCTAGTGCAACCCGTCTGGAAAACAGTTTGGAGGTTCCTCAAACAGTTGAAAATAGAGCTACCATAAAATCCAGCAATTGCAGTACTGGGTATTTACCACAAAGATACAATTGTAGGGATCCGATGGGGTACGTTCAATCCAATGTTTATAGCAGCAGTGTCCACAATATCCAAACTGTGGAAAGAGCCAAGATGTCCATCGACAGATGAATGGATAAAGAAGAAGTGGTATATATACACAATGGAATATTATGCAGCCATCAAAAGGAATGAGATCTTGCCATTTGCCAGGACGTGGATGGAACTGGAGGCTGTTATGCTGAGTGAAATAAGTCAGTCAGAGAAAGACATGTATCATATGACCTCACTGATATGAGGAATATTTTTATTATGTTAATCACCATATATTACATCATTAGTTTTTGATGTAGTGTTCCATGGTTCATTGTTTGTGCATAACACCCAGTGCTCCACGCAGAATGTGCCCTCTTTAATACCCATCACCAGGCTAACCCATCCCCCTACCTTCCTCCCCTCTAAAACCCTCAGTTTGTTTTTCAGAGGCCTAGGTCTCTCATGGTTCGTCTCCATGTCCGACCTACTCCCCTTCATTCTTCCCCTCCTGCTATCTTCTTCTTTTTCTTTTCTCTTAACATATGTTCCCTTATTTGTTTCAGAAGTACAGATCTGTGATTCAACAGTCTTGCACAATTAACAGTGCTCACCATAGCACATGCTCACCCCAATGTCTATCACACAGCACCCCATCCTTCCCACCCCCACCACTGCAGCAAACCTCAGTTTGTTTCCTGAGATTAAGAATTCCTCATATCAGTGAGATCATATGATACATGTCTTTCTATCAATGACTTATTTCACTCAGCATAACAACTTCCAGTTCGATCCTTGTCATTGCAAAAGGCAAGATCTCATTCCTTTTAATGGCTGCATAATATTCCATTCCCTATATATACCACATCTTCGTTTTCCATTAATCTGTCGATAGACATCATGGCTCTTTCCACAGTTTCGCTGTTGTGGACATTGCTGCTATAAACATTGGGGTGAACGTAACCCATCGGATCCGTACATTTGTATCTTTGTGGTAAATACCCAGTAGTGCAATTGCTGGATCGTATGGTAGCTCTATTTTCAACTGTTTGAGGAACCTCCATACTGTTTTCCAGAGGGTTTGCACCAGTTTGCATTCCCACCAACAGTGTAGGAGGGTTCCCCTTTCCCCGTATCCCCGCCAACATCTGTCGTTTCCTGACTTGTTAATTTTAGCCATTCTGACTGGTGTGAGGTGGTATCTCATTGAGGTTTTGTTATGGATTTCCCCGATGCCGAGCGATGTTGAACACTTTTTCATGTGTCTGTTGGCCATTTGGGTGTCTTCTTTGGAAAAATCTGTTCATGTATTCTGCCCATTTCTTGATTGGATTATTTGTTCTTTGGGTGTTGAGTTTGATAAGTTCTTTACAGATTTTGGATACTAGCCCTTTATCTGATATGTCACTTGCAAATATTTTCTCCCATTCTGTTGGTTGTCTTTTGGTTTCGTGGACTGTTACTTTTGTTGTGCAAAAGCTTTTTATCTTGATGAAATCCCAATAGTACAATTTTGTCCTTGCTTGCCTTGCCTTTTCGTTGTTTCTAGGAAGAAGTTGCTGTGCTTGAGGTCAAAGAGGTTGCTACCTGTGTTCTCCTTTAGGATTCTGATGCCCTTCTGTCTCACGTTTAGGTCTTTCAACTATTTGGTGTCTATTTTTGTGTGTGGTGTAAGGAAATGGTGCAATTTCATTTTTCTGCATTGGCTGTCCAATTTTCCCAAGAACATTTGTTGAAGAGACTTTTTTCCATTGGACATTCTTTCCTGCTTTGTCAAAGATGAGTTGACCATAGAGTTGAGGGTCCATTTCTGGGCTCTCGATTCTGTTCCATTGATCTATGTGTCTGTTTTTGTGCCAGGACCACACTGTCTTGATGATGACAGCTATAGAGCTGGACGTCCGGAATTGTGATGCCACCAGCTTTGCTTTTCTTTTTCAATATTCCTCTGGCTATTCGGGGTGTCTTCTGGTTCCATACAATTTTTAGGATTATTTTTTCCACTTCTTTGAAAAAAGTGGATGGTATTTTGATGGGGATTGCATTGAATGTGTAGATTGCTCTAGGTAGCATCGACGTCTTCACAATGTTTGTTCTTCCAATCCATGAGCATGGAACGTTTTTCCATTTCTTTGTGTCTTCTTCAATTTCTTTCCTGAGTATTTTATAGTTTTCTGAATACAGATCCTTTGCCTCTTTGGTTAAATTTATTCCTAGGTATCTTATGGTTTTGGGTGCAATTGTAAATGGGATTGACTCCTTGATTTGTCTCTCTTCAGTCTTGTTGTTGGTGTATAGGAATGCCACTGATTTCTGTGCATGGGTTTTATATCCTGCTACTTGATTGAATTCCTGTATGAGTTCTAGCAGTTTTGGGGTGGAGTCATTTGGGTTTTCCACATTCCGTATCATATCATCTGCAAAGCATGAGAGTTTGGCTTCCTCTTTGCCGATTTGGATGCCTTTGATTTCTTTTTATTTTCTGATTGCTGTGGCTAGGATTTCTACTACTATGTTGAATAGCAGTGGTGACAGTGGACATCCCTGCCACGTTTGTGACCTTAGGGGAAAAGCTCTGAGATTTTTCCCCATTGAGAATGATATTCGCTGTATGTTTTACATAGCTGGGTTTATGATATTTGGGTATGTACCCTCTATCCCTATACTCTGAAGAGTTTTGATCAAGAAAGAATGCTGTACTTTCTCAAATGCTATTTCTGCATCTATTGAGAGGATCATAGGATTCTTGTTCTTTCTTTTGTTAATGTATTGTATCACGTTGATTGATTTCTGGATGCTGAACCAACCTTGCAGCCCAGGGATTAATCCGACTTGGTCGTGGTGAATAATCCTTTTAATGTCCTGTTGGATCCTATGGCTAATATTTTGGTGAGAATTTTTGCATCCATGTTCATCAAGGATATCGGTCTGTAATTCTCCTTTATGATGGGGTCTTTGTCTGGTTTTGAGATCAAGGTAATGGTGGCCTCAGAAAATCAGTTGGAAGTTTTCCTTCCATTTCTATTTTTTGGAACAGTTTCAGGAGTATAGGTATTAATTCTTCTTTAAATTTCTGATAGAATTCCTCTGGGACGCCATCTGGCCCTGGGCTTTTGTTCGTTGGGAGATTATCTATGAGTGTTTCAATTTCCTTAGTGGTTATAGGTCTATTCAGGTTTTCTATTTCTTCCTGGTTCAGTTTTGGTAGTTGATACATCTCTAGGAATGCACCCATTTCTTCCAGGTTATCTAATTTGCTGGCATAGAGTTGCTCATAATATGTTCTTATAACTGTTTGTATTTCTTTGGTGTTGGATGTGATATCTCCTCTTTCATCATGATTTTGTTGATTTGGGTCATTTCTCTTTTCTTTTTGATAAGTCTGGCCAGGGGTTTATCAGTCTTGTTAATTCTTTCAAAGAACCAACTCCTAGTTTCGTTGATCTGTTCTACTGTTCTTTTGGTTTCTAGTTCATTGATTTCTGCCCTGATCTTGATGATTTCTCTTCTCCTGCTGGGTTTAGGCTTTATTTGCTGTTCTTTCTCCAGCTCCTTTAGGTGTAGGGTTAGGTTGCGTATTTGAGACCTTTCTTGTATCTTGAGAAAGGCTTGTATTGCTATATCCTTTCCTCTCAGGACTGCCTTTGCTGTATCCCAAAGATTTTGAACAGTTGTGTTTTCATTTTCATTGGTTTCCATGAATTTTTATTATTCTTCCTTAATTTCCTGGTTGACTCATTCATTCTTTAGTAGGATGCTCTTTAGCCTCCATGTATTTGAGTTCTTTCCAACTTTCCTCTTGTGATGGAGTTCTAGTTTCAAAGCATTGTGGTCTGAAAATATGCAGAGAATGATCCCAATCTTTTGGTACCAGTTGAGACCTGATTTGTGACCTAGGATGTGATCAATTCTGGAGAATGTTCCATGGGCACTAGAGAAGAATGTGTATTCCATTGCTTTGGGATGGAATGTTCTGAATATGTCTGTGAAGTCCATTTGGTCCAGGGTGTCAGTTAAATTCTTCATTTTCTTGTTGATCTTTTGCTTAGATGATCTGTCCATTTCAGTCAGGGGGTGTTATATTCCCCCACTATTATTGTATTTTTGTCAATGTGTTTCTTTGCTTTTGTTATCAATTGTCTTATAAAACTGGCTGCTCCAATGTTAGGGGCATAGATTGTTACAATTGTTAGATCTTCTTGTTGGATGGACCCTTTAAGTAGGATATATTTTCCTTCTTCATCACTTATTACAGTCTTTGTTTTAAAATCTAATTTGAGTGATATAAGGATTGCCATCCCAGCTTTCTTTTGTTGTCCATTAGCATAGTAAATGGTTTTTCACCCCCTCACTTTCAATCTGGGGGTGTCTTTCGGTCTCAAATGAGGCTCTTGCAGACAGCGTATTGATGGGTCTTATTCTTTAATCCAATCTGATAGCCTGTGTCTTTTGATTGGTGCATTTAACCCATTTACATTCAGGGTAACTATTGAAAGGTATGAATTTAGTGCCATTGTATTCCCTGTAAGGTGACTGTTACTGTATATTGTCTGTTATCCTTTCTGATCTATGCTGCTTTTAGGCTCTCTCTTTGCTTAGAGGTCCCCTTTCAATATTTCTTGGAGGGCTGGTTTCATGTTTGCAAATTCTTTTAATTTTTGTTTGTCCTGGAAGCTTTTATCTCTCCTTCTATTTTCAATGACAGCCTAGCTGGATATAGTATTCTTGGCTGCATATTTTTCTCGTTTAGTGCTCTGAAGATATCATGCCAGTCCTTTCTGGCCTGCCAGGTCTCTGTGGATAGGTCTGTTGCCAATCTCATATTTCTTCCATTGTAGGTTACATATCTCTTCTCCCGAGCTGCTTTCAGGATTTTCTCTTTGTCTCTGAGACTCGTAAGTTTTACTATTAGATGTTGCGGTGTTGACCTATTTTTATTGATTTTGAGAGGGGTTCTCTGTGCCTCCTGGATTTTGATGCCTGTTTTCTTCCTCACATTAGGGAAGTTCTCTGCTATATTTGCTCCAATATACCTTCTGCCCCTCTCTCTCTTTCTTCTTCTTCTGGGATCCCAATTAGTCTAATGTTTTCTCGTCTTATCGTATCGTTTATCTCTCGAATTCTGCCCTCGTGATCCTGTAGTTCTTTCTCTCTCTTTTTCTCAGCCTCTTTATTTTCTATCATTTGGTCTTCTATATCGCTGGTTCTGCCTTCTGCCTCATTTATCGTAGCAGTTAGTGTCCCCATTTTTGATTGCACCTCATGAATAGCCTTTTTGATTTTGACTTGGTTAGATTTTAGCTCTTTTATTTCTCCAGAAAGGGTTTCTCTAATAACTTCCACGCTTTTTTCAAGCCCAGCTAGTATCTTTAACGTCCTGATTCTGAACTCTAGGTCCGACATCATACTAATGTCCGTATTGAGTAGTTCCCTGGCTGAGGGTACTACCTCTTGTTCTTTTGCTGAGGTGACATTTTTCGTCTTGTCATTTTGTCCAGAGGAGAATAGATGAATGAGAGAACAAAATGGTAACAGGTTAACAACGTCCCCAGCAAATATACTCTATAGAAATCAGAAAAGACCTGAAACCGGGGGACAAGAAAGGGAAAGAAAGAAAAAAGAAAAGAATAAACAAAATGAAAAAGATAAAAACAAAAACAGAACAGTACAAAAAAAAAACAGAGTATGATCAAATGTGATCAGGCTAGTGCATAGATCAATGACACACACTAGATTTTGGGCGTATTTTGGTTTGTTAGAGAAAAGTGCCTCCTAATATTTTAAAGGAAAAAGACATATATGTACAAAATAAGTGTTGATACAATGAAAGGATGGAAGATGAATGTAAAGATGAAAATTATAAAAGATTGTAGAAAAGGAATTGATCAGAAGTTGTTTGAGAAAAGGAAGAAGAAGATTAAAAAAAAAAAAAAGGGAGAGAATGTGATCAGGCAGGAGCCTAGAACCAAGCCATACAATAGTGATTTACGATATATTTTGATGTGTTAGAAGAAACTATATCTCAAAATTTTAAAGAGAGAACATCTTATATATATATATATATATTCCAAAAATAAGGGTAACTACTATCAAGGGATAAAATATGACTCTAAAAATCAAAAATCAAAAATCTTGTTTTTAAAAAAGGGATTGATAAGATGTTGTTTGATAAAGGGAAAAAGAAAAATTAAAAAAAAACAGTTAAAATAAATTAACTTTGATGAACTAATGAATCATGGTAAAAAAAAAAAGCCATGAATTCTATGTGCAGTATTCCCCTAGAGCTCCAGTTCTCCCGTTCTCCTTGATGGGTAAACTTGGTCTTGGCTTGCTGGCTGTTGATGCTGATTTTTTGGGGGAGTGGCCCGTTGCCGTGGTTCCCAAATGTTTTTGCCGGATGGTTCCCAAATGTTTTTACCGCCCTGGTCGGTTTGGGTGAAGCAATCTGCTGGGGTTGGCTCTCATGAGCTTTTGTTCCCTGCAAGCTCTTGGCACAGCTCTGGAGGACCAGAGTGAAAATGTTGGCCTCTCAATCTCCACCTGGAGGAGCCGAGGACTCAGGGCCCCACTCTTCAGTTCGCCCCCAGAGAAAAGCAGTCACTCCTGTCTCCCCGGTCTCCAGCTGCACTCCGTGCTCACCCCGCCTGCGACCGAGCGTTTCTATCTCTGGCAGCTGACCCCTTGTGGAGTCTCCAAACCCAACAGATTCCTGCGGTGCGCTCCCGGGCCGCTCCTCCCCGGGGCGGAAGGGGAGTCTCCCCAGCTCTGCTGCTTGTTGGGTCCCTGCTGGAGAAGCAGTGGCCCAACTGGGCCGCGGATCACAGTTTATGGTAATTCTGAGCTGAGAGCCTGTGCCTCGGCTCCGTCTCTGCAGCCGGCATCCCTGCTCTGATACTTGGGAGCTCTGCCGCACTCAGGCACCCCCGGTCTTTCTGTGACCCCAAGGGTCCTGAGACCACACTGTCCCAGGAGGATTCCACCCCCCACTTAGCCACTGGAGCGACGTCCCTCAGTGGAGTCGACTTCTTAAAAGTTCCAATTTTGTGCTCCGCGGGTCTATCACTTGCCAGAAGTGGCCAACGGAGGCCCCCTCCCCCGCTGTCTATCTTCCCAAATATCGCCTCAGATTCACTTCTCTGCACATCCTACCTTCCAGTAAGTGGTCGCTTCTCTGTTCAGAGAGTTGTTGCTACTCTCCTCTTCGATCTCCTTTTGAGTTCGTACATGTTCAGGGTGGTTTGATCCCTATTCAGCTGAATTCCTGAGACCAGAGAAAATCCAGGTCTCCTACTCCTCTGCCATCTTGCTCTGCCCCTCGATATGAGATATTCTTAATCTCAGGAAACATACTGAGGGTTGCTGGAGTGGTGTGGGGTGGGAGGGATTGGGTGGCTGGGTGATAGACATTGGGGAGGGTATGTGCTATGGTGAGCACTGTGAATTGTACAAGACTGATGAATCACGGATCTGCACTTCTGAAACAAATAATGCAACATATGTTAAAAAAAAAGAAAAAAGAAGATACCAGGAGGGGAAGAATGAAGGCGAGTAAGTCGGACGGGGAGACCTACCACAAGAGACGATGGACTCTGAAAACAAACAGGGTTCTTGAGGGGAGGAGGGTGGTGGGATGGGTTAGCCTTGTGATGGGTATTAAAGGGGGCACATTCTGTGTGGAGCACTGGGTGTTATGCACAAACAATGAATCATGGAACACTACATCAAAAACTAATGATGTAATGTATCGTGATTAACATAACAATAAAAATTTTTTAAAAGTACCTTAAAAAAAAGAAAAAGAAAAATAGAAACATCACAGTGAAGCTATCCGAAGTAAAACAATGTCAATACAAAAAAATATTCTTCTACATGGAATACTGCCTGTGCAATATTGCATAAAAAAACAGAAAGAATAGATATTCTCTATAAATCAGAGCCTGAGAAATTGCTAACTTCACCATACTAGAAATTAGGTTGCTCTTTTAAAGCTTTCTGCTTATTCTAGTTAAAAAGAAAAATAAATAGCAACTAACAAAGTGAGAGTTTGCAAATGGCAGATGACAAAGAATATTCATCTAAACTAGAAAACTACCCATTACAAACCTACAATAAGACTGGCAAGTTCAATGTAAATATGCAAAACAATAATTACAAATTGGTAATAAAATAATATTAAGCTTTCTTAAACTTATTTGTAATTATATTTCAGCAAATGCAAACATAAACAATTTATAACTTCCCCCACCAAATAAAAATATTTTTTAAAAAATCAGCATTTTCCATCATAGGAGGATACTGACACTCTCATATATTTATAGTGAAAATATAAAATGTTAAACTCCTCAGAGGACCAAATGTTGAGATATATTGTCTTTCAATTATTCAACCTAATACTTGTGATTATTGTACTCATTCCAAGGAAATAATCAATGTTCAAATGAAGACATATGAACAAGTATATTCTTTATGAAATAGTGAAAAGAAGGAAATAAAATTATGGGAACTGAGTATTAATAAGTTTTAGGCAACAGGGGATCACATATTGAGACTAAATTAGAATTGTGGGTATTGTGATAGTTAATTTATATGTCAACTTGGCTAGGCTATAGTGCTCAGTTGTTTGGCCACACTCCAGTCTAGATGTTATTCTGAAGGGTTTTTTTATTTTTATTTTTATATTTTATTTATTTATTTATTTGAGAGGGAGAGAGATTCTCTTGTTTATTTGTTTCCAGTTTTTATTTAAATACTAGTTAGTTAACATAATATTAGTTTCAGGAGTAGAAAGATTCTTAAGCAGGCCCCATGCCCACCAAAAAGCCCAGCACAGAACACAACATGGGGCTTGGTCTCACAACCCTAAGATCATGACCTGAGTCCAAATCAAGTCAGACATTTAACCAAATGACCCACTTAGGTGCCCCTGAAGGTATTTTTTAGATGTGAGTAACATTTATATGAGTAGACTTTGAATAAAGCAGATTACCTTCCATAACGTGGCTGGGTCACATCCAATCAATTGAAAGTCTTAAAAGACTGAGGTTTCCCAAAGAAGAAATTTGGCCTCAAGACTGCAATATAAAAACTTTCCCTGAATTTTCAGCCTGCTTGGCCTGCCCTTCAGATTTCTGACTAATGACTATAACATTAACTTTTACCTGAATTTCTAGCCTTCAGGATTTTCCTACAGATTTAGGTCTTACCAGCCCCCACAATCACATGAACTAATTCCCCCGACACAACCCCCCCACACTGCTATTCATTCTGTTTCCCTGGAGAATCCTGAGTAATGCAAGTATAATATTATATTCAAAATAAAATATGATTTCTGCTTCAGACTGGAATAACTGGTACCACACTAAACAATGACAAACAAATAAACCCAGGCAAAAAATAGATGGCACAACCACTTGCAGGCATTGGACAAAAGGCGGTGTAGAAATTCAATCCTGAGCAAAGTAGACTCATGAGCTGAGCCTCATGAGTACCCTGGCTCTCAGCCTGAGGATATTTTCCTACCTAATGCAGTGAGCAGAAGAGGCAGAGATCAGGGTTGAAGCAGGGAATAGGACTATGAAGGATGGGTCACTGGGAGACTGTGACTCCTTGTCCAAGGGATGGGCTGTACATGCCAAAAGGTGGGAGGTTGCAAATGTAACAGAGAAAGGAGAAGTTGGGTAGTACTGGGAGATACTAGAGGTGCAGCCTAGCCAGAGCAGAGTCCTCATTAACATTATAGGCATCCACCTGAGACACCAGAAAAGTCATACCTTAAGTAAGAACCATGTCCGAAATAAAGTCTACTGTAGACCTAATGAAGTCTAAGCCAGGCCCTGACAAGAGTAATTGGGGAAATAGAGTTTGGAAGTTGAATTTGCGAAGTTAGATAAACTCAGAATATAAGTCTGGCTTTCTACAGATCTCTTTTAACAAAGAGCAAAACCCACCTTATACAAAGTTAAGGCGATCAGCTAGTAAACTGAATTGCCTACCAGAACAACAACCAAGAAACTTCAAAGAAAGATAACATAATCCTTAGTCTCTATAATGAATTGGGAACAATGTCCCCATGTGATTTATATATATGACAGGGGAAAAAATCTAGAAAAATTTAGTCAATGAAATATGTATACAATAGAAACCAACTTTAAATGACTAGGTGTAAGATCAGCAAACAAAAATGTTTAAGAAGCCCATCTCTTGTAGACACTCATTTCAGACTGAAAGATACCAGAAGATTGAAAGTGAGGGGATGGAGAAACATTTATCATGCAAATGGATGCCAAAAGAAAGCCAGGGTAGCAAAACTTATGTCAGACAAAATAGACTTTCAAACAAAGATTATAACAAGAGACAAAGAAGGACACTATATAATCATGATAGAGAATATAACAATTGTAAATATTTATGCACCCAACATGGGAGTACCCAAATACATACAACAATTAATAACAAACATAAAATAAATAGTTAATAGTAATACAATAATAGTAGGGGACTTTAATACCCTACTTACATCGATGGACAGACCACCCAAACAGAAAATCAACAAAGAAACAGAAGGTTTCAATGACACTCTGGACCAGATGGATTTAACAGACATCCTCAGAACATTCTATCCTAAAACAGCAGAATACACATTCTTTTTAAGTGCAAAAAGAACATTTTCCAGACTAGATCACATATTAGGTCATAAAACAAGTCTCAACAAATTCAAAAAGACCAATGTCATACTATGCATCTTTTCTGACCACAATGCTATGAAACTAGAAATAAGTCACAAGAAAAAATCTGGGAAGAGCACAACTACATGGAGGTTAAATAACATGCTACTAACTAATGAATGGATCACCCAGGAAATCAAAGAGGAAATAAAAAAGTAGATGGAGACAAATAAAAATGAAAATAGTTCAAAATCTTTGGGATGCAGCAAAAGTGTTTCTAAGAGGAAAGTTTATAGCAATACAAGCCTACCTCAGGAAGCAAGAAAAATCTCAAATAAACAACCTAATCTTACACCTAAAGGAGCTAGAAAAAGAACAAACAAAAGCCAAACCAAGCAAAAGGGAGGAAATAAATTTAGAGCAGAAATAAATGATATAGAAACTAAAAAAAAAAAAAATAGATCAATGAAATGAGGAGTTGGTTCTTTGAAAAGATCAACAAAATTGATAAACCTCTACTAGAACTCATTTTAAAAAGGAGAGAGTTCCCAGATAAATAAAGTTACTAATGAAAGAGGAGAAATAAAACGAACAGCATAGAAATACAAACAGTTGTAGGAGAATATTATGAAAACCTATATGTCAACATACTGGACAACTTAGAATAGGTAAATTCCTAGAAACATATAACCTACTAAAACTAAGGCAGGAAGAAATAGAAAATTTGAATTGGCCAATCACCAGCAATGAAGTTGAATCAGTAATTAAAAAACTCCCCCCAAAAAACAAAACCTGGGACCAGATGTCCTCACAGGTGAATTCTACCAAATATTTAAAAAATAGCTCATCCCATTTTTCTCAAACTATTCGAAAAAACTAAAGAAAAATGAAAACTTCCAAATTCATTCTATGGGCCAGTATCACCCTGATACCACAGCCAGATAAAGATACCACAAAAAGAGAGAACTACAGACCAATATCTCTCATGAATATAGATGCAAAAAGCCTCAACAAACTATTAGCAAACTGATTCCAACAATATATTTTAAAAAATAATATATCATGATAAAGTGGGATTTATTCCTGGGAGCAAAAGTATTTTAATACTTGCAAAACAATCAACATGATATGTCATGTCAACTAGAGAAAGAATAAGAACGATATGATCATTTTAATAGATGAGGAAAGAGCATTTGACAAAGTACAACATCCATTCATGATAAAAACCCTCTGCAAAGTAGGTCTGGAGGGTACATATTTCAGCATAACAAAGCCCTTATATAAAAAACTTACAGCCAATATCATACTCAATGGTGAAAAAGTGAGAGCTTTTCTCATAAAGTCAGGAACAAGACAAGGATATCTACTCTCACCATTGTTATTCAACATAGTACTGGAAGTCCTAGCTACAGCAATTAGACAACATAAAGAAATAAAAGGCATCCAAATTGGTAAGGAAGAAGTAGAACTTTCACTATTTGCAGATGGCATGATACTATATATAGGAAACCCAAAAGACTCCACACACACAAAAAACTACTAGAACTGATAAATGAATTTAGTAAAGTCACAGGATACAAAATCAGGTACAGAAATCTGTTGCATTCCTATATATTAATAATGAAACAGCAGAAAGTGAAACTGAGAAAACAATACCATTTATAATTGCACCAAAAACAATAAGATACATAGGAATAAACCTAACCAAAGAGATGAAAGACTGTACCCTGCAAACTATAAAACATTGATGAAATAAATTCAAGACAATGCAAAGAAATGGAAAGACATGCCATGCTCATGGGTTGGGAGAACAAATATTATTAAAATGTCTAAACTACCCAAAGCAATCTACAGATTTAATGCAATCCCCATCAAAATACCAACAGCATTTTTCACAGAACTAGAACAACCAACCCCAAAATTTGTATGAAAACACAAAAGAACATTAAGAGCCAAAGCAATATTGAAAAAGAAAAACAAAACTGGAGGTATTACAAGTCAGATTTCATATATTATGAAGTGGTAATAATTAAAACAGCATAGTACAGGCATAAAAACAGACACATAGATCAACAGAACAGAAAACCCAGAAATAAACCTACAATTATATGGTCAATTAATCTTTGACAAAGGAGGAATGAATATACAATGGAAAAAAGACCGTCTTTACAACAAATAGTGTTGAGAAAATGGACAGCCCCATACAAAAGAATGAAACTAGACCACTTTCTGACACCATACACAAAAATAAACTGAAAATGCATTAAGGACCTATATGTGAGACCAGAAACTATAAAAATCCTTGAAGAGAGCTCAGATAGTAATCTCTCTGACATTGTCTGTAGCAACATATTTCTAGATATATCTCCTGAGGCAAGGGAAATAAAAGAAAAATAAAATTTTGGGATTCCATCAAAATAAAAAAAAAAGTCTGCAAAGAGAAGGAAACAACCAACAAAACTAAAGGTAACTCATGAACGGGAGAAGACATTTGCAAAAGGACATATCCAATAAAGGGCTAGTATCTAAAATACATGAGGAACTGATGCTACTCAACACCCAAAACCCAAATAATCCAGTTAAAAAATGGACAAAGGGCATGAACAGACATTTCTCTAAAGAGGACATCCAGATGGCCAACAGACATGTGAAAAGATGCTCAACATCACTCATTCATCATGGAAATGAAAATCAAAACCTCAGTGAGGTATCACCTCACACCTGTCAGAATGGCTAAAATCAACAACACAAGAAACAACAAGTGTTGGCAACGATATGGAGAAAAAGGAATCCTCTTGCACTGTTGGTGGGAGTGAAAATTGGTGCCGTCATTGTTGAAAACAATAAGGAAGTTCCTCAAAAAGTTAAAAATAGAAGTACCCTAAGATCCAGGAATCACACTACTGGGTATTTACCCCCAAAATACAGAAACACTAATTCAAACGGATACAGGCACACCTATGTTTACAGCATTATTTACAACAGCCAAACTAGGAAGCAGCCCAAGTCCATTGATAGATGAATGAATAAAGAAGATATGGTATATATACACAACGGAATATTATTCAGCCATAAAAAAGAATGAAATCTTGCCATTTTCAACAACTTGGATAGAGCTCAAGAGCATAACGTTGAGCAAAATAAGTCAGTCAGAGAAAAACAAATACCATATGATCTCACTCATATATGGAACTTAAGAAACAAAACAAACAAACAAAGGAAAAAAGAAAGAGAGAAAGACAAACCAAAAAACAAATTCTTAACCATAGAGGACAACCTGATGTTTACCACAAGGGAAGTGAATGGGAAGATGGGGGAATAAGGGATGTGGATTAAAGAGTACACTAATCATGATGAAAAAATAAATAAAATGCAAAACAATAAAAAAATGTTTAAGCAGCTATAATAAATCTATTGAAAGAACTAAAGGAAGATATGGTCAAGGAACAAAAAGAATATATTTAAAGATTTTGTTTGTTTGTTTGTTTGTTTGAGAGAGAGAGAGAAGAGCACAAGCAGGAGAGGAGCAGAGGCAGTGGGACAAGCAGACTCCACGCTGAGTGCAGAGCCAGATGAGGAACTCAATCCCATGACCCTGAGAGACCATGACCTGAGCCAAAATCAAAGTGAGTCACCCAACCAAATAAGCCACCACCCAGGTGCCCTGAGAATATATTCAAAATTTAATGAATGGAGACTCCACAAAAAAGAAAACTATGCATATATACAAAAATGTTTTAAAAGCTACATACATACAAATAATTTATAGAACTAGTGGAAATTATAGAACTAAAAATTTCTCTGAATGGCCTTAAGAGCTGATTTGATATGGATGAAGGAATAGTAAATCAAACTCAAGGATAGAATGATTCAATCTAAAAAACAGAGAATAAAATAATTGAAAAAAAATGAACAGAGTCCATCAGGAAACTGAAGTACAACATCAAATGGTCTAACATGTCTGTAATAAGACTTCTAGAATTTAAAAAAAGGGGTGGGGGAGAATGAAGTAGAAGAAGATTTGAAGAAATAATGGCTGAAAACTCCTAACTTTGATGAAATACATTTATTTATATATCCAAGAATCTCAGGATACATCAAGAAGGATAAATACACAAAACCCAACATAGAGTCACATCAGAGTCACAGTGGTTACAACCAAATACAAAGAGAAAATCTTGACAGGATTCAGTGGGAAACAATATGTTATATACAGAGATCAGTAATAAGAATAAATGCTGACTTCTCATCACAAATAATGGAAGCCAAAAGACATTGGAACCATTTTCAAGTGCTGGAAGAATAGAGAAAACAGTTCTCCACTGACAATATCCTTCAAAAAGGGAGGATGAAATAAAGGTATGTTTTGATAACAGCTATTTTTAGATAAGTACCAGAAAATCTAGGTTATGAGAAATTCTAAAGGATATTTCCCATGTTTAAGGTGAATGATACCAGATGGAAACTTGGACACATAAGAGGTAACAAAGACAATAAAAAATGGTAAATAAGAATATAAATATAAAATATTTTTATGTCTTAGTTTTCTTAAAGAACCACTCACTGTGTAAAAATAAAAATAACACTTTAAGGTAGGGATTATAATGTATAGAGAAGAGATATGACAACAATAATATAAATGAATGAGAGTGAACAAATGCAAATATAATACAGTAAAATTATTATATCTGGGAAGTAGGACTTGTCAAATATAAAGTGAGAAATAGAAAAAGTTGATGTAAAAAGTGTGAAGTGTCAGGCATTAATTGGTACAGTATTGATTCTAAGTAGACATTAATAAGTTAAGAATGCATATTTTTAGCTCTAGAGAAGCTATTAAAAAAACCATAAAAATTGTTAAGGCTAAGAACCCAATAAAGAAATTAAAAGAGAATACTCCAAGTATTCAATTAACCTAAAAGAAATCCGGGAAGGAGCAACAGAGAAACAAACACAGAAAGGGCACAGGGGACACACAGAGAAAGACGGTAGACATAAACTCAACCATAATTACATGTAAATGTTATTGTAAATGTTGACTAGATGTAACATTTACATGTAAATGTTAACAAAACCACAGTAATGAAAAAGTAAGACCCAATATTTGCTGTCTACAAAGACCCAACTTCAAAATTAAAGACAAAGAGTTTGAAAGTAGGAGAATAAAAAAGGTATTATATATAAACAGTACGCCTAAGAAAGCTGGTATGGTGTGTCAATCTCAGACAATCAGACTTCAAAGCAAAGAGAAAAACAGGAAATAAAGAAAAATTTCATAGTGAAAAAGAATAGATAATCTAAAAGATGCAACAATCCTAATTCTGTATGCACCTACTAGCAGACAATGTTTTCTGACCCTAATAAAATTTCATTAGAAACCATTAATAATAAACATATATAAAATCACAAAATATTGAGAAATTTATATAATACTGATATGAAAACAAGTTCTCATAGAATAAATTACAATGATAAAATAAATTATAATTATGTTTAGAAAAATCCTTAAATGGTAATGAAAAGACGGCATCTCAAAATTAATTTGATGAATGAAAGCAAATCCTATTTTTAAATATTAGATTAAATTTTCAGATTTAAAATCAATAATTTAGGTTTCTCCATTAAAAGACTAAGAGGAAAAATAAACAAATTAAAACCAAGATTTAAAAAGGGAAGAATTAATAATGCTCAGAGTATAGATTGATGAAATAGAAAACAAGCAAAAGAAAAAAATCAACAGAGTCCACAATTTTAAAAGATTAATGATATTGATCAAAATCTAGGAGAAATAATCAAGAAAATGAAAGAGAAAAAATACTAAGTACCAGTATCAAAAATAAAAAGAGTAAGGGGTGCCTGGGTGGCTCAGTTGGTTAAGCATCTGACTCTTGATTTTGGCTTAGGTTATGATCTCAGGGTCATGAGATGGAGCCCCAAGTTGGGCTCTGTGCTGAGCCTGGAGCCTGCTTAAGATTTTCTCTCTCCCTCTCCCTCTGCACTGGCCCCCCTCAACTCATGCTCGTAAATAAATAAATAAATAAATAAATAAATAAATAAATAAATAAAGATAAAAAGAGGAATATTACTAGAGGTCCTATAAATGTCTTAAGAGGATAATAAAGAATGTTATATAAAAATTTGAAACAAAAATTTGAAAATTGTATAAAATGAAACAAATTCCTTAAAAAAGACAACTTACCAAAAATAACATAAAAAGCAATAGAAAATCAGAAGAGCTCTATATCTACTAAAGAAACCATAGAAAAAAATCTCACAAAGAAAACTCTAGACCCAGATGGTTTACTGGTTAATTCTGTTACACACTGAAAGAAATTATAACATCAGTTTTACTCAAACATTTTCAAAAATAGAGAAAGGGAGAATGCTTTCCTAATCATTTTATGAAGGCAGTACAACATTAATGCCAAAAGCTGACAAAGAATTTCCGGAAATTTTAAATTGTAGACAGTATTAGTCATGATCATCAATTCAAAACTCCTGAACAAAAACTAGCAAATGAAATCCAGACTTACATACAAAGAGTAATTCAAAATTATCAAGTACAGATATCCCTGAAATGCAAGGTTGGTTCAACATTTGGAAATCAAATATGATTTGCTACATTAACCTGTATAAGAGGAAAAAATGCATGATCCTCATCACATCTCAATCATCTCAATAGAAACAGAAAAAAAAAATTGGAAAATCCAACATTCATTCATGGTAAAAAAAAAAATAATAATAATGTAAGAAAGGGAGAAAAAGAAAAAACTTTGAGCAATCTAGAAATAGAAGGCATCTTCTTCAAATTAGTAAAGATATCTACAAAATACCTATAGATAATATATTAAATGATGGAAAATGTAATATTTTATTCATAATAGTCGTAAGTTGAACCACCAGCAGAGGAATGGATAATGAAATGGTAGTATATCCATACAATTAAATATTACTCTACAGTAAAAAGAATGAACACACACATAAGGAAACATGAATAAACCTCAAAAACAGAACCAGAACAAAAGAAACCAGACATAGAAGAGTATTTAATATATGGTTTGATTTATATGAAATAGTAAAACCTGCAAAACTAACATAACACTAATGTATAGTTGATGTACAAAACTAATATATAGCTAAAAATCAGTAGTTGCCTGAAGCAAGAGTTAGGGATGATTACAGGTAAAAGCCATGAGGGAAATTTCTAGAAGAAAATGCTCTATATCTTGAATGGGGCTACCTTGATATGTGCATAAATTTATTCTTTCTCAAACTGTCATTTTCAATGGATTTTTTTAAATTAAATTAATTAATTAAGAGAGAGCATGCACCTGCACGTGAGCAGAGAGAGGGGTAGAGGGAAAGGGAGAGGGAATCCCAAACAGACTGCATGTTGAGCGTGGAGCCAGATGCCAGGCTTGATCTTACAACTCTGAGATCATGACCTGAGCTGAAATCAAAAGTCAGTTACCTAACTGACTGAGCCACCCAGGGGACCCAGTTTTTTAAAATATAAATTATACCTCAGTAAAGTAGCTTAAAATGTGTAATATTAAAGAAAATCTAAGATACAGAATAACTTACCCTTTCTGGTCTAAATTGTGATAAGTTGATCTATAGATCAATAGATAGGTAGATAGGTAAGTAAGAGAAATGCCAAAGAAACAGTGAAAAGCAGTACATTATATTAATTATGGTATAGCAGGGATTTGGGATAATTTTTATCTTTACAATTATAAAGACAAATGCTGTAATTTATAAGCTTGCTAAAAATTAGCATGTATTACATTTGCTGTAAGTTTAAAAAAGGTTATGAAAAGGGAAGAATATCTAAAAATATCTGATATGCGATAGATTTTCAGGATATGTCTTGGAACTTCCTTTCAGCTCTTTCTTTCCTTTTTTATACTCTCTTTCACCACCTCCCTCTATTTCCAGTCTCTTGTGCACTTACTTCTGTTTTCCTTTATTCACACTGTTTTACACATTCATTCCTCTATATCCAGATCTGATGATGTTTGATGAAAACTTTCTCCTCAATTTAATTCAAGTCAGTAGTGGAAATCTCCAAGGAACTAATTATCAAGTTTGCACAGTATTGAAGCTAACAGAGCCATACACAAACATAAGATGATGAGAAAACAGAATGTGACTCCACTGTAATTGCATGTTTTCATGTCTCCTGACCTTAGCCAGCCAGAACCACCATTTTTCACATGCCTCTAGGGATATCAAAGTCAGTCAGCCCCCAGAGAAACTCTGGTTAGGATCCTCAGTGATAAACTTATACTCCAGGGACCTTCTCAGAGGCAGATTTGAAAGAAAGACTGTTTACACAAATTTGCAGTCGTTGGCCAAATCTTTCTGTTGTGTTCTCTTTTGGAGGCCAGCTGGGAAAGCTCTTCTTTTCTCAGCCACCCTCTAATAAAGGAAAACCTTTGTGATCCTACCTTTGGCAATCCAGGAAACCAGTCCATCCATCCAGTCAGACATCTTGCTCCCTGTGAGGGAAGAGACAACGAGGGGCATGCTCTTGACTGCAGAGTCAATACTAGTTGATATGGAGAGGCAACTAAAAATGCAAAACAACAAAATACTTGCCTATTACCTTTGTCTCTATGAAGTGGTTCCTCACTTAAATTTTTATAACCCTCCCAGAATGGTGCTGCATAAAGACTGGAAAGCCTATTGCCTCTAGTTCTAGACACATGATGGTTTAGATTTAAAATTCTAAGGAACCCATCACAAAGGAATTGCCAGAATTATCATTGAAATTCCAAAAGTTACAATGTCAATATTGTAAGATTAACTATATAGAAAATATAATAAAAATACCACTTTTTTAAGGTACAAGAAAACTAAAATTCTTGTTGCGAAATGAATTTAACAAAAAAGGTAAAATATCTGTACAATGAAAGCCAGAAAACATTGCCAGAGAAATTAAAGAAGGCCTAAATAAATGGACAGAGAGATCAAGTTCATGCAATGGAAGACTGCATATTATTAAGGTTCTCCTCACATTGATTTAAAGCATGTGTTCTCAACAGGGGCAGTATCATCACCAAAAGGGCAAAAATTGTTTCCTAGAGGGCAAAAATAAAACCCTTACACATACAATGGCTTATTACCTTCCAAAGCTAAACCCTACCTGATAGAATCATATTCTTTATTATATAATTTATCTTGTTTGAGAGACTTTAGATTTTTTTTTCTCCTTGAGTTTGGATGGTAATAATTTTTTAAAAAAAGGTTAAGAAAAGTGATTTAAAAAATTCAAGAGAGGGGAGCCTGACTGGCTCAGTCAGAAGAGCATGTAGGACTCTTGATCGCAGGATTGTGCATTCAAGCCCCACACTGAGTGTAGAGATTATTTGAATAAATGAAACTTAATAAATAAATAATTCAAGACAGTCCCAATTAAAACACCAGCAGGTTTTAAATAAATTTACAAGATAACTCTAAAGCTTAGATGGAAATTCAAAGACCTTAGAATAGTTCAAAGTAATTTTGTAAAAGAAGAAAAGGCTAAAGACAGACTTATGTTGGAATAAGGATTAAAATATGGAATAATAGACCAATTAGAGAAATAAATTCACACAAATAAAACCAATTGATTTTTGACAAAGTTCCCAAAGCAGTTCCATGAGGAAAGGATAGTTATTTTTTAAAGAATGATGCTGAAATTACTAGATATCTTTGTGAAAGAAAATCTTGACCTGTACATCATAACATACACAATAAGTAATTTGAGATTTACAATCTAAATAAACATAAAAGTTAAAACAATGACAATTTTAGACAAAAACATTGGTGAACAATTTTGTGACCATGGAGTAGGTAATGATTTTTTGAATGGACACAAGTGACTAAATATCCAAGAAAAGTCAATGAATTAAACATTATTAAAATTAAATGGTCTCTTCAAAGATACCATTAAGAAAAATTAGGCAAACCAGAGATTTGGAGAAAATATTCTCAATACATATATCTGACACACACCCACCATCATACCCATTTGTATATATGTGTGTACATGCATGCTTATTTGTTTATGTGAGGTTTAAGTATGTGTGTGCTTATATGTGCATACACATATGTATAAAACATTCCTACAATATAGACAAAAATATCCAGTATCCAATGAAAATAGAAAAAACCTTGAACAGACACTTCACAAATAAGGTTCTCTAAAAGGTGCATGATAAAATATTCAACTGAAGGAGTCATCAAGGAAAGTAAAATAAACCATAATGTGATACCACCACACACTCACCAGAATGGCCATAACTGACAATTCCAATTGTTGGCAAAGATGTGAAGCAACTGATATGCTCTTGTATTATTGGTTGGAAAGTAAAATGGTCCAAATGTTTTGAAAAACAATGTGTGTCTTATAAAGCTTAACATATGATTACTATATAATCCATCAGTATCATTTTAGGAATTTTCCCAAAAGAAATGAAAACATATTCACAGAAAGGGTGGCATAAGAATGTCCACATATTGTTGATATTTTCTCAAATTTGGAATCAATCTACATGTCCATGAACAAGAGAATGGATTAAAAAATAATATATAGTATATTCATACAATGAGTTCAGCAGTAAAAGAAAACAAATGAGGAATACATGAAGCAACATTATGCTGAGTGAAAGAACCTAGAAACAAAAGAGTACACATCAGATAATGATCTTTCTATGACATTCAAAAACAAGAAAAGCCATAGTGCTAAAGATCAGAACAATAGCTTTCTTTTGGGAGATAGGACTGACAGAGAAAAGGAAACTTGCTCTGATAATGACCTGGTTGTGACAGGGATACATACATTTGAAGCAACTTATTGACTTGTATATTTAAAATCTATGTCTTTTATTTTACATAAATTATACTTCAATTAAAATCAATTAAAAATAAAACATAAGGAAAAAAGGACGGACATAGAAACCATAAATCAAAATCCACTAGAAAGATATAAACAAAACAAAAACAAATGGACAAAGCTGAAGCTTAGGGTTTAGGAAGCTATACTTCTGTGAAAAAACTAAAGCTATGCAAGGAAGTGACTACTAAAATTTAGGAAATTATTTGCTTCAGGGGAATAGAAGGGATTTTTCTGGGAACTAGACATTTTGAGGGATTTCTGATGCGTCTGGCAATATGTCTTGACCTGATTGGTCAAGTGTTAATACAGATGTTGGCTTCATAATAATTAATTAGCTGTACATTTACTTTATAGCAATTTTCTGTATCTTTATTTTATTTTACAAGTAAGAGGATAAAGAAGTCTTAACATAATAGAAAGGATTGAAGAAGACTCCAAGAGTATGAGATTTAAGTTGAGACAGGAAGGGTGAGAAGGAGTTGGCTCTGTGCAGAATAGGGAAAGGCAGAGATGAATGCACATGGGAAACTTGAAAGCAGGTCATTGTGATTGCAGCATGATGGACTCAGAGCACGGAGTCACGAAATTATGTGATGATGAAAGCCTGAGCCACAGGGTGCAAGACTTGGAGGCTGAAATAAGGAGCTTGAGTTTTATTCTACATGAAGTAAGAAATTATTAAAGAGTTGAAGTGCCAGAGAAACACTTTCATTGACATTTATAAGAGATTACTATGGTTATTGTGTTAAAGGACAAGAAGGAAATTAGGGAGACAAGTTAGAATGATAACAATCTAGATCAGGTTAGAGACAAAGTACCTGGCCTTGGGCAGTGACAGTGGAGACAAGTGAATGTGTTCAAGGTATTTGGCTTAGTGGGCGACAAGAAGGGAGAAACTAACACTACTGGATTGGTTCCCACCAGGACTGACTGAGTAGATGAGAATGTCATATATTGAAATGGTAGTAGATTAATATTGGGAAAAGCCTTGGGAAGGAAAATTCATAGCTAATTTTAGGGGTTTGAAAACACTCCTACCAAAAACCTGAAAGCTTATGTCCACTCCCTGCTACCCCATTCCACACTGAGACAAGAGCTCATTTGCTTAAATCTAACTATTAACCCTCCCTTCCCAGACTCACTTTTGTTCTTTCCACTTGCCACTTACACTAACATCTGTCCCTTTAAAATACACCTTTTTTGGGGGGGGGCGGGTAAAGACCTTTCCTTACCATAAGCACATGGTTAAACTTTTTATTCATCTGCCAAGGCCCACCTCAAATTTTATCGTTTTCTTAAAAGCTTACTGGGAAAATTCCTCTGTGTATGAGGTGCCTGTCCTACATCTATATACCTTTCAATTATAGTTTTATCATATTATTGCTGATTTTTTTTCTATATTCCCCATTAAAAATGAGAGCCCAAGAAGACAAGGATTATAGCATTGGTCCACTTTTTTACCCTATCTTAGCACAGTGCCTGAAAAGGAGTCAGGATTGAATAAACATTTATTAAATGGCTGTTTTGGAAAGAACTCAACCAAATTATGCTTTTGCAAAATTTGAGAAAATCTATGGGCTTAAAGCTACCTCTTATAATGAATATGTAGCAATTCAATTCACCAAATATATATTGATCACCTATTATGGGTTCCAGAGTTAAATATTAGGACTAGCAAACTAATAATAAAAGGTACTCTGTTTAATTTACTCTCAGCCTAGCTGGAGGGTAGCATTTGAACAGGAAATTAAAATAAATGTGATAGAATGCAGTTGAACAAAATGATATAGGAATGCAAATGAAAGATAATATTATTCTGTTCAGCAGGGCTTACCTTCAAAAGTCACCTTTGATCTGACCCATAGAATAGTCATTTTATTGAGTATTTTTAAAAATTCAATATATCCACCAACTGAATTTCTCTCAGTGCCTTCAGGTTTTGCAACATGTGGTCTGTTTTTGCCTTACACACACCTTGTTTAGGCATACTGTGAGGCAGGAGAAGCTTGTGGAAGCCACAAATAAACCCTCCTACACTTATTCACTCCCCTTCTATTTGTCTCAGAGAAAACTACCTGGATGGGAAGAATCCTCAGTGTGCTTCAGCCTTGCATAAGTCACTGCTCTTTGAGGTTCCCCAATTTTTTCACCTGTAAAACAAGAGGAATAAACTATATCTGTGCTATCTTTTTTTTGGCATCAAACTCCAATAAAATGGTGGATATAAAGACTGTATTTCAAGAAATATAGGTAAATATTTATTAGAGGAAATTAATTTCAAAAAAAGGTAAAAAGTTATATATAGGAATTCTCGTTTCCAGTTCCACATGTAAGGACCTCAGAAGTTGCCACTCCATCCTAATAACAAGTGTAAGACTGAACAGACTGAAAAATCAGTAATTCTTGGATCCATAAGAGAGGGGAAGTCACAGGTCAAGCCACCGTCCCCAACATTAGAAAGACAGACAGGAAGGCATGGTTTACTCAGCAAAGACTCAGAAGCAGAAACCACTGCAGAAAATAGTGCCAGGGTAGGAAAACCTGAACTGTAATTGACAAATTGCTGGAGGCTCAGTACCAACACAGATTGTTTAAAATTCCAGGAGGAAACTGACATGGGAGAATCCCCAATATATTGTGAGATCTACTGCCAGAAGCTCAACCAGATTTATACAGTAAGTATCAGAGAAAAATTCCTTCCAGCTGCTGGCAATGAGAAGGGAAAGGAGCCATTTAAAAATATCCTAGATTACTCTGTTCTTCTTTACAAGGCCTGCCTTCAGGGGAAACTAGTTAACTAGACCCTGAAATGTTGAGATATTATCAGAGTCTAACTGATCCAGGAAAGAGAAATACCTAACTCCAACCCATCCTGCCCAATCTTTTCCAACTAAACAAGGAGAAAAAGATTGGGAAACACTTTTGAAGTTCACAATCAAAAGGCATATTCTCACTAAAATACTGACACCTAATCACAAGACTATAGAATACTTCCTTCTTCCTATACCTTTCCATTGCATTAATAAAGACTTCTTACAGCAGTTCCTTTTAACTGGTACAAGATGTCTGGCTATCAAGAAAAAATTACAAGTCATGCCAAAATGCAAAAAATAATTTACAGAGACAAAGCAATAACCAGAACTAGACATGGCAGGGATTGTGGGATTATCAGACTGGATAATGTAAATAACCATGATTAATATACTTAGGTCTCTAATGGATAAAATAGGCAACATGTAAGAAAGAAGGACAATGTAAATAGAGAGACGGAAATCCCAAGAAAGAACTAAAAAAAAAAAACAAACATACTAGAAATAAAAAATACTGTAATAAAAATGAAGAATTCTTTTGATGGTCTAATTAGCAGACCAGATACAGTTGAGAAAAGAATCTCTGAGCTAGAGAACATATTAATAGAATCCTCAAAAACTGAAAAGCAATGAGAACAAAGACTAAAAGAATATCCAAGGACTGTAGTACAACTACAAAAGGTGTAACATACACATAACGAAAATACCAGAAAAAAAAGATAGAGAAAAGAACAGAAGAAATATCTGAAACAATAATAACTGAAAATTTCATCAAATTAATGCAGCCACCAACCATAGATTCAGGAACTCAGAGAACTCTGAGTGAGAAAAATGACCGAAAAAAAAAAAAAAAAGAAGAAGCTACATCAAGGCATATAATTTTTATATAACTACAGAAAATCAAAGACAAAGAAAAAAATTCTAAAGGAAACCAATGGGAAAAAAGCACCTTACCTATAAAGGAAAATAAAAATTATATCTGATTTCTCCTCAGAAATCATGCAATCAAAAAGAGAATGAAGTGAAATATTTAAAGTGTTGAGAGAAAAATACCCATTCAACCTAGAATTCTATACTCTGCAAAATTATCCTTTAAAAGTGAAATAGAAAGAGAGACTTTCTCAGATAAACAAAAAGTGGACGAATTTATTGCCAATAGACTTGCTTTGAAAGAAATGTGAATAGAAGTTCTTTAAAAAGAGAGAAATAATACAGGTCAGAAATTCAGATCTCCATATAGAATGGGAGAATACTAAATTTAGAGGGAATAAGTGAACATAAAGTAAACAAACAAAATTTTTTTCTTTTTCTTCTTATTAATGATCTAATTGATAAAATTCGTTTAAAATAATACCAATAGTATATTAGATTATGTGTATTCATGGATATGTCATATATATTTATATATACACACACATATATACCTAAACATAAGTGAAATAAATGACTGCAATGACAGCATTCAAGAGATGGAAAGATGGAAAGAAGGAATTAGGATTATTTTGTTATTATAAGGTATCCACAATACTCATGCAGTGGTATAGTGGTAATTGAAAGAGGACTTGATTAGATGTAAATGTATATTGTAAACTCTAGGGCAACTACTAAAAAAAGTAAAAACAAAAATATTATTGCTAAGCCAAGAAAGGAGAGAAAATCAAATGATATATGTTCAATTAAAACCACAAAGGCGGAAAAAAAGAGTAAAAGACAAAAACAAGAACAAAGAACAAGGGCAAATAACAGAAAACAATAATAAATATGGTAAATATTAATCCTACTAGATTAATACTCACTTTGAATGCCAATTGGTCTAAATGCACCAGTTAAAAGACAGACATTGTCTGGATAGTTCAAAAAACAAAACAGAACTACATGTTACTTAAATGAAACTTACTTTAAATATAAAGAAATACATGGAGTAAAAGTAAACAGGTGGAGAAAAATATACCATGCTAACACAAATCAAGACAAATTAGTAGTGGCTATATTGATTTCAGAGCAGGAATCAAACCAAGGAAAATTTTCAGGTATATAGTAGGACACTATGTAATGATAAAGAGGTCAACTTTCCAGGAAGACATAATACTTAATGTATGAATCTAACAACAGGTCATCAAACTGTGAGGCCAAAAACTGATAGAACTGTGAGGAGAAATAGATGAATCCACTCTCAGTGTTGGTGACTTTAACGCTCCTCTATCAGAAATGAACAGAATCATGAGGCAGAAAATGAGTAAGGACCTATTTGAACTCAACACCACCATCAATCAGCTGGATATAATGCACATCTATAGACTAATTAATCCAATAATAGCAGAGTACACATTTTACTCAAGCTCATATGGATCATGCAGCAATATAGACCACATCCTGGGCTATAAAATACTCCCTAACAAATTTTGAAGTATAGAAATCATACAGTGTCTGCTCTTAGACTACCAGAAAAATAAACTATAAATCAATAACAGAAAGATAACTGAAAAAAATCTCAAAATACATGGAGATTAAACAACATACTTCTAAGTAACACATGGATCAAAGAAGAAATCTCAAGGGAAATTTAAAATATTTTTAAGTAAATGAAAATGAAAACACAGCTTATCAAAATTTGTGGAATCCAGCAAAAGCAGTGCTTAGAGAGAAATTTATACCATTGAATGCATATGGTAGAAAAGAAGAAATTTCTCAAATCAATAATCTAAATTTCTGCCTTCAGAAACTAGAAGAACAAGAGCAACTTAAATCCAAAGTAAGCAGAAGAAAAGAAATTATAAAAATTAGAAAAGAAATCTGTGAAACTGAAAATAGGAAATCAGTAGAGGAAATCAGTGAAACAAAATACTGATTCTCTGAAAAGACTAAGAATGATAAACTCTCTAGCCAAAATAACTGAAAAAAAAGAGGACACAAATTACTAATATCAGAAGTGACAAAAGTCTTATCACTAAAGTTCCCATGGAAACTAAAAAGATAAAAAATAGCGTGAATAACTACAAGACAACAAATTTGATAATCTAGATGGATCATTTCCTTGAAAGACATAATTTGCCAAAACTCATACAAAAGGAGAGAGACAATCTGATTAGGTCTTAAATCTGTTACAGAAATTGAAATGATAATTTATAATCTTCCAAAACAGAAAGCACCAAGCCCAGATGGGTTCACTGGTGAATTTTACCAAACATTTAAGGAAGAAACTTTACCAGTTTTCTCCAGTCTCTTTTCAGAGGACAGAAACAGAGGGAATACTTTCTAACTCATTTTAGGAGGGCAATATAACCCTCATAATAAAACCAGACAAATACATTATGAGAAAAGATTACAGACCAAGAACTCTCATAAACATAGATGCAGAAATCAACAATAGCAACTCAAATCCAAAAAGTATAAAAAGAATTGTAATCCATAACCAAGATTTAATCTGGGCTTGCAAGGATAGTTCAATATTCAAAAATCAATTAATATTGAGAGCAGGAAAAGATGGTGGAAGAGTAGGGGACCCTATTCCAACTGGTCCCCTGAACTGAGCCAGATATCTACCAGACCACTTTGAACACCCACAAAATCAGCCTGAGATGTAAGAAGATATAACCGGATCCCTACAAACAGAATATCGCCAGTGGTTGTTTTCGAGGTATAAAGCGGGGAGCTGTGATTCCTTGGGCAGATATCAGAAGATAAAAGGAAGTGGGGAGGGAGCCTCTGGGATCCTGCACCTCTGGAGTGCAAAAGCCTCCCGCGCTGGGGACCGGGCACAGACTCACAGACCGGTAGCAGTGGGTAAAGGACTTTAGGGCAGCCCCCTAGACTGAAACTTGGAGCTATGGGGTCACACATGCAAACTGGGGGTGGCTGGCGGTTTTAGAAGCACAAGGGGCAGAGATGTGCCTGGACCTGGAAGCGAGGCCTAGGAGTGCTGCTGTGGGGTGCACAACCCAGGACGCTGCAATTTTTAGCAGCACAGACAGAAACAGAGACAGTGTGGCCTGGAGAACTCACGGTGAAGAACAGACTGCGATCTCTCTGTTCTGAGGCAGAGGGTTGGAAATGGTCTCTTCTGCTCTCTCAGAAGAGACATGGAAAGCTGCAAGGGAAAGCTGCCAGAGAACAAAAGCCCCCCAAAACTGGTTTTCACTGAACCCATCCTCTCCTCCCCCACAGGGGGCAGGGCAACACTGCCCAAACAAGGTTACCTGAGTAACAGTGTGGCAGTCCCCTCCCCCAGAAAACAGGCTGGGAGAACAAGAGGCCAACAACCCTAAGGTCCCTATAAAACAGGTGCATCTTGCCTGGGCTGTGGTCAATAATTTGGACTCTGTACATTACCTCAACTACCCCTCAACAGAATGACTAAGAGGAGGAACCCCCAAAATAGGAAAGACTCAGAGAATGTGACTTCTGCCACAGATTTATAAATGGAGATAGATATAAGCAAGATGTTGGAAATAGACTTTAGGGTAACAATTATGAAGACAATAGCTAGAATGGAGAAATCGATTAATGGCAACATAGAGTCTCTAAGGGCAGAAATGAGAGTTGAACTGGCAGAACTTAAAAATGCTATCAATGAGATCCAATCTAATCTAGATACTCTTAACAACTAGGGTAAATGAGGCAGAAGAATGAATTAGTGATCTAGCAGACAAAGTGAAAGAAAAGAAGGAAAAAGTGGAGACCTGGGAGAAACAGCTTAAAATTGACGAAAACAGAATTAGAAAAATAAGTGACACCATGAAACGTTCCAATGTCAGAATTATTGGGAATCCCTGAGGGGGTGGAGAGAGAGAGAGGACTAGAAGATATATGGGAGCAAATTGCAGCTGAGAACTTCCCTAATCTGGGGAATGAAACAAACATTCGTGTCCTAGAGGCAGAGAGGACCCCTCCCAAGATCAAGGAAAAGAGGCCAACACCCTGGCATGTAATAGTAAAACTCGCAAATCTTAGAACGAAGGAAACCATCTTAAGGGCAGTTAGGGGGAAGAGATTCCTTATGTACAGAGGGAGGAACATCAGAATAATGTCAGACCTATCCACAGAGACCTGGCAAGCCAGAAAGGCCTGGCAAGACATATTCAGGGTACTAAATGAAAAGAACATGCAGCCAAGAATACTTTATCTGGCAAGGCTGTCATTTAGAATGGATGGAGAGATGCAGAGCTTCCAGGACCTACAGGAACTGAAAGAATATGTGACCACTAAGCCGGCCCTGCAAGAAATATTAGGGGGGGTTCTATAAAAGGAGAAAGACCCCAAGAGTGATATAGAACAGAAATTTACAGAGACAATCTACAGAAACAAGGACTTCACAGGCAACATGATGACAATAAGTTCATATCTTTCAATAATCACTCTCAAAGTGAATGGCCTAAATGCTCCCATAAAATGGCACAGAGTTACAGATTGGATAAAAAGATAGGACCCATCAATATGCTGTCTGCAAGAGACTCATTTTGAACCTAAAGATACATCCAGACTAAGTGAAGGGATTGAGATCCATCTTCCATGCCAATGGACCACAAAAGAAAGCTGGGGTAGTAATTCTCATATCAAACAAATTAGATTTTAAGCTAAAGACTGTAGTTAGAGACACAGAAGGACACTATATCATTCTTAAAGGGTCTATCCAACAAGATCTAGTAATTGTAAATATCTACGCCCCCAACGTGGGAGCAACGGACCACATAAGCCAATTATTAACCAAAATAAAGAGTCATATTGATAATAATATGTTAATTTTAGGAGACCTCAATACTCCACTCTCAGCAATAGATGGATCATCTAAGGAGAAAATCAACAAAGAAACAAGAGCTTTGAATGACACACTGGACCAGATGGATCTCATAGATATATACAGAACATTCCACCCTACAACAACAGAATACTCATTCTTCTTGAGCACACATGGAACTTTCTCCAGAATAGACCACATACTGGGTCACAAATCAGGTCTCAACTGATACCAGAAGATTGAAATTATTCCCTGCATACTCTCAGACCATAATGCTTTAAAACTGGAACTCAATCACAAGAAAAAATTTGGAAGAAATTCAAACACTTGGAAGCTAAAGACCACTCTGCTTAAGAATGTTTGGGTCAACCAGGAAATTAAAAAAGAACTTAAACAATTCATGGAAACCAACGAGAATGAAAACACATCAGTCCAAAACCTTTGGGATACTGCAAAGTCGGTCCTAAGGGGTAAATACATGGCCATCCGAGCCTCATTCAAAAAAAACAGAAAAATCTCGAATTCACCAACTAACTTTACACCTTAAAGAACTGGAGAAAAAGCAACAAATGATGCCTAAGCCATGCATTAGGTGAGAAATAATTAAGATTGGAGCAGCACTCAATGAATTAGAAACCAGAAAAACAATAGAGCAGATCAATGAAACTAGAAGCTGGTTCTTTGAAAGAATTAATAAGATTGATAAACCACTGGCCAGACTTATCCAAAAGAGAAAGGACCCAAATTAATAAAATTATGAATGAAAGGGGAGAGATCATGACTAACACCAAGGAAATAGAAACAATTATTAGAAATTATCAACAACTATATGCCAATAAATTAAGCAACCTGGACAAAATGGATGTCTTCCTGGAAACCTATAAACTACCAAGACTGAAACAGGAAGAAATAGACAACCTGAATAGACCAATAACCAGTAAGGAGATTGAAGCAGTGATCAAAAACCTCCCAAAAAAACAAGAGTCCAGGGCCTGATGGATTCTCTGGGGAATTCTACCAAACATTCAAAAAAGAAATAATATCTATTCTCCTGAAGCTGATTCAAAAAATAGAAACAGAAGGAAAGCTTCCAGACTCATTCTATGAGGCCAGCATTACCTTGATCCCCAAACCAGGCAAAGACCCCCATCAAAAACGAGAATTTCAGACTGATATCCCTGATGAATATGGAGTCCAAAATTCTCAACAAAATCCTAGCTAATAGGATCCAACTGGACATTAAAAGGATCATCCACCATGACCAAGTGGGATTTATCCCTGGAATGCAAGGGTGATTCAACATTTGCAAGTCAATCAATGTGATAGGACACACAAATAATCAAGTCAAAAAATGGGCAGAAGAGATGAACAGACACTTCTCTGAAGAAGACATACAAATGGCTAAGAGACACATGAAAAAAATGTTCATCATCATTAGCTGTCAGGGCAATTCAAATCAAAACCACATTAAGATACTACCTTACACCAGTTAGAATGGCAAAAATTGACAAGGCAAGAAACAACAAATGTTGGAAAGGGTGTGGAGATAGGGGAACCCTCTTACACTGTTGGTGGGAATGCAGTTGGTACAGCCACTTTGGAAAACAGTGTGGATGTTCCTCAAAAAATTAAAAATAGAGCTACCCTATGACCCACCAATTGTACTACTGGGTACTTACCCCAAAGACATAGATGTAGTGAAAAGAAGGGCCATATGCACCCCAATGTTCATAGCAGCAATGTCCACAATAGCCAAACTGTGGGAAGAGCCAAGATGCCCTTCAACAGATGAATGGATAAAGAAGATGTGGTCCATATACACAATGGATATTACTCAGCCATCAGAAAGGATGAATACCCAACTTTGCATCAACATGGATGGGACTGGAGGAGATTATGCTAAGTGAAATAAGTCAAGCAGAGAAAGTCAATTATCCTATGGTTTCACTTATTTGTGGAACATAAGGAATAGCATGGAGGACACTAGGAGAAGGAAGGGAAAAATGAAGGGGAGGGTAATCGGAGGGAGAGATGAACCATGAGAGACTATGGCCTCTGAGAAAGAAACTGAGGGTTTGGGAGGCGGATGTGGGAATGGGTTAGCCTGGTGATGGATATTGAGGAGGGCACGTATCGCATGGAGCACTGGGTGTTATGGGCAAAGAATGAATCATGGATCACTATATCAAAAACTAATGGTGACTAATATAACATAATAAAAAAATTTTTTAAATCAATTAATATGAATTCATCACAAAAACAATCTAAAAAGGAAAAAAAGCAATACCATTTAAATCGGCCTCCAAAAAACTTAAATACTTAGGTATAAATCTAAGAAAATTTGTATGCGGTCTACATGAGATAAACTACCAAACTCTGGTAAACAAAATAAAAGAATTAAATAGAGAGATACTCCATGTTCATGGATAAGAAAACTCAATATTGTCAAGATGTCAGTTTTTGCTAAATTGATTTATAGACTTGATGTAGTCCCAATCAAAATACCTTCAAATTAATTTATGTTTATCAACAAATTGATTCTGAAGTAAAAGTATAAAATTCCTAGAAGATAGCATGGGAAAAAACGTAGATAATCCTGGGTATGGTGATGCCTTTTTAGATACAACATCAAAGACATAATTCATGAAAGAAATAACAGAGAAGCTGAACTCCATTAAAATTAAAAATTTCTGCTCTGTGTTAAAACAATATCAAGAGAATGAAAAGACAAGGCACAGACTCGGAGAAAATAATTTCAAAAGACACATCTGATTAAGAACTGTTATCCAAAATATATACTGTTAAAACTCAACAATAAATGTATATATAAATTATATTTACTTTTATGATCAAGAAATCAATAGAGGATAACCATCCAATAAAATTCACTGTGAGGCAAGAAAAGTTGGGACTAGGTGATAGAGTAGCAATAATTATTCTTCCTTTTTGCAATTACCTAAATTACTTGCAAAGTGTTATACCGTATGGTAGAAACATAAAATTTAAAAATAGTTTTTCTTCTGCTCCAATGGTCTATAAATCAATTCCTCCTTGTTAGCTTATTAGCCTAACATTTTAAAAGAAGATATTACAAAAATCCTTCCCCTCAATTTGGTAAGGAGGGTGGTGAGACAGGAGAAAGTGCAGCTGTCCTTATCCTGCTTCAGCAAAATGAGGTAAACAAACCCAGACAGAAACTGCACCCCTCCAGTTTGAAATCTCTTTCTGGTAGGAAAGCCCTTCTACCAATTTCAATGTACATTCAGTTTTTGAATGGGGCTCAGCAGGGGGCCAGCCCCAGTGTGATAATGACACACTTGCTGGTCTGATTCTTCAGAGCCTGACTTAACCTGGTCTTGCCTTCACCCTAGAGGATTTCCTCTGCATACTTCTCAGATGTGTATCACAATACCCTGGACTCTAATATGTAGTGAATGTTCCCACACATTCATCTATACACAGCTTGCTTAGAGAAAAACTTGCTGAGACATTTTGAAATGGAAACTGGGAAGAGGAAAACAAGCTGGAAATTTCCCAGCAAACGTAGACTCTGAAGCCTAAAGGGGATTGTATTTCCACTTGTAAAGCAGAAAAAAAAAATTGGCCAGCTCTAGGGAAGCCTAACAGATGTTTTCCCAGGCTAGAGGAGCCAGGAGGAACAATGGGTTCCTAAAAGCAGAAAAATGTAAATCTTTCTAAACCTCACCCCTTCAGCCAGGTAAAGTGCTGGCTTTCTGTTTTGGGCCCTTTCCAATTATAGCAGAACTCTCAGGTGAACTCACAAATACACACAGATATAATCTCTGTCAGCAGGAATCACCAGACTACAGGCTGCTGGGCACTGAGCCATGCTCCTTGGGCAGGGTATCCTCCCCCCCCCCACCCGCCCCCTGCCCCTCGCCCCGTGCATTTGTGTGGCCACCACAGGTGCAAGCAGGAAGGGATACTGGATTTTGTTTTTTGTTATGAATGCTCTAGGATTGCCTCTGATGATTGTCTTGAAGCTGTGATACTCTCTATGTTAGTAAGCAGCCTCTTGACCAATTTGCAGGTTTTCCTGTGGGTCCTTGGTCTTTCTTGTCCTTGGTCTAGGAAAAGGGAGACAAGACCAAGCTGAAATGTCCCCTTCCACAGAAAAGGACTTTAAAACATCTTCTCACCCACTCATTAGCCTCTCCCTTCCTCCCCCATCTTCATACCATCACCAGATCCTGGTATGCTATGGTGCTATGGGAGGTACGTGAGACATAGGTTCTCCTTTGCCCCTATCCCTGCAGGTATTCTGTAAGCACATTCTGTTAAGTCTGGCATTGTTCTTTTGTTCTCATTGTCCTAGGAACAAGGTCCCTATTCTCAATAAGCTTATATTGTCATGCAGAAGACAAGCAAGGGGAGAGGCAACAGAAGTGAGAGATGTACCAAACTTAGCTTTACACTAACTTCCAAAGCTCACAGTATGCAAAGGCCCCTTCCAGCAGTTTGTTCTTGAATTTGGGTCTTTATGAAAACTAGTACATCAAGCTAAATTACCATGAGTGTAAGATGTCCAGGTCTCACAAGATCAAAGATCATCTATTTTCTCTACATCCAGTGATTTCAGTCTTCACCTTAACAATGGTTTTGACACAGATTTTTGCCCTTAACTTTTTAAAATAATGCAAGAAAGCAAATAAATTATCCTAATAACCACAAATCCTACTGACCAAGAGGTCGATACTGGTTGAATTCATAAAAGAGACACCTCTGCATAGTGGACCATAGCTTTAGTTAGACCACCATTGGAGAAAAGCGTGAATTTGGCCCTTGAAGTCCAGTTTAAGGGTAACAGAGAGAGAGAGAGAGAGAGAGAGAGAGAGAGAGAGAGAGTGTGTGTGTGTGTGTGTGTGTGTGTGTGTGTGTGTGTGTGTGTAATCAATGTGCTAGAAGTATGCAAGATCAGAATCGCAATGGGGCTTAAAATCCGTGAAAACAGTTCACACTTCATTATATTATTACTTTGAAATATGATTATTTTAGAGCATTTGTTTTTCAAAATGAACTTTAGAACTGTTTGTTCCTAAAAAAGAATCCTGATACAGCTTTTGGAGATAAGTTTGATGAAAATTTATATCTTATATTATGTTTTCTAAATGTACATCTTTTTATGAGTCAGTAATTTGTTTGTTTTCTTCAGAGTCACCATGATTTTCTTTTAAAATTTATTCTTACATATTTTCTTGTAGTTTATCACTGATTACTGGTACAAATAGAAAGCTGTTTTGTATTCTTCACTTATAAACTGACATCTTACTGAAATTTTATCATGGTTAATAATTTTTGTCATTTTATGCTCTTAGGTTGCCATGGTAGTCATATAATCTGCAAATAATGATGAATTTCCCAGCCTTTTCCAATTATATGTTTTCATTTTCTCCTACTTTATAAATTGGATTGATTACAATTTCCAGAAATCTCTTGAAGAGTGGTTTACATATGACATGTTATGGACTTGATTTAATGGAAATGTTTCAAGCACTAAAGTGATGATTATAATATTATTTATAATTACTGTTTTTATTATTATGGTTTCAGGGTGACATTTATCATCTAAAAGAGGTGTCATTCTAATCTCAGTATTATTAGCAGAAATAGATATTTCACTTTGTGTTCTGTTAAATGTCTTTTCACTATAAAACTATATAACCACATTTGTTTTCTTTTAGGTCCATTAAAATATCATTAGATATTACCAGCTTTCCAAGTTCAACCATCTGTAAATGTCTTAATTATTGCATAAACACTACTTGGTTATGGTGTTTTGATAAAAATCTTTGGCTCATTTTTATATAGAAACTTGATCTCTAAAATAATGAGAAATGTTTTATACATTCCTATTTTGTGTTCTTTGCTAGCTTTTAAAGTGGTATGCTACTTCCCTAAAATGAATTGAGAAGTATTCCTTTTTGTGTAATCTATTACCTATTAAAGGTATTAAAATCTTTGTTCTTTAAAGTTATAAGCAATTTTTGTCTGAATTAATTATTTGGACTGGACAATTTTAAAAATTGGCCATATTTTGAAAACTTTAAAAATTACTCTCATGGACTCATGGTAAATTTGAAAATAAAAATGAGCTGGTTGTTCATCTTTCTGTCTTCAAATATGTAATACTTTTTTACAGGAACATAAATAGCAAAAATGTAATTAAATTAATAAATAATGTGAAAATTATTTTAATAGTTATTTTGTTTTCAAAAGTCCTTTCTCATTCTCCTATAACCTAATGTACATGTGTATACATGCACACATATGCATACATAGATGGGTGTCAATACCTTTAAATAATATTTTATTGAATCTCAATAAGTAAAAATGCTTCAAGAGTAGAAAAATAAGGAAATTGTCTCCCTCATTTCATAAGCTGGTGTAACTGATGTCAGAAGAGGCTAAAAATTGCAATACAAATGGACATTTTCATTATAACAGAATGATTTTACTTATTAACAAAGTTGAAAAAATGTAAGTAAAATATTAATAAATGAAATTCAGTAATGTATTAAAATAAAGTATTATGACCAAGTTGAATTCATAACACAATTAGAAGAATGGTACAATAACAGAAAAATTGATGTAAGTCACCTTATTAAGATTTAAGAAAAATAAATTATAACCACAGAAGAATAGCATGTTAAGATACAGAAAAAAATTATTTTATGGGACAAATGTATATCCACATAAAAAGAAATAGTTTGGTCCCTTATGTCACACCATACACAAAAATTAACTCAAACTTTATCATAAACTTAAAGGTAACAGGAAAGCTATAAAACTTTTACAAGAAAATGTAGGAGTAAGTCATCTTTATTATAACACCAATAGCAAAAATTATAAGATTGGTAAGCTGGACTTAATCAAAATTACAAATGTTTGTGCTTTAAAGAATACTGTCAAGAAAGTGAAAAGACAATGCATAGAATGGGAAAATTATATGCAAATTATATAACTAATAAGATAATTGTATGCAGATCATATTCATTTTTAAAAAATCAATAATAAAAAGATAAATCATCCAATTAAAAATAGTCAAAGGATTTGAATAGACATTTCTCCAAAGAAGATTTAAAAATGACAAAGAAGCTCATGAAAGGTGCTCAATACCATCAGTTATTAGAGAAAGACAAAATGAGATGCCACTTCACAAAGAGTAGGATGACTAGTGTAAAAAAGACAAAAAATACCAAATTTTGATAAGTATGGGGAGAAATCGGGACCCTCATACCTTGTTGGTAGGAATGCAAAATGGTACAGCCCTTTGGAAAACAGTTTGACCATTCCTCAAAATGTTAAACAGAGAGTTATCATATGAGCCCCGAATTCCACTAAGTCTCTACTCAAGAGAAATAAAGATATATATCCACATAAAAACCTACACACAAATGTACATAGCAAACTTAATCACAAGAGATAAAAGGTGGAAATAACCCACATGTCCATGAATGGATGAACAAATACACAACATGTGGAATGTCATGTAATGGAATTTATCTGGTAATAACAGAGAATGAAATACTGATACATGCTGCAACATGAATGAATCTCAGAAATATGAAATATGTTAGGTGAAAGAGCCAGTCACAATCACATGTTATATGATATTATTTATATGAAATGCCCAGAATAGACATACCTATAGAAACAGAAATTATATTAGTGGTTGTTTAGGGCTGGGTGGGAATTGTGTGGATGGGAGAGAAAGAACTTGTTTAAGTTAAACAAATTAGAGTGTTTGTTATTCGATACAAGATTATTTTGGTGTGATAAAAACTATCTAAAATTATTATAATGATGGTTATACTACTCTGCAAATGTATTAGAAAGCATTAAAAACCACTTTAAATGAGTGAACTTTATGATATGTAAATTATATCTCAATAACACTGTTTATGTTTTAATTAAGATCTATTTTGGGAAATTTGTTACATAAAGATAGTACTTATTAATAATTTTTGCTATATGACACTGAAAATGACCACCAGTGGTGTTTGTATTTGAGCTAACTGCTGGTTTTCTTTGTTGCAGTAATAAATTAACATAATTTAAAAAGCCCAAGATTGGATGTGTGTGTGTGTGTGTGTGTGTGTGTGTGTGTGTGTGTGTATAAATTTAGGGACACTTATGATTGAAATATTCTCAAAAAATAGGAATAGAAGCATAATTCCTGGGTGGCTCAGTTGGTTAAGCATGACTCAGCTCATGAACTTGGGGTCCCAGGATGAAGCCCCATCAGACTCCCTGCTCACTGGGGAGCCTACTTCTCCCTCTGCCCCTCCCCCATGCTCCTGCTCTTTTTCTCTCTCTCTCTAACAAATGAATAAAAAAGTCTTGAAGAAAAAAGCGCAATTCCTCAAACTGATGAAGTATATCTTGCAAAACATATTGCAAACCTAACGGGCAAAAAGAACATCAATGGAGGAATAGATAAAAATGCTATATTCATAAAGTGAATAAACCTAACAATTTAAATAATTGAAATAGTGTTGTATTAACTTAAATTTATCTCAAAAGTACAAGATAAATGAAAAAGTGAAGTTATAAAAATTACATGAATTAAAACACATACATAGGCATGTCTTTATGGATAAAAATATACAGTAATGGCTTTAAAACATGGACCAAGGGGCATCTGGGTGGCTCAGTTGTTAAGCGTCTGCCTTTGGCTCAGGTCATGATCCCGGGGTCCTGGGATTGAGCCCCGCATTGGGCTCCCTGCTCGGCGGGAAGCCTACTTCTCCCTCTCCCACTCCCCCTGCTTGTGTTCCCTCTCTCGCTGTGTCTCGCTCTGTCAAATAAATAAATAAAATCTTAAAAATAAAATAAAATAAAATAAAATAATAAAATAAAATAAAATAAAACAAAACATGGACCAAAATTATGCAAAACAAGTACGCAATAATGTTTGCTTTCGAGGAAAAAAGGGAGGGGATGGAACTACAGAAAATAACAAAGAGGCTTTAGATTTACCTGCAACCTTCTATTTATTTAATTAAAATATTTCAAGATGTAAAATAAAATGTCCACTATCCCAGGTAGCGGATACACGGGCATATGCCATTATCTGTAATTTACTGTGGTTTAAAATTTACAAATTCATTTCTGGGTGATTTTAATATTATTAGAATGTCCCTTCAAATTGCTAAATTATATTTTTAAAGAATAATGTTATTTAAAATTATTAAATTTCTATGTTGGGTGAAATAGGCGACGGGGATTAAAGAGTACATTTAGCGTGATGAGCACTTAGTGTATAGAATTGCTGAATCACTATATCATACACCTGAAACTAATTTAACACTTTGTTAACATACTAGAATTAAAATATGTTAAAATTTTATTAATCAGTACTATAAGTCTAAGTGGATTATCCATTTCCTCCTATAAAATCTAAAATTCATACACATGCTACTTATTAATATGAAAGTGCTTTTTCTCTTTAAAAATATACACCAAATGGACAATCTTTTTACATAGATCATGGTGCGCTCTTATAAGGCAAAATTTACTTCATTTTCAGGTTATACATTTTAAAACTGTAGCTATAGGCACTAATCTAGGAAGAGTAATGCTAGAGTGCTAAAACGATTTCATTTCCTGTAATAAGGATTCTAATACAATATCCAATATAAAGAATACATCTATGTATAATCTTAACATTTGTTTTCTGTGAAAATAAAACAGGTTTCCTTTCCCCTTGGTGGTGCTTTGTTCAACCTGTGTGGATCAGCTTTTAAGGTTTTAGTAATATGTAAGTCTGATTTTAGATCAATTGGAGGAACCAAAAGGAATTAAAAAAATCAACATGTGCTTGAAGCCACATAAAATATATTTTTTATTTTAGCTTCAACACAATAAGTCACAAAATTATTCAGAAACTGTAGAATATTTTACAACCAGTCACACTGATGATGCAACGCTGTTAAATCATGTGAAGTTAAGTGTATGTCTGTTACCCTGCCACATTTTCTATTTTTTTGAGAAAATTTAGTCATATTATATATTTCAAATTAACATGTTCTAATGTTATTATCAGTTAATTCCAAACTTGTAATAAAATATATCTTCCAATAAGTAATATTTTTTCTTTATTCATTTCTGTATCCTGAGGATACACAAGAGAACCTAAAGCAGGTGTAAGGTGCAAAACTCTTAATAAATATCTGCTGAATTGATGAATCAATACATGGAATTCTAGAAGCAATTTATTACTTGATATTATGCATTTCTATTAGTATATAGAGGAATTAAGCTGTTCAACGCAAAGTTCCCCTTCTCTGCTGTATTCAAGGCATGATTGCCTTTCTCTCTTACCCTTCTAAATTAGACATTGCTTCCTAATATTATTTGTTCAAGATGTTCTCTACCACTTCCCCTGATCTCTATTGCCTTGCACAGAGGGGAAAGTGCACAAGCCCTGGGTCTATCCCATCATATTGCCCCAATAGCACTATTTCATGCAAAAACATTTTGATACTTGTGGCATATGCAGGCTTAAAAAATGATATAATGTGTGAAAGCATTTTCCTAGCTCTCAGCCTATAATAAAAAACCAATGAAAATTTGTTGCTATGACGTTACTAGTCAGTCTAGAGGAGATCAGGGAGGAGGAAAGATATTCCACTTAGTTCAGGTTCCTTCTGGAGGGAACTCAAAATATTATTTTAAGTTACTTTTATCATATTGGTTATATGTGCTCCTTTAAGTTTTAAATCTCTACAATTTTGTTCATTTAAAACATGTAGATAAAGGATCCCTATTTTATATACTTGATTAGAAATTAAACATAGTAGATACAGATTAAACACTGAACTTCCTACAGTATTAGGAGTAAAATCTACATTCTACTCTTATGCCTGATTATATGGAGGCTGGAACTGGTTTCCAAATATCTTAGGATCTCGGAATAATATAAATAATTTTATTTATACAGAAATTTAATGTTTAAAACAATGCCTACATGTATTTTATCTCAGATCAAGTACATAAAATGTAGGTGTGCATGTGAACCTAGGACACCTGGCACCTTCCATTATATCCTCTGGCTCCAAATATAGCTTCCCTCTTTGACTCTCTAAAAGAACCCAAAATGATCTAGAAAGACTAGAAAACTTAGGCTTTGTTGTTTCTACCTACTTACTGTTTTGTTCTTGCCTCCAAAAGTATTGTGGATACTTATTAAGTAAATTAATGACAAAAGAGAATTTTGCAAAGATTATTTGATAGGTTTAGGATTTAAATACTTTTAAAATTGCAACTCTGTGTATTGAAAAATGTTGCTGGGATGTCAGCAGCTCAGTTGAAAGTTCCCTGGGAAGAGGTTTTACAAAACACACTCAGATACACGCAACTGTATCCAATTCTAGTTCTGTCCAACCGCTGTGTGTTGAATGTAAAATTCCAGTGTGTCATTAACAAAGCTTTAAAAATAAACAATACTCTGCATACGTTGAGTATATTGTTTCTAAAACCAAGTCATCTAAGAAAAGTCCTAGTTATTTCCGAGTCTGGTTGTTGAGGCCTTTTCAAAATCCTTGTGGAAAATAAACCAAACAACTGAGCTAAAAGTTCCAGTGGTATTAAATTATATGTCAAGAAAGGGAAGAGATATGATCACTCATTTTTACAATACGCCTACTCAAAATCTTACTTAGTACTTCTTAGGGTTCTTCACATTTTCCCTTTTAGCACCAAACCCAAGATATACTCACAGCAGGCTTGTGATGCAGTACAAAACAAAAGGTGTTTGACGGTAAAACCCCTTCCTGCCTTTTGTTCTATGAAATCTAAGTTCCTACATGAAATTATATAGGGCAGGGAGCTGGGAAGAGACAGAAGCATTGAGGAAAAAGTCAGGCTAACCTTGACCAAAAAGAGTAGTCCTGGGTTCCTTGTGCAGGAGGTGTCTGAGGTCCACAAATTGTAGGGTGGCAGACACACTCCTGCACAGGCTAAAGAGGAGTACAGCTGCATGTGCTCCCAGGGAGTCAGCAACTGCCAGGGCAACACAGGAGCCAGAAAGTGCTGTGCTCACAATACTTCTTATTAATTACTTGATCATCAACTCCTTGTGTGTGTCCAAGAGGGTAAAAAAATCAATCATTCATGTTAAGCTAAACCAAACAACTCTTGAGAATTATTAAAAACACAAATTTAGAGTTGATTATGTGGATGAAAACAGAGATAGTAGAAAAGGAAAAATGATTATACAATGATTATACAATGTCATGGAAAAGGCACAGAAAACTGCACCCAAGCTCAGCCAAACACTAGAGACTTGAGCTCAGGTGTATGTGAAGACTGATTGAGCCAGGCTGGTGTATCTTGCTGAGGTCTAATGGACCATGGCAGGACATGTTCATGGCAGAAGTGAGATCCCTTTGTGCATGGACAGTCTGCAGATATGGGCTGAGCTAAGAAGGTTCAATAAAGTTTTCCTAAACCTCTTTTCCCCTGTCAAGTGTTCAATGTATTTTGCATTTCTTAACTAAAGAGTGGCTAGAAGGCAAGTCAGGAAAAAAAAAAATCAGTACATTAAAATATTAAAAATGTGAGGTCAGAAGAACCTCTCAATAATTTTACCCATACCCCAATCCAAACTCCATTGCCAAAGCTTATACTTTCAAAGTTTGTTCTGCATTCCTAGTTGGGTTGGTTTTTCTTGACCTCTTCAGGCCATATTTGATAAGGAAGTTGGTAATGATATCCTGGGATCAACTTAAGTGAGGCTTAACAGAGGCTCTGAAGGCATTTCTCTTTCAGCTCTAAAAATCCTTTTTATGAAACCTTTATATCTCCCCAAGTCATATTGCCCTTCTCCCTTCTTCCCTGTCAAAGCCACCCTTTATCAGCGGTATCACTAGCTTGGGAACTGGCAGCTGAAACCAGAAATGCAGGAGACTCTAAACCCCATTAGATAGAGCAGCCAGACGTTTAATAAATATCTGTCGTTTTAACTTTGTTCTGTGGTTCTCAACATGTCAGACTTAAGAAAAAAGTAGTGGGATGGAATTGTAACACAGACAAGTATGATGTATAGCACAGTTGCTGTGGAAATACAGTACCCCTGGCTTGATGTCTCCTGTAAAAATTTCACTTGAGTTTGTAAAGTCTGACCTAAAAAACCCAACATCACCTACAACATAGTGTAAAGAACATACCATTTCACAAACAGACTTGGGTTTTCAGTTTAGTTTGCAGTGCCTGATCTTTAAGAAGAAAATGGTAACATTTATTAACTGAGAATTTAAAATGTTGAATAAAAACACAGATGACAGCTAACTCAAAAGAAAAGAAAGAAAAATAGAGTGATTTGTCTATAGCCCAAGGAATCCGTGTGAATGTTTTAAATGATTAAAATGATTTAAAAATCATTAACTACATGAATTATAAACACTTTAAAAATGTGTTTGTGCTATTATGTATAAGAAATTAGCATACAATGAATGGCAAAATATTTTCACCAACACAATCCTTTCATAAGGAAATAATCAGGGATACTCACAGAGATTTAACATTTAATAATAACATTTACAATAGCAAAACATTCATAAACTTTTTTAAAAACCCAAGTTAAAAGAGCATGATATTTGTAAACACATAACATATGCACATATACTAAACACTGGAAGTGCACAAAAGTTTAGGGGTGCTCATTGCTAAGTGGTAAACTGCAGGTTGTTCATATTATTCAATTTTCAGTATTTTAAAAATTACTTTTAACGAGCATAAAAAATCTATAATCAGAAAACAAAGCAAGCAGAAAATGTACTATAAGTTAATGAAAAGGCATTCAAGTAGGTTTTAAAGAATATATTTTATTTCTTTATATATTATATAAATATATAAATATGTATTTATATATTTGTATTGGGTGGTTTGTACTTGGGTCTTTGTTTTGATGATGATGATGATGTTGCTTTTTATGATTTATATGTATTATATAACATGCTTAAACCAATTTATAATATTTTGGGGAAAAAAGTAATTTCATGGAAGTCATCATTCTTTTCTTATTTAAAAGTAAACTTTTAGAAAAATGTGTATGTCCAAAAGGTATTATTAAAATTAATGTTATTTTATAATATTAAATATTATTAAAAATAATAAATTATGAAGTCTTTCATACTAAAAACCAGTTAGGAAGAACAAACAAGCATGGCTATTGTCTTCACCAATATCTCACACTGATCACCATTTCAAGCAGATAAATGTAAAAAATAAAAAATATAAATACTGGAAAAGATAAAGGAAAGTTTTCATTACTGCAGATGCTATTGATATGTATCTCAGAAATTTGAGAGAATCAAGTGAAAACTCCTTACAAAAGAAAAACTATATGAAAATTCCAAAGAATCGGTTGGTTAAAATTTTAATATTGTAACATTGATGGCCTCTCTGTATATCAATACTACCCAGTTAGAAAATCTGATACAAGGCAGCAGACTTTGATATTTGAAACTGGTCATGAAAAATATAATGATAATTTTTCTGAGTTTCTTGGTTTGCCTTGACTTCTGATAGACGAATGGCAAGAAAGCTTATGCTATTGAAATTTTCACTGCTGGAAATTCCAGAGTCAGGGAAAAGAAGACTTTTTTTTAAACATGTAAATAACAAAGAAGAAATTTTTGTTCACTTTGAGAAAAACATAAGGTGTTTTTTTCTTTTACTGCCTGTACTGAATTAGTGTTCCACATTATATTTGCCTTATATATTTGTTTATTTTTATATCTTATTATAGAAAATTCCAGTTATATACAAAATTTGATCTTCTAGTCTAAGAAACATCCATGCACCCACCACCCAGTTCTATAACAGTTAAGTCTGGCCAGTTTTGTTTCTTTTATACCCCTACTTATTTTTCTATGAAATGATTTTGAAGCAAAGTCCAGATATTATGATATTTTAGCTGGACTTATTTTAGTAAAAGATTAGGACTCTTTTCTTCCTTTTTTTAAAAGATTTATTTATTTAACAGATAGAGGGGGAGAAAGAGTGCAAGCAGGGGAAGGGGAAGAGGGAGAGCGGGACAAGCAAACTCTCCACTGAGCAGGGAGCCGGATGGAGGGCTCCATCCCAGGATCCTGAGATCAAGACCTGAGCTCAAATCAAGAGTCAGACTCAACCAACTGAGCCACCCAGGCACTCCAAGTATTTTAACATATTTTCCAGACCACTGTTCAACTAAAAATAAAATAACCCCCTTATTTCATCAAATATCCAGTTAATTTGTCCTATTGACTCATGTACTAATTTCTGTAATAGTTTGAATCAGAATCTAATAACAAAAATATCATTTATCACTTGGTTAATAGTGTTTTCATATCTCTTTTAATCTACAGGTACTTTTTATTCTCTTGCAAACTTTTTTTTTTTAATTTTACTGTGGAGATTGAAAAGTGATTATATCATCAAGGAGTTACTCAATAGGTTGCTCTTCATTTGTGTTTCCTGACCTGACTCAGTTTTGATGTTTTGAGAGGGAAAAAATATTTCATATTCATAGATAGTATTATGTATTATATTCCCCCATCAAGGCATATATAATGTCTAGTTATCTCTATTTTTGTGATGCTAGCAGCTAATGAAAAATAATGCTTACATAAATTCATTAAGTGTGACAAAAATAGCAATAATCCAGTTCTACTATTCTGTATTACCTGGAATGATTCTTTAAAAATTTCCCCTCAACTTCTACTTGGTTATCTACCAGCATATTTTTTAATAGAAAAATGTAGACAATTTTTATTTTTTCCAAACCTGTTTTTTCAAAATAATAATTTGTTTCACTAGCATCTTCCTAAACTGACCAATTTATGTTCATTTACATTTATATTATTTTTCAAACTCTCATGAATTGCATCTACAACTCTTAATATTCCTAATCTGAGTTAGTAGTTGAATTTCCCATTTTATGTCTTGCTCTTTTCCTTTAGTATGTTGTAATTGTCCACCATTATTTATTGAACAAAAGTAAAAGTATAAAATCTTCATCGAAGTAGATTTAGCAGATCTATCAATGTTGAACATTTTCACAAGTTTTCAAGATTTAATTATTAAAAGTAATGATGTAATAAAAATAATTTAACACAACCCTTGTTGGTCATTTCTCATCATTTCTTTAAAATTAATGAGAAGAGTTTGTTTCTGAACCAAATAGCATAAGCAACTTACACAAATGCAATGTAAATAACTGCATTTCCCTTAAGAACATTTGTACTTTTTTTTTTAAGATTTTATTTATTTATTTGAGAGAGAGAATGAGAGACAGAGAGCACGAGAGGGAGGAGAGTGAGAAGGAGAAGCAGACTCTCCGCTGAGCAGGGAGCCCGATGTGGGACTCGATCCCGGGACTCCAGGATCATGACCCGAGCCGAAGGCAGTCGCTTAACCAACTGAGCCACCCAGGCGCCCGAACATTTGTACTTCTTTAAAGTCCTAGCTGTAGTGCTCAGGAATTCCATGTTTCCCAGTACCATGATTATTTTTATTTATTGCAAAATGTAATATAAGAAAAATCCTGTGACAGTTAATAAAAACTGCAATTACTGAACTAGCTAATTTTTTCTCAGACTTAGGATCTCAGCTCTGATTTTCTTCTGTCCAGAAATGTCTTTAAGCACTCAAAACAGTAAATGTACACATTCAACTAGTCCTAGAGAATTTTAGGTTTTCCAGCCCAACATTTCTTTAAAAAAAAAGAGAGAGAGAACACGCATGTGTGTATGTGTGTGTGTGTGTGTGTGTGTGTGTATGTGTGTGTGTGAAAGAAAGAGAGGGGGCTAGGGGCAGAGGGAGAGGGAGAGAGAGTATCTCAAGCAGACTCGCCGCTGAACCTGGATCCCCTCATGGGGCTCTATCTCAGACTCTGAGATCATGACCTAAGCCAAATCAAGAGTTGGATGCTCAACCAACTCTGCCACCCAGGCACCCCTAGCCCAACATTTCTTTATGCAACATTATGACATAGTTTTTTGAAGAAATGCTGTGTTCCTTCATGTGTCTTGCCAATGAAGAAGTAGCTGTAGAGGAATTTCCAGGTAGTCCCCAGATTAGATACAAGGGGAGAAGCCAAAATAACAGAATGTTATTAATCAGAGTGGGATAACCAGCTGGTCTAACACTTTATGTATTTATTTGATTGAAATGTATGAATGGTAGATGCCTTTTCCTAGATCTATGTCTACATACATCTCATAATATAATGCTCTTCTTGCCTAGCTTACTATAGTTTGATCCTGTTTTCTAAAAACTTTTATTTATTTGAGAGAGAGAGAGCACACACAAATGGGGGGAGGGGCAGAGGGAGGAGAAGAAGACGCCCCACTGAGCAGGGAGCCAGATGCAGGGCTCAATCCCAGGACCCTGGGATCACGACCTGAGCTGAAGGCAGACGCTCAACGGACTGAGCCACCCAGGTGCCCCAGTTTTGTTCCTGTTTAATTTAAGAACTGGATCAATTCATTGTTGCTGACACAAAGTTCTCATTGCCTGCAGACAGACAAAAGCTAGGGCAGATAGATTCTTACTACATATTTAATCCCCTTATAAGCAACCACTCTCTAGCACATTCTATTGGTTATGGCCCCAGCAGAGAGCAGATGGCAGAGTCAATTGGTTACTTCAAGAGTGTCTAATAAAAAGACTGTTAGCAAAGGTGTCACAGAGTTTTAGGGAAACCAGTAAGAAATGGTGCACTATCCCAGGGCTAGTGACAACAGAGACCTACCATCATTCCCTAGACCTGAGGGAATTTCCTTTTCTCAGTAATATGAGTTAGTAATTCTGAAACTAATTCCCATATATTCTGGGATTGGACAAACAGATAAATATATACTAAGAATAATGACAACCAGATATCTGATGCTTCAAGAAGGGCATTAAGCATATGGAAAGGAGATTAGAATGAATCCTTTAGGGGGCACCTGCGTGGTTCAGTTGGTTAAGCCACTGCCTTTGGCTCAGGTTATGATCCTGGAGCCCCGGGATCGAGTCCCGCATCGGGCTCCCTGCTTAGTGGGGAGCCTGCTTCTCCCTCTGACCCTCCCTCCTCTCATGCTGTCTCTCTCTATCTCATTCTCTCTCTCAAATAAATAAATAAAAGCTTTAAAAAAAAAAAAAAAGAATGAATCCTTTAGGGTTAGATTAGATATGCAGTTACCAAGATAAACTGGTAGGCCTTCCCTTAGTCTGTTTGTGGAGAGGGCCCAGGAGCAGCACCACAACCGAAATGAGCACACCTAGAGCCACTAAGAGGAACCAGAGCTCCAGGGAGAAATAACTGATTCTACAGCTGGTGCACTAAACATGCAAGAGGAGCCTAGAATATTGTGTTGAGCCTCAAAGAAAGGAAATACTCAAGGAATGATGGGACACATCAAGAGGACATTAGAGTCAGCTTGAAGGACCTTCTATAGCCAAGACTGACAATTTTACTTGAAAATATGTGATAGTAGCAGATTATAACCCCAGTGAATAAAATTTAAATGCTTGAGTCCATGCTAATGTAAATAAAGCATAAATAAGTAAGTAAGTAAGTAAGTAAGTAAGTAAGTAAGTAAGTAAATGTTAGAGAAGGAAAAGTAGAAACTGATCACCTGAACCTAAAGAAAGCCACACTGTGGGAGCTGTGGCCTTTGATACAGGGATGGAGTTCATCAGTGGTGACCCATCAGGGAGAAAGCTGGAAGGATAAGAATAGCCCGTTCGCCTCTCTTCCATCCCTCAGCTCTCCTACTGGTGCCTCCCACTGATGGATCCTTGCTGGAACTAGAGGTCAAGGCAGCACCTTGATGCAATCTATGTAGGTCATATCCCTGGAGAGTAGAGAGTAGGGTGACAGAATGGTTTGTGAATCTTCAAGAGCAAAAGGAGACGACCAGCAAACTCTTTTTGCCACAGAGATTTTTCCAAAATAATGATTTGGCCTTTTTGTTTTCTTTTATGAAATATTTATTGCGCAAAGACTGGGCTTCATGAAAGTCAAAGTTCTTCACAACTCGGTCTCAGCATATCTTTTTGCTTTTTTCCACCTCTGTCTTCCTCTCCCTCATACACTAAACTTCAATTTTAGACTATATTCTGCTTTTGAGGGCACTCACGCATAACACTGTGGCTTTACCTACCTGTGTTTTCCCTTGCTTGGAGGGCTCCCTGCTCACTTATGTTATAGAAAATTTCCCATAAATTCTTAAAGGTCTAGGTCAAATATAACTTCACTTATATTCTCCTCAACCATCATTAGGCAAATAAAGTTTCCCTTACTTTCATTAGGCAGGGATAATTGATAAGAGCTTTGTGCTCCAGTAGCACTTATTCAAAAATCAATTAGCAATACTATATAGTATCACATTTATTTTTTTAAAATCTCCCTCCCTTTAAACTGAGATCTTCTGACATGTTCCTGATAATAGAGTTCAGGCACTCTATAAATAGCTGTGGAGATGAATATATGATGTCTCAAGTTATATAGAAATCTGATTTTCACACTCTTTTCCAGGAAACCCCACATTTAGTTATAATCTTGAAGAGTTAATTTCTAGTAACATCATATACCTTCATCACCACATAGCTATTTTAACTACACCACCAGCTCTTTTATTTAATATGCAGTATTTTCTTTAAACAAAAAATTCCACTGTTAAAAAATATTGAAAAAGCTCCAAGATACCGCAGAAAAATTTAGGAATATCTTGCATTTATTTAACATTGAAAATTGTATACAGGGGTGCCTGGGTGGCTCAGTCAGTTAAGCGTCTGCCTTCGGGTGGGGTCATGATCCCAGGGTCCTGGGATGGAGCCCCGCATCGGGCTCCCTGCTCCGCGGGATGCCTGCTTCTCCCTCTCCCACTCCTCCTGCTTGTGTTCCCTCTCTTGTTGTGTCTCTCTGTCAAATAAATAAATAAAATCTTAAAAAAAAGAAAATTGTATATATAATTACTGACATAAATATATGATATATATACATACATATATAGGTGCGTGTATATGTGTGCATGTGTGCATATATACATATATGTATATATACCATATACATATATATATACATATGTGTGTGTGTGTGTGTATATATATATATATATGATTTGGTTGGATTTGATTATGGAATAAAATCAAATAGAAGGAATAACAGGGCTTCTACGTACCCCAGTTATAGATAAAGAAATGGAGAAGCAGTAAGGTTGAATAACTAGCTCAAGGTCAAATATCTTGCAATGATGGGTCAAGACAGAATATTCATAGTAGATACTACTTTCTTTGAAGAAGTTTATGGAAACAAAAGATAGAGGAATTGTCAATAAAGAGGCAGATTTTCCGGGAGGGTCTTGGGAAAAAGCCAAATCTCCTGAATTTAAAATTGGAATAGCTACATTAGACTCTCTCTTCTCTCTAGAGAAAAATCAGCAAAGATTGCTGATTCTGCCTATGAAAAGGGAGGACAATTTTCTCTTGACATGGTTTCTTTCTTTCAGGTCATGAGTAAATGTCCCTTTTCTGTACAAGGAATATCATCCGGCTAGCCTAAGGAGATTAATGCATGTCTTAAGTGAGAGTGATCTGTTTTTTCCTAACTGACCAGTTCTGGCAGGGGGAAATGAATTGTGGCTAATTTTATACACAAGAGAAATTGTTGCTCTTACTAGAATTACTGGATTGAACTGGAGCTTTGCTCAGGTTAACTCCTTGGAGATTGCTACTATAAGAAATGTTTTATTTTGGCAACTTTTGTTGTAGGAAACAAAGAATCTCAAACTGGTTCCAAGATAAGAAAAGTTTATTATGAATATCTACATGAAAGACTTTGTTTTTTAAAGATTTTATTTATTTGACAGAGAGAGACATAGCAAGAGAGGAAACACAAGCAGGGGGAGTGGGAGAGGGAGAAGCAGGCTTCCCCCTGAGCAGGGAGCCCAGTGCGGGGCTCGATCCCAGGACCCCGGGACATGCCCTGAGCCGAAGGCAGACACTTAACAACTGAGCCACCCAGGCGCCCCTACATGAAAGACTTGACTTAAAAAAAAATTTAAGAACAGAAACATTACAGAAGGAATCTAAATGCTTGGAACTAGAGGGAGAGTCTAGACATGGGGTAGCTCCACGTTCTTTTAGTAGCAGGAGTCACAAAGTTGGCTATGCATATGAATACAGTTATATTCTATAAGTATTTCTTTCCAATCTGATAATAACTCCCCTATTTTCAGCGTTTCTTAACTTAAATTTTCATGAGTCAGACCTGCTGGTCTGGAGTTGTGCTTCTTAAAATGTAATACGAATATGAGTCACCTGGGAATCTTGGTAAAATGTGTATTGATTCATGAGGTCTTGATTAGAGTCTGAGATTTGGCATTTCTAATAAGTTACCTGGTAATGCCAAAGATGGCTGTCCACAGATCCTGGTTTGTGTGGCAAGGTAGAGTATCTTACCAAGTTAGGGCAGTAGGTATATTAGGCCAGTTTTAATGGCTTAATTGTCCTTAGGTCATGTATCCATCGTTGGTCCAATCACCTGCAGCCAGATTTTAGGGACAGATTCCTTATCGTATCACATATATAGGGGTTACGGGAGGGAAAGTTCACCAAAGACATGAGTGAGATGGGACTGGCATTCTAAATTATGCCTCCTATAAGCCGTTATTTTTCACTGAGTATTGGTTGTAGTTCAGTATCTTTGTCTACTGGTGATCACTGAAGATCAAAAGAAAGTCAGATGATTGGAGTCTCTGTACTCACCGTATTACATCCTGCTCTAATTCTAAAATATGTAGAAATAACCTCATCTTCCTATAACCTACCGAATCGGGGGGAGAATTGTACTTGCCAGTAATTTCACTAAAAATGTGTCCATCTTTTTAAAAGCAACAACTTTGGTAATTGATACGTGTTAGCAAAAACTGTGGTCTCAAAATTCTTTTTCTACAGATTGTGGATAAATCTAGAAGCTAGGATGTTTAATACATATTCTTCATCCTGAAAATGGAATGATCATCCTAAAATATACATTTCTTCTTAGCATATTCATCGATGATTCACTCCAGGATAAAGACCAAGCTCTTTATGGGTCTTCAGAATCTGATCTCAGCTTATCCTCCTATATAATCTGCCACCATTTCTGCCACATGTCATAACTATGTCATGCTCAATTATATGCCATTACCTATCTTGAAGAACCTTCTAGACTCTGTGAATTTATACCTGCTCTGTCTTCCTAAAATGTGGCTCCATATATATTTGCAGCTCATATTTCTGCTCATCCATTGGTTATTCTACCCACAAGTAATTATATCATTCTCTGTTTCAAGAGCCATCAGTAGCTATCCTAAAATAGTTTTTAGTACAGTATATTTGTTTATGCATTTGTCTAGTATAAATTATTTTAAATATTGAATCCTCACAGGTGAGCACAGTACTCAGTGGCCTCTAAGGAAATATTTATTAGATGAATGAAGAGAATGAAGGAATCACTTGGTCTATAGAGGCAGAGTTGGAAAGGCAGTGGGTGAAGGAGTCCTGGAGAAAGTTGGGGGTGGGGGAGAATGAAGCAGATAACAAGAGGCAAGCCACAGACCAGCCACATACTATATATAACGAGGGACTGGCCTCACACAGGTATTTCTACCATTTGCTTCTCACTTGACTCTATGCTAGGTCTGTTTGCCTTCAGCAAGTTAGAATGATTTTTAAATCCTGAGTTCACAGCTACTGGAATATTTACTTCTCCTAAATGAAACCATTCTTTTTTCCTCATCACTCAGGATTCTGGTGCTACAACAGCAGCTGAATTGAAGATCAACACCAAAAGGTGACTCATCGAAATGGCAGGGAAAGTAAATCAAATATCAAATAAAGTCAATTCCTTTACTCTCCCTAGCTGATTATTGTTCCTTTGAAGATAAAATATTTAATCTATCCTAGAGGTGTGAAATCCAAGGGCTTTTATTGAACAGCTTTATTGCAACAGGTTAGATATGCTCATCTTAACACTTTATAGTGTTTGCCTGGAGAACATTTATGCTCATGAGGTCATTTGGCTGAGCTTTATTGGCTTATATTTATTCCAGAGAAAAGAAATTTATTTTTCTTTGCAGAAGCAACTAAGTGCTTTCCTGTCTTCTCATGCTACCCCTGATTTTAAGTGATTACCATTTAAACTATCTGACACAGAGACTTTTACATCTATATGCTTCTTCCCTTTTGCACCAGGGGGCATGATGTAAATGCATTTATTATGTAACGTGTAGTCTATTATAAAGAATGGTTTATTCTAGTCAGCTCAAAGAAATCCTAACGGACATTAGGAGCTAAAAGCAGGACATAAGGACAGAGAAGAGAGATTCTTTCAACAGAACCATCTCCCCGTCCCCAGAAAAACAGAAAAACAAAAACAAACAAAACAGGGAGAATCAAGAGAGCAGAGGGGTTACCAGGGGAAATACACCCATCTAACCTCTGCAGTTTCTTCTAGGTTGGGGCAGAGTGGCTGGCCTAGCAGCTAGCGCCACCCTACCTCTCATCTTGTCTCCCTCGTGGCTCCATGGCTTTTAACAATCATGGTTATTTTAGAGGCAATGTTTTTGAAGGCCACAGAAATGCCGGATATCCATGTAAGTGGAACCCATTGAGAAATCACTGTGGCTTTTTGCACGCCTCCATCTTCCCCTGCATGTAGTCCTTGTGGCCCTGGGAGCTGTGAATGCTGAGTAGCACATATTTTTCGTTTAGCTGGTACTGCAGCTGTTTGTGTCCAGGACCTTACAGATGTCCCAACAGACTCCACGGAGGTTGTGATCTTCATACTCCATGTACAGTGAGCACCGTTTGGCCTCTAGATATTCTTTTATCATTGCCCCCGTGGCCCACCATGTGAAGTTTGAGCATCTCCACTAGGTCTTTGCTTTCAGGTTCATTCAGATTCCTTCTGGTAAACCTGAAACACAGATGTCTCCATAAACTTGAAATTGAACTTGCAGAGGCAGCTACCAGTGGTCCCCTGCTGGCCCTGACTTTTGCCCTATGGAGAGACTGGGGTCTTCCCACAGGACAAACTCTGGTGGTTATGCACATTTCAGAACTGCTTGGTGTGGAAGGCGTTTCCTGTTTGGGGCTCCAGCACTGTTGCTGATGTGTGGGCAGAGAGGGAAGCCACAGGGACATGTTGACAGGGCTGTGCTGAGGCACTTCACCTTTAGTGTCTGCAGAGCACCACCCAGAGGCCTGGCTGAGCTGTACCAAGGCTGTCATGGGTTTCTAGAGCAGGTGGAGCAAATCCAGCCAACTGCAGCAGAAGCAGAAGCCATGGAGGCCCCAGACCCGAGCATAGGCTCTTCACATTCTGGATGGAGGCCTGGCCAATTCCATCCGAAAGTGGGGAATTGAAGCTTTGATTTGTGTTGGTGGAAAGGTTATCTCTGAGGAGTGATCTTCTCCCTCTTCAGAACAGGTAGGCAGGGAGGTGGCACGTGTGCTCCTGGCCTTCTCTTCTGATTCCGAGTCCTCCTCAGGCTGTAATTACATTACAATATACATTGTACAATATACATTACAAAATACATTACAATACTCAATTCTGAGTATTCTCAGAATTAGAGATGGGAAGAGCAGGACTGGCCTGATCAAGCCCTGGCTTGGCTGGCAGAGAGGCTGTACTGTAGCACGTGGGATGAGAAAGGAATGCCACAGACTGGGCTTTTGGGGAATGATGAAGCCCTCCAGCTCATATATCTTGTGTACAAGGAGCAGATAAGTGATCATCACCTCGTATTTCTGGTCCATCAGTGAATCCTTGATTTCTTCCTCTACATAACCAATTAACGCCATCTAGGGGTCATTATAGTCGGGCAATAGCTCCAGATAGGCTTTAGTTCAACTTTATGACCTACGTTCGTCCATAGATCTTTCATAATTTTCTCAAAAGTGCCTGTCTTGGTGGGATTGAGAATACAAAATTTCTTGAGCAGGTTTTCACTCTTTATGGAAAAGTAGAAGGGAATATGGCATATTCCACTCAGTACCTGCTCTCACAGCTTCTTGAGATTCTGTGCATCAGAAGGCAGGGATCAGATGACCACTGTAGATCAGATAACCCTCAGGTTCCACACCTCCAATTCTAGTCCATCATAAGATTTGCCTTGGAACAGTTCTGCAGCAGCAAAAGAGGAACTGCTACAGAGAGTATCCAGCTTGTTGCCAAAGGTGAATTTACTGCTGCAGTCCGTCTACACACTTACTATTCATGTCAACACCCAAAAGCAGGTGTTTCGCCTTTAAGTCTCTATAAATAGTCCACTTCTGGTGGCAGCACTACACAGCAGACACTTTCTAATATAATTTGCTCGAGGACTTTTTTCCTTTCATATGCCATGAATCACTAGGTAATCAAACCTCTCTTCCACTAGTATACTCCATGATGTAGAGTATTTTCTCAGTCTTGATCACCTCAAATATTTTAACTATGTTGGGATGATTCAAAGTCTTTAGGATTCTGACTTCATGGGTATTTTCTGGAAGCTGATTATCATGGCTCCCTCTTTCCCAGTCAGGATGTGCCAGGCCAACTTCAGCTTGGCCAAGTTACCTTTGGAGATTGTCATGAAGAACTGGTGGTTGCCAACATGGGTCTCCTCCTCAGCAAAGATAGCTGAAAGGCCCTGCAGTTGTTGGACTTACTGTTGGACTTGCACTCAAGGTGTCCCAAGGTAGGCTTAAAATTGGGAAAGTTGGTGATAAGTTTGGTCTAAACCATTCAAAAAGAAAATTATTTCCAAGTCTACCTGATAAACTGATCTTTATAATGGACTCAAAACACAATGCCAGAAATGCCAAAAAAATACTAATGATAAAATGAATATGAAAGAAATAAAGAAAAATAGGAAAAAGAATAAAAAGAAAAGAAAAATGAGAAAAATAAGGTAAAGAAAAAAGAAAAAAATTAATAAAAAATAAAACAGACAAAAATCCCACCATGCCAATGAGATGTATTTGAAGGATGAAACAGCTAAGCTTGGTCAGTATCTCTCAGGTCATCAGAAATCAGCTCCTTGAACTAGAAAGACTTCAAACCTCAATAGCACATTCTGAGGCCCAGCCATGGACTGAATAAGGCTTTAGAGAAAAAACAATGGCCCCTGTTGAGGTCATAGCAAGAAGTGAACCTACAAGTCTGAGGATGATCAACAGTGGCTTTGTCACTTTTTTTTTTACAGCTTTAGTGAGATATAATTCACACACCATACAGTTCCTGTATTTAAGTGTATAATTCAGTGATTGTAGTATATTTACAACCATCATCACATCAGTTTTAAAACATATTTATCACCTCAAAAATAAACCTCATGCCCTTTGAGGTATCACATCCCTCTCAAATCCCATGTCACACACACACCCCCAGGCCTAAGCTACCACAAATCTACCTTCTATTTCTGTACATTTAACCTGATCTGGACATATATGAGTGAAATCATATCATATGTGGTCATTTGTGTCTGGCTTTTCTCATTTAGCATAATATTTTCAAGGTTCACTCATATTGTAGCATGTATTAGTACTTTATTGCTTTATGACTAAATAGTATTTTTTTTTTAGAAAAAACCACAGATCTTTATTATTTCCATTACAAAGGGCAGGTCTTTGCAGGAGGAGGGAGGGAATTCTGACAGCGATGAGCAGTCCTACAGGACAGCAATGACTGAGTCCGCATTCAGGAACATCTTGGAGATATAGCTGTCTTTGCTGACTGGCTTGGACTCCTTGCCTTGGAATTCTTGGGGACCTCGGTCCACATATCCTTCACAGTCTCCAACACCATGTTGCAGTGCCTGCCGAAGGCTTTCACATGGCCGAGAGCTTCTGGCTGTTGTGGCAGTTAATGAGCACTTGGGTGTGGTTTTTGCCTCTCACTACGTGAGAACAGAAAGTGGACATGTGTTAAACTTTTTCTCCTCCCACATCTGCAGCTCCTCTGGGTCACCTCACTCTTGGGCTTGTTGAGGAGCCTCATGTGCTAATGGCTGCACTCCCCCAATCTGTGCCATCTCCTCCACGTTGCTCCTGCCCCCGATGGACATTTGCTTTGCTTCCACCTTTTGGCTATTATGAACAATGCTACTATAATCATTCAAGCACAAGTTTCTGTAGGGCCATATGTTCAGATTTCTCTTGGATATATACCTAAGAGTGGAATTACTGGGTCCTATGGTAACTCTATATTTAAGCTTTTAAGGAACTGCCAGACTGTTATCTAAAACAGCTGAACCATTTTACATTCCCTCCAGAAGTATGTGAAGGTCCCAAATTTTCCACATCCTTGTCAACACTTGTTATTATCTGACTTTTTGATCCTAGCTATCCTAGTTAGTATAAAATAACATCCCATTGTGGTGTGATTTGCTCTTCTTATGACTAACGATGTCAAACATGTTTTCATGTGTGTGTTGGCCATTTGCATCTCTTCCTTAAAGAAAGGTCTATTCAGATATATTGCCCACTTTTAATAGTTACTTGTCTTTTGGTTATTGAATTGTAAGAGTTCTTTATATATTTTGAATACAAGTTCCTTAACAGATACATGATTTATCCATAGTTTCTCTCATTCTACGTTTTTACTTTTTTGATGATGTCTTATGAAAAGCAAGAGTTTAATATTGGTGAAGTCCATTTAGCCTTTTATTTCTCCTTTGTTTTCTTCTAATTTTGTTCATGTCTAAGAACACTTTCCTAAACCCAAAGTAAGTAATGCTTATCCCCTATGATTTAACAGTTGAGTCGTTTTAGCTCTTACATTTAGATCTTTGATACATTTTGAGTTAAGTTTTGTCTCTGATGTGAGGTAAGAGTCTAACTTTATTTTTTTACATGTGGCTATGCTATTGTCTGGACACCCTTGGTATAGATAACTATTTGCTTCTCCATTGAATGGTCTTGGCATCCTTGTCAAAAATCAATTGATCATGGATGTACGACTTTATTTCTGGACTTTCAGTTGAACTCCACCAATCTATATGTTTATCCTTAGCAGACTGTTTGATTATTGTTGTTTTGTAGTAAGTTTTGAAATCAGGAAGTGTGAGTCCCCTACTTTCTACTTCTTTTTCAAGATTCTTTTGATTATACGGGGTCTCTTAAAATTCCATATGAATTTTAAAAATAGCTTTTTAATTTATAAAATCAGCTGACATTCTGATAGAGATTATATTGAATTCCTCAACTGTGAGGAATATGACATCTTAATATTAAATCTTCCAACCCGTGAACATGGGATCTTTTCCCATTTATTTAGATCTTAATTTCTTTCAACAGTATTTTATAGATTTAGAGTATAAGTTTTGCACTATTTTGTTTTTTTAATCACAAGTATTTTATTCTTTTAGATGCTAGTATAATTGTTTTCTTAATTCCATTTTCAGATTGTTCATTGCAAGTGCACAGAAATACAATAGATTTTTGCACATTGTTCTTCTTGTTTTATTCTTGATCTTGGGTGGAGGGGGCATGTAGTCTTTTAATATGAAGTAGGATACTATATTTTTCTAGATGCCGTCCTTTATCAGATTGAGAAAGGTTCCTTCTATTTCTTGTTTGTTGAGTATCATTTTATTGTGATAATGTACTGGATTATATAAAGTACTTTTCTGGCATCTGTTGAGATAACCATGCTTGTTGGTTTGATTCTCCTGACATGATAAATTGTAGTAATTGATTTTTGGATGTTAAACCAACCTTTCATTCCTGGGATAAACTCCCATTTGGTCATAGACTCTAATTCTTTTTATTTGTTACTAGAATGGTTTGCTGGTATTTTACTGAAGATTTTGTATCTATACTCATAAGAAATAAGGGTCTGTAATTTTCTTTTTTTGTGATGTCTTTCTCTGGTTTTAGTACCAGGGCAATAATGGCCTTATAAAATGAATTGGGAAGTATTTACTTCTTTTCTATATTTTTGGAAGCATTTGTGAAAATTGGCATTCATCTTTCTTTAAATGTTTGGGATAATAGAATTCTGTGGTGAAACTATCTGGGTCTAGGCTTTTCTTTGTGGGTAGTTTTTTTTTTAATTTTTTTAAATTTTATGATGTTATGTTAATCACCATACATTACATCATTAGTTTTTGATGTAGTGTTCCATGATTCATTGTTTGCATATAACACCCAGTGCTCCATTCAATACGTGCCCTCTTTAATACCCATCACCAGGCTAACCCATTCCCCCATGCCCCTCCCCTCTAGAACCCTCAGTTTGTTTCTCTGAGTCCATAGTCTCTCATGGCTCATCTCCCCCTCTGATTTCAGCCCCCTTATTTTTCCCTTCCTACCATTTTTTTTTAAACATATAATGTATTATTTGTTTCAGAGGTACAGGTCTGTGATTCAACAGTCTTACACAATTCACAGCGCTCACCATAGCACATACCCTCCCCAATGTCTATCACCCAGCCACCCCATCCCTCCCACCCCCCACCACTCCAGCAACCTTCAGTTTGTTTCCCAAGATTAAGGATTCCTCATATCAGTGAGATCATATGATACACGTCTTTCTCTGATTGACTTATTTCACTTAGCATAATGCCCTCTAGTTCCATCCACATTGTTGCAAATGGCAAGATTTCATTTTTGATGGTTGCATAATATTCCACTGTGTGTGTGTGTGTGTGTGTGTGTGTGTGTGTGTGTGTGTGTGTGTGTGTATACATCTTCTTTATCCATTCATCTTTTGATGGACATTTTGGCTCTTTCCATAGTTTGGCTACTGTGGACATTGCTGTTACAAACATTGGGGTACACATACCCCTTCGGATCCTTACATTTGTATCTTTGGGGTGAATACCCAGCAGTGCAATTGCTGGGTTGTAGGGTAGCTCTATTTTCAACTTTTTGAAGAACCTCCATACTGTTTTCCAGAGTGGCTGCACAAGTTTGTGGGTAGTTTTTGATTACTAATTTAATTTCCTCAGTTGTTACAGATTTATTTTAATGTGATAAATTTAAATTTAAAAGGTGTACTGTCTTAATTCAGTTATGGTGATTTGTGTCCTTCTAGGAATTTGTCCATTTCACCTAACGGATCTAATTTATTGGCATACAACTGTTCATAGTTTCCGTTTATAATACTTTTTATTTTTGTACATTTAGTAGTAGTGTCCTCTCTTTCATTTTTTATTCCAATTATTAGAATGTTTGTTCTTTTTTGCTTAGTTTAAATAAAGGTTTGTCAATTTAGTTGCTCTTCTCAAAGAACCAGTTTTTGGTTTCTTTGATATTCTTTGTTGTTTTTGTATTCTTCATTTTTATTATTTCCACTCTAATTTTATTATTCTCTTCCTTCTGCTTACTTTAGATTTAGTTTGTTCTTTTCTCAGAGTTGTTGATTTGATACCTTCTTTCCTAATATAGGCATTTATAGCTATACATTTCCCTATAAGCAGTGATTTAGCTGTATCTCATACATTTTAGCATGCTCTCTATTCATTTTCTCTAATCTCAAAGTATTTTTTATTTGTCTTTTGATTTCACCCTTGGCTCATTGATTATATAGAAGTATGTAGTTTAATATGTATGATTGTGCACTTCCCAAATATTTTCCTGCTATTAATTTCTAATTTCCTTGTATAGAGAAGATATTTCATATTTTGTCATTTCAAATTTATTGAAGTTTATGGTCTAACAATATAGTCTATACTGGAGAATGTCTCATGTGTACTTAAGAAAAAAATATATTTTGGTGTAGGGTAGAGTTTTCTCTAGGTGTCTATGAGGACTCTTTAGCTTATAACGCTGCCCTAGTCTTCTATGTCCTTGTTGATCATCTATGTAGTTGTTCTATCAATTACTGATAGGGTGTACTGAAGCCTCAATTACTGTTGAATTATCTATTTGTCCTTTCATTCCTGTCAGTTTTGTTCATGTATTTTGATAATATGTTATTAGGTGAATATATGGTTATCATCATCATATCTTCCTAATGGATTGACCCTTTTATCATTATAAAATGTTCTTTTTTTATGTCAAGTAACATGTTTTGTTTTAAAGCCTATTTTACCTGGTATATGTACAATCATTACATCTTTGTTACAGATGCTGTTTGCACAATATATTTTTCTCATCCTTTTACCGTCAATCTGTATGTTTGAATGCAAAGTGTGTCTGCTGTAGAAGAAGATGAACTGACTTATTTAGATGGATTAAGGACTGTGAAGATGCTCTTAGTCCCCCAACTATGAAGATAGGTTCCTTGAGAAAGTGGCACCACTGTAAATTTTAGATAGATATCAAGATAGACATATTAAGTGAAGGATGTAAGGCACATATAAAGTTTTTTAAGGCAATGGAAATATACAGTGCAAAAGCAATGAATTATGAGTGGATTGAATAAAGATTGATATGGCTGGAGTATAGAGAGCAAAGTGGGTTGAGTAGAATGAGATGGCCAGATCTCAGAATGCCAGATAAGCAAATTTGTCTTAAGGGCATTAAAGTTCCCATGATCAGGTTTTTAAGAAGTACATTCCATGATCACATACATATTTGTTTGTTCTTTATTGAAGTATAGGTGACACACAATATTATGTTAGTTTGAGGTGTACCACATAGTGATTTAAAAAGTTTATATGTTATGCTATGCTCACCATGACTGTAGCTACCATCTGTCACCATAAAATGCTATTATAATACAATTGATTATATTGTCTACACTGTACTTTTTATCCCCGTGACTTATTTATTCCATAACTGGAAGCCTGTTAACTCCAACTCCCCTTCACCATTTTGCCCATCCCTCTACCTCTTCCCCTCTGGCAATCACGGTCTCTTCTTTGCATTTGTGGGTCTGCTTCTGGTTTTTATTTATTTATGTATTTGTTTTGCTTTTTAGATTCCACATATAAGTGAAATCATATGGTATTTGTCCTTCTTGGGCTGACATATTTCACTTGGCATAATATCCTCTAGATCCATCCATATTGTCACAAATGGCAAGATCTCATCTTTTATATGGCTGAGTAATAGTCCACTGTGTGTGTGTGCATGTGTGTGTTGATGTACACTAAATTTTCTTTACCCATTCATCTATCAATGGACACCTGGGTCATTTCAATGTCTTGGCTATTGATAATCACATGTTTTAAAGAGAATGTACTAGCAGGCTCCATTCAAACCCAGGGGAACAGCCACACTTTTGTGGCCCCACCAAGCCTTGTCCATGACTCTGCATCATTACATCCTATTAACTTGTTTCCATTTTGTTTCTTCAACCAGCTTGTGAGCTCCTTGGAGGAAAGGCCATTTTATATGTATTTCTACATTTCCACTTCGAATTCAAGACCAGGACCATAAAGAGTTTTAAAACATGTTTGGCAATGAAATAAATGAATAGGAAATGAAAATAAATTTCAGAAAATAAAGTGTATTAATTTTCTTCGACTATGAGGGACTGAACAAGAGCTACTTATAGACAAAATTAAGTCTGCATGTATGAATGTTCTTGGACAACTTAGAACGTGAACAACAAAATAATGCATTAATTTTAAATTGATGAAAAGAAGGAAAAAGGAAGCCTTGTAGGTCATCCTTTCTGATGCCATTAATTCATTCTGAACTGAATACATAAATAATTTACTTGCTGTTATTCTTGGGGGCAGAGCTCAGAGCTGAGGAAGAAACATACAGGATAATTACTATAATGAAGAAATACAAAACACAGATAATTGCTATACTTCATTATCTTATAAGGATTATTTAATATCATAGGGAAGACAGACATATGAACACCAAAATGTGGGGCTCCATCTCACGACCCTGAGACCACGACCGGAGCCAAAACCAAGAGTTGGATGCCTAACTGACTGTACCACCCAGGCACCCCCAAATAATAACTGTTATTAAAAAATAAAAAAAATCACAACTATATCTCCCATATCCTTGTATTACAGAATACATTGCGCTGTATATAATGTTTTGTTTTCCCCAACTAGGTCATCAGCTCTTTGAGAGTAAATATCTGAGATTTTTCTTGAACTGCCTCCTTCATTCCAAACTTCCAGACTCTAAAATTTGACTTGGGTGTTCAGCTATGGCTAAGAAATATATGGATTCTTTTTTCCTCAAGCTGACCTGTGGTTCAATCATGGCTTCAAGAATTAAGACCTGTCAACATAAACCAGAAAGCAACACAGACAATATACAGTAATAGTCATGTTACAGGCAATACAATGGCACGAAATTCATATCTTTCAATAGTTACCCTGATGTAAAGGGGCTGAATGCCCCCATCAAAAGACACAGGCTATCAGATTGGATTAAAAAACAAGACCCATCAATATGCTGTCTGCAAGAGACTCATTTTAGACTCAAAGACACCCCCAGATTGAAAGTGAGGGGATGGAAAACCATTTACCATGCTAATGGACACTAAAAGAAAGCTGGGGTGGCAATCCTTAGACCAGACAAATTAGATTTTAAACCAAAGACTGTAATAAGAGATGAGAAAGGACACTATATCCTACTTAAAGGGTCTCTCCAACAAGAAGATCTAACAATTATAAATATCTATGCCCCTAACATGGGAGCAGCCAATTTTATAAGGCAATTAATAACAAAAGCAAAGAAACACATTGACAACAATACAATAAGAGTGGGAGACTTTAACGCCCCCCTGACTGAAATGGACAGATGATCTAAGCAAAAGATCAACAAGGAAATAAAGACTTTAAATGATACCCTGGACCAAATGGACTTTACAGACATATTCAGAACATTCCATCCCAAAGCAACGGAATACACATTCTTCTCTAGTGCCCATGGAACATTCTCCAGAATTGATCACATCCTCGGTCACAAATCAGGGCTCAACAGGTAGCAAAAGATTGGGATCATTCCCTGCACATTTTCAGACCACAATGCTTTGAAACTAGGACTCAATCACAAGAGGGAAGTCGGAAAGAACTCAAATACATGGAGGCTAAAGAGCATCCTGCTAAAGAATGAATGGGTCAACCAGGAAATTAAAGAAGAATTTAAAAAAATTCATGGAAACCAATGAAAATGAAAACACAACTGTCCAAATCTTTGGGATACAGCAAAGGTGGTCGTAAGAGGAAAGTATATAGCAATACAAGCCTTTCTCAAGAAACAAGAAAGGTCTCAAATACACAACCTAACCCTACACCTAAAGGAGCTGGAGAAAGAACAGCAAATAAAGCCTAAACCCAGCAGGAGAAGAGAAATACTAAAAATCAGAACAGAAATCAATGAAAGAGAAACCAAAAGAACAGTAGAACAGATCAACGAAACTAGGAGCTGGTTCTTTGAAAGAATTAACAAGATTGATAAACCCCTGGCCAGACTGATCAAAAAGAAAAGAGAAATGACCCAAATCAACAAAATCATGAATGAAAGAGGAGAGATCACAACCAACACCAAAGACATACAAACAATTATAAGAACATATTATGAGCAACTCTATGCCAGCAAATTAGATAACCTGGAAGAAATGGGTGCATTCCTAGAGATGTATCAACTATCAAAACTGAACCAGGAAGAAATAGAAAACCTGAACAGACCTATAACCACTAAGGAAATTGAAGCAGTCAACAAAAATCTCCCAACAAACAAAAGCCCAGGGCCAGATGGCTTCCCAGGGGAATTCTATCAGACATTTCAAGAAGAATTAATACCTATTCTTCTGAAACTGTTCCAAAAAATAGAAATGGAAGGAAAACTTCCAAACTTGTTTTATGAGGCCACCATTACCTTGATTCCCCAAACCAGACAAAGACCCCATCAAAAAGGAGAATTACAGACCAATATCCTTGATGAACATGGATGCAAGAATTCTCACCAAAATACTAGCCAATAGGATCCAACAGTACATTAAAAGGATCATTCACCAAGGCCAAGTGGGATTTATCCCTGGGCTGCAAGGTGGGTTCAACATCTGCAAATCAATCAATGTGATACAATAAATTAATAAAAGAAAGAACAAGAACCATATGATCCTCTCAATAGATACAGAAAAAGCATCTGACAAAATACAGCATCCTTTCTTGATCAAAACTCTTCAGAGTATAGGGATAGAGGGTACATACCTCAATATCATAAAAGTCATCTATGAAAAACCCACAGCAAATATCATTCTCAATGGGGAAAAACTGAGAGCTTTCCCCCTAAGGCCAGGAACATGGCAGGGATGTCCACTCTCAACACTGCTATTCAACATAGTATTAGAAGTCCTAGCCATACCAATCAGACAACAAAAAGGAATCAAAGGCATCCAAATTGGCAAAGAAGAAGTCAAACTCTCACTGCAGATGATATGATACTGTATGTGGAAAACCCAAAAGACTCCACCCCAAAACTGCTAGAACTCATACAGGAATTCAGTAGAGTGGCAGGATATAAAATCAATGCACAGAAATCAGTGGCATTCCTATACACCAACAACAAGACAGAAGAGAGAGAAATTAAGGAGTCGATCCCATTTACAATTGCACCCAAAACCACAAGATATCTAGGAATAAATCTAACCAAAGAGGCAAAGAATCTGTACTCAGAAAACTATAAAATACTCATGAAAGAAACTGAGGAAGGCACAAAGAAATGGAAAAACATTCCATGCTCATGGATTGGAAGAACAAATATTGTGAAGATGTCAATGCTACCTAGAGCAATCTACACAAAGCAATCCCCATCAAAATACCATCCACTTTTTTCAAAGAAATGGAACAAAGAATCCTAAAATTTATATGGAACCAGAAAAAACCCCGAATAGCCAGAGGGAATGTTGAAAAAGAAAAGCAAAGCTGGCGGCATCACAATTCCGGACGTCCAGCTCTATTACAAAGCTGTCATCATCAAGACAGTATGGTACTGGCACAAAAACAGACACATAGATCAATGGAACAGAATAGAGAGCCCAGAAATGGACCCTCAACTCTTTGGTCAACTAATCTTTGACAAAGCAGGAAAGAATGTCCAATGGAAAAAAAAACAGTCCCTTCAACAAATGGTGTTGGGAAAATTGGACAGCCACATGCAGAAGAGACAATGAGATTCTCTGACAATCTCAGAGAATCTAAATTAGAGAAGATTGTTCTAATTCTTACTTCGAGGAGATACTAAGGCCCAACTCCACCATTCTGATCTTGTGGTTTAATCATTCAATCCTTCCTTGGAATACATGAATCAATAATTTCCCTCTAACTGAAATAGAGCAAATTGAGATTGTGTTTTGATAATATATTTGTGAGTAAAAAAGGCAAGTCTCATAACAATATGAATAGTTTGATGTAATTTTTATAAAACTTAAAGTTTATGGGTTTACAAATGTAAAAGTCATCATAGAAGACACACACCAAAGTGTTAACAGTAATTTACCCTTGGAGTAGTGGCAATAGGAAAAGGAAAGTCTTTTGCTTCTGTAAGGGTACTTTTATTTAATTAAAATTTTAACAACTACCTCTATTAATATTGTAATTGAAAAATACCTTTCAAAATCCACAAACTAAAAACCTCTAGGAAGAATATGTAAAGAAAAACAAAGAAGTGCTTTGCAAACACTTACTCTCAAACCTTCTGATACCAAGTACACCTGCGTTGACTGGTCTCATAGTGAAGCCAGTAGAGAATCATGATTGCTTAAAGATAGAAAGCCAAAGTTGTACAGTGACTTCCCAACTCACAAATGCCTAATTTATGAACACCTGGCACATAAAGAGAAAGGTTATTGGCCCAAGCTAACTTGCCAGGGGACGGCATTGCAGAGTGAAAAATAGTTGAGCTTTGCATTTTGAATTCTCCTCCTCTATTTATTTTAGCTATGGAATATCAGGTGGATTATTGAGGATTTCTGCACCTCCATTCCTGATCAACAAAATGTGCTAAAAATGATTCTTAACTCCTAAAATTGCTCTGAAGTTTAGTAGCAATAATGCCTGACAAAGCCTGGCGCATATGATGCACTCTATCTATGACAGTGTTAGCCATCAGTATTATTAGAGGGTAGCTTGTCTTCTAGGTGCTCAAGATTTCACTACATCACAGTGGTATTCTTTCTCTAATAGCAAGCTTTCTATCTGTTACCAGGTACAGACAGCAAATCCCTTGGAGTAATGATTTTCCTGTCAGGGTGACAAATTTCCACATGTTAGAATCAATTTCCTCAGAATTAATTCTTCTCCCAGTATCTGCACATCATTTGATTGGAGCAAAGCTACCCTTACATTTATTAAGTTCCTAACAATAAAAAAAGAAAGCTTGGTCTATTTTATCTTTGCTATTTCAAAAATTCTAAGATGCATGGTTTTTTTTTTCCACCTAGTACAAATTCCTGAAGTCTGATATCTCTTGGAGTAGATAGAGTGTCTCAGTACGTACTAGTCAAGCAACAGGCCAATACAACTCATATTGTAGTTTGAATCATGCCACATATCATTGCTCGATATGCGTAAGCTCAGCTATAGTTGCTCACAGCATCTGGCTTTACTTATGTATTATTTGCATTGTTAGGACTAGATGTGTTGAATTTAGTTGCCATTTAAAATGTCTTGAAAAATAATCTGCTGTGGCCAAACAATGAAACAGAGATATCGTGTACTCAGAAAGTTATAGAATAGACCACCCTGACCCATATTAAAACTCTACACCTAAAACAAAATTTCTACGTGAGAAAGCATGTGTTGAAAGTTGACTACAGTTTTTTTCTTCCTTTGAAGTTCATAAAATGATGGTACTACCATAGAAGGTAACTTAGATTCAAATAAATATAGTAATTCACGTCAAGAAATATGTGGGCCTCTTCCATCTCAGGGTTTCTTATTTTACTTTGGCCAACAGTCCTCCAATGCAGTATCTACTGACCATATACACACATGTGCCAGGCCTAGTGGTGGGTACTATTTTCTTCTGATAGAGGTCAAAGCCTTTCCTACCATACTTTGTCCAACACAAAGACCTTTCTCCCATCACCATTTTCAGTGGCTGTAATTGTAACAGGGAGAAACTTAGCATGTCTGACTCCATATTGCTTCTATTTCCCTTGCTGCTGTGACCTACAGCTTAGAAACTTCTGCTCAGCCCCACAGGTAGGCATGTTAATCATTGAAGGAATTTTGCTTTACAGCTGAGAGTTGCAAAAACTTCTTTCTTACCAGAAACTGACCTCACCTAAGGAGATAAAGAAGTATGTCGAGAAATGACTATGCTATGTTTAAGATTTGCAGGAATGGTATGACCAGATTCCTATACACAAAGATTAACTGACCAAGGACAAAAAGTTACATGACCTTTCTCACTGTCTACAAACATTAGTCAGTTTTTGATTCCAACCCACTTCTGCTTTCCCCTTTTGCTAACATGAAAGAAACTCACATTTCATGCCGAAGGGAGATGGTTCTTTGGGACAATAGTCTACCATCTCCTGGATTAGCTGGCTTTACAAATAAAGTCACTTTCCTACCCAACATCCTGGCTCTCGACTTCTTGGCCTGTCATGTGGTGAGAACGAGGTTGGACTTGATTCCATAATTTTGCTTGTAATCCCTACTCTTGCCACTTGTATGAGCAAAAGGATTCAGTTATTAAGTTGGAGTCTGCTTTTGATACAGAGGCCTTTACACAGTAGATCCTGCCACAGAGGTAGAAGAGTTGATTCCTGAGGAGTACTGCATTTACTCGTGGAAAGGATGTTACTTATTAAGAGTTAGAAACTTCATCCAGTCCTCAGATGTCTATTAAACTCACGATATAGATGCAGTACTAATATAAAATTGGCAGTACTGAGACAAACTCAATTGGGGCATTCTGGTAGAAGGAAGCCGAGGAAAGAATTGGACAGTACTGCCCCCTGGCGGCTGTCGCTGAGAGGGGAGGTGCATGCAGAACCTCTCAGAGCGTTGCCGCAGGGCTGTACTGAGACCAGAGTTTGAAGTCCAGAAATTTGGGTCATCGAGGAGGGAAGTGAGAGTCTTCGGGGAGAAACAGAGAGATATTCTCATTGGAAAACTCATTATCACTGGAGAAGAAACCAATAATTTCCAAGAGATAAATCTTGAAGACAAATGCAGCTCCCAGGAGGTGGAAGAGTGGTCTTCCATAAAGAAAAATCTCCCCACACTCCCGACTCAAAAGCCTTCTGTGCACCTTTAACTCAGGAATCACTTTTAGCAGTGATTTTAGGTAAAGGTGGCTACCTGGGAGTGAGACCCACTGAAGGCACCACAGTGTCATGTCACTGCCTCATGTTTACTCTTAGACATAATCTCTAGGAGTGAAATGTCAGATGGGACCCATGTTTGCGATAGAAAATGTTTCTCCTTATTTCTGTCCCATTCTAACTTCCCCCAGTGTTGTTTAGTTGAATTTCCATAGTTAAATGCACCTTCACTGTAATCCAATTAAGGCAGTATTTCTAAACCAGAGCCCTTGGGACATCACAGAGAGATTCATTGCCTACCTGTAGTACCACTGGTAGTTTTATTCCCTGCCACATTGGTGATTAATGAGGTATTTATGGAGAAAACATTGGAACTATTTACCATGCGTAGCACTGTGTTTTTGAGGAAATATGATTTAAGTTTCACAGAATTTATAACCAAGCTTTGTAATTGATCCTTATTTTAAAGTGAGTTCTACCTGTGTTAAAACAGTATACTTGGGGAAGCGCAAGAAGCCTACTGACTTCATATTCAGGGACATCTGCAAATAGATTCAAATTCTTGAATTACCTACCTTTGTGTCGGGCCCTTCCTCTCACACTAAAATTTTGTCTTTCTCCATTCCTATTTTTCCTGTCACTTAACACCTAACAAACATTTTTGCCATACCTAGGAGTTTGCATAAAATCAATTTTCAACTTTTATTTGTTGATTAACAAATAAATCATGAACAAGTGAATAAATGAGTGAATAAACAGTGAATTGAAAGTTTGATTTTCTGACAATTTAAAATCTAGTCTTTTAGTTCTAAGCACTGACAGAGTTATAAGAACCCTGTTGTGGTCGGGCGCCTGGGTGGCTCAGTTGGTTAAGCGACTGCCTTCGGCTCAGGTCATGATCCTGGAGTCCCCTGATTGAATCCTGCATCAGGGCTACCTGCTCAGCGAGGAGCCTGCTTCTCCCTCTAACCCTCCCCCCTCTCATGTACTCTCTCTCTCTCTCTCTCTCTCTCTCTCAAAAATAAATAAATAAATCTTAAAAAAAAAAAAAGAACACTGTTGTGGTCAATAGGTGACATTCCTTCCTCTTTCATCTCTTTGAAATACATAGTCATACCCCACCAGCTTCCAGGACTCCTCCTTCCTAAAGCTTTGTCTCCAGAAAACTGAAATCAGGACACCTTCCTGCCAGTCCCTCTGCCTTGTGTCACTGGCTTTTGGGTAAACATGACTTTGCATCTTTCCCTAGATAAAGAACGCATGGAGCACGACTAAATCTGAGGTAATAAAAATCTCCTCTCTTTCTCTCTCTTTTCTGCCTCCCACACTCCCTGTCTTTCATCTTTCTCCTGCTGCTGACTTTTCAACTATAGCCTCATTATCTCTTACCGATTAAATCACACACCTCTCTGGCAACTTCTCCCTGAATTCTGTGGATGTCCTTTAGATCCTCCTAAATCTCTTGGCTACATTTCAATATCTATTTATATGATATTCTGTGTTACAAATGAACTTGCACTTATGCTATTAAAGTACAGTAAGCCTTTGCCATGCACTTGACTGCTTATTGCTGTTCAACTATTTTCACTTCCCTGGTGCTATGCCCAACTCCTAAGGGGAAGGCACTGCCTGGGGACAACTGCAGGACAGATAATGTCCAACACATACCAATTTTACTTTAGGCTTCAGGTGCAGAGACAAGTGGTTGAAATAAATGGACATATATTAAATGTCCATTTTGTGATAAGCCACACACCCACACACATAGTTTGATTTTATCATCATAACAATCCTATACCTTTGATACTATTATCTCATTTTACAGAGAGTGAATTTAAGCCTTGAGAGATGTCTTAGGTACAAGGGGCAGATCTCAAACTTAGAAGGGTAGGATTAGATCTTAAGCCTCTCCACTTCTACTTTACCTTGTTCTTTTTCAAGACAAACCTTTGCCTAAGACACCTATACCATTACCTAGGTCCAGAACATTTTTTTTCGTGCCAAATGGAAACACTGTGCCCATTATTATATGTGCTGTGGAAACTAACACAACCCTGTACCCATTTATTCTAGTTACTTTCCATAGAGGGATTGGTTGCATATGGTAAATATAATTAATGCCATGAAATGTATACTTCAAATAGCTAAAATGGTAGATTGTATGTTATTTGTATTCACCACAATAAAAAACCACACATACACACAAAACACACACACACAATTTTAAACAGTCTTCTACTTCCCACTTTTTCTTACAACTTCCTTTCCTTAAAGGTTATGTCAATAATTACGAAGTCCAGGATGAAATCCCTAACCTGGTTTCATTAAGTTAAAATATGGTATACTATTTTTTTATTATCTCCATTATGACTTTTCCTGGTTAAATATAGCTTTTATGGCACAGGGACAGAGATAGTATTATCACTTATCAAAAGCTGCACTTCACAGGGGGACTGCAATGAGTTTTAAACATTAAAGTTTTCCTACTATAGGAATGCTATTCCTCAGAGAGAAATGCACCATTTGCAAAAAGAATTTCCTGGTATTTTATTTGGTCTGTTGGATATAAAATGAATCTTGGAGCTTTCACTTGAGTTTCCACTTGACAAGCCCTTGACATGATGTTGATGACTTTAAAATCTCTTTCCCAGCCCATACCTCCCTCCTGAGCAGTAGACCATATATCCAAATGACTGCTGGGTATCACCTTGCTATCCCTCAGACACCTGAAACTTAACTTGTCCAAAGCTGTACTCATTATCTTATACTCTCAGACCTGCTGCTGCTTCTGTATTTTTGATTTCACTGAAAGATGTAACTATCCACTCAGATGTCCAAACAAGACATCTAGGCATCATTCTCAAATTTTCCATCCCCATCCATATCTATCAATCATCACATTCTTTAGAGTCTATCATAGTTCCTCTTGATGACTATTCCAAAGGATCAGCCTCCACCCACTTAAACATGTATGCTCAAGCAAAGCCTTCAATTTTGATTGCTCAGTATGATATATTCAGCTATCCGTTTGCTCTAATAAATGGATCTCTGTAGTCACAGAAGTGGCCTTGCATTTTAGCCAAAAGAAAACTTGGGAATATAAATCAACAGAAGATAAAAAGAAAAATGCATCATTTCTCTGGAGCCTTTACTACAAATTTTAATTCTCTGATTTTTTTTTTTTTTTGTTCTTGTGATGTCAATGAATGTTTAAATGGCAGCAACCAATTTGATGTTCTTTCTGCCTTCGATCAGGCCTAGACAATTTGCTTTCCTCAACACTCTTGCTCATCTCCTTATAGAAAAGCAATTGTAGACCACATGGAGAAGTTATTTTAAAGTATAAACAGATGTGTTTACCTGAAATCACATTTCCTTTTACCCATAGGCTAAAGGGCTATTTATCCTGCCTTCTCTTAGTTTAGGCAGGATATCAGAAAATCCAGAATACGACAATATCAAAATCTTGGCTTTTCCATTGTAAAACCTGTGGTTTAGATGCATTTGTAGGAATACAGGATTCCCCCCCCCCCCAATTTGTACATTATCTTTGAGAACTTCTAATTTGGATATGTGAAAAATAGCCTTTCCTTCATTGTCTAATGGGAAATCATGCAAAATTAAGGTTAATGAGAAATAGAATCTCAACAATATCTTCCAAAATTTTTGACATCTGTGGAAAGGGTATCAAAAGAAATGGATAAAAGGGAAAGAGTATATGACCAGTTCTCAACTTCCTGTCTGTCTCCATTTGCTAGTGGGTTACATAAGCCAAAAGTAGCCACATGTATTATCTTCATTCAAAAGGAAAAATGACACATAGGCCTGGCTTCTCCTCCAATGAACTTTCCTGAAAATAATGGTTTCAGAAATCAAATTGCTTACTTCAGAAATATTTAATCAAAAAGGAAGGGCTACCAGATCAAAGATGATATGAAAAACAAACATGAGTAAACCAAAGGACATAGGAAACACACTCATCATAAATCATCATCATCATCATAACACAGAAAGTCTTAAGCAAGTATTTTACTATGAATTTTAAAATGCAGTAAAACAATTAGTAAAAATGATGATATAGACAAAGGTATGTGAATTTAAATAAAATTGTAAGATTAAAATATGATGAAATGCGAATAGAAGAGCTAAGAAAAGAAGGGAGAGGAAAATACAAATCACAGAAATGAAGGCAAAATTGTCAGTGATATACATTGCTAAATATTCCCTAAACATCATAAAGGATTAAACAGGCAAGGAAAGTGAAATGGATATAAATAAGTGTTCTGAAAAAGGTTATGAGAAAATAAAAGGCTAGGGAGATACAAAAATTGTATATGTTGGGTAACTAAAGAAAAATGTTAGAATAGAACCTTTCTTTAAAGATATTATTCAAGAAAACTTTCCAGAAACAAGGTCTTAATATAGAGACAACAATTTATTCTGTGTCCTATGGAAACATGACACAGAATGTCAGTACAAATAAATGTCCTACTACATCTAGCTTTGGACAAAGATCAGGTCACTTAAAAGCAAAAAAAGAATGTTGACTTCAGACTTCTCCACAACCATATTCAATGCTAATGAACAACTGAGCACTTAAAAATTCTCAAAAAAAAAAAGTCTGACTCAAGAATCGTAGCACAGTCATTCAACCATAAAGGAAATAGATAACATTTTTGGAATGTACAAAAACTCTGGAAAGATTACTCTTAGCCCTTTCTAAAGAAGTCACTGGAAGATGTATTTTAGCTGACCAAGAAAATAAAGCAAAAATAATGGCAAAAAGACAGGTAGAGAGCATTAATATATTTAACCACAGAACTAATATTTTTAAAATGTGGAAATAATGTTTGCCAAACAGAATGGAATGTTATAAATACTGACCGTGAATATAATAAAACTAATATGAGTTTGGAATTTATTTTTGGCCATTATTTCTTCAAAAATTGTTTTCTGTCCACCCTTTCCCTCCTCTCCTTCAGGGATTCCTATAATATATATTAGGATTTCTGTGATTCTCTCAATTGATATTCTATTCATTTCAAACCTCTTCTTGTATTTCACTGTAGACAGTTTCTACTGCCATTTTTCTTCTTTGCTCTTCCTTCTCCTTTTTACGTATCCAGTGCTTTTCTCATCTAAGACACTGTAGTTCTTATTTCTATAAATTCTATTTCAGTTTTTGTTTTATTTCCTATGCCATTACTTTTTTTTTCATTACTTAATTCTTTGAACATGTAATATATAGTCATAAAAACTGTCTTAATGCTTTATTCTTCAAATGCTAACATTTGGGTCAGTTCTGAGCCCACTGGAATTAATTATTTGTTCTCATTATGGATCACATTTGCCTTCTTTTTAAGCCAGGTAAATATTTTCCCTATTTAAATTATATTTATTCTTCTAAGTTATATAAGATTTTATTTAAAATAATCAAGATGATTTGTACAAAATAGAATGTAAGGGAGGGCATAAAGAATAACATTTCTGACAATGTCAGAATATTATATTTATATACTTTAAAATAGCATGAATATACCAACAGCCATTTTGAAAGTAAGCTGGCAATTGACGACATAGTTTCATAAATTAAAAAACTGCATATTCCTAAACTGTTTAGCGACATTAGTGATACTTAAATCATAATCTTAGATGTATACAGTTCTACTTTTGGCCCTTGTCATTATTTCATGTCAAATTACTTTTCACTTTTTGTAGTAGACACTGAACCACTGAATTTTAAAATCCTAGAATGACAAGATAATACTTAGAAGTCATATACTGTCAACTATTAATTTGCTTCACAGGGATCTCTAGCTCAAAAAGAAACTATATTGTTTGCGTATTTATTCTACACAATTTTATCACATGTGTAGACTCACAAATCTACCATGACAATCAAGATACTGAGGAGTTCTATCACCACAAAGATCTGTTGCATTCCCCTTTTATAACTACACCTACCCCTCCCTCTCTCCATTGTCTCTAAACCCTGGCAACTTTTAATCTGTTCTCCGTTTTAAAAATACTTTCCAATTCTGCATAGAAGGAGTTTGGAAGCCAACACTCCATCCTAACAAACAAGTAAAGAGCTAAACAAAAATCCACTACTCTTCTAGGTTCCTTGAGAGAGGCAAGAATACAGGGAAAACTGCTGCCACCACAATTGGAGAGATAGGTGAATACAGGGAGTCATGACCTACCTGAACATAGACTCATAAGCAGAAACTGCTGTGGGAACCAGTGGTACCAGGGTAGAAAACCCTGAATTGTAATTGACAAATTGCTGCAGGCTCAATGTGGACAACTCTGAGAGTTAAAAACTCCAGGGTCATCCATTCATACTGGGATTTCTAAAATATTGTGAAATTTACATCTAGAAGCTAGACCAGATTCCAACAGTAAATATCAGAGAAAAAAATCTCCCCCCTGCTCCCAGAAGGGTGGGGGAAAGGAAGCATTTTGAAATACACTGAGCACTCTGTTTTTCATGAATAGGTCTGTCCTAAGAGAAAACTAGTTAATAAGAACCTTACTGGCTGGGGTATCATCAGAGCCTAAATGACCTGAAAATGGAAATATCAAATTCCAGCCCATTTGAGCCATCTTGTTTCACCTAAGGTGGGGAGAAAAAACTAAGAAACACTTGTGAGGTTAACAGCCCAGAAATATAGGCTCATTAAAATACTGAGACCTAATCATGGGACTATAGATCACTTCCCTTCTGCCCACACCTCACAACCACAATACTGAAGTTCTATTTACAATAATTGTTTTTACCCAATATATCATGTCCAGTATCAAGAAACAATTACAAGGCATATCAAAAGATAAAAACAAAAAACATGATTTGAAGAGACAAAGCAAGAATCAGAACCAGACATAGAAGAGAGAGAATTATCAGACTTGAATTTAAAACAACAATGATTAATATATATTATATATATATTAATATATAAGGGCTCTAATGGATAAAATAGACAGCGTGCATGAACACATGGACAATGTAACCAGAAAAATGGAAATACTAAAAAGAGCATCAAAGAAGAAATGCTAGAGATAAAAAAGACAACAACACTGTAACAGAAATGAAGAATGTTTTTGATGGATTTATTACAAGACAGGATATGGCTCAGGAAAGAATCTGAGCTAGAGGATATATAATTTTAGGTTTAAAAACCAAAAAACAAAGAGAACAAAGACTGAAAAAAAAAACCTGACTATGTAAGGACTGTGAGACTACAGACTACAAAAGATGTAACATGTAGATAATGGGAATACCAGAAGAGAAAGAAAGAGAGAAAGGAAAAGAATAAATATTTGAAACAATAATGACTGAGACTTCCCCCGAATTAATATCACACACTAAATTACAGATCCAAAGAGTTCAGAGAACACTAAGCAAGATAAATATCAATAAAATTGCACCTAGGCATATAATTTACAAACCATAGAAAGTCAAAGACAAGGAAAATCCTGAAAGAAGCCAGAAGATGAAAATACAATACTTTACCTATAGAGGAAAAAAGATAAGAATTATATCTGACTTCTCAGAAACCAAACCAGCATAAAAAAAAAGGAAAAAAAAAAACATACTAGCAAGAAGAGAATGAAGTGAAATACTTAAAGTGTTAATATGCAAGTTAATATACGAAAGTTAATATACAAAAGTCTATTTCTTTCCTATATGCCAGCAGTGAAAAAGTGGAGTTAAAAATTAAAAACATAATTCATTATTTTTTTATTTTTTTATTTTTTTTTAAAGATTTTATTCATTCATTCATGAGAGACAGAGACAGAGAAAGAGAGGCAGAGGAAGAAGCAGGCTCCCAAGGAGCAGGGAACCCAATGCAGGACTCGATCCCAGGACCCTGGGATCGCAACCTGAGCCAAAGGCAGATGCTTAACCATCTGAGCCACCCAGGCGCCCCATAAAACAGAATTCATTTTAAATTAGCATCCAAAAAATGAAATTCTTTGGTATAAATCTAACCAAATGTATGCAAGATCTTTATGAGGAAAACCACAAAACTGATGAACAATACCAAAGAACACTTAATAAGTGGAAACATATTCCATGTTCATGGACAGAGTCAATATTGTCAGGATGTCAGTTCTTCTCAACTTGATCATTGCTTGTTTGATGACATTCATGAGCTTGGATACCCAAATTTCTTCCCAGATTTGGGATGTTCTCAGTCTTTATTTCTCTTCATAAGCTTTCTGCCCCATTCTCCACTTCTTCTGAGACTCTAATAATTTACAGACTGTTTCTGTTGAGAGATTCCTCTAGATCATGTAAGCTTTCTTCATTCTTTTTTCTTTGTTCTCTCTGACTGGATAATTTCAAAGGTCCTGTATCCAAAGATTCTTTCTTCTGCTTGACCCATTCTGTTGTTGCTGCTCTCTATTGCAGTTTTCATCTCATTCATTGTATTCTTCAGCTCCAGAATTATTGCCTTGTTCTTTTAAATTATTCCTATCATTTTGTTAAACCTCTCATTTTGTTCTTGTATTATTTTTCTAATATTGTTGAATTATCTTTCCCTGTTTCCTTGTAGCTCATGGAACTTCCTTAAAACAGCTATTCTGAAATCTTTGTTGGATAAATCACAGATCTCCATGTCTTTGGAGTCAGTTCCTGGAAGATTATTGCGATCCTTTGTTGATGCCATGATTTCTTGATTTTTCAGGTTCCTTGAAGTCTTCTGTTGCTCTCTCTCCACATTTGAAGATGCAGTCACCTTGCCAGTTTTTACTATCTGACTTCAGGAGAGAAATATACCTGCTAGGGACTCTGAGGCTTTCTCAGATCTTCTATGGATACACCTGTGCCATGCTTCTTGCTCTATCTTGTGGCAAAATTTTTAAGCTCGTATGCCTTCCTTTGCCCTGCAACATACCATGCCATGTGCTGATAGCCCCTTTCGCTTTCCCAAGGGTGGAGGTAAAGCTAAATTTTGTGGTCTCACCCTGGCCTTCAGATTCAAGCTGGCTTTCTGTGCAAGCTAACCAGCCATCTGCAAATGTTGCATTTGACACTGTTTAAAGTGCCCCGGGTGCCTGGCTGTCTTGGTAGAGTATGTGACTCTTGATCATGAGGTCATGAGTTTGAGCTTCACTTTGGGTGTAGAGCTTATTTTAAAAAAATTAAAAAATAAGAAGAAAGAAAAAAAGAAAATTGAGCAGTTTTTAAGAAAAGAAAAAAGAAAAAAGAAGGTGCCCACAGAGAGCTGGACTGGAGAGGGTGGAGATATGTATTAGTAAGGTACAAGGAGCACTAGGGGTGCCCATGGGCCAGTTGGAGGGATCTGTGGGTAAGGTATCCATAGCAGCTCATGGATGGGCTTCATAATGGAATCTGTGATACAGCAAGATCCACATCCCTTTAATGCCTTCTGAGAGTCCTGTCACTTTCCCAGCTTCTTCCCAACACCAGTCATGCAGCTCATAACTCAGAACTCTGGGTAGGTTAAAAGTGAATTAGGACCCTCAGTTCTAGAGGGGAGGGGGGTAGGGGGATGGGTTACCCTGGTGATGGGCATTGAGGAGGGCACGTTCTGCATGGAGCACTGGGTGTTATGAACAAACAATGAATCATGGAACACTGCACCAAAAACTAATGATGTAATATATGGTGATTAACATAACAATAAAAAAATTAAAAAAAAAAAAAAAAGTGAATTAGGCCTCTTTGGTATCCCCTTGTATAGCTCAAGAAGCCAGGTACTCCTTGGCATGCTCTCTCTTTCCCCTGGGGGAGAAATCATGGGCTGAGAAGATCTCTCTTGGCACTAAATAGTGCCACTTTGGGGCAGCAGTGACATAAGTAAAGTCATCTGTCTTTCACATCCTCTCTATGCATCCAAACTCAATTATTTTTCCCCCAGTGGAGAGTGGAACTTCTCTTCTGGAGACCTGGACATCACAAAGGCTTTCTTATCCATGGGTGATTATGTAAGTCACTGTTTTCCAGGGGCTTCCAGACCATAGTTCAGAGGGTAATAGAACAAGTTCATGAGCCACTGCAGGGTCCACGGCCAGGACTGACGTCTATATAGCTGCTACCCAATGCATGTGTAGGTGGGTCTCTTGGCCTATGGTGTTGGGACACCACAGTTCTCACACAGGCAGCTTCGTTCAAAGAAGGATGCCAAACTATTATAGTTGACAGGGGATACAAACAAGGGAAATCATATCCAGCCATATTGCTGACATCACTCAAAAAATAAAATCTTAATAAAAATGAGAAGAAAACTATACCTAGGTGTAGAGAAAAATAATAATATTGCAATGTGTGTTCATTTTTTACTTAAATACAATATATATGAGAACTCCAGAACAAAGTATTGGTGGGGATAAATGGCTATGCATTATTGCAAGATTTCTCCAGTTTATTTGAACTGGTTCCATGGTAGGTCTAAATAAACTGAGAAGTTTATTATATTAACACTGATGTCAATTATTAGGAAAATAATGCAAAAAAAGGCATATCTAAAATGCCAACAAATAACTTAAAATGGAATTCTAAAAAAAGATTTAAATAATCCAAAAGAAATTAGTCAATGATGAAGGGGGAGAGAAAAATGTATGACAACAAAGAGATATTTAAGAATAAAATGGTATAACTAAATTCAATCATATTATAGAAGATCTGAGAAAGCCTCAGAGTCCCTAGCGGGTATATTTCTCTCCTGAAGTCAGATAGTAAAAACTGGCAAGGTGACTGCATCTTCAATTAATTATTTTAAATGTACTGGACTAAACAGACAAAAAAAATACAGAGATTTGGTTAAATTGGTCAGAAAAAAGCATGAGTCACTTATATCTTGCATACAACGAATATTTAAGAATAAAAACAACTACAGTTTGAACATAAACAATGAAAAGAAGAGACCTCATGCAAAGTGTAAGCATAAGGCAAGAATTCCTATATTAATGTTAGATATAACATATTTTAAACCAAAATGTTTGAAAAAGATGAAGAGGGGTATAATCATAGAAAAGTCAATACAAGAAGAAGAAAAAATTATATCCTTAGAAGCACAGAAATCAAAAATTGATGTAATTAAAAGAAGTAGAGAATTCTATAGTCATTTTTGAAGATTTTAACACTCCTTTCTTTTAATTGATAGAATAACTAGATAAAATATCAGAAAAGATATAGATGACAAAACTGATATTAAGGCATAAAAATGGAGAGATATAAAATTCTCCTTACTGGCAGGTAATGTAATTGTTTATATAGAGAAGTCTAAGAAATTTACAAAACAATTACTTGAATAGTGAATTTAATAATATTGCCATATACAAAATTCATGTACAAAAATATATATCTTTATATATTAGTAGTAAAGAAATGGAAAATAAATTAAAATTTTCATTCTTCTGATATGTCATCAATCATCCAAACTAAGAAATGTATCTAACACAAGAAATGTGAAAATACATAGCTTCAGTACACTGAACATGATAAAATACCACTAAGAAATATTAAAGAATTAAATAATAAAAAGATACACTGTTTGGAGCTCAATGTTGTTAAGATAATAATAATTCCAAAATTGATCTATAGGCTATGCAGTTTCAAACCATATTTACAGAAAGTTTTAATGTAATATTTGGTTAACTAATTCTAAAAAATATGGATGTGAAGATGTCATCAAATATTAAATTAGTTTTGAAAAAGAACAAAGTTAGTGAGTTTACACTACCTCACTTCAAGCTTTAGTACAAATCTACACTAATCAAAAGAGTGTGACAGTTACATAAGGATAGACATAGAACCACTGAGCATTATAGTGAGCCCCAAAATAGACTTACGCACTCATATAATTTTCAACAAAGATGCCAAATCAATCTAATGAGAAAATGAAAATCTTTCAACAAATGGTGTTAGAACATTTGGATACATATGAAAAATATAAACTTTGACTTTTACCTCACAGTATACATAAAAATTAATTTAAAGTATATACAAGATCTAAATGTAGGAGTTAAATTCATGAAATTTTCAGAAAACAAAGTAGAAGGATTCATGACTTGGAGGCATGCCACTATTTCTTAGGTCACACATGAAAAAAAATCGAAATGATAAACTGTATTCCACTAAAAAATAAAACTTCTGGTTATGCAAAGACCCTTAAGAAAATGAATACATGAATCAGAGACTAGAAAGGAAATTCACAAAAATATATCTGACAAAAGATTGATATCTATCACTTATAAATAACTCATACAACTAAATATTTTATATATGAAAGACTCAGTTGGGTAATGGGCAAAATATTTAAAGGGAGTTCAAAAAGCAAGGTACATGAGTAACCAATAATCACATCAAAACATTTTCAATGTTATTATTCATCATGGAAATACAACTTAAAACCACAATGAGATTCACTACACATCCACCACAATACTTTAAAAAGGACAGCAAGGATGTGGAAGAATCAGAACGCTCATACTTCACTGACAGCAGTGTAAAATACTAGACAGCCACAACTCACACACTAGAAAGGTCAAAAGGAACAAATCACAGACACTAGGAAATGTTAATGAAGGTGTGGTAAAATTACCGCTTTCATCCATTTTTGGTGGGCTTGTCACTTAGCATAACCAGTTTGAAAAACTAAAGCTGATTAACAATGTGTCCTATAACCTAGATATTTCTCTCCTAAGGATAGGCACATATATCCAGGAAAAGATGTGTACAAAAATGCACACAGTAGAAATACTGAAAATAGTTAACAAATGCACACACTGAAATGCCCATTAACAAGAGAAAGGGAAAAACTGTACAAAAATATAGAAATTAAATGAATTAGTTTGGATGTTTGGTGACATATCAAAAGAATGAAATTTTTAGTTTATTTTCCATTTCTTTACTACAAATATATAAGCACAGATATGTACTTTCATACATGAATTTTGTGTATGGTGATATTATTAAGTTCACTATTCAATTAATTGTAAATTACTTTTATTAATTAACTTAATTAATAAAAATATAGAAATTAAAATTAATTCTACACAGAATTTCATGGATGAATCCCTAGAACATAATGTTGCGTAAAATTTGTTGGAAAATGAAAGAACACATACAAGATAATTCCACTCACAAAAGCTTAGAAAGAGTATAGAGCAATCAACATTGTTGAAAATGAGAGGGTTGTCACACTCAAGAGTTGGCGAAAGTGGGTAGAGGAGAGAATTTGGAAAGCAAGCAGTATTCTATTTCTTTGATTGCTCAGAAACCATCAAGCTCTAATCTTAAACTTTGTGCACTTTTCTGAAGGTATGTTTCACCCCAATAAAATCTTCCTTCAGAAAAAAAGCACTGGGAGTAATGTCAGCCAAAGCGTGGGATGGGCAGCCTCCAGGTCTCATTCCCCCACAGAAACATCACTAAGATAAGAAATTTAGTAAAGGTGTTCGACAGCTGATTGGAGCAGGCAAAAGAAAGATTCAGTGAATTTGAAGACAGGACAATTGAAATTGTGTCTGAGGAACAGAAAGAAAAAAGAATGAAGAAAAATCAAGAGAGCCTAAGGGACCTGTTTGATACCAGGAAGTGGAAAAACACATGCAATATTAGAGAAAGAGTATTTAAAACAGTGACCAGAAACATTTAAAATTTGATGAAATACAAAGATCTACAAATCCAAGAAACTCAATGAATGCCAAATCTGATAATCTCAAAGACAGTCATACCAAGACACATTATAATCAAACTAGCTAAAGCCAAAGACACAAGAGAATCTTAAAAGTAGTAAGAGAAAAAAGAGCAGTCTTTCAAGCACAAGAGATCCTCAGTAAAATTAACAGTAAAATTTCTGATCCTCATCAGAAGCCATGGACACAGGAAGGCAGTATGAGGATATAGTTAAAGTGTTGAAAAAAAATCAAGAAATAATTCTATATCTGGCAAATCTGTCCTCCAAAAATGAAGGAGAAATTAAAACATACCTAGACAAAAATAAAGAAATGAATAAAAAGCTAAGGGAGTTCATTACCACTATACTTGCCCTATAAGAAATCCTAAAGGGGGTCCTCCGATTGAAATGAAAGAATGCTAGACTTGAAGCCCTACGAAGAAATAAAAATCTCCAGTAAAGGTAAATACATGGGCAAATATAAAAACCCGTATCACTCTATTGTTTGTAACTCTATTTTTTTATTTCCCACATGATTTAAAATACAAATGCATGAAAAAATATTTTATGTATACTCATGTGATTGAGCATACAATGTATAAATAGGTATTTATCCAGAGAAGATATACAAATGGACAATAATCATAAGAAATGAGACTAAACTTCAATATCCTTAGAAAACTGCATATCAGAATCACAGTGAGCTTTCACTTCCTACCTGCTTGGATAGTTAAAAAAAAAAAAAAAAGTGTTGGTGAGGACGTTGGCAAATCT